>NW_023605305.1:40194283-40818559 GCF_014898055.3 Talpa occidentalis
AAAAGTGGGTCAGGTGAAATTAAAATATGTTCCAGCCAAAGGTTTGTCTCATAGAAAATGGAAAAAATAAATGCTACAGATATAGTGAGTCTCCTTTGATAAATGAGAGTGACTCACAATTGCGGCCATTTTTAGAAAATGTAAAGCAGAAATATGCTAACCAGCCCAGAGCTCAGTTCACCTTATTTTAACAGTAACTAATGAGATTTGATAAATCTCTAGATAGTAAAGAAAAAAAGATCTCCTACAGACCTCTAAGATTGAAGATAGAAACTGTCCAAGTTTTAGACATCCCTTCCGCACCCGTTCCAGTTCATTCTATGAATGAACAATAGAGATACACTGCAGGGGTAACACAGTTCTGGGGCACACACAGGCTTTCAAGCTAGGCTCATTTATGTGCCTCGAGCACATCATGCAACCTCCCTTTTCTCAGCTATGGAAGGACAGTGATGCCCGTGCATTGATGAAGCTGTCACAAAAGTCAGATGAGGCACAGAACCTGGCACCAACAGCATACTTCAGACAGACCTCTGGTCAGCTGTCAGCTGAACTAAATACCAGGCAAGTTACTCAACCTTTCTAAGTCTCAGTTTCTACACATGTAAAATGGCTTCGTAAGACTGGTAGTTTAAAGGTTGCTTGTGAGAATTAAACGAGTTATTGCATGTGAAATACTGAACTCAATAATAGTTAGCTCTAATTGAATTACTAGACAAATAGCAAATGATAATTTGTTCTCCTTCCTGGAAGAGTTGCCAAATGGGAAATAAAGGTTAGCCTTTCGCAGGAAAGTGTATAGTCAAGAGGGCACTAAGCTATTTTCATATGTAAACAATGCTACCCTAATCAAGTCTCCTTCCAAAGGCAGTCAATCAATTTTAATATTCACACATTTGCTACGGTTTGAACGTAAGTAGAGTATCGACTCCATTATCTGATGGTGGACTAGTCAACCAGGGGATAAACTGTGGTAAAACTTTAATCCTAAAATGCTTTGCCCTGCAGGAGGTCTTGGGAACATTTTGAAAGGTCTCTGGTGTCAGTCTCACTTCTAAATAACACGAGCGTGTGACCTTGAGCCTGATGTTTAACTTAAGTCCCTGCTTCCTCAACTGCAAACATAGTACTAACATCTTTCTTAAAGTTAGAATGCCTGATTCATGTGAAAGAATGCCTAATTCATGTAATTGTTTAATAAATGTTAATTTCTTTCCTGAGCTACCTTCTACCACCATTTGGTCTGCATTCATGGAATTGCAAATTTAGTGTAACGTTTGCCTACAAAAGCATTATTACCTTTGTTCCCAAAATTACATAAATGAAAACTTATATCCACAAAAAAACCTGCAGAAAGATGATTACAGCAGCATTATTCATCATTGCCAAAATGTAGAAGCAACCAAGATGTCCTTCAGCAGGGGAATGGGTAAACAAATTGTGGCACATCCAGACAATGCAATATTCTTTAGCGCTAAAAAGAAACGAGCTATCACACCATGAAAAGACAAGAGTAGACTGAAATGACTGTTACCAAATGAAAGAAGACAATGTGAAAGGATACATACAGTACGATTCCAACTATATGACATTGTGGAAAAGGCAAAACAATGGTGAGGGTAAACAAAATCAGTGGTTGCCAGGATTGTGAGAATGGGGAAAAGATGATTAGGCAAAAGACAGAAATTTTAGGGCAGTGAAAATATTCTATGATATAATGGTAAATACATATCATCAATCATTTATCCAAAATCATTTATCACAAAATGTACACACCAAGAATGAACCTGTGGACTTCAGGTGATAATGTCAATGTAGGTTCATCAGTTGTAACAAACGTACAATATTGGTGGGAAATACTGATAATGAGGAAGCTATATACATGTGTAAGGACCAGGGAAAAATGGGAAATTTCTGCACTTTCCTCTCAATTTTGAATCTAAAACCATGAAGCTAAACCTGCTCAAAAAATTTAAGAATTTTTTTTCAATGAAAAAAATGACCTAATATACTGTAAACCAAAAATAACTATTTGAATATTATTCATTGTTTGGAATTAATCGACATCATCATTCCCCTCCATCAGACAGGAAAAAGTAGGATACAATAATTTTCAAAGTAAAATTGAAGACCTTATAACTAACTCTTAAAATGGAGATTTTTTCCCATTGTCTTGGTCATAATAACATCTTTCTTAAAGTATAGTCAAGAGAGCACTACATCTTTACAGTTCAAACAAGTGCAACCTTTATGCTACAAAGCCCTCTTTCCTTCAAATGAATACATCGCATACACTGGCAAATATAGCTATTATAGTAAATTCCTATTTAACAGATGGGCAAAATGAGGTAGTAAGATTAAATGATCAGCCTGTGGCTAATATTTGATTGGAAAGACAAATATAACCATAGGTTCCATTTGACTTCCCTTCAGGACTAGAATTAAATTCCAAGTGGTTCCTGACTCCCAGTTCGGTGCTTATTTCACATTACCATGCAGTGCCTGCTTTATTACATCCCTGAAATAAAAAGGAAGCATGAGAATCTTTGTCCTAAACAGCACGCAGTACAGAATACAAGATAAATAATACATCATTAATGTTCATAGTATTTCCCTTCCAGACAATAGTCAGTACTGACTTTTCCCTTGGTTGGAGAGATGGAGCAGAACCTGCCCAATAAGAGCTTACATGGATATACTGATGCCCATAGGTAACGAAGAAATAAAAAAGAAAGCTCAAAATTACCTGGTCTTAGAATGGAATTGGACCACACACCTTCTGGAAAGCACACAGTTCTTTAAGTCTTCAGGAATGTGGAGGAATCACAGTATGTTTTGGGGGGAGCTAGGGGATTTGAGGAGGTAGGGGTAATTTTATGGAATGATTAGTAACAACCTTGAGCAGGTTGGTAGTGTTTGGGGAAATATTTTTTTTAACTTAGTCACCCAATTCTCATCAGGCCCAACCAACCAACTGCCTAGCCCTGTTTTGTTTTGAAAAATAATGTCACAAATCTGTCCAGAGCTGGATAAAATGCACAGTAATGAGTTCATTAACATGCCATCTGCATGCAAAACAAGGGGATTCCAGAGGCAGAATCCTTTGGTGGGCTTGTTGGAAATCAAATTCTGGGCTAAAAAATATAAAACACAACTTAGGGAGAAAAATATTACTGCTATACCTTTATTGGTTCCACAGCAAAGACTGTCAGTCCTTTGAGATTTCCCAAGTCAGCCGGAATCTCTCCCCCCTTCTTTTTAATTTTAAAACATGTTTTACCACTTAAAGAGGGTTTAAAAAAAACAAGAAAACAATTGCTGGCAGCAGGAGGTAACTGATGGAGTTTTTGTGAATTACACCCATCCCCAGGAAGAAAGACCTAGCTAAAAGCTTCAGTGTCAGAAATCCATTTAGGATTGCCTGTCCTTTGAAAATCAAGCCTGTTTATCTGCCTGATTCACTCAGTAACAAATCAGAAAACTCTAACCTGCCACCTCCTTCTCTTCCAGTCCCCACTGCCTCCAGTGCACTCTCAAAAAGGGGAAGGATTAGATTTCCAGGGGCCCTGGCTTTTAAAAACCAGAGTCCACATTTCATGCACAGTGGTACCCCAAACTTCATCAAGAACATTGGAGTCTGCTTTTTTTCTGTTGCGATTTTCATTTCACCTCAGCTCTCCCTGACACACCTGTGAAGTGTCACCAAACGCTGTATCACATCAACTTTTAAAAACTGCCAACACTGCTAACGTCTGAAATCTCCGGATGTCACAGCCCTGCACAGCCTCGCAGTACACAAAATGATAGCATGAGTTTTAGCATGCACAGTAAAATCACCCTGCAAGAGGAGGGCAGAGGGTCTTGTTGACAGTGAAATAAGACCAACAAATCCATGGAAATGGGGTGTGTGGTCAGAGTGTTTGGGGAGCTCATACAGCCCTCTTCCCACTCTGCAGAGACTCCCTCCAGCCCCTTAATCCTCCCTGGAGCAAAGAACAATTTATTTAAGCAATTGTTCCTTCCATCCTCCCTGCTCCTTTTTGCTCACGGTGGAAATTCCTTCATAGTCTGTATGGAATTTTAGAAGAAAATATTTTATCTATTATAAATTCCATCAATATCTATTCCTGCCCTGCTTCTGCTCATACCAGCTTTGGGTATGGACAGCATTTGCTGTCCATAAAAATTAAAGTATATGGTGGTTTTCAGTCCTACTATAGAGTATAACCAAGCTGAGCCTGTGGGTCCTGCAGCCTCACGACCTGCGGTACTTCTTGCCTAACCCTGGATGACACGACCAGACTTTCTGATTTCATGGGCCTTGGTCAGAAATATACACATAACAAATACATGGTATCTGTTTCTTTACAACTGATAATCTGTACTTTTGAATCCACAGTATGTTGATCCATGCATATTTTCCAGGTCTTTGCAACCTAAAAAGGATATATTACATCCACAGCCAATAAGAAGGGCAATTTAGTCTTCAGACTGGAAAAATCACATATTGGCTAACTTTAGTCTCATTTTGCACATAGCAGAATAAAAGATGAAAAGATAGCCTGCAAAAAACCGTCGGGCAGAGATACTCCATAGAATAACACACAGAAATTATGGGCTTTGAGAGCTGGTACATATTTTACTTTGGCACCAAAATACACTTTAGTCAAGAACCTAAGCCAAAAAAGTCTTTTTTGGTTAACCTTTATATCAACATTAAAATAATGTATTAAATTGAGTAGAAATTTTTTCCATAACCATTTTCCTCTGTGATAAAGGCAGCCTGGATTTTGTAGTGTGCTGTACTCATTTATTTATAAATTTTGATATCTTTTTGGATTCCAGCAATTAATGGGAAAATAGGAAATACAGCCAACATTTTTTTTTAAATCAGCTCAAAATTATGTTTGGATGTAATTAAAGGTATAATCTGTTCCATTTGAATACCTCAGTACTCTCCCATCTTAAAACAACAAATATGGATATTAGTTCTTTGTGGTATCTGCTTTCTTTCCATGCTAAAACGTGAAAAAATTCTATAAAAATTTGTCATGTGTATTTTACTTCTTTTATACTTAAAAAGTATATGCTTTTACATCATTGAATTCATTGACATTTTATTTGCCACACATATTATCTGCAGATTCAAGCTACAGCTCATTTAAACATTTTAAACATACCATTTACTGCTTTGTATGGAATATATTTATCCATTTTGCTTCCTGGGCTAATATGATTACTAAAGCCTTGCTCTTTTTCCTCAGAACAACTTGTGGGCAGAGCTGTTATCAATTATACTTATTTACTTATCATGAAGTAGTTAAGATTTATCAAAACTCAAAAGAAATTTCGTTTAGAAAGAGCAAGGCAAAAATATGCAGGCAATCTAAATGAGTTGGCATTCCAGGTTGGATAAAGATAAAATGCAATATGTTAGTTTTTTACGGAGAAGAAAAAACCTAGTTATAGCTCATGGAATAAAGTATATTATTGTTGCAGTCTAGCAATTTATAAGGCAATACTACCAAATGTCCCAAATGCTGGGGTTCAAATAGCAGTTTTGGCAGTTTTGGACCTTAATAACAGTGCCCAGATACATTGGACCCTGAGGCAAGAGGAAAGAGAAGTTATCATGCTGCTTTTGTCTAAAATTGTGCTATTTTGTTCCTCATGGATGTTTCTGTAGTTGCTTGTTAAATATATCCCATCAGAACATAACGTTATTATTGATTTTTTTTGCCCCCCCGCCCTTAAACTTTGCACCCAAAGAAAACGTCCATTCCCCTCACTCTAGTCCTGGCCCTGCTTAATAAGTCACCCTCCTGAACTTTAGTGACCACATCTGTAAAACAGAGGCAATAATAATAATTAAGAGGATTATTGTGAGGACTGAGTGAGATAATATATGTAAGAACTTATTACCCATACATGTTAACATATAAATACATGTACAAAGCATGATGAAGTTATTAAACATTCATTATATTTCGAGAGGTGAGGTTTATGGAACGTGTAAGTGTAAGTCCCATGATTGATGACAGAAACTGAATCAGAAAAAAAAAATATGACACACCCATCTCTACCTAACCTTATTTAAATAAGGAAAAAGGCATACAATTGCAGCCCAAGCAAACAATTTTCTTTCCATTTTTCGTAATTAATCTTCACTTGTAAATTCTGTTTGTCTTCAGTGTCTCCCTTTTCAGTTCCTAAAAACATTTAATTCATTGAAATGAAAAATTAATTTAGGAAGAAACTAGTCAATGTTTTCCTCTTACAAAAAATTACAACTCAAACAACACAGGTGAAAGCCTACAAATAGATATGAGGCACATGAAAACTGTTTTTGAAAAAGTTGAGGACATAAACCCTTTGATTCAGGTAGGGGGAAATTTCTAGGCTGAAGGAAGGTGAGATACCTCCTGTTCTCGTGAGCTAATGATTGTTTCTAGGCTGGTTAGAATTCAGTGCTAATTGCATTTTTAAACACCACCTCTGAAATCCTTTCCTCTCTCAGGATCTTACATCAACGTTTCGCATTTTCAATAAAACCTTTGCCCTTCACCTTTCTCACTCAACAAATCCTAACTTTAGATCCGCAGGAAGAATTTCGTTCAGAACCTCTTTTCCTAGCAGGTTTTGATCTGGTGCTGGTGATGCTAATACCCAGGAAGGGCCATCCTGCTCAGGTTGTGAGGGGAGAAAGACAGGCGATGAGAATAGGTATTTGAGTGGCTCAACTCAGCCTTGCCCATTCTACCACAGAGTCATTAAACTTTCCAGTGTCATTCAAAGAACTTATAACAGAATCAATTGATTTTCATCCTATGCTTTATTAGTTGTGATTTAGGCGATAGAATGGCCCTGTTTACACAGCTGTAACATGTCAGGACCTGTAGTACATTATTGGCTGGAGGCCTCGGAGTTGCAGTCCATTCTCAGCAGAATCAATCTGAACTTGAAAACATTCCCTCTAGGAAACATGCACATATCTCTAGCATAAAGCATTTCTGTACCACTGAAAATAGTATTCACTTGAGGTAAGTTGCACGTTCACCTTCCAAAAATCAGCCCTGACTTGTCAGTGCTCTCAGCATGTTCATATGGGAGCAGAGGGCTACAAATGCCTCTTAACTAGATACCCAACATGGGCGAAACTGCCACACTTTGCTGCTAGTCAGGCCTCAGACTCTGCAAGTGGGAGTTGCTGACTGTTTAACATGCGTTCAGAGCATTGCCAATCTAAAATGGCTGCTCAGTAATACTTTAATTGCAGTTTCATGGAAACAAATTGCTATTTAACTGCAATAAGCATTTCTGTGACTTGGCTGGACTGACAATAGGTGAGTCTTAGAAACAGTGACAAGTAATGCCAACTTGTAAATAAATGGTCTGTTTCCAAAGGCCTCTCAAAGGGTAGTAAGTGTGCAAGCACTCAGGACAGAATTCATGGGCAAAGGTCTTCAGAAAACCTCTTCCTGATCTAAATACAACTATTTAGGTTACAGGGAGACGCTTCACTCATCTGTTAACATGTAGCACTTGGAGTCACTGTTTGTTTGATTCGTTTATTGGTCCTAAGAAGTATTTTATATAAATAGTAGTGCACAGTAGAAGCTTATGATATTGACATTTAAAGCCATTTAAGAGCTTCATTTTAGATGATTAGTTGTTTCAAATATCAGTGTTAATAAGGGCAAAAGAATTTAAGTAGTTAATATGAAGAGGATGACAATTTCACAGGCTTCATTTTGGTGTGACAGTTTTCTCATTTTGTATTTTATGAAAGGCACTACCGTATTAAACTATTTCAAATAAATCATGAAGTGCTGGAAATAGTTTCTTGTGTCAAATGATTGGGTTTGGAAAGACTTGGTTCTGGTGCTCCTGCCTTTTGGGATCTAAGTAAATCTAACTAAACAGGTAAAAAAAATACTAAACTCAGAGGTCAGTCTTTTTACAAAATGGTTTCATTAGCAAGAGTGACAATTTCCATGACTGAGACATTTATATGTATCACAAACATTTTTTATCAGGAGTTCAGCAGGGCTTAGTAACATTTGCTTTTATTTTTAATTGCACTTGCTTGAAGAACTGGGGACCAACTTACTCCATGATGTGGTTAATATTAAATAAGCCCTTTCAAAAGAACGGAGTACATCTCACTAACATTGCAAATGCAAGGGATGTTAAGGTGAATAAGCTGTGGATTTTTTTTCTTCCTAAGCAATGTTGGGGTTGGGGCAGGAACACAATCACTGTTCACATCAGAATAAACCTGTGTTTTTAGTAGCTTCCTATCCGCACAGAGCATCCCCATTAGAGCCAGATTTTATTGTTTGAAATGCCTCTGGTTTCAAGAAAGTGTTTTACCTAAAGCAAGACTACTACTTAAATATGTTCTATTGTATATTCATAGCTCCATTAGTCCTTCTCCAATTTAGCACATCAAAGAGAAGGCTTCATCACTTGCATGTGGATTATACTAACATGAGTGACATTTGTAATCTTATAGGTCTGCAACTTAAGAAATGCTTTTAGAAGCTCGTTATTAAATACACAGTAGTGCTTGAGGAACCAGCCATGTAATAGTTCATTTAAAGTCTTTAACGACCCCAACCCTCCACATCACTAAATGCCACACTAGATTACTAAGTTATTATCAACCGCCTTTGAATTTCTATACCACGAGTGCTTATGTCAAAAAAAACACAGATAATTTGCACGGTTAACACAATTCCCGTTTTCCATACCAGAAGAGTACAGGTTCCTTTAGAGTATATTAAAGGGAGATTTAAGAACCAGACCCAGTTCCTCGAAATTATCTAAGGATCTAACTCAGAGATACTGTGATTTATGTGATTTTGTTCATTTTGCTTTTTCCTTTGTATTTTCTTTCCATAAAACACTAAAACTATTCCCCTTAACTCTCTGCCTTTAAATTCTCCTACTGGAGTTGTACAGGTTTGCAGTTTGAGCAACAAATTTTTCCTCTTGGCCTGGAATCTTCGAAAGCAGGACGTGAGCTCAAATCACAAAGGGAAGCTGTTAGTTGAGATGTGCCAAGCTAGACCTCGCTAGTGAACCTATTCCTATTCTTAGAGTGAGGGTCTATATTGGGAGCCTTCTTGGAACAAAGGAAAATCAAAGAAATGCCATTTTTAGAATGAAAACTAAAGGTAGCATTATAAACACACCTGGTCCTATTAACCTGTGACAGACATTGTTGAGATTTGCTCACGTGAACCCAGCAGCCACAGCACCAGCCCGGGCGGGGGGGGGCCAAGTCCTTGATCTACCCCGGTTTCTGCAGGGCAGCTCTGTAGACCAAGCAGGCACAGTCGGGGCTCCTCTGGTACCTAAAACTAGCCAACTAAATCTCTCAAGACTAATACTAAGTGAAATCTAAATCACCCCCCAAAGATATGGAAGATCAGAGTCAGCAGAGGAGTCTCAGAGCAAAACAAAATAAACAAACCCTACAGCCGACCACACGAGTCTAAAAGCACACCAGGAAGTGGCTGTGTCAACCCTGGACGATGCCTGTAAAAGGGCTGGGGTCCCTAACAACTAATGGAACTTCAAAACAGGTACAGGTGTGGTTTAGACATGCTACTTCCTTTCAAAACTATAAACTTGGTAGAAGAACAAGATCGTTATGCCACAGCCTTTAACATGCTTTTTCATCAATACCCAAGGCTTTTCTATTACGAAAAAAGAATAAACCAAATAGCTGAAGAATCAAACAAATATTTATATATAAACACAAAAGATTCACTGTGATATAGGAGACAGTAATGAAGTGCTGTTAACAGAATATTCTGAACTTATAAAAAGGACTCCGTTAGAAACATTGCTTTGTAGTCCTGCCAAAAATGGCATGGTTAAGTAATATGAACACCTTATTGGCCCAGAGCTAAATAAATACACATACCACCTCCCTCAACCCCTAAAATTTAAAGTGAGCTTGGTATTGAACAAAAAAAAAAAAAAAAAAAAAAACCAATTTTTCTAAAATACATAAGAGAAAAAGCAGTGTTTAAACCCAAACTCCATGGAGTATTTTTTCTTTTAAGTTTTTATTATTTAAATACACCATACTAGAGCAAATGTCTCTGAAAATATCACAAATAAAAGATTTTTTTCTTCATTCAGCAAATTAGAAGTAGGGGGAAATTTCTACACAGCAGCTGCTATGAGCCTGATTTTTTTTCCAATTTTTTTTCTTTTTTTCGTTCTTTTTTTTTTCCTTTGCCATGGGAGTAGCAACATTAGGACGAAAACACTTACATGCATACATACATTGTATTTTACAGAGATACAATAAAAGTGTTTGTGATAGAATATCACAAAAGCCACATCTCTTCCCTTTATCTCATGTTCAGTTTTGATTGAAACACATTTCCTTACGACACTTAAATATACAAAGAGCAAAGAGAATGTTGTTAAGGTAAAACACAGGGTACAAACTCTGGCCAGTGCCCTGCTAATTGTTAATGAGGGTAGAAAGCAGATTTGAATGCTTCTTTTAATTAGCTTCATTAGTCATTTCCCTCCTCCCAAGCTCCCTCCCCCCCCAAAGATGTCCTCCGGTGGATCTTTTTTCATTTTCTCTACAGTCTCCCATTAGCCCAGGTTCATGGAGTCCTTAATGTTCATATTCAGTCATTTTAATACACCAATAAATGCAGGAAGGGCAATCAAGACTAAAGAAGGTGCAATGGCATGGAGCTGGCACTGGTGCTAGCTACAAAGGTGACTTGTCTACTGAAGACACATGGGATCCACCTGTGATGAACAAAATCTGAGATGAAGGCACGCATTCTGCATTACTCTGACCTTTTAGCAGACCTGCAAGAAATAAAAACGGGCATCTTAGCTAAAATGCTAAATTTGAGAGATATTAAACTCAAACATGACTGCTTTTGTCTTCTCTACATTCACTAATCTGCTTTTATTAGATTACTTCCCAACTGTGACTTGATGGACACTTTTGACGCTACTTTCTCTGGCAGTGAAGAACTAAAGCCTAACATTTTCTACAGTTTTATTAGCAGAGAAAATGAGACAATAAATGGACTTTGAGAAAGTTTTCGGTGTAAAGTTCTACGATGAATTGCCTAACACTGTTAACAGCAAGTTTCTTTCCGAAAAGAGTGAATTAGAAAATCTTGCTTACCAGCAGTTATCTTAAAAGGATACTCAGAGCCAAGTCCCTTCCCCGGAAGTTGTGGGTTCACACGAGCTCACATGTGTAACCTTTAGCAAGGACTTATGATGTCTGTGTTTCTGTTATCACATCTTTAAGCAGGCATAATAAGGCTGTTATAAGGATTACATAATATACACGGAGTATATTCAACAGTGATCAGCACTTAATAAAAGCCAAACAAATACTGGCAATTATCATTATTATTCCAATATGCCCATGTGACATTTGGTCATCCATGCCCTTCTTCACTTAACAGGTATTGTGGGTGTGTGTATTCCTGTATTCAT
The DNA here is from genome assembly GCF_014898055.3 of Talpa occidentalis. Classification (NCBI taxonomy): domain Eukaryota; kingdom Metazoa; phylum Chordata; class Mammalia; order Eulipotyphla; family Talpidae; genus Talpa; species Talpa occidentalis. The sequence continues at coordinate 40,205,783 of NW_023605305.1, forward strand.
ATGTGTGTGTGTGTGTGTGTGTGTATATATATATATATATATATATATATACAGAAACATATTTAGATACATTTCATTTAGTATTTTCTATCTGCTACATCACTTAGTATCACAAAATTTTGTAAATATGTGAATCAAACATGAATGTGTTGATGATGTAATCAATTAAAGAACGTAGTTCAATGGAAGTCTAACTTTAATGTCTAACTTAGAAATGATCCACAGAGTCGTCAAACACAATCTGTTTGCAATTACCAAAATGAAATAATATATATTAGGTTTTTATGGTTTTTAAATGACATTTTGAGCTTCCCAGGAAGTTCTGGGCTCACCCTTTCCCTAACTTACTCAAAGGCTGAAGTCTATTAGGAACTGCAACCCCCCACTTCCAAGCTAATTAAAGTGGTGGAGGCTTAATTCCCCAGAGTGGAAGCTCAGTGTGAGAAAGGTAATTTGTCTGTCCAGAACAAAGATGCGGCAGTAGCCAGTGAGCATATTTAATAAATGAGCATCAAATGTCCTCTACGATGGAAACACACACACACACACACACACACACACACACACACACACACACCCCCCACACCCCACCCCCCAATTATGTAACTATGGAGGAAAAGAGAAGTGATACGTAAACTGGAACTCACGAAATTTTCCACCAACTAAAAAGTCTTTTATTCTACTGAAAAAGACAAATAATTCTAGATGGAGCCATCACTCTCGAGTGGAAGAAAGAACTCCAGAGCAGGCAAAAAATACACACAAAAATAAGCCACAATGCCAGACTATATTTACATACCTCTTTAGAAGGCATTATTATGCTGAGGGTAGCCAAGCCTCTTTTAAATGATATAGGTTATAAAACTGTATAGATCCTTAACCATTAGAGGGCCGAGATTTCAAGTCAAGAGACCATATGATTTAAAAGCTTAAAATGATTTTTCTTAGAGTACACCAAAGCCAAGAATGCAAAACAACTAAACTACACATCCCGGGAACAAATTTCAAGGAGAATAAAAGTTCAAAGGGACCAGATGAGGAGGGCCTATCCTTTCCACACAATTAGGTGCCTTTAAAGAAAGGATGTACAAATAATCAATCCATTACTTTAAGCCAGAGGACACTGGGCATATTTATTATGCATCGTACACTAAAAGTGTCATTGTTCTGCAAATAGAAGGAAACTGCCAAAACTAATGTCTCATTTTCCTGACCCAAAACATGGAGAACAAGAGAGAAGAAAATAATATTTAACTGTTTTTTTCCCCATCTCATCTCCTCCAGAAAAGAAATGCCACAGAGTTTTGGAAAAATCATTTTAAAGCATTCTCCAAGTCCAAAAAGCCGTTTGTTCCACCAGAAAGTGTGTTTTCATTACCTCTTCCCCTCTGCCCGCTCATTAATATCTCTCTTGACCATGTTTAGCCTGCCCCAAACCTTTATTTACAAAAATTACCTTATGAATTGACTGTGCTCACGATGAGCTGAACTCCAAGGGCAAAAAATGTAAGATATTTATGCCAACAGGGAAATGTTCTTAATTAATATCACCCCCAAAACACAGCTTGCTCTTCAGTGTCTGACAAGAACGTATCCTTAAGTTATATTTCCTCATGCCTTTTAGGAGCTATTAATTTTTGAAGGCCACCTGTCTCCTTTCTGGCTTCTGACATTAAGAAAAGATACTCTAGTAGGTTATTATTTGTTGCCTAATGTATTTTGTGTTCCAAAATGAACACCTCTTTCATCCTGAAAAAGGTATGGAAAATGGAAGACTTACACAAAAAACACAATACACACAATTCTCTATACATGTAAACCAGATTCTCCTCTCATTTCTCTCCCTGACACTCTAATTTCACATCATCCTGTCCTCAGTAAGATGGTGCTGAGACCCTGTCTCATATTTCTCACTAGTCCTTTGCACCAGGTAGCTAGTTAATACTGCTACTGCCAGAATTCAAAGCTGCAGTTTGGCTACCTTTTCCATCCTGTCTCTGCATGTTGGTGAGCTATAACAAGAGTTCTTCATGCTTTGCTAAGTCAGAGAAAGAAATGGTATAAGAAACCAACAACAAACTTAATATATAACTCGGGAAAAGACTAAGCTACTAAACTGGAAAGGGGATATGGAAGAGACCAACTATTTTATTCCTAACACATTTTGGGGGGTGGGGGGACTATCAACGTACAAATGGCTTTGTCTCTAAATTGAAATAGGCACTTCAAATTTCTTATATTACCTATTCATTGTTCTCAACTCTGCCCAATAGATTCACTTCATTAAAATTCAAACTATAAAAATCTATAAGTATTTATATGTATTGGCATTTGTTAAAGAAGCTTGAAATGCCTCCTGGTTGGTTGATTTGCAATACAAAATCAGAATTCTATTTTCAGAATGGTATTTTATATAGCTCCCCATATTAGCAAATTAAACAGAGAAGTGTGAATATTTTGATGTAATTAACATTCACTTAATAAAGAAATACATTTAAAAGTATTCCATAAACTTGAATAAGGGAAAACGATACAAGCATTCAAATACTGCAGAATAATCTTAAGTGGTGAAGTTTTCAAATCTTAGTCATTTTCCCTATACATAGTATCACGAAAATACATTACAGAAGACAAAGAAGCCTAGTATTTTTTCCCTCAGACTTTTGAAGCTTGCTAAATTCCTATTTGCAGATAAATGTTGTTTTTTTGTGATCCTTACAACAGACATTAATGAAGTTCCTATTGTAAATCCATAAAGAATTACCAAGTGAAGTGTGCACTTTTTGTTTCAATGCAATAACTCAGTGCTGTGTGATTGCCTGGGTTAATGATGAAAAAGTCAAACATACTATCAGAGCTGATGGAAAAATCTATCACCAATCTGAAATTAAAATTCATCTGTGGTCAATAAGATTTAATATCCATGCAAGTGGCGCTGTAAAGAGTAAATGAATCAATGTCATCAATACATAATCAGTATGAAATATGATGTGAATAAAATTATGCGCACGAGTCATACATTTCACTCTTTTCTGGGCCAGTGTGGAATGAACAGTCTCTTAACTGAAGGTTGACAGTAATTGTTACAAATTAGGCACAGCAGTTATCAAAATGCACTCACTTGCATAGCTATAGGACTTATTAAGGAGATTAAAATAGATCTAAAACTATCCAGTACTGGGGGTGCTGGACAACTGTTGATCACCAATTTCCCCTCCGAAGTGCCTTCTAATATTACATGTCTTGTACACTTGTATGATTTCCTCATTTCTAACTTGGATCCAAGAACTTTCGAGATACGTAGTGGTAACGAGGTGATTAGCAGAAACAAGAACTTAGTTTTAAAGTCGTAACTTATTCATTTTATGGGACTGCCAATCACCAAAAATGGGATCCTGGAATTACAGAATGTTTCACAAAACTGCTCTTCTAAAAATAAACACACAGTGAATCGGAAAGCAGGTGTCCAGATTGCTATTATTAATGCAGAAAAATCATTTTCATGAGAAAGACGTGTATTCCTCTTTCCTGCCACAAACTTTCTAATTTCCCTCCTGCAATAAGCTATCACATCATGTTCCTGTGTTTCAAAATTATCAAGTGAGATAAACTGGATATAGGAAATTTTATATTTCACCTGACTTTGCATGTGAGAATCCTACGTCCAACAGTGAAGCTACAGAGAGAACCAAGTCAGGATTTTTTTAGAACCACAAAAGAGTCACTATTTAAACAACACTCCTATTTCTGTCCTCTGTATGTATGAGTCGCCTACATATCTTTAAAAAGACAAGCAAAAATATAACCACCAAGAACTTCCTTGCTAGGTTAAAAGAACCCTCCAACTTGCTCTAATAAAGCTTATTAGTAACTGTGGGGTATTCACCTTCTGGTCTGGCAGTAGTGGATTGCTCTGAAGTGAATTCAAATGGCCATTGATGAGAGCTGTAGGTCTATCATGTTCACAAAATAAACTGCCATTGATGTAGTGAAACCGATCTCCCGGGACCAGGCGATTCCGGCAGGTAGAGCATGTAAAACACTGCAAGGGAAAAGCAAACCCACTGAAAACAAATACAAATTAAGTCTTTTGTGTCACAAGTTTATAAACTGTTCTTAAGTAGGTAACTGTCAAGTACAGGGCCACTTAGGGTTTAGTATTTTTCTTCCCTCAACATGATTCCAGGAAACACAGCAAGCGAAAATGCAATAAACTGGATCAGGCTAAAGGGGGAAAGAAACAAATATATGGATGTGTGTTTGGTGTGTGTGTTGGAGGGCGGGGGGCAGTTAGATACACGTAGTGTGTAATAATCACTGCCACCCTGCAATTCCAGTGGATTCCTTTAGTGTTTGCGGCTTAAGAAAACAGAGTTCATACTAACAAGACATGCTTTGTCTTCATGTAAGAAAGGTACGATTCTTTAAGAAAGAGAGAGAGAGGAGCAAATGCTACCTTAAGATGATACACATTGCCTTGGGCTCTCATGACGAGTTCGCTGGCAGGAATCGACTGTCCGCAAGCGCTGCAAGCACCACTATTCCCAAATAACCTGAAACAAAGATGATGGTGACACCAATGAAAAATCCTAAACCAAGGGGGAAAAAAGAGAGAGAAAAGGCAATCCTGGCCCCTGCCCCTCCCCCGCCTTTGGAACACATTTGACAGAGGCTAAATTCCCAGAGTCAGACCTCAAATTTGATGATTTACATAATCTGGGGAAAATCCTTTTTGGGGGTCATAACTAACTTCTGCCTACCGCAGAGGAAGAGGATGCCCAGATTTAATCAAAATATTGACTTACACTTCTAGCAAATACAAAACAATTCTGTTCTACACACATTTTATCAGATTACTGGGTTCATCATAAAAAAAAAAAGATACAATTCATGACTGGAGTTTAAATGCATTGTGTCCTTGAAATTATATGAAGAACTCTTTTGTACTTTAATCATATCTTGAGATATGAGTCATCAAAAGGGTTAAGAGGATTTGATTGTATATCTAAGAAGACATCATGCTCAGTGTATTGAAACTCCCGTAAACCTCCATCAGTGCAGACTTTCCATTAGAAACTCTCTGCTATCCAGGTTGATATATAATGTGTATGGGTTAACCTTTTCAATCATGGTGTCAACACTTAAGATTTGCCTCTGCTCATCTCTTTCATCCTAACCTTCTCTCTCTCTTGATAATGAAATGCTTGCTCCAACTTCCCTCTATCTGCTCCTGAGTCCACAATTTAGATTACTTCATCTCTGCTAGCAACAAACTGAATGAAATTTCGATTTGAGCAGAAAGTAATTTACCGGGATCTGGACCCATTTGTCATCATATCTCTCTGGGTGTTTGCTGTATCACTGCAGTTTTCCTATGCAATCAAATGAGACCACAACATCTGCCATGGGGGGAGGAGGGGGAGAGGGAGAAGGCTGCAGAGGAGGGGAAAGCTCAAGGAAGTGTGCTGTACTGAAGAAAAATATATACATAATACCTTATGCCCTTCTGCAGGCGTAACAAAATATTTTAATGAATACCGAACTTTGGCTTTTATGGAATCTGTAGACTCAAGCTGGGAAGCTTTATTTGCCTTTTGGCTTCCCTCTTTAATATCCACAAATATTTATTAAACAGACCAAAATGATTTCACATGGAAAGGTGATATCTGAACAAGTAAGCAGGGTCAGAGAAGCACTTTTCCACAACGGAAAACAAAGTGATAGGACTTAGAAATTAACATATTGGTGTCATAATAAATATTAATATTTGCATTTCCTCCTTGTCCAAATAAAGTCATAAAATGCAGTTTGTGTCAAGCCAGGAGACATGTTCCTATAGAATACCCCGTAATCTGAATGATTGTGGCATGCCTCTATATAAAAATAATTGCTTTGAGTTTTCAGAATCTGGTCTTGCAGAAGAGGCTTGTCATGTTCAAACTACTAATTTGCTGTCGCCACTTTATTGAAAATAGCCTGTAAGTTGTTATTAAATGTATCGACTGAACGACAGGGAGAGTAGTAAAACTGCCCCTTAAGATGGCTTTTAATAGGAAGCCCGAGAAACAAATTTTGCAGCAGCATCGATTTGAAGAGTTCAATCAAAACTCCATTTCAAAACTAATTAGTCTGAGATCCACGACACATTGACACGTTCTTGCAGAATCAGAACAGTTACAGAGAGAAAGCTGAAATAATACACTGTCAGGACCCCTAGCTGTGGGACCACACAGCACCGCACCCCGTGGGAGCTCAGGGGCCACCGGCCTGCGATCTCCCTGTGTGGAACCACTTCAGGACCACTGATGAGGACATCCCATGTCCCACCTAAGCACCCCACAAATTTGGATCGCAAATTTGGATTGTCATCATTGCGTCTGGGGAGTTCTCAGAAAGGCCGGGTGGCTAGAGAATTAGCATGGCCTCAGGGAAAGAATTTACAGACAACAGCAGAGCTATGCCAATCCCCAAGAGAGGTACCAAATTCAAACAATTCGGGTAAAAATAAATGCTAAAAACCTGTCAATGTGGCCAAATACATTCTGGGGATTAAAGGAGAGAGGGGAGTAATAATGGGGGTGGGAAACTGAATCCTACCAGAGCTAAGGACCAAATATCCTCTTACAGCAACCCAGAAATATTTTAATGGATAAGAATCTATAATTATGGCTGCCACTACCAACAGACCGTGATACTTCATCTCAAAAATACCCTTTCACAGTACTGATCTGATTACCCAGCCTAAGTGTTCATTTATTTAACAATTCACCCTGAGTAAAGTCAGCTGTATGTCTTCAACACCTAAGTGTGTTTTAATAATCAGGCAGTCCACAAGCTTCTCGTACATCTTATTTTCTCCAGTAGCACTTTCTTAACTGTTCTAGAAACAATCAGCCTAAAGTGTCAAAAATTACAAAGTTTGAAAATGACCAAGATCTATCCAGGACTGATGTGCTACTGAACATTATTAATGGAATTTCAGATCTTCCCATGTCTTCAGCTTTAAGGCTGCCTCAGAGCAGAATAACTTACATGTCTATACACATTTTAATCCTTTTTTGCCAGAGAGGGAGGCTACTATTAGAATTCCACCCTTTTTCTGAAAAGTTGGGTTTTTTGTTTTTTTTTTTTTACATTTCTGTGCGCTGGAGAGTTAATTATCTAACCAGGGGGACTGTCCAGGACAGTGTTTGATTTAAAAGGCTTGAGGCTTTAGGTGCTCAATTAAGTAGCTATCGGTCTCAGACTGGACTATAATGGGCTCTTTTCTCTTTAACTCAAGCAAAGGGGAGACATACCCCAGGTCAGGCTAATTAAAGCCAGGGGAGTCTTTAATTGTGATGACAGAATCGGTTTCAGTTTCCTTTCTTTGGGTCCTCAGTCCAAGAAGGTCGTTAATATTTCAGCATTTGGGCAATGCAATCAATCACAAACATCAAGTGGTTCCTTATATGGGGAAAAGGAAAAAAGGAAGAAATCCCACCAAACCTGTGCACTTTGAAGGGGCTTGGCTCCTATTTGAAGAACACCAGGTAGCGTTAGTACCATTTTGGGGTTCAGCTCCAACTCTCCTTCATGACACAGAGATAGAGAGCAAGTTGATTTTCAGTTTAGTACTAATGCTTAGCATCTTTTTTGTAACTTCAATGACCAATAGGTGGTGGTGGGCTTATTTTCAACTGCATTATTACTTCAAGCAAAATACAAGCAATATGGAGTGCTACCTGGCTGTGTTTTCTAAACTGCTTTCAGGCAAGAGGTTCGTTTCTAAGAGTGTGGCTGAAAGGTATACATTTGTACCTGCAAGTAAATATCAGCAGCCTATCTGAGGAGAAAAATGCACATCTACAGCTACTGATCCAGAAGCAATTGGTTTTCCAGCAGGTTCCTATATTTAATCTAAATTCTGCACCAGCTATATTAAATGTAACAAAGAAATGCAACCCAGAAATTATGCCTGCAGCCAAGTCCATTAAAGGTACTTCGGAATAACTAGAGACCAAGCACCTTAAAAGCACCAGAAGCTATTGATACTTAAGAGGGGGGCTTTGAATAATCGCAACTGCTGCATTAGAGAGGGGAGGGAGAAAAAAAAAAATCAGCCAAATTACGCTTGGTTAATTCAGAGTAACAGATCTGCCCCCAAGTGAATTGGAGGCCTTGAATTAATTCTGTTATGACAAATCAAGATAAACGTTCCCCCTAAATTGCATGCGATTTAATTAATTTTTGAGATCCTGGGTTTTTTTTTTTTTTTTCCTAGCTAATAGTTCACATGCTCCTGTGCTGTCATTGTGCTTGAGTGGGCAGACTTCAAAGTGATATTAAATAACCAACTATTAGATTTACCTAGCACGTCCTATTGGAAAAGTGCCATTTAATTACCTAGCCTGTTCAATTAAAGGGACAGCATTCTCTGAATATAGCAGCTTGCTGTTGATTACCAGGGAAATGAACTCGCTGTCTGGCAGCGCCTCCATTCCTAACGCTACCCCCTCCCCAAACACCCCCCTCCACCACCAAGCATCACCAATCCCCCTCTTCCTCCGCCCCGGGTCCCCACCCCCGGTCTCGCTGAGCTCACTGCGGCTGCGGGCGCCACGTGAACCGCCGGAGCGGAGCCGGGGGAAGGAGAGCGCACCCCGCGCGCCCGGCACCCGCCCTGCGCTCGCCCCCTCGTGGGCCGCCGCCGGCCGGCCGGGCGCCTCAAATGCAGCCTCCGGGGGCGCCGGGCCCGGGCCCGTGTCCCGGCCGGCTGCGAGTGAGAAGGGGCGCCGCGGAGGACCGCCATCCCGGGGCTTCCGAGGCGTCTCCAAGCCCACCCCAGACCCGGGGCCCCACCCGTCGGTCTCTGAACTTCCTTCTCCCGCAGCACTTTCCGAGCCAGTCTGCGGGGCCTGGGTGGGGGGGAATCAAGATTCGAGGAATGCGAAACGGACTTTGCGCATCTATTAGGTGGCGCTTGGGTTGAGCTGGGGAGTCGGGAGTTGGGGGGCACTTGGAAGGTTCGTCGACTTTGGGACGATGGGAGGACGGGCAGGCTGGTGTTGGCCCCTTTAAGATACACCCTCCCCCGCCCCTCCATACCACCCCCCCAGCCTTTCCCTCCCTCTCTTAGAGGCCAATTTTGTTAATTAAATGTTTTGTTTGCGACGCAGCTCTCATTCATTGCGGACACGTCATTCGGAGCAGATCTAAGCCAGAGACCAGATCTCATTAGATAAAGCCCATCAGAACTAAGAAAATGGAGGAGCCACTAATTAAAGCTTTTAATTGTGCGGATTCGCTGCAGCAAGGCAGCCGCTTTATCTGAAATCTTGGAGGGAGAGGAGGCTGAAGCCCAACTCGGCCCAATCGACACTTGATCGCGCAGGGGGAGGGGACTAGAGAAAATAAGCGCCCCCCTACCCCACCCCACCCCGCCTCTCCAAACTCCCCCGCAGCTTTTTAGCCAGATATTGGTTGTTTTCAAAAAACCACAGCCTCAAAGTCAGACAGTTTAAAAGCCCCTTAATAAATCGCTCTGTGGTCCCAGGCGAGCAGAAGAGTCGAAGAGTCCCTTTCACCTGGTAGGCGGGAGAAGCTTGTAGAACTGAAAGCTCCTCCAACAAGTGGGCTGGAGGATGGAGAGGGTGAGGTTAGGGTGAAGCTGCAGAGAAGGAAAGAAATGCAAGCCTCCCCCCACCCCCACCTTCCCACCTCTCAGGCCTTTTGATAGGCAGAGGGGAGAAGACATTAAAAGCCAAGACTTAAGAGTTCCCTTTAAATGAGGGGTGGGGGGAGAGAAAGGTGAGAGGACCACTCAGCTGCTGTCAAGCTCTGAGCAGTGTGAGATCAATTTGTCACTGAGCTAGAACTCTTCTCTCCTGCACAGATCTAAGGTTCTCAGGGAGCATTCAGTTCAAGAGCAAGCCAGGCTCTAGTTTCCAAATTCAGAGGAAAAAAAGAAAGAGAAATGGACTCTATTAATTAAGGCTCAGGGCTGGGCACATACCCTCCACTGCCCCATTAAGCCATGAAGAAACACCAAATGGGCATTTATATTTGGCCCCCAGAATAGGGAAAGAAAAGGAGCTGATTCCCAGGAAGCCACTTGCCTAAACTTGTCCTGGGGGAATGCAAGTGGACCCATCTTCCTTTTAATTAGTGGTAATCAGAAGTGAAGGTTTTTTGAAGGCATTTGGAGAAGAGATGCATCAGCACCATTCACTGTATCTGAACACACTATCAATTTTTCCACTTCAAACCGCCCTTCCTTTCTTACCACAGTTTTGCTCTCTATTTAATTACAATACTGTCAAAGCTCATGGCATTGCTTGAAGGAGGACCAGAAAGCATTACACCCATGTTCCTGCTGATTTTCCAACATTTACTTCTAAAAGAACACTTAGTGAAATTAATGCTGCCATCTTAATTTAAAAATAAAAGCCCTCTCCCTTCCTCTATTTCTTTTACTTGGCTGACTGAGAACGCCAGCAAAATGGAAATAGGCTGAATTATCGGAATAACCAAATGTCATTTTACCCTATGTTACACTAATGATATCAATGGAGTAAACATACCCATACTCAGCTCTGAACAGCACTGGGCTCTTTTGTAGTAGTATTACACGTAGAATAAGGTAATTAAGAGTTAAACTTGGGGGGGAAAACCTCATCCATTGATTCATTCACACTGAAGAAAGTAAAATTTTCTACTAATATCTATAAAGAAAACAGTCTAGGACAAATTGAAATAGGATGCAATTCTGAAAAGTAAGTGGTTCTCTAGTAACAACGATGTGCGTGTGGGTTTTTTTTTTTTTTTTTTAATTACTGGATGTTGAAACAGAACACCTCCTAGAAGCATTCATGTGCATCAGTCTATCAAACCATTTACTCAAATTAAATGTGTAATCCTTCAAATGCCCCCTTTCAAATTAATGAGTTTAAGTAGCTTGAGTTCACCTGAAAAGATCCTATAGGCACCTGACCTCCTGAATTCTTTCCATTAATTGCACTGAAACTTGTTGGGAAAGACTGCTTATATGGGCATATGAATATTCCTATACATGGCATTAAAATTCAAGATTAGTAAAATACTATAGCTCCTTTTCCTAAATCTGTTCTGTGGATCAAGGGTAGCGATACAGATTGACAACAACAACAAAAATCTGAACGCTATGCTACTGAAAAAACTGCAAGACGTATTATACCCCCTTTATCCCAAACCACACAGTAATATGGAGCATCACAAGCCTGTAACAATATAAAGAGAAACATTGCCATCAAGGTTTTTTTGGGGGCAGCGGGGGTGATCTAGAGGATTTACTACAAGAAGAATTAACAAGTCTTTAAACTGATGGGTAACCATGATTTTTCAAAAGGAACACAAAGAATGAGTCACAGTTTTCCACTCAAAAGTTTAAAGGTGCTTATGTAAATATCATAATTAGCCATCACCATAAGCAAATCATTTCTCACTGCATTATTTTTAAGTCAAACTTTTGTCCCTGAGTTTCTCTGGAGGTCCCTACTTTGCATTCAGAAAGCAGCTTAACTTCCACGTGAAATGTTTATTTTCAGCCCAGAGTTCAGTTGGGGCTGCCCACTTAAAATTTTGGTCCTGAGAGTGCCCAACCTTTGCACACCTAACAGCCCAGCCTCACCAGATAGTTCAGACTTCCTATGGCATTTACCATTAGTTTGTCATTAAAAATCAAGATGAAGACATGCAACTGAACCCCTACAATTTGACCAAGCAGAGGCTTTCGAGCTAAAAATCTACAATGTATTCTCCTAAATGCCGGCTCCTTTCCTCAAAACCCCCAGCAACCTTTGGCCTTGCCCTTGCTCTGCTCGTGCATCTGGGGGAAAGGCAGCGAAGTCTTACCTAATGTAGTCATTTCTGCAAAGAATCATGCCGCTCTTGGTGTAACAGGAAGTGCCGATGTCACCCAGCTGTGCCTGGCAGCAGGAGCACTTGAGGCACCGGCTGTGCCAGTAGCTGTCCATGGCATAGAGCAGAAAACGGTCTGCAATCTTGCCCCCGCAGCCTGCGCACCGCTTCCAGGAGAGGGAGCCGGCTGTCACCGGGGGAGGTTGTGAGCTGCTGCCCGGATTCACCATGGTCTGCAGAGAGCGGGATGGTGGAAAGGGAGAGAAAAACAAAACCAACAAGGCAAAAGTTAGTAACAGCCCCGTAAGAGGGCGAACCAGGTCTCTCCCCCCAGAGCTGCTGGAGGGAAGCAGCAGCGCAGGGGCGGGAAGGAGGGTGAGGGGGAGAGGGAAGGAGCAGGCTCGCCCGCAGCAGCCGCCGCCTGTTTACTTTTCTCAAGCTTTGTTCTGGGGCCACGAGCTCCTCTCAACTTTCCAGCGCTCGCCGCGGCTGACAATTTCAGCTAGGGTACTGTCAAAACTCCGAGAGCGAGGAGGATCGGCGCGCTCCACCCCTAGCGGCGCCTCCCCACCCCAGCCCCCGCCTCTTCCCCCGCCCCCTCCACCGCCCGCCTCCAGCAAATGAGGGTCAAACCCACCCACCGCCGCGCCCGGCCCCTCCCCAGCCCCCGTGCGTCCCGAGCGAGCCGCGGGCAGCGAGGAGGCGGCCCCGCGCTCGGAGCCACGTTCCTTCCCCGAGCTCTGCCCTGGGAAGTGCAGCTGCAGTTCACAAGTTGGAAACAGTTGGGTTTTCTGAAAGGCAAGGCGAGGAACCGGCACGGGGGAGATGGAGAGCGTGTGGATGGGAGGGGAGGCCAGAGCCACGGAGAGGGGGGGGTTGCGGTGCGTAAAGTTGCGAAACTGGTTTTTCGTATTTTAAACAGCACCTTTCACATGCCATTGTGGTGACCGCCATCTCCATTATTGTTCCAAATCTCATTTCATTTTGAAGATCAATGAGTGTTTTCTCTGGGTTTTCAGGACACAGGCAAGAATAATAGATCATTGAACTTTAGGATGCCTGTTAACTTCCTATACAAACACTCTCCACTTTGGTCTCACTAATCTGCCCTTGATCAGCAATTTAAATGCTAAAGCTTTGTTCCACCAAAGAAGGGGGGGCATCAGAGATCATATGCGAGAAGGCACTATTAAAGGATGCACAAGTTAAATTCGAGCGAGTCCTGCTGTCACCAAAACCTGCTTTTAAAAAAAAAAAATTCCCCACTCTTTTTAATGAATGTCACAAGAGAAGCAACTGGGGTATAATATAGGAATCAATTTATAAAGCTTAGCCTAAACCGATTAATTTGTTGCCTCCAATCCTGAGTCCAATAAAGTCCTAGTGTTCCTCCAGTCACTTATTCTATAAAAAGATCAAGTTATTTACTGCCAATTAAGCAGCCGGTTTTGTCTTTGTCCTCTGTAAGCCGAGAGTGGAGGCTCCCCCCGAGGCTCCCGGCTATCTGCTCAAGACATTCAGCTGATACCTCAGAAGGGAGAGGGCGAACTTTGCCTGTCCCCGGCCCAACTTGGCTGCAGCAACAAAACGAGGGGAAGGGAACGAAACAAGGACTCGAGTTCCTTAAATAGGCCGATTTTAAACACATTTCCTCCGAAAGAGTCCCGGAACGTGTGTCCAGTGACCGCACAATAAACCAGAATAAGAACTGCACCAATTAAGCTGTAACAAAACCCTGAGACTTTGGAAACAGGACCACTCTAAAACCCATTAGCATTGCATTTATCCGAATGCATCATACCTTTATGTAAATTGATTTATCTGATGCATTTACTCGAGGAATTGCTTTTTGTTACAATTTCAGCCCTAACCCAAATGAATCTGCATTTCCTGCCCTAGGTCTTTAAACTGTTTCCCCCAACGTTTTAATCGCTCCGAATTCCTTTTTAAAAGGGAAGAGGGAGGAGATTCCAAGCTCTTCCCCGCCCCCATCTATGGTGAGAGGTAAATATATATGTATTTTTTTTTTTTTTGAAAAGGAAACATTACACTGAGAAAAGCATCCAGTAACCCCATTAGCTAAAGCTCTTAAGGACAAGCAATACCTTAATGCTGATTAAATCTAAAAGAGATGAATCAAGAGGACTGACCAGAAACTGACTCCCCTGATAACTAAGGACGGGCCCTCATCAAGTTTCATTTAGAGTTGGAAAAAAAAAGAAAGCTTTTAAGTTAAATAGGCTTATACTCTAGTAATTACATAGCCAAGCAATTTAGGTCCTGGGATAGTCAGTGAAATAGAAAGCAGAACTGGCAGCTAGAGGCAAAATCTGCTCCCCCTTTAACAACGTCTCTGGTGTTTTTTAATGGAGACCAAGGGAGGGACAAACGTAGCGCTGGCAATTTGTAGTACAGAAATGGATGCTTAATTCATGTCTTGATTTTAATTAGGTGATTCACCGGATTTCTCCTGGATTGGAACAAAAGACTTATAAGCCAGGAGGAATTTTTTTTTTTTAAAGAACCAGCAATAAGGAACCCTGCCCACTTAGAGCCTTTCTGCCACTGTTTCAAAAACAGTGTTGACTAGAAGGGGGGGTCGTGACTATTTCCCCCCCCCACACTACTTCTCCTACTTAAACCCTCCTTGAAGCGCCCCTGCCTTTCCCTTAGGAACTGAAAATCTCCCCACCCCCCTCCGAGATCCCCACCAGCCCGGTCTCTCCCAGAAGAAACCCTTTTGTAAGCAGGAACCGCTACAAAGCTGGCGGCCCGGGGCTGCCCTCCTTGCTAGCTCGCAGGCCGGCCTCGGTAGTTTCAGACTCGCGCATTATCCAAGCCGACGTATTGTTTACTTGCAATTTGGGACGGTCAAGGGAAGAAAGCCAAAGAAAACAGCCCCGGCGCAAATCGGCCCCCTCCTCCCTCTCCCCCTGCCCCCCTCCCCAGCAGCGGCTCCCCAGCCGTCCCCTTACCTGCTTTTCCCCTATATTGCAATATTGCGGGAGGCGGCAGCGGCGAAAGGCGAGCGGCGCTCGGCTTCCAAGGAAGGGGCGCCTGGGCCGGCGGAGCTGGAGGGTGGGGGGAGTTCTCGCAGAAGCAGGAGAGGGGAGGAGGGGGCTAAAAGGGCTGCCTTTTTTTTTTTTTTTTTTTTAAATGCGTTGCTCAGAATGCTGGGCTGGGGGGGGGCCCGCGTTAAGTGGCAGGCGGCGGGGAGCAGAAGTGTCAGTCCTAGTCCTAGTCCTCGTCCTCCGGCTCCGGCTCCGGCTCCGCGCGAGCAGCTGCAGGAGCCCTCGGCCCGCGCGGCGCGGCTTCAGGCGCGGCGCAGCGGCAGCAACTGCTGCAATCGCTGCTGCAAGTTTGGCAATGTGGCTTCACTTTGTATATTCCCCCGCCCGCCGGCCCCCGCCCCCGCCCGCGCCCCGCCCGCTCCGCCCGCTCCTCCTCCACCGCCTGCCTCCCTCCCGCGCGCTCGCGCGCTCTCGGGGCTGGCGGCCGCCGCCGCTCGACCCAGCTTCCTGCGCCTCCAGTCCGGGAGCAGCCGCGGGAACAGCAGCCCGGGAGCGGCGCGGCTGCGGCCCGGGAGGCGGGGAGCTGCGGCGGGGCCGGGCCCGGCGCCCTGGAGCCTGCGCCGCTGCCGGGGCTGCTGCCCGAGCTGCTGCTGCCCGGCTCGGAGGCGGCGGCGCGGCGCTGGCCTCTAGCCGGCTCGCTCGCTCCCTCCGCGGCGCTTCCACATGTGTTACTGACAGAGCAAAATCCCAACTACTCCCCGGCTCTGCCGCCGACGTCAGCGACCCTCAGCCACTGGGCGGCCGGATTGTTCAGGCGGAATAATAAAACCTGCCAATCCGGGGAAGGACAAAGGGATGACTGAAACGAGACTCTGGGGGCGGGGGAGCGAGGCCGGCGGCGGAGCGGGCCGAGGGAGGAGCAGGGAAGGGCCCGAGTCAGGTGGGGAGCAGTGACCCCCCGGCTCTGGGGGGGCCCCGGCCCGGCGGCCCGAGGCGGCCCGAGATGGCGATCCGAGGCGCGGGGTGCAGCACCTGCCTTCCCGGCGCGCTGGGGGCCCCTCCAGAGGCTCATCCGCTCGCCTCTGGGGAACTGCCCTGCCCTCGCGCCGAGACGACACCCTTGGAAACTTACTTCACATCTTTCTCAGAAATGGGTCTCTTCCTGCTTGGGAAGAAAACCCTCCTGAAAATGTAGGGCGGTGGATTGCAGCCCCACGCAGAAGACGTGATTTGTGTGTATGAGTTTGTTTTTTGTGTTTTGTTTTTTAATTCAGAGTGTTGGAGATTTGTGCGCCTGAAGGGAAGTTTAGTTAACGAGGTAAAAACGTTAATAAAAAAAAATCAACACTTCAACACTTTTGCCCAAATACTGCCCATGTAACCCCTCTTCCCGTGAATCGAGTGGAAACTAGTAAGCACTTCACAGGTGTTTGTCAATCGTTTGGGATAAAGAGATGACAGTCCTCACGATCGAAGTTGAAGAAAACTTCAAAGAGAAAGCCTTGCCCTTGTATCCACCCAGCCGAATGTACTGTCCCCAAATGCAAGGGAAGGAATCGCAAGATTCGCAATCTCACAGGCTCTAGAGAGTGAGAAAGGTCATTTCTAGTATAAATCAAGTTTTGAGGAATGCTTTTAGGGTGCTAGCCCGAGAGTCTCTTTCCAGGGCCAAGGCTCAGCCTAGATGCTTGGATACCCAGTCATTCAACTTTATCTACTCTGCCAAATTGGCTTAATAAATCTCCGATCTGAGGCTAGTATTAGGTTTGATTATTATTAGTAAGTTCCAGAGAGATATTTCTGGTGGAAATTATCTTGAAAGTGCAAAGCCCTTCTACTAAGTATCATTAAGTAAAACCAGCCTTGTGGGACAAGTTTTCATGCTGTATTATACTGAGTACTGATAGATGGAGGGAAGGAACCTGCAGAAGAATCTGACTTGACAAGGCAGATGTTAAACATCTATGGGAGATTTCTATCTTTCAAGCCAAAATTAAGGCTGCAAAAGAAGAATAATCATTGTCTAGCAGAGGACATTGCGGAGCAGAGGACGATTTAAATGCCAATTAAAATACTCATTTTTTTATTCTGTATTTCTAGCACCTCAGTATTAAATGACTTAATTTTATTGATTGGTAGTTAAAGTTGTTTTTATCTGCCCGTGATAACACTGCATATAATATGTGTGTGAGTATGACAAACATTTTTTAGAAAATCATTAGAACTGTAATAGTAATTAAAGTGTCCTGTACAAAAACAGCTGCAAATGCGTGTGATTAAAGAAGGCCAAATTTAAAAGGCATAATTTTCTTGAAGGTTAGTAAAGAAAACTCAAAGAAAATGAAAAAAGGGATCCAATAAACAACTAATGCACACATTTTAATTCCCTGGTTCAGTTCAGTTTAATAATTTATAATAATCAAAACGAGATGACAGATTGTAGTGGGCTACAATTAAGTTATGATTCGTCATGTACAAGTAGATTTCCTTCTCTGGGCTATAATTTTCTTAAATACAAATGAGGAAATTAAGCCAAATGACCTTAATTTTTTCTTTTTAAAAATTATTTCATTAAAAAAGAACATGTAACTGTGGTACTTTAGGTATTTCCTGAAGCACACTACAATGAAATCTTTATTTTAAAACAAATTTTTAGAAACTTAACCAGGCACGTGTTCACATATCACTGAGTTATCATCCAAAGAATACACACACGTCATTTTTGTGGAAGGGAAAAAGATGGAGAAAACTTTGACTACAGATCTCCACACTATAAATGTCCTAGGAGGTGGTTTCAGTGTTTCAGCTCTAGTTGTGTGCGGTATGAGGTCTTTACACAAGCAGATTGGAGTGGATGGGGGTATATTACCAAAGAGCTTTATTTGTTGATGTTGTAGTTATAGAAATACAAAAGCGATAATGGCTAACAGTCTTCTTTCTGAGGGTTAGGGAGAAAATACATTCACTGTAATCAAAATTCAGGTGTACTTTAACCACAGCGCCACCTCTGGGCGGTCTTTATTTCTGCAGTCTTTGCGTTTAGCAGCCCTTACCCATCTGGGCAGCAAGATTTGTGGTCTGAAAAGTGCCTGCTGGAATGAGGTAGCAATTGCAATCTTTTATTCCCACTGATGCTAAACCTACAAAAAACTGTCTAAACACACACAAGTTCATTATGGGTTAAGGGAGTTTTGCATTCAGGTATTCTTCAAACTATGTAAAACTGCTCAAAGTAATAATGCTGCCTAAATTCAAAATAATTGATGTAAGTGCCCAGCAGTTTAAGAAACCTCAGGTGATGTCACATCCATTCATCATTCATCCTGTTCACCTACTATAAGAAGAAAAAAGACGACAGTGGTTCATAAAGGAGAAACTCAAATTGTTTCATTTTTGAATCCTGAATCACATTGATCCTGAATCAACCTACATTATCCCTCCACTGTATTAACCATACCTTCCCTTCTTTTCAATTAAGTATTTTAATCATAATCATTTTTTTGCTCTGCAAGTGACAGTTCTCTGAAGTTCCCATGGGCAACCCCCTGGCTGTCCACACAGAACTATGTCCCCTTGTATGCTGGTATGGCATCCTCCAAGTCAGAGACCCCAGCTCTTTCTCAAGAAAAAATATTTTGGACTTAGTGAATTAGTGAATGCAAAATTGTTTTTTATTTTATTTTTAAAAAGATTTATTTATGCATACAAGAGGTGTGGGGTTGGGGGAGAGGAGAAAGGATTCACCAGAGACAGAGTAGGGAGGAGAACAGGCAGATCTACTGAAATACACTGCTGACAGGAGGAGTGGGTGAGACAGGAGAGGTCTGCTGCGCCCAGTGGGTTAGTTCTCTGACCAGGGATCAAACTCATAGCAGCAGATAGCTTCATAGTGCTGAGACTTAAGCACTATTGCTCCACCAGGGAGGCTCCAAAATTGTTTTTTAAAGGCCATCTTTAGGAAGGAAATTTTTTATCTGCCTACTTTTATTGCTGCATATTGTTATAAAATATGATAATATTTATCACAAAGATCAGTTAAAAGATTTATCCAAGATGAATCTGAAAAGCTTGAATCTAGAACAATTATGAAATGCAAAAGGTGGGAAGAGAAGAAGAGGGAACAGTAGTTAACAGCAGTTGTGAAGAGAAAACCCAAGGAGAAGAAATGACAGTTAAGTCCTTGCCATGTTTTGTGGTACTACTGGGGGGCTGACAGGGGAGGTACTGCACAAGCAGTGGAATCAAGATTATTTTTAAAAAGACTTATGCTAAACTCAGTATATCTAAGAAACTATATTTTAATGATGCATATCTTGGTTTTTCATATTGATAATAATACTTTAAATTTACTGACCACCTTTCATTAATACTTCTTATAATCCCTTGTAAATATCTCACCAAATTTCTCGTGTCATAAGATAGCTTATATATTAAAACATGCTTGGTTTTTTGTTTGTTTGTTTTTAAAAAAAAGCAACCCAAATGTCTACATTTGGTAAATGTCCCACAAAATTATATAACTTAGGAAGTTCTAATTTCTTTTTAATAGGGTAATAATAAAAGTATAGTGAAATAGATTTTATCACAACAAAATAATTAGAAAATCACTGAGGAAAATGAAACAACATTGATATTGTTGTGATTAGAAATATAAGCTAAAATGTAAATTTTCCCTTCATTTATTTGATTAGGACATTTGAAACTCCTGTGGATAGTGGGAAAGGTAAAGATGATGACAGAAAGGAAGAAAATGTACCTGAGACATGTTATTTTCTCTGACGTAGTAAGGTCATTCTCGTTGTAGTGGCAAAAAAAATGATCTATTTTCTTCATATGTGTTCATTAGAGTAGGAACAGGACCTTAAAACTTCCAAATTTGCTTCTGAACTACCAGCAAATCTTGATATATAAATACATTTCATAATCATGACACCTGGTTTACTCACACTACTTATTTCTAGGGTAGAATTTTGTCATCAGTATTCGAGAACAAGTGATATTCTGCATATATCATCGCAAGTGCAATAAACCATATATGTGAGAATATTACATGATCATAATATATATTATATGTTCATTACACCATATGTGTGGGTATATTAAATGTTCATTAGGTCTTCTAAATGGTCCGGTGGGTCAACGGGCAATGCTTATTAAATCCGAGTTAAAAATTATTATGGATAAATTTCATTTTGTAAAAGTTACAAAAGAGGGCATGCAGATGACTACACCATCTGTATACATGTGAAGTGGTTATTACTAAGAATGTATATTAAAATTATAAATCCAGTAGAAAATAGCAATTCTATTTAACATTAATTACTGTTCCTCTTCCAGACGATGGAAATGAACATTTACTGATAGAAAAACTAAAGCATTAAAGCAGAATTCATTCCCCCTTATGTTCCCACTAACTGTTCATGGTTAAAGAAGACTAATAATTCAGAAATTTCAAGGGCCCCAACCCACAGCTTTTTGGTGGTGTCACTTTTAATTAGAGTATTGAATTAATTCAGTTGTTCCTCTATGAGGATTTGTAAGAAGTTTAATATTTTAAAGTGTAATACAGGTCTCGATTTGCTCTCAAAAATAGTTGATGAAAATATGATAATATTTATTCATTTAATTGTAATGAATGACCCTGGTGGAATTAGGGGAGTTCAATCCATACCTGTCCATAGACATGAAAAACACACATTTCTACTCTATACACTGTCATAAATTTTTTAGAATAAAAAGAACAACTAGATATGGATTTTTTTAAATAATAAAATTGGATAACTCAATTGACTAAAATGTGTTCCCTCCACGCAGAGGTACACATTATAACGTCATCATTTATATTTCTCAACATAAATCAAATTTCATAATAAAATTGTTTTTGATGAATCACCACTTCTTTTCTAGCTTCAAAACATTCTGACAGAGAAAGCAAATTTGTTGATTTCACTGTATGATAAGAAATCACTGAAAATATATTTAAGACCTTTAGTCTAAGATGGTAATTTCTTTTCTAAGTTTCCTTTAAAAGGAAAATATTCAAGTGAAGCCATTTTAAAATTTGGGAGAACAGCTCAAGAATAAAATAGGCTTTCTTTTCAGCATTTTTCCAGAGCCATCTGTTGTGCTCTCTGACAATAAGGCCAGGAAAAGTCATTACAGAACAATACTCTGGAAACAATTTGCTTCAAAGAAAGAATGAAAACTTAAACAATACTACCTTTATACATGTTTGTTCTAATTAGAGGGTTAAAACATCCAACCATTGTACCCAGATGCCTCTCTCTTCTGTTTCTATTGCTTGTCTCCACCAAGATAACAGTTAACACTGCATTGAAATTCCTACTTACTGCTTGTGTCCAGTAGTAAATCCTGGAGCATTATTAAAATATCTGCCTGTTATCAGCTCAGTCAGGGAATGAATTATTGACTATAACTCATTGCTGGGAAGACTACATATGACACTCCAGTGAAGTTTTGATAATTTCTAGAAGTCATGGTAATTTATGGAAAGGGGTTTTGATTGATCTCCCACCACCTATTTTGCACCTATCAGTAAATAGGACACATATTGATGGCCCGCTTGAACTACATTAACAATATGAGGGATTCACAACTTAAGCATTTCTTCTTTTCCCAGTGCCATTTCTGTGAAAAGAATAACTTGGTTTCTAATAATTTTCTACTGTGTGGTTTACCCATACAGATTTCCTAATGCAGTCACAAATCTAAATTATAGGATGCATAGTATCACTATTCTAATAATTATTTCTATATATTCCTCATTTGTAGCTATACCGGACTCTACCTTTGTGGAAAAAAAGCCCTGAGACCCTTGGAACAGATGAGATCTTTTGAAAAGATGAGACTGGAGCAAAATATACACAAAGTTTTTTTTTAATGAGATAATATTGCATTATAACATTATGTAAGTTCCCTGAAAATCAACATGTGATACTGAAAAATTTTAATAGTGTCTAATTTTAATAGTGTCTAAGTTCTAGGATACAATTTATAGAATAATAGAGAATTTCTAAAACCAACAGATGGTGGATAAATTATTATTTGAAAAAAATATTTGCAATACATTTGATATAAAAATCATAGGTGCCATTTAATATGCTGTAACTGTCACTTTAAAGTCCATTTCTTGGAACATTAAATAATAATCATTAACAGTCACAACTTTCTTTTAATTTAGGTTTATTTTCCTCCTGACTCACTTTTGCCACATTCTCCAAATATAATTATTTCTCAGAGTGAACTCTACTGGACAAATGTTTCCTTTATTTCTTTACTGAGTTTTCATCATTGTGATTTCATTATTGTCTTGTGTACTACAACAATTGCTTCCTAGCAAAAATAACCAGGACTTTCAACTTTTAGTACAACAGCATGTAATACAGCAAACAGTATCAATAATAGTTTAAAGTTTAATGGCTATTTCCTAGGTAACATTTAAATCATGTCCAAATTTCTATAAATTTGAATTTATACCCAAATAGTAGTTAGTAATCTGATACAAAAATAACGATATCTCTTTTGCCAGTACAGTAGAAATTGGGTGTGGGTAACTTGACTGAACTCTTGCCTTAAAGAAAATAATTCTTTCTTCATTTTATCTTAATTTAGTAGTGTCTAGAAGTCATCTAAACAATTTTAAAATTAAAAGATAATGTTAATGGGAGAGACTGTTGTTATAGGATAATGGTTTCCTGCTGCTAGATTAATGCAGTGGCAATAATACTGGAGCATTTATTGAAAATAAAGGGGAAGACAAAGCCAGCAGATTTATTTTTAAAGCAGGTGTCTTGGATCCTATGACACTGTTGTGTTACAATTACTTTGTTTCCATTTTGCCAAATGGCTGATGGAGAATGATCCCTTTTCCTAATGTGGGGTGGCAGAATTTGCTGGCACCCTGAAGACTGGAGCATACATTCTTTCTGACTAGAGGAACACATTTGTTATGACTAGTCCAATCAGAAAATACATTTTAAAGACCTGCTCTTCAAAGAAACAAATACCAGAATTTGCGAATTTGTGCATCCTTAACAAAAAAAAAAAAAAAAAACAAAACCCAGCGCACTTCTACTCAACAATCACTTTAGAAACATTAAAAATCCCCCACATTAGTGCACAAATGCATTGCTTTCCAGCCATCCCCAGGAATGGCCTACAGGACAAAGCTCTGTTCATGGATGTGAACCTTTGTGGCTGACTTTCCCGGACTTACCTTCTTTGAATACATATGGTAACTTTAGACCAAGTAATATACTTTTCCAAGTGACATCTTCACAGGGATGATCTGGTAGTCAGAAATCAAAGATGGTCCTCAAGATTACCCAGCTCATGATGTGCACATTGTACGTAATCTCTTCTCCTTGATGGTGGGTGGGCCTGACTTAATCAGGTGAACCATTTTCAAAGAAGGTCTAGAGGTCAGAGATGGAAGAAGTCAGAGAGATTCAAAGCAACAGAAGATCTTCTCCTACTGTCCTGGAAGGAGCAAACTGCCACCTGTGAGAGGTATGACGGACGAGACACAAGGCAGAGACCTGAGACTAAACTCTAGGAGCTGAGTGTGGTCCCTGATTAATAGTTCATAAGGAAATAAGGGGTTCAGCCCTACAGCTGTGAAGATTGCATCCTGTCAACAACCAATGACCCTGAAGAAGTACCTTGAGCTTCAGAGATGGTGGCCCCAGCAGAAACCTTAACTTCAGCCTTAAGAAGCCTTGAGCAGAGAACCTAGCTATGCCATGCCAGAACTCCCAGCCTACAGAAACATAGTAAATAGGTGTGGTTTTAAGCCACTAAATGTATTGTAATTTGTTATATAGTTTGTTAAGACAAATAAAATATTTTGTTGCCACCTCTCCCTCTACTGTGAACTACTCTATTTGCTCCTTATTGTCCAATCTTGCCTAGCAGAGTGTGGGGTAAAAAACTCTAGCTTCCTCACAGCTAGAAGGGTGTGCTGTCCATAGGACTGGCTTTTAAGCAACAAAAACCAACAACTAAGTCACGTGTAAGGGATTTTACAGAAAGACATCAGGGTCTAGTGGTTCTTATAATTAATATGAGGCCTGAGGACCTGTCTGGAGAAAAAACAAGCACCAGAGAAGCTCCAAATAATTACAAAGTAGGAATTTCAACCGTAGTCTCTTAGCAGGAACAATTGGTTAATATGGGGTTGCCAGACAAATGACCTCCAACTGTTCCCATTCATCCTTGAGTCACCCCCTAGAATTGCAAAATCCCTGAAGAGAGCCATTGGCATTCTCAGGTCATGTGTCTGTCTCCTGAGGAAGCCAAAGAACTGACCTCTCCGGCCACCCACACAGATTTTATAGAGTGGGAGAGAGGGAATTCCCTAGAAGGAACTAGATTGTAAAAACAAAAAAAAGAGAGAGAAATGTCAGCCAGATTGTAAGTGGTCAGATTGTAAGTGCTAGAATCACGTACAAGGGAGAATAGAAAGCCCAGTAGACAAATATCTCCAAAACTTTTCATTAAGAAAGAGAGACCGAGATTTGTGCCACACAGGATCCCATAATGAACCTGAAGAACAGGCCTCTGTAGCACTAGGGGGCTGGCGGGGAGGGGAGGGTCATCTGAACAAATTCAACATCCAAGAATCCAACTTTTTCTCTACCTGCCCTACGCCTATGTAGACTAGGTTTCTACAAAATTCCATAGTGTTCCATACAGTGGCCATAATGAGATAACACATTTAACACCAGTTGGCACATAGTAGTTGTTCAATAAATGTTTTGTGAGTGAAAAAATGAACAGAAAATAACAAAATTTTTATTCAGGTAAATATATGTATATAGTCAGTAGCTATGAAAAACACACATAGCTATATATATGATATATATTTGTACACATACATATATATATTATATATACACCTATATATTACATACATTTGTACATATGTATTATATGTATTTGTGTACAAATATATATAATATAAATATAACATAAATATATACAAATATATATTTTTTAAGAGGTGAAAGTTTTTAATTCAAGGAAAAGAGAAACCCATGCTCCTCTAGGAGGCCCTCATCTTCCAAAGGGAGGCATCCTCTTTCTCTGCAGATGCATTTCTAGCACTGGGAAGCATAACCAGACACCAGGGTTCATCTCTCCTGTGGTGCACAGCCCAGAATAGTTTCAGATCTAAGATCCCAACTACTCTCCATCCCAAAACACAACTAGGTACCAGGCAAGTTACTATATGACTTGCTGTTCAGCTCTTTTGCACTAATATCCATCCATTTCTTAACTGTCACCCTATCATAAGCCCCATAGTTGTCACTTTGGGGATAAGCATCTGTGACTGTTTGGGTGGGGGAATATGGCTTACACATGCCAGTGTTGTGTTGAACAAACATTAAGGAGGCAGAGGGAGAATCAACCTGCTAGACCCTCCATTGAAGGATTCATATAACCGACTTAATACAAATGCGCTCATGGTTTTATTGCTATTTTTACCTTGATGATTTTCTTTTTTTAATTAACAAGGTACCACTCTTTTATATCCTCATTAATATTTTACAATATGAGATTTTCCCACTCAAGTGTGGTCACCACAGCTCTCCCACCACCAAAGCACCCAGAGTCCACCAGAGTCCGCTGTGCTCTCCCCATGCTCCATAAAAATTTTGCTATCTTCTGTTCATTATTTTCATTCAGAAAACATTTACTGATACCTACTATGTGCCCACCAGTGTTCAGAGTGCTGGAGGTAGAACAGTAAAGAAAGCAAAACCCTGCCCTAGTGGTGTTTCAAATTACCATTTGTTAGATGGTGGCACCTACTATGAAGCAGGGTGAGAACGATACAGAGCATGGAGGCCAGGGGTATGGGTCTAGTGGTGAATTAGAATTTTAAGTAGGTGTGTTGGGGAGGTTCAGTGAAAACATTTGTGCAGAGACTTAAGGGGAGTGAAGGAGTGATGGATCCAAGGAAAAGTTTTTTGTTTTGTTTTTTTTTTTAGGAGAAGCAACCAATGCAAATGTCCTGGGGAGCTATATGTTGGGTACAGTTTAGAGACAGGAAGGAAGTCTGAGTGTGGTGGGAGATCAGGGTTTAGATTCAGATGAGTTTAGAGTTTAGATTGGAGCAGAGCAAAGACTTATTAAACTTTTACCTGACTTGAGAAGAAATGCTATTACAAGGCTCTGAGCAGAAAGGAGATATGATCTGGTTTAAAAGCATCATTCCTGGCCACTTGTTGAGAACAAACTACAGAGGAGTAAGGCAAATGCAAAGACATCACCAGACAGGAAGTTCTTGCAGTAATCAAGCAAGGGACAAGGGTGGTTTGGACCACAGTGATAGCAGTAGGGATGTAAAAGCGATGGGATATTTTTTGCATGGATGAGCCAGATAGAACTGTGGTTTTTATTCAAAATTTACATTGATAGGTTCAAGTGCCTGTGCTTGGTTTTTGTTTGTTTGTTTGTTTGTTTGTTTGTGGGACCCTCACAGGTGGCCAGGGATCGAACTGGCGCTGCAGAGTCTGCAGGCAGCCTTGCGACCCAGCGCCTCAACTGCTGCACCACCAGGGGAGGCCCGGTTCAAGTGCCTTTGTAAGTTCTGTGTTTTCATGTTTGATGACAACTATAAATTCCCTTTGGCTTCTGAGAAGTTGAACAGGACAATGTTCCCCAGTATCTCTCGCCTTCACATAATTCCCCTACCCACAGAGTGAGTTTATGTCAGAAATAGCCACAGTATTGTTTTTCACTCTGATCTTTCCATTTTAACTGAAAAAGGAGTAATAAATCTGCATGTGTGCTAGATACTGGGCTGTTTTTTTCCATAAAATAATGCATTTCATCTTATTAACAAACAGACTGATAAAATAGGTACACTGTCTCCGTTTTAAAATTGAAGAAACTCAAGTGATAAAAGTTTAGTGACCACTTAAGGTCAGTGTTCAAGCTGAGGTTCAAATTTTGCAATTCTGCAAAGCTTCATCGGTTGAAGAAGCCTTCCATCATTTTCTCCTATTTACTAGCAATTTAGCATATGGGCTTTGTGGAATCTGTGCAACTTTAGTTTCTAAACTTGTGAGATGACTGCAGATGATTTCAGACCCCCAGAGGACATTTAGCTACATCTGGACATACTTTTGGTTGTCACAACTGGCAGGCAGAGGGGTGCTATTGGGAAGAGTGGGAAGAGGCCACAAATGCTGCCACACATCCTACATGGCAAAGAAAAGTCCCCTATAACAAAGACTCCCCCACTAGGGCCTCCCCTGGTGGCGCAGTGGTTAAGCGTTGGGTTGCGAAGTTGCCTGCAGCCTGTGCAGCACCAGTTCCATCCCTGGCCACAGGCAAGGGTCCCACGTGGCACGCAGACCTCTCCTGCCACCCGCTGCTCCCCTCAGCAGTGTATTTCATCAGTCTGCCTGTTCTGTTCCTGGCTCTGGCTCTGGTGAATTCTCTCACCCTCCCGTGCTTCTGACTGTACTCTGTCAGTGCTTGTATAAATGAATAAATAAAATCTTTAAAAAAAAAAAAAAAGACTCCCCTGTCCAAAATGTTAATATTATGAGGTAGACACACCCTGTTCTAAATGATTGTTAGATAATAGGATTGTCAGAAGTAACATCAGTAGCAAGATTTTTATTAGTGTTTTCATTAAGATGGCTTAAAAATGAGCAAGTTTCTCTGAGTAAGAGGTCGAGAAAAAGACAAAACTTGCAAGCAGACCACAGATCTGAGGCACATAGCAGGGGAGAGGGAAGAAGAGGGGTCAAAACAGGGGAGGGAAGAGCACAAGGGACTATGGTCATGGGTCATAGGTAATAGGGTGGTGGGAGAACTATGGGCACTAAACCTGAGGTGAGAAATCACATACTGCACAGAAGTAAATAATGAGGTAAGAAAATAAACAGATAAATAAATTTAATTTAAAAGACGAGTATGTTTCTATAGTCATAACAGTTTTAGTGTGTTAGCTGGGGTAACATTTATAGTCATCAGGGAAGTTTTACCCTACATGTCCTATAGCACAATGCTCAGTGCATGTAAGTTTTAGGGTTTATTAAAAAGAAGTGCTAGACACCTGGAGTAAAAAGTTTAGTGGCTCAAAAGTACAAAAACAAAACTTCAAAAATTAAAATTAATAATTGTCTACAAAGGTAATTGTATTTATTGTGTTATGTGTTTGATGTGATTTGGGTAGATACCCCCAAAGTAAGATTGTCTGGGCTCTACAGAAGTTTGATAACCTCTCTGTGGCTGTCATTTCAGAGAGAGACAGCAGGTAACAGGGTGTGGCTTTACCTGAAAGAAGCGGCTTGCTAGGTGATACCAAAGCTTGAGGGAAACACCTTTCAGCTAGCAGAAACAGCACCACGAGGGCTCTGGGGTGCGACTAAACTTGGCATGTCCAGCCTAAGATGATGTTGCTGGAATGAAGTGAGAGAGAAAGAGTGAGAGATGATGTGAGAGAGAGAACCCTTCAGTTTAATCTGAACATAATGGGAAGCTGCTGGAGAGTGCTAAGCATGGTGCTATTATAATCAGAATTTTTTTAAATTAACTTGCCTTTGGGGAAGAATTGATGTACTAGATTTATATCAGAAATTGGTACAAATTTACTCTAGGATCTGTTCTCACCTCCCCTCTTAGAAATAGAACCCAATTTAAATTTTGTCTATTATCTTATGAAATAAAAGTTTCATGAACCATGTGACTAAATGGTGGCCAATAAGGAAACTGTAAGGGGAAGTATATGCTAGAAAAGTGCTTTAATGGGAGCTGATTCCCTTGGAAAGAAACCATTTTTTATCACCCATGTTTCCTCTTTCCTTGGACCTAAAATGTGGACCTAACAGCCAAAGCTACATCATGAGATGACCATGAGGATGAAATAGTGCCTAAGGATGAAACCTCACACTGAGAAAATGGAGCAGAAAGACAGCATTCCTGGTGAGAGACGGGTGGTGACACTATGAAGCTGTCAAAACAACAAGGGAATAGTTACTTCCAAACTTACGTAAGAGAGAATTAAATTGATCTCCTTTAGAGTATTTCTAACTTTTTAAATATAGAGTTACCATCAATTTTAAATGATACAGTAAGAAAAAGTGGAATGGAGAGAGTAGTAAAGAAATTACTGCTGTAGAAGTATGTGTTGTTATGGTGGTAAATGGTGAGAATGGTGAAAAGTATTAAGATTCCAGATGTAGAGTGAAGGTAGTATGAAGAGAATATGCCAGAATTGTATGGAGAACTGGAGAGCGAGAACAAAATCAAGGATGATCTCCAGTCTTTTTTGCATGAGCTAGAATGATAGTTGTCCTCTCTTGAAATGGGAAAGCCTGGTAAAGAAGCAGACTTTTTTTAAAAAAAAATTCCTTTTTAAGATTTATTTATTCATGTATGCAAGAACCAGGGTATAGGCCAGATGCAGGGAAAAGTGAGAGGATACACCAGAAACAAAGAGGGGAACAGAACAGGCAGACTGACAGAAATACACTGCTGAGGGGAGCAGCGGGCGAGGCAAGAGAGGTCTGCCGCCATGTGGGTATCTCTATGGCTAGCTGGTTCGAACTCACAATGCAGAGGCTGAGGACAGCTTCACAGCGCTGTGCTCAACTGCCTGCACCACGAGGGGAGGCCCTTTTTTAAATTTTTTTTCTAAGATTTTATTTATGCATACAAGAACTGGAGTACAGGCCAGAGATGTGTGTGAGAGGGTGAGAGGATTCACCAGAGACAGAGGAGACAGAGTGGGGAACAGAACAGACAGATTGACTGAAATACACTGTGAAATATACTGCTGAGGGGAGCAGCGGGCGAGACAGGAGAGGTCTGCTGCGCCATGTGGGTATTTCCCTGGCCAGAGATCGAACTCATGCGGCAGTGGCTGCGGATAGCATCATAGGTTACATCTTAACCCCTTGCGCCACCAAGGAGGACCCAAAGAAGCAGACTTATGGGGCAAATCAAGATTCTGTTTTGTATCTAAACACAATAAGGTTGAGATCCCCATTTAATATTTGTGGTAAGGCTCAGAACTCACTTAGATATGTAAGTCTGAAGCTGAAGCTCTTAGGAAAGGTCTGTTCTGTAGAAAGAGATTTAGAAGTTATCAGTATAAGAAGACATTAAAACCATGAATTAAACTATAAAGGGGTAAGCTTTGCCAGAAAAGGGGCCAGTAATTGAGCCCTAGGGTAATGAAGAGGAAGAAGAGCAAGTCTAGGACTATAAAGGAAAAGGCAATAAAGAGGGAGGGAAGCCAGAGGCCACATGAAGAAAATGTTCCAAAGGAGGACATTGGCTGAATCTTTCAATGCTGCTGAGAAGCTAAGAGGAGGAATAAAAATAGATCATTGATTTGGCGAGATGACTTTATTGAGAAGAAAAATACCCAGTGAACCTCCTTCCCTCATGTTTCATTGGCTAAAATGGAGTCATATGATTAGCTATACACTGACCAAAATTAAATGCCCACGCTGGGGGAAACACCTCTGGAATCATGGATCTATGTCTTGAAAAAAATCAGGAATTGATTAGCAGAGAGGCAGGGTTAGGGAAATGGATATTAGTTGGGCAATAAACATGGCCTGTCATGATACATTTTATTTTTACATGAAAATTCCAAACCTCATCACTGTTAGAGCTGGTACAACATTTGGTACACGCACTACAGTGATCTGGTGTTGCCGTCAATCCTGTGATGAACTAATTGTCAGGCATTTGTATATTTTTAATTGCAAAATAATCAGTCCCTTCTTTGAGCAGTTAACATTCCAAGACTTCTAAAACTAAATAAAGATGTTGCCAAGTGAAAATTAATCAACTGCATGGATTTTTTTTCCCTATAAAATTCTAGAACCATGTGCTTGTCAAGCTCTGAAGAGTAAACAGTCTGGTCACACATGTAAAAACCAGAAAGTTACAACTGACCAAGTTTTGAGGAAAAGTGATGTTGAAGAAGTTTTTTCTAGAGGTGTCCTAGAGAATTCTCCACATGAACTTTAAAATTCTCGGGCCCTCATCTCCTACTTTTCATTCTCAGGAAAAAAAAACCCTCTCCTTTGCCTGTATAAGATTCCTTAAAGTTAAACATTTCATTGTCATTTGTCTGTAAGCGCATGGTGGGTTATGGGAACTAGCCCTTCTTACTTCCTGTCTGTTGCCATGCATGGCAATTGTGTCTATGAGTGGGTGGTGGGGAAAAAAGCAGTGCTGCCTTATTCACAGAAACTATGATTCTGTGGGTCTAGGCCTGGCCTTCTCACAATAATGATAAACTAAACATATAAAGCCTCTACCTTAGGAATGCTACTTTGCCTGTTCTAAGAAAATTGGAGCTGCTGGAGCAAAACCAATAGGGAAATAATGCGTGTCCACTATGTGTGAGGTGAGTATCTCACCAGGAGCACAGTATTTGAGGACACTCCGTAGGTCCTCAACAAATGATAGCTCCAAGAACCTCGACACTACAGAGTGTGCAGAGGAGAAAGAGTTAATGTTTAAGAAAGGCAGACAAAGGAGACATACCAGATGGCAGAGAGGAAAGGGAAAATCTATCAAACTCCAGTGAGAGAAGCAGTATTAGGTAACCGCACCCATGCTCAACTTTGTCTTTGGGCTTCATACTTATCTTCACCCTTCACTTTTGACTGGAGCGCATTGAAAATGGTTACCTTGAAATAATAATCTACAAGTGCTTGATAGATGCTGTTGTTTATCTTGCCAACGAACTATTTGTCACCATTCCTTTTCTCTCTGGCAAAACTTGGAGTTTTATCCAGGCTCTTTGCAAGAAGCTGGACCTGCTGCATCTTCCAGAAGTGAATCATGATTGGTGTAAGCCTGAGGCACTCCCTGCCAGTGATTGCTTTAGGAGTGGGCATGTGGCCCGGGTCTAGCCAATTAGCTGTAAGAGGAGGTTAACTGATGGTATTGCTGGGAAAGCTTTCCTCATTCTATATTTGACGAGAGGTAGGAGAGATTGCTTTAGATATTGTTCCATGAGGGTAAGATGGCTGGTCCAGTCTTGGTCATCTTGTGCCCTTGAAGGAAGTAACCAACACACAGAGGTAAAGGGAGGGGGAAGATAGTAAGAACCTATGACTGAATGATGTTGGTGGGTGTCTTAATTACTCAAACTGGAAGCTTCTGATCTGGAACTTACTCTTATGTGTGGAAATAAATACTCCGATTGCCTTAGCTACTTTTAACTGTGCTTTCTGATCATCAAAGTAAAAAGCATCCTAATTATTTTCGAGTGCAAACCGATCTTCAGAATTTCCAATAATCCTGAAGAAGTTTATTTTGTTTTCTGAAAACAACAATTACACCAAAGAGGGCTGGCTTCGGGATGACGTTTCTGCAATTAGGCTTCTGCAGTTGCAAAGCCTCCCTGGTGGCAGGATTCCACCACAGGCTATTTCTTAACTCTCTTGTTCCAGAATATCTATTAGTTTTAATGTGGGATTTTGGCCTGAGCCAAACCTTGTTTATACTATTAGTACTTAACACATCACCTGACTCTGATGGGTTTCTCCTATTTCTTACCACCAGTGTCAGAAGGTTAGGGGTACTTTGGGGAAAAAAAAAATTAGACAATACAAGATAAAACAAATTTGCATTATCTGTCTTATGGGTGCTAATATCTATTTCCCAACAGATGGGTGAGATTAGGGTCTGGTAAGTTCGTGATGTATACGTGTGCAATTTGTAAAACATTCCTTTTGTTTCGTCTGTTTGAATAAGGGCAGTAATGATATTATTTCACTGTATATAGCTATTAAGAGTCCTTTGCTTATGTTAAGGGAGCTTATGGAAGGTTTCAGTCAAACACAAAACCACTTATTAGGTCAAATAGAGCTTTTAAAAGAATACTATACTCTCATGAATAAACTAGTATCTGATTGGCTAGAGTTGCAATTTAGCTTTTATCAGTAATTAAAGGCAAGCCATGGCGCAAACTCGTTAGTTGACACCAATTACAATTGGTAGACGAACTAATGAGTCCAAGAAAAAAGTTATTTATTTCTAAACTTTTGAAGCATAATTGTTGTGTAAATCGGATAGCACACAAATCTTTTCCATACGTTTAGGTTGGTAATTGAGAAATAAAATGGTTACCAAATGTACTCTTTGTCCAGTTTTGTTCTGCAGTCGATCTCTCTCGGGACTCTTTAAAGTGTAAGGAAAAGGTGATGTCAACAGCAACGTACTCTGGGCAAACGGAGCCAGGATTAATTAATAGAGATGAAAGGGAAACACTAGGCCTTTCTTAAGCATCGCCTCACAGTCCCTACAGTTAGATAGTTGCTGCTCTGCAGATGACTGAACACAGCGCCCAGGATGAGGGCCAGAGTCCCGAGACTACCTCATATTTAAAAACAAAACAACACAGAAGAATGGAGAACGAGACTTGTCTCCATCTCATCTCCAGCATGTAGTTTTTAAAATGAGGAACTCTCAAGAGCTTTTCCCTTTGAAGTTTAATATGTGGGACTTCACATCAATATAACATTTTAAATGTGTTAAACAAATTAGTCTCTGCTTACAAAAGTTTTGAGACATTTGCAAGTTGCTGTTTAACTAAATTTAATATGTGCCGGCAAAGTTGATCGTGCAGTTGTTCATTTAGAAGAATGCACATTTGGAATGATTAATAAATAAACCAGCCTCCCATTGCTTCAACCTCTGTGTTTATTTGAAGGCAATCTACTTTAAAAAGACATTAATATTCTTAGAATTATTATTAGAATAATTGCTTTTACTCCTCTCAGAACACACATTTTTTCTCATTTCCCTTCAGCACAGACAGCTTTTCACTCAGATATAAACTTCCCATTATTATTCCCCACCCCCCAAAAATGAAGAATAGGAATTATACACTTTTCACTAAGGAATAATTAATTTGTCTCAAGTATTAGAACAGAGAATTGTAGAGTGACTTTGAATGGTAGTCTCTGAGGAGTAGCATTGTTTGTTCTCTTCAGTCTTTAATGAGCTTTAGTAAATGGCCAGGAAAAATTACCTTCTTTCTGTAATATGAGAGAGGTGAAGAATGAAGGAAGCTATAGAATCCCTAAGAGAATAGGGAACACAACACACACACACACACACACACACACACACACACGCCTCCTTCACAACAGCACTCGAGTTGGTTAGGAGGACACATTTCTCCTTTAGACTTATTTGAGGACAAGAGATCTGGTTACAAAGTGCATTAAAACAGAAGCATGTCCCTAATTTGTATTGATTATTGTTATCGTTGCCACTGTTGAATCTGCTGGGGAAACCATCCATCCTGTAATTCCATGGGGCTGGATATTTGTTACACCCGCCATGTTAAATTTCTTTTTTCTTTAATGACTGGAAGAGAATTAGAACTGGAGCTTTAACAGAAATTAGCTGTAAAAGACCAGCCCCTCCCTCAGAGGTCACTGAAAAAAAAAAACAAAAACCTTAAAAAAAAAAAAAAAAAAAAAAAAAAAAAAAAACCCTATTTATAAAAGTCCTATCCTAAAGAAGATACTCCTCCAGTCAAGGGACTTGTAGAAAGAACTGAGTCATCTTCCCCAGGCTGCTGCAGACCACTGGATTTGCTCCGGAAGCTTCCTTGCCTTGTCTTTAAGAAATGGGTATTTTCAGTCCTAAAGTTTCTAAGTTCGGGGGGTATTTCATACTCATTTATAGGTAAGCTTTTTCTTTCTTCCATCCTCTCAGCTTATTGCTGGGCTGAAGGGGACTGTGGGATAGGAGCTCTCTTCCTTGCCTAAGTTCTGAACAAACTAAAAAAATTCTACAAAAGAAGAAGGTAGGAAGGGTCCTAAATATCACTTTCAGACTGATGAAGCTGCTCTCTATGGAATGTGGTTTTTATCTGTGGGCTTGAAAGCTTTGTTCCTGCCCAGGGCTCAAGTAGCCTGACTTCTCAGTGTGATTCCAACAGGCCAGGCCTCTACAGCTCAGCCAAACACTGAGGGCAGACTGCAGGGTAGGGTAGAGGGCAGGGCAGTCTGATCCCCAAGATCCCCAAGGTGACTTCCTCCGGGGGGGGGGGGGGGGGGGGGAGGGGGCAGGCCTGTTTGAGCTCTCTTTTCTCTTAGGTATCCAGCATCCTCGAGCCTGGAGCCAAGATGTGACCACTGTGGGCCCAGCCATCTCTGTCCTTGCCTGCACTCCCTCGACTGTGCTCATCCTCCCTTCCTTGTCAATAGCTACTGACCTTAAGCTTTATTCTAGCAGGACCCTAAGCTGTCACTTTGACATCTTATAAACTGGTTCTCACTAAAATTGGAATGCCTGATAGAAGCTTAATATATTATGTGCTGTCAATAGAGGAGGAAGGGACATAGGTTTTGGAGTTGAACAGATCTAGGTGAATTTCAATCGCTCCTCTTACTAGGTTTGCACCCTGGAACAATATCCATATGCTCTCTGCAGCTCAGGGCCCTCATCTGTAGGAGGTGGGCAATGCCTTTGTTGGCAGAAACATTGCAGGCACTGAGCCCAACCCCAAGGAAAAGCACGTGTCCTTCTGTTCATATTCAGATGTGAAAGGATGATGGCAACAATAGTTTCTAATTACGTGATGCTTAGAGTTTACAAAATGCTTTAATACACATATTACATAAGAGTTGTGAGGATGCATGATTCTCTCAATAGCATTCAGAAAGCTGCAATTAGCTCTATTTTGCAGGTCAGGGAAACTGAGGCTCAGAGAGCAGAAGGGAACTGCTCAAGGTCATTTACCAGGGAATGCATAGAATTCAGCAGTGAATATGAGCTCTCTGCCACCAAATCCTCCTTCCTATCTACTCATCTGATACATTATTAACAGCACATTTTTCTAACACTTAAAAACTCGGGATGGTTTCCTTTAATATCAGGAGGCAAACTAGCAGCACAGGGCTTAATCCAGCTGCCAGATGTGTTTTATCTAACTGACAGAGTTTCTTAAAATTTTGACTTGTTGACTCATATTTAAATATCAGGATATCACTTGTAAATATGTGGATTTACAGCTTCTCTTAAGAGCCAGGAGGCCTGGAACCTACATGTCCACGTGGTTCACTATTGAGCCTGCAATCTGGAGAAAGAGACTTCTTTGCCCTCCCTTAGGAGTGAAATGAGAATCATGGCATACCTATCTCAGAGGGTAGCTGAGAATTAAATAAGATAAAATATTCAAAATGTTTAAAACAGTCCCTGTTAGATCTCAATCAACTTTAGGTGTTATTTTTACTCTATTTACTACTGTCTGCCAGCAAAATGGAGACTGGGGATTTTCCTGGAGACCTGCAAACTGTTCTTATAAGTAGAGAAATAGAAGATGAAAGTGTTATTTTAGTCTGACATATAAAGCCAACGTTGGTTCTTATACAGAAAGTACAGCTTAACCCAGCATTAATGCCCGAGCTGTTCCAGCGAAGGTTCTGAAGAAAAGATTTGTTGTGTCTCACACTTATGATATTTAAAGCGAAGAAGGGGGAAAATCTCTCTTGGGCTGGCATTTGGAATGGCGTTGCTAGGAAGGAAGGAAATAAGAAGGAAGGGGAGGGAAAGGAGAGGAAAAAAAAAACTTTTTCTGGTTTTGCTTAACCTTAAAAAAGAAGGAAGGAAAGCAGGGGGAGAAGAGGAGAGGGAAAGGATGGGAAACTTAGGGGGGAGGGGGAGGAGAAGTAAAAGGCAAGAAGGCTGGTCTGAATAGGAGGGTAGGTGACTCACCCATGCTCGCGGGCGAGCTCCAGACTGCGCCAGTGCCCTCTGGTAGCAACTTGCATTTTGCTTTGTTTTGTTTTCAAAAACTTCAAAGTTTCTCCAGACTTCATCCTCAATTAGAACAAATGTCAGTAACATGCTTGAAGAAAATTTGTTTAGAGATGTGTGTATGGTTGAAAATTGCACATTACACATGCCCTGTGCATGATTTTCCACTAAATTTTTAACGATGAGCGGAGGTACATGGTTCCAGATAGACGAGTGAATCTGAATGTATATATCTGGTGCTTTGCACGTTGACATAAACACAGCTGCTTTTATACATTTGAGAACATTTGTGTTTATTTGAATGTGTGATGGGGAGGTCATCAAAATGAACGCTCTCGTTGTGTTTATTTGAATCTCACATCGCTCATAAGAATACATGCTGTGTTTGAACATGCAGTCAAACACCAGCTTCTCTAAAAGGCAAATCAAACCCCAAAAGGCAATTCAGTGCAAAACCCCATTAATGCTGCATTAGAGTGGAAATTCCATTTACATGAAAGCCAAAGAATTTGGAGTTAAAGGTTTTCAGCAGCAATCTTACCTCTACTAGCTTGAGAGAAACACAGTTTCTTTCCATTACTTTATCACAGTACATATAATTTGTATTTAGTAATATAAAAAAAAGAAGAAGAAAAAAACCCAAACCCCAGCACTAAAATACCAAAAATGTTTGCAGGGTACTGAGAAACAACGTACCATTATAATACCAACAGCATAAAGAGCACATAGACTTGTTGTTTCTCACTTGGGGGATGCTGCTGGCTGTGGGAGGGAAGTCTGCTCACTGCCAGCAGAATTTGGGCTTGCAGAGTTGGCGATGGTTACGGCAATGGTGGTGACTTGAATGCACACTTGATTCTCATTTCTAAAAAAAAGAAGAAAAGTCAGGTAGGTGAAGATGTGGTCCAGAGGTAGAGGCACTTGCATGTAAGAATGCCCACTTTCAACCTGAAATTGAGGTTCTTGACAAACACAGCAGCTGATGCTGCACAATCCTTTGCACACTCCAAAAAGAAGAATAGCATTAAACTCCACACCTGACACATCGAAGCAATGCAGCCCACTCCACGTGCCCTGTTTTCAAAGGCTGATCTAGTTAAAAGCAGGGTCCCTCTCAGTTACACCACCCCAGTATAGCTTCTTGAGTTCTTCACTCTTCCCCTATTGTGATTAGGAAAGCCATCTTAGCTTGTCCTGAACTGAGGCATCTGCCATTAGAACCTTCAGTATTTGATTTGCATAGCTTGTTATCTATGGTCTTCTTTGGAAAAAATATGAAAAGGAAATAAACAGAAGGAAGGAAAGGAACACAGCAAGATGAGGTTCTTCTGGAAATTAAATAGCAGATGCAGGCGATTGAAAAACAACAAAAGTGTGTGTTTCTGTTTGGCTTATGAGAGCTGACAAGATTACAGCCGATGGTGGTTTGGCTGCAGAGGAGGAATTTTATTGTATGGCATTCATTAAAACTGGAGGGACTGGGGTACCAGGAGCAGGAGGTGAGCCTGTGTTTCCACAGAGCCACAGAACACTAGGGTTTGGCCACCAGGCAAGATGACAATATGTGAAAAACTTTCAAAATAGAAGACCAAAAAAAAAAATCTTAAAAGATCCATGTTGTTGTCATAACAGAACTTGCTTAGAATAACATAATGTCTCTGCTGGTTCCCCATTAGAACAATTTCAAAATTCAAAACTGCTTAACTTTCAAAATTAGATAAGATCAGTTTGATTGAGACCAGAAGCAACATCAATTCCTCTTTTCTGTTGTCATCCAATATAGCTATATCTTTATTTCTTTACCAGGAGGCATTTTTGTCTCCCTAAGACATTATTACTACATTGCATTTTGTTACTCCACTAGTTTTAACACTTTTTAAACATTGGAATGGAAAAGGGGAGAAGAGTTGCATTTTAAATCAAACAATTTTCTAAGTTTTATGTGGAAAATAAGAAAGACTATTTCAAACCTCCCCTTTGATGAGATCCCAAATAGACAAAGGATCAAACTCCATGTAGACAAAAGGATTTTCTTCCTGACTTTGGAGTGATATCTTGTTACACTAATGGCTCTTGACAGCTATCATAAGACCCTTCATTTACAATCTTCAGAACCAGGGAAGCCAGACTCTGCCGCTGGAAACCTCAATGTCTCCCAATAGGAAACATGCAGGTTTACCTCTTGGGAAGAGACATGGACCTCAAGAGAAAATAGAGGTGATCTAAGTGGAAAAGGAAAATGACAGTAGGTGTAATATGCTCTCATTTTCATTTTTGAAAATATAATATTTGCATGTGACTGTGTGAGAAAAATATAGATTGCGGTATTAATGAGGATCCTTTTGTTTACTGTATTTAGTACTTCTCTATAATAAAATATGACTTACAAGTGTAATATAAAAGTATTTTTCAAATGTGGAGATTTTCAAAATCACTGATAGGACACTGTTCAGTTTCACCTCCAAAAAGAATTCACTCAAGGATACAGCTTACTGATCTTAGAGATTCTTGAACAACATATAGAACAAATCTCTTTGAGATCAGTACTCTTTTCATTCCTGTTTCATAGATATTTCAAGTGGGACTCCCAATGGGGTCTCCTTCAATGTCTTGTGATGGTAAGTGAAGGAGCTCCTATGCAAACGAAGTCCTCTGTTTGCAGATATCAAGTGTCTTCTTCTATTTAGAGAAATGTATTCATTTCTATTATTTGTCAAGGTTATACTCATCTTTTCGAAAGCCCAGCAAGACAGATGTTCTATTAGCTTACATGTTAAAGACAAGGATCCAGGAGCTCAGAGAGAATGATTTGACCATGCTCTTATGGCTGGCATGTGGCCAGACGGGACCTAACCAGAGCTCTGATTCTGGGCCTAGAGCTCATCTTCTGCTAAGTGATTGAAGGGTCAGGAGGACACATGATTAACCCAAACCCCAGCACCCCTCTTGAGTCAGATGCCTAGATTAGGATCCTGGCTTCACCACTTGCTAACCGGATGAACTTGGGCCAGCTATTTATGCTTTCTTTGCCTCCATTCTTGCATATATAATAATAAAAACAATAATACTGATAAAATAATTCTATCTTAAAGGGTTGCTTCAAGGATTAAATGGGCTGATATACTTTAAACACTTAATTATATAATTTTTGATGATGATTAACATAGAAGAACAATCTTATCATCCTCAGTAAAAGGAATTTACTAACAGATGAAAGTAAAAACATGTTCTTAAATTATTTCTATATACCATGGTCAGCTGAAGGCTCTGAGGATAAAACCTACTCTCTATTAGAGAGAATAAATAAACTATTTAAAAGGTGTTAAAGACACATAGCAATTAAGATAGTCTGCTGAATTAATTAGAAAGATTGAAAGAGAATTTTAAGCAGAATCACTACATGAAGTGATTCACCCCCAGATCACCTTAAACATGCCACCCCACACTCAGAATGCACTGACGATGATGAACTGCCCTGGCTAATGTGGAACCCAGGCTAATGGGACAATGTGTGTATTGAGTTTAGGACAAGAGTGCTGAGTCAGATACAGGATACTGGATCTCATTTTTCTGATTTCAAGGGGTTAAAAAATTCAGGTATCAAACTAAATACAAAAAATTCAAAAGTTCTATAGGGTGAAAGAAAATGTCACAGTAAAAACCTCACTGAATGGGAGAAGATATTTGTACATCATATAACCGATAAGGGGCTCATATCCAAAGTATATAAAGAACTCGTGCAATTCAACAACAACAAAAACCAAACAGCCCAATTAAAAAATGGGCAGAAGATATTATTAGACACTACTCAGAGGACATGGCCAACAGGCACAAATAAACGTTTATCGTCACTTATTATTAGAGAGATATAAATCAAAACCACAATGAGATATCATCACACAAAAGAGTGGTTTGAATCAAAAAGTCTAATAACAACATATCTTGGTAAGAATGTGGAGAAAATGGAATTCTCATAAACTCTTTGTGGGTGTGCAAATTGGTGGAACTATTTTGAAAAACAGTGTGGAACTTCCTCAAAAAATTAAAAATAGAGATACCATATGATCCAGAAACCCCACCTCTGGGTATTTATCCAAAGGATATGAAATTATTAACTCAAAGAGTTATAAGCACTATGATGTTTACTGCAGCATTATTTACAATAGCTAAGATTTGGAACCAACCTCGGTGACCAATGATAGATACTTAGATAAAGAAGATACAGTGTATGTACACAGTGGAATACTATTAAGCTAAAAAAGATGAAAGTTTGCTATGGGAGGAACTCAAGGGGAATATGGGAGGAGAAATTAATCAGAAGAAAGACAAAAATTGGATAATTTCATCAACATGTGGAATATAGGGAAACACAGTAGGTACAATGAACGAAACAGAATGAAATAAAGCAGTAGACTCTGATCATAGAACTGAGGTTGCCAGAGGAAAAGAGGGTAAGGATTGGGGGCCTCCCTGGTGACACAAGGGGTTAAGACAAAGCACTTTGAACTGTCCTCAGCCACTGCAGCATGAGTTCGATCCCCAGCCAGGGAGGTGGCCCAAATTGCACATCAGACCTCTCCTGTCTCTCCCACTGCTCCCCTCAGCAGTGTATTTCAGCCAATCTGCCTGTTCTGTTCCCACTCTGTCTCTGGTGAATCCTCTCACCCCCCGTATCTCTGGTTTTCACCCCAGCTCTTGTATGTATAAATAAATAAATCTTAAAAAAAAAAAAAGGAGGTAAGGGTTGGGAGAAAAGGTGGGTCCAATGGATGGTGTGTTTTTTAATTAAAAAAAAATAAACATTTATGTAAGATGGTGTGTTCTCCAGTCGTGTAGCAAGGTGTGGTGTGTCTGGGCAACAGCCACCTCTCTCATCCTCTCCTTCTCCCTCTCCTTAAATGCTCTCTCTGCTTCCCAGGAGGCTGCCAGGCTCAGGGCTAATGCTCAAGACACCGTGAGCAGGCTCCCTGCTCTCCCGATATAACTTGCATTGTGATTCTAGTCCTCTTGTATTTTCCCACTGTTCTGAGAATCAGCCTTTGTAGCTTTGGATCCCTAAGCCCCAAACAGGAGCCTAGGGGCCTGAGGGAGGACAAAGCAAAACTCACAGCTCACTGCATTCTGAGACTACTTGGACCTAGACAGATTGGGGAGCGTCAACCTTCTATGTGACCCAGTCCCACACTTCAGATTTCTCTTTTTTAAGCTAGTGCTCACTTCAGCAGAACTTATACTAAAATTGGAACAATACAAAGAAGATTAGCATGGTCCCTGCGCAAGGATGACATACAAATTCATGAAGTGTTCCATATTTTTGTGGTACATAGACACAATGGAATATTACTCAGCAATCAAGAAAGATAAACTCATGCAATTTGCAGCAACATGGATGGAGCTAGAAGGGATCATGCTCAGTGAAATAAGCCAGAAAGAAAAAGAAAAATACCGGATGGTCTTGCTCATAGCAGGAGTTTAGAAAACCTAAATAAGGGACCAGGAAAAAGACTAATTATAATAAAGTAAAAATCAAAACCAATAAGCAACTATAAACCAGAGACACACTATAGTGGGGAGGGTAGAGGAGGAGGGATTAGGGTCAAAATAAGGGGTTGGGAATTGTATGGGAAATATAACCAGGATGAAAATGCATACATTGTGCAAAAATGAAAAATGATGTAAAAATTATATAAAATTAAAAAAAGAAAGAGAAAAAAATAAAACTAGAGGCCACAGTGTCAGCTTGTAATAAAGTACAAGATCCTATTTCATGTCCTCTTATCTCATTCTCTGTGTCTCCTCAGAATGAGACTGAGTGTTGAACCAGGAAGAATTCCTGGACCCCTAAATATCATGTCATATAATACTATTCCACTTTCACCCCTGTGTTTAACAACAATCTCCCAGCACTTTAGGGGATTTTCCAGAGGCAATAGGTAGCCCAAATACTTCTCCTTGACAGTGGAAACATCAGAACTGCAGAAATGTGGCAGGCCCTGAAGCTGTGGGTGGCTTCCTTCCAGGGTGTGAGTTTTCGGTGTGATTTTGTGGAAAGCTTCCTGAGGAGGCACCAAGGTCAGTTTTTTTGCTTTTGTTACCCTTCTGCACCTCAGAGGGAGGACAATCAAAGTTAGGACAGAGCACGGTCTGGAAGAACCCTGGACCCAGCCATGGGCTAGCACTCGAGTGACCTCTTTAAAAGTCTTTGTTGGCAATAAGAAGCCATTCAGTTTTGGTTGTCTTTTTTTTTTTTTTTTAAGTTTACAGAATTTTCTTTCTATTCAAGGTGAAAATAGCTTTATTGAGTTCCATGGAAGTGATTTATAGTTTTACAATCTAGATTATGTACTAAAAATGTCACTAAAAATATTGGTGCTGTTTTTAGTGGACACACCTGGGTGTATCTGTGAACTAAGCGTCTCTGTTGATTTAAAACATTTTCTTGCTTTCCCATTGTCCTTGCAGCGAAGACCAGAGCCCATGTCGTCCTCTCCCTCCTGTGCTCCTCTGCCCTGTGTTACTGCCAGAACTGAAGCCTGAGCAGCATGGTTGGGCAGGGGTGGGGGGGTTCTCTCCATTTCCTTTTGTGTGCTGGGCCAAGTTCTTTGTCCAGGCTCCTCTCCCAGGGTTGAAGATTCCCCTCTGCTTGGCTGAAAAACAAAGAACATGTACAACCTGAAGAAACCCCAGTTGTGGCTGGTTTTCTGGAAGAATCTCTAGCCAGGATGAGACTACATTCAGATGGCTCTTCTATACCAGACATGTCACCAGTGATTCCAGAAAGTTCCCTTCCAGTATTTTCCTTTCAAATCTCTTTGCTACTCCCGAGTTGGAAGTTAGCCCCAGTCATTAGAAAGACAGGTGACAGGTGCTTGAGAGGAGGCTTTTTACCATCCCAGGGACTTGATGGCCACTGGCCCCCTGCCTGTCCTGGTTAACTTCAGACCAACAAAGAGATGAAGACAAGAGCTGTCACCCTGCAGATTGTCCACATTTTCACTAGTAACCTCTCTCCAAGATTAGCAAACAGACACCTCACATCCTCGCTGCCTGGAAGGGGAACCCAAGCCACTGCCCCTAGTTTATCATAGGGGTGCTGTTTTAAAAAGCCATGCTGGCCTCCTGCCCAACGTCTGTCTCCCCTCAAACTTTTATTAACCATCGAGTGGACTCAGGCACCATGAGAAACGGCATCTCTGAAAGTTTGCAAATCTAATTTGTGCTAGTGTTGTTAAATGATGGTAAGTTACAGCCACTGAATTGGAACTCATTAACAGGGCGGCATTAAGGAGTCGCCGTCACATTTGAAATCCCTTTTTAGGGGGAGTCTGAGTGCCGTCAGGAACTCTCACAGGGTCATTGAAGTCACTGCCTTTAGAAAACAAAGTGGTTCTATACAACATCTCAAGGTCCCTGCCTGCTTTCTTTTTACACAGGACCATATAAGCTCCAATAACTCAATTAATTAAGAGCAAAATGAAGACGGTGACTTCATATTTCTTTGGTCAGTGAAAATTTTAACTTTCTCATAACCCTTTTCATTCTCTCCTCTCTTTGTGAGTGCTAATAGAAAAATCCTTTTTAAATGGTATTTTGTTAGCAGGGGATATGCCGACAACTCTGCTGTACCTTCCCACAGACCACTGCTCACATCATTCAGATGTTGAAAATTTTAAATGAAATCAATACTGGCCTATTCACGTCAACAGCACTATCCTTGGCAATGTAAAAATATATAGAGAAATTGCAACCCCAGCGACTTACCCAGCGCTCTTTTCATTACAGATCGTCAATTAAATTATTTCTACAATATTGTATGCGTCCACAGAATGTTACGCAATATTCATGCACATTACTTCGGCTTCACAGCTTCCCTGGAAAATAAATGAGGGCGGGCAACAGAACTTAAGAGATCTAGTAAAATAGGAAGGCATTTACAAAATGTCCAGTTGAAATGGCCCCCAAGATGATGCTTTTATCATCACTTAAGAAATAGCAGTGTCTTCATTCCTTCATTCTTGTGGTTCCAACTGATTCGGCACTATAGGGAGGAGTCATCCCAGAGAGACTGCTTGTACCAGTTCCCCAAGGGGTTTCGGAGGAACTTCTAACTTGGGTCTAGAC
This sequence comes from Talpa occidentalis, assembly GCF_014898055.3. Classification (NCBI taxonomy): domain Eukaryota; kingdom Metazoa; phylum Chordata; class Mammalia; order Eulipotyphla; family Talpidae; genus Talpa; species Talpa occidentalis. The sequence goes on from NW_023605305.1 coordinate 40,250,575, forward strand.
AGATAAGTCAGTCTTATCTTGCAATGACCCCAATGATGGGTCCTATCTGCTGGGAAATACAGAGACAGAGTCTAGTCCTCCTCTGTCTTGGGGATGACTCCCCAGAAAGTTCTGTGATGCCATTTGTCCGTGGTGAGAAACAGAGGAAACAGCAGACTCTGCTTAGTCTCGGCCCTGAAATTGGTGATTCAGCCAGGATGCATCATGGCAGGAGGATAAACAAACTGAATCAACAGTTTCAATCACTGTGTATCTCTGATAGCTCTGGCGCAGGCAAAAGAGGAGGGCAAGAAGGGAACATCCCCATGCCCTAAGCTGAGAAGCAGGAGTAAAACCCAGCCTGAAAAGAGAACAAGGAAAAACATCCACAAGGAAATAAGGGTCAGGTCAGGAAAAAGAAAAATGTGTTAAGTTCAGGGTGCGAATGTCTAGGATTTGTCCTCTCACAAGAGAGCCAACTTGCCAATAATCGGTGATCTGCGGGTTCCTCTGTGACCATGGAGCTGTCAGCCCTGTAGTCTGAGCATGGTGACTGTGATGCTCTCACAGCCTGCTGCTCCCTCTGTGGATGGCTCGGAAGCCCTGGCCACAGCCCTGGGTGCAGTTCAGAAGGCCCAGTCGGGTAGTTCCTCAGCTAGGTGGCCGTAGCTAAAGGGCTAGGTGAGGCCACATACTCCTATTGGGCCTATTTCCTCCTCTTTAGCAGGAGGGCTGCATCAGACAGCACTTGAGTTCCCACTCTGGGGACTCAGGCTGGAGAGTTCTGAGGCCAGAGGCATTACTTGCTGCTGTGAACACTGCCCCTCTGACTGGGCTGGCTTTTCTGTGGCAGAACCCAGCACTGTGATGAGCGTAGCTTGGGCAGACCCTTTAATAAGACTGATTGCCTTTATCATTTTTTTAAATTAAAGAAACATTTTATAGGTTTATAACTCTAGACAGATTTCAAGGGTCCAGACCTATGTCAACATCTGTATAGACTACATTATGCTTGTTCCCATAAGTCTATTTTCCATCGATCCCCAGATTTGACCACTTTGACCGAATTTACCTGCCCTCACTGCGCCCTTCCCTTCCGGTGAATACTATTTTGTTCTTGTAGACTCATTATCTTTTATTGGGTGCTTACTGTTTATTCTTCCCAGGAAACTCACAGGGCATTATTATTTATGTCCCCATTTTATAGATAAGGAAAGTTAAGAAGGAGTCAAATGTCTGCTCATGGCCACTGACAGTCCCTCAAAGAGCCAGAAAGCAAATGTGGGCATGTAGCCTCTGGGCTGGAGCTGTGGGCAGCCAGTATACCTTGCCCCTCTCCCTCTCTGCCTTTTTGAGTTAAGCAGCATGGAGGTTACACTCCTTTTGCAGGTGGTCTTCAATCACCAGCCAGGAATTCAGCAGGGCCTTCCCCCAAAGTTTACTCCAGCTACAATGAGGAAGCACAAGGGATACATATGCCTCCTCACGCCTTCTCACCTTCCTCAGCCTGCCTCCTCCTCCTCACCCTACTTCATTCTTCACCACTCATCATTTCCATCTTCCACTCCCTTTATGCTTCACCTGGGACTCTCAGCTTCAACCCAGTCATCCATTTCCCAGCCCTCTTTGCTGACACAGCCCTGTTTCCACCCACCACCCACGTCTACACCTCAGTCAAAAGATGCTCCTTCCAGGTAGCAGTCCTTCTTGGTCTTGCTCTCTGTGATGAGACTGCCAAATAAGGGATGCAGGGGAGTGTAGAGAATCTTCAATGTTGTACCCCATTTCTACTGTCAATTTAGAACACTTGGGAAGACAAAGCTAGGAGTCTAAAATTATAGGTCAGGGGTCTCCCTTGTGGCCTAGGGATTAAGTCTCAGTGCTATCACTGCTATGGCCTGAGTTCCATCCCTGGCCAAGGAACTAACCCACATATGGCACAGCAGACCTCTCCTGTCTCGCCCACTGCTCCCCTCAGCAGTGTATTTCAGTGGATCTGCCTGTTTTGCTCCCCACTCTGTCTCTGGTGAATCCTCTTATCCCCTTGTACCTCTAACCTACCCCACTTCTATGCCCCCCAAAAAAATTAAAGTTAAAATTAAAAAAAATAAAATTACACATCAGAGTTTCTACAGCTCAGGGAAGGTCATTTGAAGAAGAAGCAAGTCTGGCACATCTGCCCAGTAAGTGACAGAGCTGCCCCAGTCTCTCACAGGACTCCCGTGGCCCTGCTCAGGGCCCCTAGGCAACGGAAGCACACCTAGGAAGGAAGGCTCCAGTGAGGAATGCTATGGTGGTTTAGTAGTGGAGGGAGATGGTAGGAGCAGACCACTGGAGGAGGCCTGGCTCAATTCCCACACTGCCATAGTGGGAGTGATCCCCAGTCTTTCTGAGCGACCTGCTCAGGGAGTGTGGCAAGTAGTTCACAGAGCTGGCACTTCTGCTCCATTAACATTGTTTTTCAATACAATTCCCAAATAAAACACAAAAGTTCTAAGCATTTGTATGCGCACGGCCTGGTCTTGCATTCAGGGATATGGAGATGAATAAAGCACAATCTCTGAGCCTGACTCTTCAAGTCTGGTGGGAGAGACTGACACACAGAAGTAGCCACGACACAAAGCAAGCAGTGCCAAAAGCTAAACAGGGGCAGAAACAGAGGGCTGTGCAGCTCAGAGGACAGCTGACAGTGCTGTCCTAGGAGACTGCACAGGGAGAGACGTGAACTTGCTTTGAGCATGAGAAATGCAGAAGCAGGCCTCTCTGGTGGCACAGGAGCTAAAGTCTCAGCACTGTCAAGATATTGCCAGCCACTGCAGCCTGAGTTTGAACCCCAGCCAGCCAGGGAGCTACCCACATGGCACAGCAGACTTCTCCTGTCTCTCCTGCTGCTCCCCTCAGCAGTGTATTTCAGTAGATCTGCCTCTTCTGCTCCCCACTCTGTCTCTGGTGAATTCTTTCATCCCTGCACCTCTAGCCTACACCCCAGTTCTTGTATGCATAAATAAACAAAAATAATACATCTAAAAAAAAAAGAAATGCAGAAGCCTTATCACTTTTGAACTCTTAATACATACCCAACTTTTGGGCTGTTTCACCCCGGAAAATCATCATTGGGCTGTGAGGAGGGAATGGCCCCCATTTCATACACAAGGAAGGTGGTTCTCAGAGAGTGTAAGCAGTTCATACTGAAGGCAGCCCAAGAGAACAGCAGTAGTGAAGGTCCTGCAGTTGGAAAGTGAGGAGAAGGGGAGCAGGTGTGCTATGACTACAGTTTCCAGAGTGGGTGGCCAGGGAGGTGGGGATGCTGAGAGGGTGACTCTGTTGTGGGACGACAGGAGTTGTACAGCTCCTTTGCTGGGGCTTATACCTTCTATTAATTACCAACTATGGAATAGCAAGTAATTTGCTCTAGCTTCTGTGTCTCAGTTTCATTTTTAAAAGAGGAATAATAGATAGCAACCCCCTACATAGAGTTCTGAGCATAAATATGTCCCCATATATATATTATATATATATAATATATATATATATGTCACAGAACAGTGCTGGGGATAGAGAAAATACTTTATGCATTGGCAGCTACTACTACTATCTATTACCATCATTATTATTATTGAAAGAGGAAGCAATTTAGCTTAGATTATGCATTTTGGAGTCAGAGGACCTGGTTCAAGCCATGGCTATGCCACTTCGTGGCTGTGTAATGTTTATCAAGCCACATCACATTTCTGTGTGTCAGTTTGCTCATCTATAAAATAGGAACAGTGACACTTATCTCACAGTGCGAGCTTGAGGGATATCTGTATAGGGAAGGCTGCAGCGAGACGCCGTTTGCAAAAACAGGAAGTCTGGCTCCACATATGAGGCTATTTCCTAATCCTATCCTCACTTCTACTCTGTTGGCTTATTGGTTATAGACTAAAAAGTTTCTTCACAATCAGTTCTTCAGTGTCCTCATGGGAAATTCAATAAAAAGTTCAGCAAAAGAACTGTAAATTCTTAATTGTAGGGGATTAATAAGGCTTTATTATGGTAAATTTACCTCACACATGATTTAATAGCTCAAAACTACGTTTTGTAATTAAAAACCTAAGAAATCATGCACACTGAGGCTCATAACACACAAATTTTAGTCTGAAACAACTAACTCAGGAAACCATAAAAACAAAGCACTGTATATAAATCATGGCTCAGGAAGAGGCAAGGTTTTAGGAGGCAAGTAGATCTATTTGGGGATTTATATCAGTCCCCTCAATAGAGGGTCTCAGCTCTTTGTCATTTGAACTTGTTCAGCCAGCCTCATTTTACAGCTTTTGGTTCAGGCAAAAGAAAAACTAACACACAAAATCATGGCCCCATCCATGTTGACATCAGCCTCAATCTTCAGCTGCTGTCCAGTCCCCTGCCTTCCCAGAGACACTTGAGCAAAGCATTCAATACATGTGCCAACCTTACGTGACTTCATTTCAAACTGCATTATCTGGCATTAATTTATATTAGAGCTGTGGAGATTTTTGCTTAAGCAGTAAGAAGGGAAAAACTCATGAAGTTCTAGAAGATTCTCAAGGTGACACAGAAGCTGTTTTAATCAGAAGGCAGCACTGCATAGTGGTTAGGAAGGCAAATCTGGGGAGGAGGCAGGCCACTGCTAGGTAGGACCTGGAGCTAGTCCCCTCTGCTCTTTGAGCCAGTGGGCAAAACTTTCTTCTTTTGTAAAATAAAAATGATAATAGAGTTGATGGCCCAGTCACTATGGACAGCTGTGTGGCGGTTCCTCAAACTACTAAAAATGGAGCTTCCATATGACCCAGCAATTCCACTCCTAAGAATCTGCCCAAAGGACACAAAACACAAAAACATTAATTTCAAAAGGATACCTGCACCCCTATGTTTACTGCAGCACTATTTACAATAGGTAAGACATGGAAACAACCCAAATGCCCAAAAATAGATGACTGGATCAAGAAAATGTGGTGTATATACACAATGGAATACTACTCAGAAAAAAAAAAAAAAAAAACGATAAACTCATGCTATTCTCAGCAACATGCATGGAGCTGAAGGGATTATGTTCAGTGAAATAAGCCAGAAAGAAAAAGAAAAATATCACATGGTTTCACTTATAGGAGGAATGTAGGGGAACCAAATAAGGGACCCGGAAAAAAATAATTATGATAAATTAAAAAACAAAATTAACAGGCAACTATTAATCAGAGACACTCTGCAGGGGGTGGGGAGGGAGAGAGATCAAAACAGGTGAAGGAATGTGTTCTTACACAAGGGACTATGGTGATGGTGCATGGGTGAATTGGTGATGGGATTTTTGCAGTGACTACACCTGAGAGGAAAAAGCATGCATTGTACAAAAAGGAAGAATGATGTAAAATATTCATAAAATAAAATAAAATTAAAAAAATAATAATAATACAGTTGATCCCTGACCTGTGTGGTCCACTTATATGGATTTCTTTTTCCAGACTCTCCTCTTCTGCTTTCTCCTCCTTCTGCTCAGCCTACTTAGTGCAAAGACAATGAGGATGAAGATCTTTATGATGATCCACTTATTATTTTAATAACATCTTCTTTTTGCTAGCTAACTTATTGTAAGAACACAGTTTATAATACATATAACCCACAATACATGTGTTAATTGACTATGTTATTGGTGAGCATCCCAGTCTGCAGCAGGCTATTGGTAAAGTTATAGGGGAGTCAAAAATTGTATCTGGATTGTCTACTGTGATGGGAGGGGTTGGTGCTCCTAAATTCTTGTGTTGCTCAAGAACCAACTGTAGCTCCTACCTTGTAGAATTGTTTCAAAGATAGCTTAATACTGCCAAGCACTATGCCTGGTAAACAGTGAGCACTTAGTTATTAATTGTTATGATAATTCTATGTAGGCAAAGGCATCAGGAGAAATGGAGCATTGAAAAGGGGAATTCCTAAAACCTCCATCTCTCTGCCTTGCCCTGAATCACAGAGCTGTTTCCTTATCTGAAAAAGAAATCCCATTCTGAGCTAGAATAGGATACTTTTAAAATTCAACAAGTCATCTGATAAGATTTGCTCTTCGGCATGAAGTTTGAAATTCCACTTAATGTTGTGCCTGGTATTTCTTTTCAAAGGAAAGGAAGTTGGAAAAGTTTGTGACAAAGCTATTTTGGCAAAGCATAAAAATAAAAAAAAAACAGTTAATTCATTTGAAAGCTATGATAGCAAAACACCTTACAAGTTGAATGTTAGATTTTTTTAAAATTATAGTCAGAACCTTATACATGTTTACCTATGTGTACATACATTACATATATACTATTATATCTCATTTGATCTCAGAGCATCTAAAGTTCTTTGTTCATATATGAACAAGGGAAATCCTGTCTTGCTGTAAATGTCTGGGGATCAGAGGCACAAAGTCCTCAGAAGACCTCAGTTTCAGTCCTGGGAACAGTCATCTCTAGTGGTAGGGGGGCAAATAGGTCTCCATTTATTTGACAAGGTTTCCAGCGGGGGTGTCAGCAGATGTCACTCACCAGAGCATTGCTGTCTCCCCAACACCCCCACCCCAGCTCCAGTTGAAGTGGTAGAAGCCAGTCTAGTGCACAGTGGCCTCTCATCCTGGCTGGCTCTCCTCCTGGGAACTGGGCTCTAGAGGGCAGTTGTGCTGCGCCTCTGGTCCTCGTCCCAAGGTGTCCTAATGAGTCTGTCTTCTGTGCTGATTCCAGGGTGGCCAGGAATAGAACATCCAATTTGTTGTCACTGGGAAGACAACTTCTCTCTTCATTGCCAGCAGCCCACATTGTAACAGTTAGAACTTCCACTCCAAGATAAACAGTTTTTTGTTTTTTGGTTTTTTTTTTTACCTTTTGGGCATTCTGCAAGTAATTACATAAGAGTGGTCAAATGAACTCCACTCATGGCCTCAGTTTTGGGGTCTACCACCCACGGGTTCATTAAATCAAATTAAGTTATAAACTGGGAGACTCAAACTTACTAAAACTAAAACTTACAAGTAAGAAAAAAAGAATTGGGCCTGAACGGGTTTCCTGCAGCAGCATCCTTACTAAATAAATGCTAGTCTCCTCCGATTTCTTAATGAAAGATGGAAAAATGTTTTCAGTACAGAGTGAGAAGAACATCCTTGCACTTAGAACTATCCCAGAGGAGGTCTATGTGCCCTGAATGCCTCTATTTAAACTTCAAGGCTGAGCACCACACAGGTGCTTCTCCCAGTTTAGTGTCTCCTGTCTGCCCCTCCCTCCCAGAACCCACCCCCCAAACCTGCTCCCCTCCTGGCCTTGAACATTCAGCTGGGTTTGGATCGGAATCCAGCTACTGGTCAGCATTGCTGTAATTATGTCGGTCAAGGCCTGTATTCTTGACAAAGAAAACATTCCTCTAACTCAACCTGAGTAATCCTTAATGAGTCCTTGTATCTTGTGATAAATTTCATAATTATTCAGCCCCTACCACTAACACCGAAATTCATCAGTCAAAGCAAATTAGCCGAGATTCATTAGAATAAGACATCTAGTAGGCACATGTACTTTATTAGCCTCTTACACCAATAGTTTTAATTAGGTACATATTTCACAGCTCTGGAGCTACTCCAGTGAAGGGCTGCCTTTATCTCTTTTATTTACAGTAACAAGCTATCAAACAAACACCACCATAATTAAACTTGGATATAAAAAAACTTGTTTTATTAATGGCAACCTAGTCGAGCCTTGGATTTCTGAAACCTGCAGTAGACAGATATTTTTATTAATTAAATAAATACTATTCAATTAAACTGAAAAGATGAGGTGATGCGTGAGGGGGCCTAGAACTCGAGTTAAAAGTGAACTTGTTTTCTTCCTTCCTTGCTGGTGGTTTCCTCTATCTCACCTTCAGCAGGGGGAAAAACATCTCTTCATCAGATATTTTAGTGATGAGAAAAGTGATTAAAATCCAGAACATTTTTAAATTATTAATAAGGAATTTAAATGATGTTATAAAAAAGGGAAATACAGGAGAAAATGTTACACATTCATGGAATTTTGGCTCATGCATAATAAACAGTTGGAAATACTTTAGTTTTAATACTACCCAAATTAAAGAGGCAAGAAACCACGCCACAGGCTTTTACACACGGTGTCAATAAATGACAAATGGCGCCATCTGCTGGTCGTCAAGTTAAACACTAAATTCAAAACCCAGTTGTCAGAGCTGTCAGCTGTGAAAATAAGGTACAATACGGTAAAGCTCTGTGCTTACTGATACTTCATGAGGTGAGACAAGGTATAACCCCATAAGAGAGACAAAGTCTCATCCAGAGGCTTCAGGCAAGATGATGTTTGGAAAGAAGATGCCAGCCTTCCTGGTCTCTTAAGTCAATATGAGTTGAGCACTCTTAGAGATGAATAGAGAAGATTCATGGCCAGATTCTCAAGAAGCAACAGGGAATGGTAAAACAAACAAACAAACAAAGAAACAAACAAACACAACTGCAAAGCACACAATAGACCGATTGATATTGGTGATGCTTTTGAACCTTGAGTTCCTGACTCATAGACCTCGGAGACCCACAGAGTTCTGGGAAGGTAACTGGGTTCTCTCTTGGAGATAATGTGACACCTTCACCATCTCCTTATGTACTCTCTGGAATGCTCATTTCTTTCTTTCCGTTCTGACCCCCCCTCCCAGTGTTTCCTGTGCATGAATATGAAATTCCTCACTCTTCAGACTTCCTGGGGGCTGGTGTGAAATAGCATCATTTTAATATAAATGAGCTATATTGATTAACTAAACCAGTTTATACAAATCATTGAACAAAAATATAGTTGCAGGAACCTTTGAATAGCCTATTTTAAAATTCAAGTCCTCAAAAAGAGAAAAATTCTCCATGATCCCAGCTCTGCAAAGAGGCTTCCTCTCTTTAAGCCCAGTCTACTTAATCAGCCCTTCAGAGGCCATTAGGCCTCGCAAATTAAAAATCTACATATCCAGAACCACAGTCACTGGGACCTTTATCCCTGGCCACATTTTTGAGTAAAATGTAAAATTAGATCATTTTGAAGCTTCCTTTATTGTTGTTCTCATACCGCTCATAAGTAACAGCAGAGGAAATAATTTACATTTTTATAGGATATCATTTAAGAGGGTAATGCAAATAAGAATGAAGAATGTTATTAGTAAAATTTGAGTAAACTTGTATTGCTGCTCCCTTTTCTGTGAGGTAGGACCCAGAAAGTCTCTTCCAATATGTCTGCTGTGAGTGAGAAGCAACCCAGCTACAGTCTGTCAGAGTAAAATGTGAATTACTCGCATAGTGCAGAGTGATTGTGTATGTGCGAGTGTGTATGTGTGTGTGTGTTTTCCAAGCCCATTTTCTCCTGTGAAAAAAGAAAACAGGCTGGAAAATCTTCCCGCAAGGGAAAATCACCTACTCCTGAAATATTCCTTATTGTGTACAAATAGTTCATGATTTCCCAGTGAGAGTTCTGCCTTCCTGAATGGCTTTCTGCCTTGGCCAGGCAATATTGGCCCTGACTGTCAGGTTTTTGCTTATTTTTCACAGCCCACCTTTTGGAAACACAGACTATTCAAAGCCCAGTACATCCCATCCTCAATCAACAGATCCCTACACCCCTTTTCTCTCTTCCTATGCCCTTCACTGTACATTAACCCCCATACCACCCTGCTCTACACACCTGCTTCAAGGAGGCCTTTCTCAGTCTCGAACTGGAAGCTGTAAACAGAAATGAAGACAGTGAACAGCTTGGATATGTAGGAGATGGGAAAGAGGAAACAGACTGGCAGGCATTAAGAAACTGTTCTGTGCTAGGTCCAGGGTTCAGTGCTCTGCCCTAATGAAACTTTCCCCTCATAAAATCCTCCCCATCTCATCAAATCCAAGAAGCCTGACAACCTTCCTTCTTTTCTTTTTTTTTTTAAAATTATTTATGCAGATAAGAGCTGGGGTGTAGGTCAGAGGCGTGTGTGGAGGTATGTGTGAGAGATTCACCAGAGACAGAGTGGGGAACAGAACAAGCAGACTGACCAAAATACACCGCTGAGGGGAGCAGCAGGCGAGACCGGAGAGGTCTGCTGTGCCATGTGTGTCACTTCCCTGGCTGGGGATCGAACTCATGCTGCAGAGGTTGTGGATAGTTTCATAGTACTGCGTCTTAACCCCTTATGCCACTAGGGAGGCCCCAACCTTCCTTCTTTTCATCACCTCTCAATTCCCTTCAGCTCAAACTGGTGCTGTTTCTACTTGTTAATCCCAAAGCTCTGTAACAAGTGATAATCCAGTCACACCCTTGGTGTCCTCTCCATGCTCACACTTTCTCACTGTTTGCAATTGGATAGACTAAAAATTTTCCAAATCTTCAAGTTCTGGTTTCTTTTTTCTGAACATCCCTCCTTTAATTCATCTCTCTCCTCACATTTTACTTACTCTAAGCAAATAGGATGAGCCAAGATACTCCTCAAACACTGCTTAAAAACCTCAGCGAAGCATCCCATGTCATCACTTGATAGTTCAGCATCCATGAAAGATTTTGTTGTTGTAGAAATAACTTTAATGTATGATGAAAATGATGTTTTGGGTAATCTCTGAACTGTTCCTTACGATTCGATTTAGGCGTCATATTGAGTCCTTGCTGTATAACAGTTTGTGTAGCTGCCAGAGCAAAACACCTCGAGTAGTGGGGCTGAAACAACAGAATTCTATGTTCTCAGTTCTATGGGCTGGAAATCCAAGAGCAAGGTGTCAGCAGGGTGAGTAACTGCAGGGCCCACCTTCTGGCTTGTAGATGGACTCCTTCTTGCTGTCAAGGAGAACCTGAGAGAGCTTTGTAAAAAATGATTCCTGGGTTCTACCTAGATGGATTGAATCAGAATATTTGGAGTAAAACCTGGGCATTTGTATTTGAGAAAGCTCCATGGGTGGTTATACCCAAAGCTCAAGAACCTTGACCTAGAGGTTAATGAAGTAGAAAACGTCGAGGTATTATCAAAGCACAAGGGTGTTAAGAAGGTATTTCCATGAGTGCCTGACAATAACATTCTCTGGAGAAAACTCTGGAACCAATAGTTATCAATAGACTAAGTATGGAAATTCACCTGTGTTAATCTGATAAGACTGCCAAAGGAAAGTACCACAGACCGAGTGGCTTAAACAAAAGAAATTTATTTTCTCACAGGTCTGGAGGCTGGAAGTCAAAAATCAAGTTGTCACAGGGTAGGTTTCATCTAAGACCATTCTCCTTGGCTTATAAAAGGCCATGTTCACCCCATCTCTTCACTTGACTGTGTCTTAATTTCCTCTTGGATTAAGGACGTGAGTCATATTTAATGAGGGTCTGCCCTGGTGATCTCATTTTTACTCAACTACCTTACCAAGGCCCTTACCTCCAAATATAGGCTCATTCTGAAGGCCTGGGAGCTAGAATTTAAATGTAAAAAATTGAATTGAGCACAATTCAATCCCTAACATCACCCTACTATGAAGACAAACCCAAGTCTTCCTTGGTCAAGGTCCACATATGCACAGGCTTACTGAGACATGGAAAAACCTGACCCCTTAACTTATAAATGTTTGCTATGAACACCCCACATTAGGTAGGAAAAAAGTGCTCCATGATGACATATATAGAGATCATTGTCTTCAAAATATTCATAATCTAGCATCCTCTTGCATCGGTTAGGATCATATCAGAATGAAAGTCACAGAAAACCTGACCAATAATAACTTAAATGATAAGGCAAATTTTTTCTCATGGAACAAGAAGTCTTGGAGATAGGCTGCTTTTCTTCTTGGCTCTGCAACAGGTGAATGTCAACAATATGGCTGTGTTTCTCTGGAAATTTCTCTCTTGCTGTTGCCTTCATGGTCACAGGTGACTGCTGCAGATCCAGAGATCTCAGTCTCATTTAAGGGGGAAGAAATTAGGAGGCACTCTATTAGCTATATCAGCGCCTATACCAGGGAAACAGAGTATCCTGAGAAACTCCTAGCAGACTTGCACTTTTATGTCATTGGTCAAAACTATCACAAGGTCTGCTAGTTACAAAAGAATCTGGGAGGGGCCTTCCTGGTGGCGCAAAGGGTTAAGTCTCAGCACTATGAAGCTATCTGCAGCCTCTGCAGCATGAGTTCGATCCCTGGCCAGGGAGGTGACCCACATGGTGTGGCAGACCTTTCCTGTCTCTCCTGCTACTCCCCTCAGCAGTATATTTCAGTCAATCCACCTGTTCTGTTCCCCACTCTGTCTCTGGTAAATCTTCTCTCCCCCCCCCACACCTCTGGCCTGTACCCCAGTTATTGTATGAATAAAGAAACAAATCTTTAAAAAAAAAAAAAAGAAAGAAAAGAATCTGGGGAAAACAAGCATTTTCCTGGACATATTTATTCATTAATTCAACAGTTATGTGTTATGTGCCTGATATATATCAGGCTCTTGGGATACGGCAGTGATACAACAGTGAGCTCTATCTATCTATCTATCTATCTATCTATCTATCTATCTATCTATCTATCTCTCTCTATATCTCACTTCATGAAGTTTATATTCTAGATAGAGCTTATATCCTGGTTCACACTGTTACTTCCCCTAATAAAATCAAGTAGATAATCACATCCCCTAACCTGCAGTCATAGTACATGTAACTTCTTTCCTAATTTTCCATCTACATCCCTCTTCTTGCAAATTGTCTTACTTGAGATGGACTAAGTCAACATTACATAAAACAGTAATAGATGAGAGGAGAGAGAAGAGAAAGAGAAAAATCAGTGAGGGTCTGAGAAGAGTTTTCCAGGAACTGTAGGCAGGGGTGACAAGAATAGTCATGGACGTAATGGAGATAAATACAAGAGGAAAGAGAACTATGTTCTTCTTTGAGTTTTATTCACACTTTTTGAGAATTCTAAGTAAAATCTAAACATTAGGTCATTCAGATATTCATTGTCTTCAATGGGTTGCAATGCTTTGCGTCATTGCTCTGATACTAAACACGTTCACCCAAACTTTATTAAGGTAACAATTTATTTGTATTTGTTTCCAGGCTTTACATTTTGTCTCTGCTTTGTGCGACTTATAAATACCTTGTAAACCTTCTGTTAAGTTGTGGCAATATCACTTTCTCCTTTTTGAAATCTTTGGCTCTTGTTCTCAGTTTCTCTCACGTAATTTCTTCCCCAGTTACTAAGTTGTATTTTCCACAGTCCCTGTAGTTCACCCAACCTCCTCCACCCATTCCATCTAAGCAGAGACACATCTCTGGCCCCCAATTCCTTCAATTTAGAGATTGTGGGGAAAAAACCTCCCTGGCCAGATAAGAAAGAAGTGATCATCCACAGTGAATGTCTCAGAAGTCTGTTTTTCAATCCTAAATCCATATTAAGGGACACCAGCAAACTTTCCTAACTAAATTTTTTTTCAGAAAATCTGTTCTCGTCTTTATTCAAAAACCCAGCAAAGGATTCACCCAATTTAAATTACTATTTAAATAGAACACTGTTTCATCTGCAAAAAGATTTCAGATACCCTGTTTATTTCAAGGATAATGGATGGAACTTGCCTTATATCTGTGATTCAAAAATGAACCTTAGTGAGTTTCCTGAAACAAAAGATGTCAGAGTACTAAACAGCAAACAACACTCTACTACCTATGGCTATTGTATTCTTACCAAAATTTGAAAAATAATAAAAATATAGCAAAATCCCCTTTTACTATAAAACTTACTAGAAGCTTCTGGTATATTTATTTTTAAAAATCTATTTCATTCCCTGGAGCTACCCCTTACACATTTATACACACACCTGCAAGAACACACATGCTTGTGTACACTGTGTTAGGATCAAGTTCTTCAGAGCATAGCAGAAAATCCAGCACTACCAGATTTTAGATAGATATATTTTTTTTCTGTCTGCTCAAGTAACACACAGGCAGTCATATCAATACAAGATTTCTAATGAGCTCCCCATGTCAGGGACCAAGGCCCTGATCTTATTGCACCACCACTTGGGACCTCCATTCTCAAGGTCTCCTTCTTTTTCTTTTTAATTAATGAAGTACCATTGTGTCACATCTTTCTTAATATTTTGACTATGAAGGACTTCTCTTAGGTGTGATTATCGGAGCTTCCCTGCCACCATAGCACACATAGTCCTCCACCACAGTCCCTGTGTTCTCGCCTTCTTGTCTACGATAGTGTATCAGCTACAGACTTGATGACACATCTCAGCAAGAACACAGACGAAAAGAAAGAAGTTGTATAAATCACCCCTGTTCACATCCCAGTTGCTAAAATTTAAATATAGTGCCCCTAGCTGCAAGAGACTTTGGGGAATATAACCCTATTCTTGAAAGTCATATACTTGGCTAACAACTGGGAATATATTGCTATAAAAGAGGGGAGAAATACCACATGATTGCATGCATACATAGAATATGAAGGAACACAACAAAGGAAAAGACAAAATTAGACCAAAACAAGCCCTAGAAATCTGACTACAGTTGAGACTTGCAAAGGATGAGGACAGTGATGGGGTACCAGCGGGAGGAGGACTATGAACTATGATGGATTATTGATTATGCATTCTTGGGTGCTAGGTGTGATATGGTGACACTCATATGGTATGACCTTATACCCCCTTAGTCATATAAAGTATTATAAATCAAAATTACCTTAAAAAATTTATATGAGTTTCAAAATTAAAATGAGGGGGGAAGAGAAGAGAGCAACAAAGTAACTGAAGTATATTGGATTATAACACAAAGTATAAATCAGGTATTCATAAGTCTATATTGATATAAATAAATGAATGATAAATAAATAAGGGACAGTAAGTCTTCCATGGAGAAGAACTCCAAACAATTGTTCTACTGTTAAGAGGTAGAGTATAATCCTCCATTCCTTAAATGTGGGCCTCACAGTGATTTTTTTCCAAAGAATACACTCTGGACAAGGAGAGAAGAAAGAGTAACTTTAAAGTGAGGAACTTGACAAATAACCACCTCAAGCAAGATAATCAAGATTAACAACAGTGAAAAGTCATGCTGATGGGGTGTACCCTTTATGTGATATATGAATGGCACTTAACCTCTGTGGTCTTCCCCAAACACATCATCTCAATCTAATCGTGAGAAATATCAGAAAATATCAATCCAATCCTGAGAAAATCCCATTGGAGGGATATTCTACAAAATGCCTGTCCAACACTCCTAAAATCTGTCAAGGTGATCAAAAACAGTGAATGTGTGAGGAACTGTCACAGCCAAGAGGAACCTACAGAGATATGGCTAATAAGTGTAGTGTGATGTCCTGCATGGGATCTTGGAATCAAAACATATTCCTGGGCAAACTGCTACAATGTGAAAAAACATGAACATGAGTTAATAGAATATATCAATATTGGTTTATTGTGACAAATTTCCTGTACTAAAATAAGGAATAATAGGGGGAAGTGGGAATAGGATATATGAGACCTGTCTATATCATCTCTGTAAAATTCTTCAAATCTAAAACTGTTCTAAAATGCAGTTGTTGCTGTTGTTGTCGTTTTAAAGAAGAGACTAACTGTAGGAGGATAACTAGCAGTCTTTCCCCTGGCCCCGCAAAAGAGCTCTTTTCTTTTTGTACCACCAAATCCAAGAGATATTCATGCTAGAAAGTTCTAGGACCTTTGAGACCATTTGGCTTATCCCCCAAAATGAAGGTGGAGGGATTAAAGAAATCCTAGATAGGCTTTGCCTGCCTTTAGCCAGTTAGTGGGTAGAGGAACTAGAACCAGCAACTGGATCTCTTGGCAAGAGGCTAAGTGCTCTCCTCTCTCTCTGCTATTAGCATCCTTTTAACAATAGTAGTCACAATATTGCTCTGAGCAATTGTTTCCTCACCTTTAAAATGGAGATAGCACTAACTGCCTTGCTTACCTCTAGGTCTGTGGTGAGGAGTGAGCCAATGTAAATGTCTGGCATTTCTACATTGTAATAGATCAGCAGGGACCTTTTGATATATTGAAAATTTGTGATACAGCCCAACAGAGTTGACCCAAACTTCACATCAGTTTATTGAACATGTAGGCAGTATTATGTGTCTTTCTAAACTGGGATACAAAATCTCATCACGGCACTTGTATTTTTTCTGATTAATTGCTGGAGACTATTAGCAAGATGTTCCAGTCTCTCTCACACTCCCTGCTCCCTGTGGAGTCATCCAGGAAAGCTGGATTCCCACACAGCCTGACCTGGAGAATCCAGAAGCAGGCCCAGGGCTTGCTTCCACTCCTGGGCTTCTCCCAATGGGACAGTCAGTCTTGTCAGGGCTGGCAGAGGAGACAGATGCTCTGGGGAGCACTGCCTAGTGGGTCCTGATCTCTGCACAGGCCTGCTAGGTTTCTTCAAGGGAGAAGCACCATTCCCTCCGCACTGACCACAGAAAGAATCTCCCATGTGGGTATTTTCACAATGCAGCAAATCACACTTTCTTTCTATTCTCACACTCTAGCACTCCTGGATCCTATTTCTAAGTCTGCAACCTTAAATTTACCATCCCCTTTCCTCCTCCTTCCCAGGACTTCACCTTTACAGTTGAGTTTTGCTCTATTTAGTCTCTTAAATCCTCCACACAAAAAGTATTCTATTGCTTTTCCTAGATGTTAGAGTTCTCCCCAATAAAAAACTGGTCGGGAACCTCATGGATACCTTATACCCATCCTTTGGAGTGTAGCAAACAACGTTTAGTGATTCAAAGACACTTTAGCATGTAAGTGAGATTCCCAAGCAATTGTCCCCTATCTTTTGAAGGAAGTGATTCTACTCTGTTTGCAAGGAGACTTTCTAGAATCAAGATTAAAAATAAGAACCTCTCAACAAAGGAGGGGGGAGGGGCTGCTGCAATATCTGGCAAGGCATTTTGCATTAAAAAGACAAAATATAAAAATGAGTACCTACAATGTCCCAGGCATTGTGCTTGGCATTGGGAATTAAGAAATTAATCATATTCTTTCCCTGCCTGAGGAAGTCAGAGGACGAGAAATAAACAGATGAGCACTAGCTACTTCAATAAGAGCCTTAAGCAGCCACTAGAGGCAGACACACTAACACAAAGTCACACTAACACAAAGTCACTCTAACTCAAAGGAGGGGGCTCAGCCAGTCTGCAGAAGAGCCGCCCACAGCGAGCCTAGGTCTGTGAGATCTCCTTGTGGAGATGTTCTCCTGGAGTGGATGAAGAGCACATCGAGGTCTGGGTTTCAGGTGGAGGCACAGAAGGAGAAGCTATGGGAGCTACTCAATAATGATGTCATAAAACAAACTTAATATGAAATAAGAAGGAAACAGGAAAAAAGAAAGATTCTTGAATTAGTCTGGAGCCGCTTGTTGAAAGTGACAGAACTTGAGTGAAACTGATTTAGATCAAACTGGGAATTAAGATGATACTGAACCATAACCAGAAATAAGAGCAGGGGCTCAGGAGCAATTTGAAATAGAGGCTTGAACACCCTGTAATTCTGTCACACCTCCTCGAGCAAGGCTTCCTCCTCTTCTTTGGACTGACAAACTTCATGTGTGTGGAGAGCAGGGTCCTGAGTTCAGCATCCAGGAGCTGCCTCCCAAAGAAGCGCAAAAAACTGTCCCTTGATTCCAATTTAGAAAACCCCAGGAGAAGATTCTAATTGGTCAGATTGGATCAGGGTCCACCCCCACAGCAAGGCTGGGGGAGGAGATAGGGTCAACCTGCCCAGAAAAGTCCATGGGGACCCTTGTTGGTGCCATCCGGAAGAAGGGGGAGCTGGGAGTCAAGAACCACACCAAAAGTTGTTTCCTACCAATTCCATGCACAGAAGACCCAGGACTGAAAGTAGAATTTGACTAGAAATTGTACTCCAGTCTTTATTGTTTTGTAGTTAAGACCGTGAACAAAATCTGATGTAGTGACTCTCAAAGAGGTTAAATCTCTATAACTGCAATCACACAGTAATGTTTTTCTAACTAATGTCTAGTCCAGGAATAAATATATACAATTTATACATCATAAAATATGTTTATATATTTTTATATATTTCCATATGTGTAGCCTTGTGCTAAGCATTGAGGGGATGAGGTTGGAGCAGGAATAGGAATAAATGAGGTTCAGGGCTGCCCTAAGGAGTGTCCCCATTGTTGGAGTTACCTTGGATCAGAATTGGACCTTAGAGACCATTTACCGCACAGATTTCTGGGTAAGTTCCTGGGAGGCCACCAGAGAGCAGAGGGGTTGGACTGGAGTGTCAGGGGAGGGTAGGCTGGAGAGACTCAGCAGCAGGCACTGAACTCCTGCTTCTAGAGCATCTCCTGCTTCCTCTGTTTGGTGCCCTGCTATCTCACATAAAATTGTGTTTCCAAAAAAAAGGCTTTACTTCTTTAAACATGTTTGAACACGAAGATACAGTTCAGCTCTCACATTGTGCTCCTGGAGGTCCTCATATGCAAGTGGTTACCAATTACAATTATCCTTACTACCATGCTAAGATCTGTCTGATTAAAGCAAAGGTGGATCTGGAGCCCCCTTCTCCTGAGCCCCAGGCTGCTGTTCTTCCACCAGCTCTCATCTCATGTATATGAAACACCTAGATGAAAACGTTACCAAGAAGTCTCATGGAAATTCAGAAATGAAAGCTCATTCCCCTGAATTGTTCTATAATACTGTATTGACTAGTAAGTATCTCATGGGAAAGATATGAAAGAGAAGAAGGGAGGAGGGGAGAAGATAGCTAGCCCAGGTGAGGCCAGGCATTGAGCTCCATGCCAGAGGCTAGACGTGTACAGAGGAGTGTGAAGCATGAAAGGAAAGACAAGAAACGATGCAAAGGAGAAAGGAGACAAAAGGAAGCTGGAGTTGCAGGAGCCAGATCAGCCAAGAAGTCTAAGACTCTTATTCACAACAGTTCTATTGCTTTTCTGGTCTTTGAGCCACAAATTTAAGGTCTTAAGTCATTGACTCAATATTTTCTCCAAAATTTATAATCAGATGCCCTAAAAGAGGTTCATCTAACTGCATATGCTTATTGAGAGATCCGACAGGTGAGGCACTGAGCTCAGACAGAATATGGGTCCTGAGGAGACTCACAGTTTGGGGTCCCTACAAAACAGTAGCCACATTGACCTACAGTGATTCACTATGGGTAGGAAAACTGATTTCCTACTAATATCATTGATCAATGTCTCTCTTGATGTTAAAAAGAAGAAAATTATCTCTTGAACTGAAACATTTAACTGAATTAGAATTGCCCTTCATTTCACTTATTTTATTTTCGTAACTATTAAGTGTTTCTTTCAAGGTATAGAGATAACTTATATTGATAGAGTTGAAATATCTTGTTTGAATTTTTTTTCAAATCTCATATCGCTGACTTTCACATTGACAGAATGTTTCCTGTGCTTTTTTGTTTTGTTTCCCTTATGATGCTGTAAATCAACTGACTGCTTAAGAAGACTGTTACCAGGATTTTAATTAGGTAATAGCCTAGTTCTCCAGAATACACTGGTCAGGCACTATTTGGGTCTAGATTTTTTAGCTGCTTACAACTGTGGTCTCAGGATGGGAGGGACAGCGTGAAAGCCAGCAATGTCGGCCAGTAGACACCTTTACTTCCTCTAAAAGATGCTGTCTATTCTGGCAGAAGAGGACTAATTCCATCTTGACAGATGTATCAGGAGCAAGTGTAGGTTATGTTACTGCACCATGTTTATCATTTATTCTAGAAGTATTTGGTGTCTTCTTCACACACACACACACACACACACATACACACACACACCCCAGAGTAGTTATCTTGACAGATCAGCTCCTAACTGACTTTGGACTTACCAACTGTTCACATATATTTGACCCTGATGATAGTGAGATAATTGGTCATGTTCTTACCCCCATCTTACGAGTGAAGATATTGAGGTTTTGAGATATTAAGCAATTTGCTTAAAAGCGAATTAACTGGAAAGCAACAGAGCCATATTAAACCAGGCCTCTTGGGCTTGTGTTCTTAAGTCTACACCTCTTTCTGCTGACTTCTCTAGAAAAGATAAGCACACATTTCACTTACATTCAAAGCTTAGAGTTTTGTCAAAATGGAGACTTTTGACTTGCGATGTATAAGATTAAAAGTACTGACTTTGGGACACTAACTCTTTCCATCAGACCAAGGAAGCAGGGTGTGGGGTAAGAGGCACACTATCTGGGGGACCTGGTCTGTGTGTCACAGTGCTTGACACATAGTAGGTACAAACACAGTGGAACTGAGAACCACAAGTCCTTGTGTGCATTTGATTATGCCTTTCTCTGGGTGTTCAAATGGGCGCTTGGATTAGACGCCCTACAACTCATGCCTGCATCACAAGACTTATAAAAAAATTAGATGGTAGTATCAAAAATCACCACCATTTACTGAAAATCCACTAAACTTCCTTCATAGTATAGAACATGGGGGCCAAGGATAATGCAGGAGACTTTTGCTCAAAATAGCCTCTGTCTCTAACTGCTATTTTGCTCAACTTGTCTTCCCTTCTAACTTTGTCCCAAAAAAATCTCAAGGGAAATGAAATTAAGCTGTTTCCCAGATTTTCTTTTCAAAATTAGTCCTGGGCTGGCCTTCAACACAGCAAACACATTCTGTGTGGTCACAAGGGAGGAAAGCATTGAATTCTTGGACCAACTCTGAAGCGCTGGAACCCAGAGAGCCTGAACGAGCGCAAGAAAATGCACACAGGTGGATTTTGTACTAATTGCTGCCAGGCTGGTCTGTCCAGGGCCATGAACATCTTCACCTCATCCTCTTGATTGTCCTCACCCTTTTCTGCAGTTGGGAAAAATGTCTATTTGCTGCCTCTGCTTGTATGTGGAGCGAGGGAAAGTTATCCACAAAAACTAAAATCAGTCCAGAGTTTTGCACAAGTGCCCAGGGACCAGGATCAGAGTTACTGCAGCTTCCCAATACAAATGCCCCCCCTCCATGGGGAGAGGGGGTGCTTCACTGGAACATGCTGCTCTGATGACTCATCTTTTCAGAGGGCTCATCTGTAAATGCTAGATTTTGTCAAGAACTTGGCTTCATGACAGTCTTGGGAACAAAGAAATTCCATTTTAATCTGCATATTCATCATTCATTCTGAGGAAATAAACACAGCATAAAGCTAACTAAAATATTTAATAGTCAACATTTAATAATTCCCCAATCATATGTGTGGCAAGATTTTGTTCCAGTTAAACTGTGACACTCATAGATATGTGATTACAGAAACAACATTCAAGAAAGTTATCTTTCTTTCCCATGATAGATTTTCTTTCATTCTATGTGGGTTTTCAACAGATTGATCCCAAGAGGAAAGTCCTGCTCATTCTGTCTTTTCCTCCAAGGGGTGTGGTGGTGGGGCTTTCAACATTGCTGGGAATTTCCTTTGTATCTGAGTCCTCATCTTTTCATCCTAAAAGTCATCATTTCACTAGCACTCTCTCTTGACAACTTTTTTCTTAATCTGAAATACAAGAACTACACCAGAAATCACCTCAAGTTGATCCTCTGTTTTTGTTTGAGCCGTGAAGAGAATTTAAACCTTGGGAAGATGTAATCCATGGTTCCAACAGAGAGGCTGAGGAAAGAGATTGTAGGAGTCAATTGCCTAAGAATATTTTTGCCAATAAAAAAAAAAAAAAAAGGATTTCACCAAGTCTTCTTTTAAAAAGATTAAACATTGAAGGATATTTAGAGAAACAGTTTGTGGTCAACCTTTGTAGGTTCTGTTCATAAACACCGCTTATTTTCTATCACAGAAGAAATGAACATTTAAACGAAGTCCTTTTGCATAGGCATTATTCAGTGGTAACAAGTCCCAGTATGAAGAATCCAGGTTTCCTTCTGTCTAATCATATGGCCATTTCCCCACCGTTTCACACATGCTAATGGAGTGTGACAAGTAAAACACATTTGGCTCCATGTACACGAAATGGCTTCACAACGATGAAGCTCCTAATCATTTTTTTCCTAATCTGCCACTGCTTGTGGGGGGGTGTTGGTGCCTTCCCTGTCATGAGCGATTGCAGTGCACTCATTGGGGTAGACTTGACAGAGTCTTTATCGATGTCAAGTGTCTTTTGTGGTTAAGTCCAGTAACGCTAAAACAAAACATCTCATAGATATTAGATATATGGTGGCATTACAGAATTCTCTTGCAGGCAATATTTTTGGTCAACCCATGAAAAGAAAAAATGGAGTGAGGACTGAAATCAAAGGAAGATGCAGAAGAAGTTTTGGCAGTTATTTCTGTGGAAATCAGACAATGTGACTGACGTGGGGCCAATCGCTCTCCCCTCCTCCATTCAAGTTAGAATAGAACAAAGAAAAATTACCAACAAAGAAAGCCATGATCTAGGGGGAGGGGACTGAATCTCATAGGTTTTTAATTTTGGAGCAGCACTGCAGAAAAACATGGGACCCCTGCATGGGCACAAACATGCATCCATAAGTCCAATCCCATCCTCACCAATTAAAAGCATAAATTTTCCCCATTAGTTTTTCTTGTGACCTTTGAAGTTAATCTCTCAGGCTTCACTGACATTATCAACTCTCCCAATATCTAACATTAGTGCAAACTAACTTAAAAAAAGTACAATCCAAGCATCTCTGAGTAAAATTAGACTCTGTTGTTAAGTTTGCTTTTGGTAGAAGGGCTTCCAAGGCCATCCATGCTATGTCTTCCCCAGCAGTCCAGCCAGGAAAAATTCAAGTGGAGGATATTAGCTGTCTCAATTCACAGCAGTGGCTTTCCACAAGTAAATTTTATTTTATTTTAAAGATTTATTTATTTATGCATACAAGAGCTGGGGTACAGGTTAGTGGTGCAGGGGGGGAGAGGATTCACCAGAAACAGAGTGGGGAACAGAACAGGCAGACTGACTGAAATAAACTATGAAATACACTGCTGAGGGGAGCAGCGAGTGAGTCAGGGGAGGTCTGCTGCGCCATGTGGGTAGCTCCCTGGCCAGGATCGAACTCGTGCTGCAGTAACTGCGGACAGCTTAATAGGTTGCATCTTAACCCCTTGTGCCACCAGGGAGGCCCTCCACAAGTAAATTTTAAAAGACCTTGTTGTATGTGTACAAAGTGACGCCTGCCAGACCCCTCTCTCTCCACATAAAGAACCTATCCCAACCACATAAATCGTGCTAATCTAACCTTTCAGAATCCCGCTATCTAGAACAACATGGAATAAGAGAAGCCTCATTGTCTTTTTAGTAACCCAAAAGGCAAGGACAACAAAATTTTTATCAGCACTCCACATGGACAGTGGAAAGCAGTGCTTTGAGTGTTGGATGCTAACTCTGAATTGTTATGTGTGACCCTATCAAATCGGGAGATTTTTATGAACACACAAACCTGGCTGCACAGCCTGAGTCCACAGCCTTCAGAGACTCCCTTGTATTACACAGTTAAAGGCTGAAGCCATTTCAATATTTTATCTGATTTTTTCTTTTTTGTACTAATTTAGAAAGTTGGTACTTTAATGTAATTGAACTCACTGAAGCTAAAAATGTCCAGACCTTTTTAATAAGGTACCTTTCAATATTAAACTTTGGGGTCTGTTTTCCTCCCAAGTAGGCACTTAACTCCCATTAGCACTAATGGCAGTTGTGCACAAACATTGAGTAGGAAAAATATATCTCTTTGTCTTTTTGTACTGAGCTCCAAGAGGAATGGGGGCGGGGGAGGAAGAAAGAAAGAAGAGGAAAAACAACTTGGAGATTGGATAAAGAAAAGTCGCAGATTCATTTACGAAGATGATGTTAATGCCTGGCATCCCCATATTTCAGAGAACCATACCTTTAATAAGCAAGATGAGGAGAAAATGTCTAAATCATTTTGAATAATCCTCAAACCATGCTTTCCTGAGAAATCTGTTTTCCCTCTATCCCCAGCATATACATTAGACCCATTTTGCACTTGTTATGTGCATAATGATTCTAGACAACATAAGAAGATTTCATGATTTTTGCTGTATCATTTTTACTTATCTACCAGTGAGCCAATTTATGCAGCTTAAACCATTGCTAAAGAAGATGCATCAAAAATTGTCTGTAATCATTACAAATAATAGTGCAAAATGTTCACTAGAAGCAGTTTTCTTATCATATTTTCATTAAAACATCTTTTCACCTGCTTTGCTTTTCCCGCGTCTGAAACCTGCGTTGTAATCAGTCTTATTAACTGAGAACATAAATATGATTTATTATGGTCTGATAATGGAAGCTACGTGGACCCAGAGAAGGGGTATATTGTCCTTTGATAAAATGGCTTTTTTCTCTCAAATGGAGAGCTCCATCATGAGAACATGCAGAGTGTAGTGAGTGATTATTTCCTCGGGGTGAGTGATGGTGAAGCCCGACAGAAAATCTTCTTGTTGACCATGACAGCCTCAGAGGGTCCCCAAACCTCCCTGAGTTTGACAACCTGCAGACACTTTTGATGAACTGTATTCTTCTGTCAGAGACAGCCTGTCTGGGAGGAGAAAAGAGACCTTTATCGTCTGATCAGCTATTATTGTCTTGATCTTTTATAAGCCATCTCTAATGCACATGAATATAATATCCTTTCACACAAGTGCCAAGCATAATAGAAATGTAGTTATAGGACCCTTTCCCCGGTTATGTAAATGTCCTTACACCGTAATTAAGAGAGATGGTTTGTGACTGATAGAGGAAGGAAAAAGTAATCAAACTGTTTTAACATTATGTCCCTGTTTTAAAGACTTCGATCCAGGGTAAACAGCATTTATGCTAGATATAGAAAACCAGGTGATTTTAAAATCTAAGTTTAAAAGAAAAAATTGTTTTGAATACGGTGTTGGTGTTATATTTTTATTAAACATGCAAATGGCAGTTGGTTTTCAGTCAAGAGTGATTACTATGCTGATGTGACTTAGAAGAAAATGAGTATGCTTCTCAAAATACGTGACTGAGGGTTACAGCAAGAACAAAGACCTATTAATAAGGAATGCACTTGCACAAATGGGACCTCCAGTCCAAGTAATATTCTCCAATAAATTTCCTTCTTATCCATTTCCAGGAGCCTAAATATGGCAAAAATAATATTTTCTTAATTAACAAATATACTTGCAGGCAAAACTCTTGTAATTATTGGGCAATTAAATCTACTTCTCACATGGCCCTTGGGAGCCATCTCCATTTCTGAACTGTGAAGGATAGTTATAGATGGTGTTTATTTGGATTTGGTGACAAAAGTTTTCTGATCTTCCAGATAAAATCCAACCAGAATAGCAGGCCAGTTCATAGAGACGGAAAGCTCTCTCCCCAACCTCAGCTACTGGCAGAAAGAAGAAAAAGACATTACCCACCCGAAATATCTGAATCCCCCAGCAAGATACAATACTTAATTTTTCATTAACCTCTGGCATTAGGACTTAGAGTAGCCCCACGCTCATCACTAATGGGTTTTGTGTTACCAATTAGTGGAGAAAACGCTTTGGTGCTGGTGCCAAAGGGTTAATCATTACTTTCACACCCCTGGGTGGTCAGAAATGGAGGAGCAGCCCCTAAACCCAAAAGAGTGGAGAGAGAAGGGCAGGGGGTTGAAGAGCGTGCTCATTATTAAGAAGAGACATGTGGTTTACGGACCTTGATCTCCTCTCTTTCGCTCTCCTGGCATCTTGCCTCAAGGTGCATATAAGAAGCGCATGTGCATGCTCGTGCCTGCGCATGCGCGCAATTATGTACCAGTCTGGCCCAGAATAAATCACCAAACTAGTCAGTCTTTATTGAGCCTGACCCATCAAAGGTAGATCAGACCAGAAGAATTCTCTCTGTCTCTCTCAGCACCTCTGTCTATTTGCTTCTCTAAGCAATGACTTTCCCATGGGAATGAAAAAATGTGCCATTTCAGAGGGAGTCAAGTTTTAAGAAGTGTTTGATCTCCCTCAAGAGATACTTCTCTGAAGTTCTGCCAACCCTCGATTATCTCTACAAATGAGGCTTAGAGAAAGTATGGAAAGATTCGACTCACAGATAATGTTTAAACTCCAGTTAGGTCTATATTTTAGTTTCTTTCTGAACAAATTGTACCAGAGCAATTAACAAACAAAACTGATTGGATGTTTCCTTTCTCCTTTTATGGTCCGTTTTGTGGATGTCAGCGAGTGAGGAAATTGTCAAAGCATTGACCACAGGCGAGAGGAAAGACAAGAAACAAAATACCTAGGTAGTCTGCAAACTGGATAATCTCTTCCTGAATATTTGAGAAGAATCGAATTTCAAAGATTATAAAAGAAAGCCCAGAAAGCAATTCCACCTTGAAAATGCACAATCCATCCCAACCCCAGAACAGTTAGTAGGAAGACAAACAAGTAAACAAAAAGCCACAAGAAAAATCTTTCCCTGATCTAATCTACACATGTTCTAAATTAAATTAATTTTAGAGAGGATCAAGGCAGGGAAAAGGAATGGCCAAAAACTTTTTATTTGTGTTGCATCTGACTTTGTTATCAGGTGCAGATAGTAACACAGTTGCTTTCTGAAGTGCACCAGCCTAAAACTTCAGAAATCGAACCACCTAATTGTTTTGGACAAACCAAAGTCTAAGAAAAAGGACAACAGTGATTCAGCACTTCATTTTTTTAGCTCCATATTTTCAATTCCTTATGAAACAAATGCTTGAGTGCATTTGAAACTGAAATGAGAAACTTTGCTATACACGATTCTCCACGGTGCTTCCACTCAGGGCCAGCATTTAGAACTTTCCAGTTAAGGGAAGAAACACACTTAATGATCCTAATCATGCACATTTTTTGGCCAGAGTCATTGACTGACTGCACTTATTTAGTTCTGCTTTAGAAATGAAAATCTAATAAAGTAACTGGCAGTTTAAATGTCAGATATTTTCTCCAACATCCCAACTGGAATTATGAAAACAGGCTCAAATTCCTCTAATCTCCCTCTCTTTCACCTTCAAATGCCACGCTTCTAAACCAAACCATTTCCTAAGTAACAGCACAACTTGGTTGAGTTCAGAGGTCAGGGCACAGGGTGGAGCGGAGGAAGACTCTTTCTTCAAGTTGGAGGGGTTTGCCTCTTTCCACACACTAAAGCAAGAAGGACCGGAATCTTAAAGCTGGGAATGTTCTGCCTCTTGCAAAGGAATTCAAAGGAGCCATTGTATGTGATACTTGCTTCCCAATTGGCCTCTGACAGCAACATCAGAAGCAGCAGATACTTGAGTTCTACATCTGGAAAGAGGCATTTTTTTACAAAGGAAAAAAAAAAAAAAACCACTCCTGAAGACATTGACACCTAATTGCTTTACATCCCATGGTCTTAAAGATTGAGATCTTTCTGATACTATGTGATAACCCCTTGAGGAATGGGAGCAGCTCCATTAGGAGTTGAACAGATAACATTTCTAGATCTTACCCTCAATAAAGCTGATATTCAAAAATAAGTATACTGGCTGGATGCTTTCTTCCTAGCCACTGAATTGTGAGGATCATTATACTAGGTCCAGAAATACCATTTATTAATCTATCAAATGGAAAATCAACTTTTCACTAAAATTCAAAAGGAATTTGGATGTCTAGGGATAAATGACCAAGGTTAACTATTGTCCCCCTAGTTTTTCTAGAAGATGTCCTTATTTTATGAAATCCTTATATGTTATGAGGGGGTCATTAAAAGTCCTGAATGATCTGGCTCTTGGCATGATAAATCCACACTCAGATCAGGAATTACTCTAAGCTGCATGGCCATCGCCCCGCTGGAAGTCAGGATGCTACATGACACTCCCTGGGAGAATTTTTCCCTTTCTGGGCCTACAGGGAACCAAATAGAGATAGATGAGCTAAGGACAGGAAAAGAGAAGAGAAAAAGGGTGGGAGCAGCAATCTGAGATGCAGTTAAGGGAGGTAAAGGTGGAGGTTAGGGCAAGACAGAGGCACTAGTTGGTGTGTGGGGTTTACGAAGTCACTAGCAAGCATGATAAGGGAAAGAGACAGCCACTCAAACATCTATACCCAAACTTTGGTCACGGATGAAGATTCCTAGGTAACTTCAGTTGTTCTGCCAGCCAAGTCAAGTCCTAGGCCTCTCAGAAACTATTGGAAATGTCTGCAATTTTCCCATTCTGCTATTTTGATAGAAATTAAACTTGTAAATCGATAAGAACAGTCCCAACTCTGTATAAAAGCATTCTCCCTTTATCCTCTATTTTCCAACACACCACATATCTGATTTCATGCCCAAATGATTTAAGATTTCCAAATGTAAGTTCAAAAAATCTAAGTTTGAGATTTTCTCATAAAACTGTTTAAACCTCTAGTGAAAAAAAAAACCAGTTTTGAAGCAGACAGAGAGAAT
Organism: Talpa occidentalis; assembly: GCF_014898055.3. Lineage (NCBI taxonomy): Eukaryota > Metazoa > Chordata > Mammalia > Eulipotyphla > Talpidae > Talpa > Talpa occidentalis. The sequence goes on from NW_023605305.1 coordinate 40,278,938, forward strand.
GAAATTGTACAGTGCTCTTATGCAAAACAAAAAAATATGTAAGCACATCCACAAAAGTCTCATGGAATAGTCCTCCAAAGAGCCTGAAGAGGTTGACATGTGCCTCCCAGGGCTCTAATGAGTCCTGCACAGACATGAACAATACCAGCAAGCTTCTCCAACTTGCCCTTGTCACCCTTTTGGGTTCTCTTCCCCTCTGCACATTGCCTGCAGATCTTTTTCTCTTTTCTTTTTAACCCATGGCATCTGCTGTTCTTTCCTTTACATCTTCACCATCCATTATTCAACTTTATGTTCTTCTATTGTCTGTCACAACTTCCTCACTTTTTTAAAAAAAATTTTATGCATACAAGATCTGGGGTATAGGCCTGAGGTGTAGGGGGTAAGAGGATTCACCAGCGACAGAGTGGGGAACAGAACAGGCAGATTGGCTGAAATACACTGCTGAGGGGAGAAGTGGGCGAGGCAGGAGAGGTCTGCTGTGGCCGTGTGGGTTATCTCCCTGGCAGGGAAATGAACTCATGCCATAGCTTGATAGTGCTGAGACTTTAACCCCTGCACCACCACCACCAGGGAGGCCCCACAACTTCTTTACTTTTATGGTCTGATCATAAGCAGCTCATGCCTTTAGATGTCAGGCACAACACCAAAGAAATCCTCCAACTACAGTTACTGATGTCCATGACCGCTCCCTTCTCTCAGCTCCTTTCTATCTCCAACAATTAAAATTTTATGCATCTGGAACAAGATGAAGAGATCCATGTACCCATGGCTGGTCAGTTGCTGGTGCAGAAATAACACAGTTGCTGAAACTAACACCACTCAAAATGGAAGTGTGACCTTCTCAATGAAGAGCAGAACCAATTCTTAAGACAAGTGCCATCCAATCCCTATTTCCTGACACCTCACTCTAGACCCCCCAGAGTACCCAGTAAATCCACATTTCCAAAAGGACCCCAGTCTGGTTCTTGATTCTTAGTATGAGGCCTCTGGCTACTGAAAAATTAGGCTGAAGCCAAATTTGGAACAATCTCATTTCTTAGTGACTTTGTAGTCACTTATTCTTTTGAATATTTCACTGGGTTTTGCCAAAATCATACATTCTCATCCACTCCATTGTAATGGCTTCTTTTTAGCCATGAAGACTTGTGCCAATTAATATTAAAAAAAAAAAAAAAAACAACAGCAACAAATGTTGGCAAGGATGTGGAGAAAAAGGAACTCTCCTGCACTGCTGGTGGGAGTGCAAACTGGTCCAACCACTATGGAAAGCTGTGTGGAGGTTTCTCAAACTACTAAAAATGGAGCTACTATATGACCTAGCAATTCCCTCCTGGGAATCTACCCAAAGAACACAAACACATTAATTCAAAAGGATACCCCTTTTACAATACCCCAATTTCAGCACTATTTAATGTAATAGGTAAGATATGGAAACAACCCAAATGCCCAAAATACATGACAGGATCATGAAGATGTGGTATACATACACAATAGAATACTACTCAGCAATCAAAAAAGATAAACTCATGTTATTTGCAGCAACGTGGGTGGAGCTAGAAGGGATTATGCTCAGTGAAATAAGTCAGAAAGAAAAAGAAAAATATCGGATGGTTTCACTTATAGCAGGAATAGGGGAACAAATAAAGGATCAGGAAAAAAATAAAAATAATAATAAAAAAACAAAATTAACAGGCAACTATAAATTAGAGACATTCTGCAGAGGAGGGGGAGGAAGAGGGATCAAAACATGGTAGGGAAGAGCACAAAAGAATGTGGTAATGTGGTGATGGCTCAAGGGTGAATTGGTGGTGAGAATTTTACAGGAACTACAACTGAGAGGAGAAAGCAAATATTGTATAAAAATCAATAATGATGTAAAATATATAAAAATAAATAAATTTAAAAATAAAATAAGAATCGTGCCAATTAAAATTACATTTTATCATCCTCTTAGTGGTTCCAGGTTTCACAGGGAGTATTGACTATGTGACTCTATTTACATAGCTAGTTTCTCTCAGCCATAGTCACCGCCTCAGGGGTGCAACATTCCCAGCACCACTGTTTCTTTCTTACAAGTGAAAAATATTAAAAATTTAAGCAAAATGTTCTATCATTGAACATCTCTCTGTGCTAATCATCTGGTTTAAAGTTAAGAAGATTTGTCACAATTTGACAAAAATCAAAAGAAGGAATGAGAGCAAAATATATGAAGGCATATCCTCTCCTGGGATTGTCATTCAGGTGCGGACTCGTAACTGGTTGATTCCTGCTCATGACAGAAACATGAGCCACATCAGTCCCATGAAACCGAAACTTTAGTTTCAAGTTTTATAATTGGTAGGGATTATTGACAGCAGAAATCTACCAGTTACCCCCGACCCAATACACAAATGCATGTCTCCCAAGAGACACCCCAAGCAAGTCTCACAAAATTCAGTGGGGAAAGAGAAGAAAACAATCACAAATAGGGTGCTCAATACCATGTGAGCCAAACAGGGAGGCAACATGAACCCCAACTCAAACTAAGTGGACGAGAAACAGAAATCTAACTTGCAGGTAACTGGCAAGTTCATGGTGTGGTCAAGCTTCAGAAGTGGCTCCCCCAGAGGCTCCAAAAATGTGGTCAGACATCTACGTTTTTCTCACCGCTTCTTACTTCTACCTTATTCTGTATGGGTGTTAGTCTCAGGCAAGTTTGTTCTACCGGTAGTAAGAAAGCGTCAGCAACTGTATGTTTACACTGACCTTTATCAAGGCAGCCTAGAAAAAAGTATGTCTACTTCCCAGAAATTATATCAAATCCCCAATGGACTCTCCAGAGTCATAAAGAATGTGGGAGGAGGCAGATCTCAAGGAAAAGAGGCTTTTATCAAGAATAAAGGAGAATGGAGGCTGGGGGGGAGGGGTCAAAGGCAGATGTCCTCCAGGCAGTGCTTTCAGTCCCTTTGAAACTAAATCACTTGCAGGGGCCTTTGGAACTCATTAGCATCCCTTGGCTCAGAGGCCAGATAGAGCCTCACCTTCGCTCCCAGTTGCCACGGTGCTTTTTTCCTCTGAGTGGAGAACAGACCTCAGCACCTTATAAGCCCCAGCTACATGGATAAATAAGATCTGCTCAGCAGCTTGTGACGGCTCTTTTATCGCCATTACCAACCATCATGTAAATAAGTACTGACTTAAGAACTCACTATTTACTCAATAACCCTTGATGGGAACTGTGATCCCTTTACACACTATTATAGAAGTGCATAATTATAGACTTTTCAAATGGGTATTTTTTTTAGGTATGCGCCTGTAATAGCTCCTTCAAAGCTGTTAAGCTCTTATCATGTGAAGACCCAAGTAGAAAATATTTAGTTCACTCCTCATTGACCTAATAGAGAACAAAGTTATCTTGAAGATGGTGCTAGCTTCCTGCCGAGAACATGTGGACAGCCTTGTAAAAGAGGTCTGGTTTGGGCTATTTGGGCAGGAAATCAAATTGCTATTAGATCCCACTCACTTCATCTAGTAATTAAATATTAACACTCATCATCCCATCATTGTTTCTTCACTTCCCTCCTAAAGGAAATCTTATCTCATCCCTTTGCCCTGACTTTATTACCATCCACGGAGGAAGGTCCCATAAAGGTAAAATGCCAGGAGCATCTGCTGGCTTCAACTTATCTCCTGACCGGAGCACATAGCATAATTTTTATTTAATGGAGAACAAGCTTTCTATGCTTATTAAATACATCGATCCCACCATGGACATCACAGCCAGAATCAGGAGATTGAGAGGTCATGAACTTGAGAAAATCATGTAATATATAACGCAGTCCAGCATATATATCTGCACAATCATGATATGCACTGTGCATCGCATGCAAAAATTATCAGCATACTATGTTCGAATGGGTCTCAGGGTATATGGTGAAATTTCACTTGCTTTATTTCAATCAGGGGATTACCAAGTATTCATAGCACAATGCCTACTACTGTCAAAAGCACTGGGCTAAATGAGAGAGATACAAAGATAAAAGGAAATTTCTTTTGCATGGTTGCTCACTTATATCAGGACTTTATCTTCATTAACCCCATGTCTGTCTCACCATTTCCACCAACTCTCTCTAAGCTTCTCCTCTTAAAACTTCTCCCCAATCTCTGATAAGTGCAGCTTCTTTTTGGCTGCACAACAGCACCTGCTGTTTCTCTTGACTAGAATCCCCCGTCCTTTTTTCTGTCCAGCCCTTACTAAAATGTCACCTCTTCAAGGAATTCCCCTTTATTATCCAGGCAGAGATAGCCACACACCATCCCTGCTCTTGAAGTACATTCTACAAACATCTGTGTATGGTTTTAGCATAAAGATTTTTGTATGTGTTTCTCCCCCATTACACTGTGAGCTCCCCAAAGGTCAAGATTATGTATGACTCATGGCTGTCTCCTCAGGACCCTTGAAGAGTAGCAGGCACAAACAAAGTCCCCCTAAAGATGCTGAGAAATGGTCATTTATTTGACTACATACTTTCTGCAGAGAAAAAAACTGTATTGCTCCAATTGCATTTTTGCAGGAGATACAGATGCGTGACCCGTGGGTAGATGAGCTCTGTCAAAGTTGTGCTGGAGATTCGAACAGCAGGAAATGGATGGGAGGGACTTTAGGTATTGGAAAAGGAAGAAGGAAAGGAGAGAGACCTGGGAAGAGAGGGAGAGAGAGAGAGAGAGAGAGAGAGAGAGAGAGAGAGAGAGAGAGAGAAGTAAGGCACTGCTGATAAAAGGGGCAGCATGAACTGAGAAAGTGAAGGGAGTCTGAGGAAAAGAGAATTATGGGACCTTGTTGTGGAGGCAGCTGGGAGGGAATGGAGGAATTTAGGGGTAAAATACTAGTGTGCATGTCAGAAAAACAGATCGGAGTCAGACTGACCTCGAAGGCTTGGATCACCAGGCCGAGGAATTTGTTTGCTTGTTTTTTGTCAGAGATTTATTTATTTATGTATGGAAGAGCTGGGATACAGACCAGAGATGTGGGGGGTGAGAGGATTCACCAGAGACAGAGCAGGGAACAGAACAGGCAGATCAACCAAAATATACTGCTGAGGGGAGCAGAGGGAGAGCCAGGAGAGGTCTGCTGCACCATATGGGTTTCTCCCTGGCCAGCCAGGGATCGAACTCAAGCTGCAGAGGCTGCTATTGCTTCATAGTGTGGTGCTTAACCCCTTGTGTCACCAGGGAGGCCCCAGGCTGAGGAATTTGTATTCAGACTCTGTAATGGTGGAGATGTGAGAAGAGAGAGACGTGGAGTCTTCTCATCCTATCTGGGCTTTGGCAGAACGATGCTCAAGCTATAAAAACTTGGAATGCAGTGCTTCAGAATCAAAATACTCAAACCACATTTTTTCTGAGAATCTAATGTTTCCCATCAACTTCAGTGAAGCACAGGCCATCCTGGATGTACCAGGTGAGAAAACAAAGTGTGGGCTGTCAGCCCTGTCTTTCCATTATCTCCAGATCCACAGGAAATTGTTGTGTCCTATGCTTAGGCCTCACCTCCCCCTGGTATTCTCATGGTTACCCCCTCCTTTCATTAAGGCCCCACAAAATCGGGCCTCCCTAGTGGTGCAAGAGGTTAAGATACAACCTATGAAGCCACTGCAGCGTGAGTTCCATCCCCAGCCAGGGAGCTACCCACATAGTGCAGCAGACCTCTCCTGTCTCGCCCGCTGCTCCCCTCAGCAGTGTATTTCAGTCAATCTGCCTGTTCTGTTCCCCACTCTGTCTCTGGTGTATCCTCTCACACATACACACCTACACACACACACCCCTCTGGCCTGTGCCTCAGTTCTTGTATGCATAAATAAATCTTGAAAAAAAAAAGGTCCCACAAAATAACCTTTAGAAAGACACCTTTCCTGGGCCTCCCCGGTGGCGCAGCAGTTGAGCACTGGGTTGCAAAGCTGCCCACAGCCTCTGCAGCGCCGGTTCGATCCCCGGCTGCTCCCCGGCCACACATGGCGCGCAGACCTCTCCTGCCGCCTGCTGCTCCCCTCAGCAGTGTACTTGGGTCATTCTGCCTGCTCTGCTCCCCGCTCTGGCTCTGGTGAATTCTCTCACCCTCCTGCACTTCTGACTGTACCCAGTGCTTGTATAAATAAATAAATAAATAAATAAATCTTTAAAAAAAAAAAAAAGAAAGACACCTTTCCTAACCCCTTTGTCCTGCTTTATTTTTCTTCACAACACTCACTATCTGACAACACATGGCCTGCCTATTTGTTTATTCCTTATTATCTTAATTTTCCAATATAGGGATATCAAATTTTCCATAAAGAGCCAGATAATATTTTTTTTTAGAATTTACAGGCCATATGGGAGTTCATTCACAGGTTCTTCTGGGGAGGAGGGGGCTCTAGCAGGGCAGAACTCCCTGTGATTTGAATAAAAATGGCTCAGATGGCTTTGCACCATTTTTCTTCCTGACTTCTCAAAGCATTCCTAAGGTGGGAGACAGTATGATTAAAAAAAAAAAAAAAGTGCAGAGCTGGGCAACTAGGTTCAGTTTTCCCATATTCAAAACGTTTAGCTCCAACCCTGGGCATCATTTTCGGGACCATAGTCTAATCTTTCAATAGATGTTAATAGGAAAATGGGATTTACTTCATAGCCATGAACAGACACCTTTGCTGAAACACCTCACCCTGGAGAGCAGCTCACCTGTTTGACGAGTTCTCACTACCCCAGTATCCTTAGACACATCCTAACCAGGCCGAATTTAATCAAGATTACGAGTCTCTGGGTTTCCTGGTTCTATCTCTGACTTGCTTTGGAACTTTCATGCTTCATGCTTTTATTTCTCCAGCCTCAGTTTCTGCATCTGTAAATCAGGGAGAATCATTCTTGTCACTTGCCACACAGGAGGGTCATGCAAAGAAACGCTGAGCATCTGTACAGCACTTTGCACCTCCATCATACCTCTCTGTGGATTGGAAGTAGGAATATTATTACTGGCAATGGTAGCTATCATCTGAAAGGGTTAGTTCAATCACAAGGCTTTCTTCAGGATCATTTCATAAAGGAAAAGTGAAAGCGTGTGCATTCTCTTTGGAACTATCATAATTAGTCCCAGTAACAGTTGGGCCAATTTTTTTTTTTTTCAGTTCATTTATAGTCAGATACTACAAAATTGAAAACATCCAACATCTGGGCTGAAAAATTTGTGCAAAGCCAGAAAGCCCACCAAATGGGCATGTGTGGGCTTCAGTGGCATAGGAGCCAGATGTACTTTGTGCCTCAACTACTTTTTTCAATCTTTAGGAAAAAAAATTAAAATTCCATTTTCACACTTACGAAAGTCCTTGGTCTTCTTTTAGTTCTGTAAGGTATCTTTTCTGATTGTCTATAAATTTAAGGCTCTCCCCAAACAATCAGAAATTCCTAGAAAAGAAACCTTTTAATGAATGTATAAAAGCATTTGGGGGTCCAGTTGTAATCAGGTATACTTTGATTGGGACAAATAATAGCTAACATGAATTGTCCTTACATTATGGACAGGCCCTGAGTCCATTCCATGAGACAGGCACTATTATCTTCTCTAGTTTGAAAACAAGGCTTCCTAGGCCTTCCTGGTGGCACAAGGGGTTAAGTGTCAGCACTATGAAGCAATCCACAGCTACTTCAGCACAAGTTCAGTCTCCAGCCAGGTTGCCGACCCACATGGCATGGCAAACTTCTCCTGTCTCTTCCGCCACTTCCCTCAGCAATCTATTTCAGTAATTTGCCTGTTCTGCTCCCTACTCTGTCACTGGTGAATCCTCCCTCTCTCCCCACCCCCTCACCTCCCGGCACTTCTGGCTTACACCCCAGCTCTTGTATGCATAAATAAAATAAATCTTTAAAAAAAATAAAAACAAGGCATCCAAAGAGCAAGAGAGATTAAATAACTGGCCCCAAACACCATTATAGCCCAGAAAAAAAGCAAAGTGTTTTGGTTGCATCTTGATGTTTGAAGGGAAATTTCACTTAATTCAGCCTTAATACAGCAAGAATCTTAGACAATCTTTGATATAATAAAGTTATCCCAACCAGATTAAACCATTCCCTCTCTTGGAGTAGCTACACACAGCCTGTAATACAGTTCCCAGAGATGAGAGGGTTTGGGCTCCAGGAAAAAACAATCCCAACTCCAGAACTTGCCTGAGTTTCTGCCATCTTCTTTGATATTCATGGAAGAAAGTGCATGCGCACACGTGCATGTATACATACACACACACGCACACACAGTAACTTATTTCAGATATTTGCTAAAGAAAAGCTGTCTTCCATTCTTGTTGTTTTCAGCATGCCACCCACCAGCATCTAGAAGCTTCCTCAGGGAAGCAGGGGAATTTGCTGAATTGCCAACCTGCCTTAGAAAATCTTTCTGGGGACTTCATCAAAGGGCTTGTGAACAAGGATAAAGAGAGCACATTAGCGTTGCCATGTTTCATGAAAAAGGGAACACACACAACAAAACTTGATTACAAAATCTCATTTTACAAACTCAAGGTAAGCTGTGCTGCCCTGGGGCAATAGCCCAGCCCTGGAGGGTTCTTCCATCCTGTGCTTCCTGAGTTAGGACCTGATCTGACTCCAAGGGTGGGTTAGATAAAACCAAAAGGGTTTATGTGCACAGCATTTAACTTTCAACATTTCTTCATGGAAATTTACAATGCACATAATTTACATATTCAATACCAGTGACAATTTACTTCTCCCATCTGAACAGGGCTTTCAACTATGCCACTTGAACTAAATTAATAAACAGTAATTACAGAATGTTGTGTGAGCTAGCTGTTGATGTTGAGCAGATTCTAATCAACACCTTCTTTTAAGGGCCAATTAAAGCTGAATGTATGCAATATAAACATCTTCTAGTATTTAGACATGAACCACAGAACAAGGTAAAAAAAAAAAATCTGAACAATTAGACTGGGGATGAGCCAGGCAAACCTGGATAGATGGACCCTTTTCAGTCACTCTCTAAAGTCATGTTAATGTCCTCAAATGATTTTTTGTGAAATGGGAAGGGGCTTCAAGGACTCGGGTCAAACCCCACCCATTTTGAGATTTCTCCAATGTCTCGTATTATTTTCAATATGCTTTAAGTTTCATGGCATTTCTTTTCAAATTGCCTCCAACATTTTCTCCTTAATTCATGTGCATCTCAGCGAAAACTTAATCTCCATATTTTTGACTCGTTTATGTATAAATCATCTATGTGTTATTTGGGGCTGAGAAAGATTTCCCTAGTTTCCATCTTGGCTGTCCCAGCGCTACACAAAGCACAGGGTGTGGTCCAGGCCCTCAAAAGGCATTTAGGTGCCAAATAATGGAGCTCTGAATCACCAGGGAGCAGGATTAGAAGCTGTGGGAGGCCAAATCAGACAGCCTCTCGCAGTCATCTGTTGCCCTCAGAACCAAGAGCTTCTGCTTCCTAACATGGCGGCATCCTGGGCAGGCTTCGTGGGTCGGGGAAGGAGTGAAGGGGAGTGATGGTGAACTGTTCTGGGTAGTGTATGGAACTGCAGTAGTGACCAGTATACATTGTAGTGAATGGGTTTCTCTAAAGTTGAGAGAAATTAGTAACCAAGTTTCTTCCAAAATATGCATCTCATGAGATTGGAATGGGAACAACTTACCTGTAAATACCACTTACGTAAAAAAGAGGGGCAAAGCTATAAGACTGAGGCTAGGTCTGGCATGTGTGAAGACATGCTCATAAGCCTCAAAGTCTAGAACCCTCCTTTACCCTTTCTGTCTTTGCCCCCAAGGATGCACATTGACAGTGTCCTGTTCCCCTTGGGCTAATTGCCTCCCACTTTTGCAACATACCTTCACCCTCTTACCCTTTCTTCCTCTTTTCTGCTCAGAGTTCCCTTTCTCCATCCTAAGCGTGTCACATCTCTGAGTGTCCAAATCATATACAATTGCTCGCTAGCTACAGACTTATTCTCCCAAACTTCTCTCTCTCTCAGTGATCTGTATTGTCTAAAATTTAACACTGAACCATATATTGCTTTGAGATAACACTCAGAAAAGCTGACTTTGGTTTGTTACCCACCCATTTACAGGTCTGCTCATCTTCCATGCTTACCCAGATTACAAGTGGTCCAAGTGTTACAGGGCAGGGAGAGGGGCACCCCAGACCCCACAAACCTGCCTGCTCTAAATAGGTTCTGCCATCTGCCGCATCAACACAAAACATATGAGACTTTGATGAAAAGGAACTTTAAAACAATTAGGAGACAATACAGGAAATTAGGAAACAAATAGGAAACAACACAGGAAAGGCAGAGAATATAGTTTCTAAATCAAGCACCCAAAGTTACCCGTCCCCTTGTGGGTAAAGATCTACCCAAGCAGGATTGGCCCAGAACAAGGCCCCAAAGCCTGAAGCATTTCCAGTGGGCACCCACAGAAAAGGATCAGAAACAACCAGACAAGTCTCAGAGGAAAAGAGCAAAATCAAAAGCAAGACAAAAACCACCATTGTCACCTTCCCATGGGTCTCTCACCCACATCTGTGTCACCCAGTCCACGACCAAAAAAGTAAGCGCAGTTTCTTCACATATCTCTCGGCTCCTTGTGCCTCCTCCAGGTCTCCTTCTGGCTCTCCATCCTGCTTCCTTCCTTCCTCAGTCTCCTCTGTAGCTTCTTCTCTCCCTACTCAGCTCCACCCTCCTTCTGGGTGGGGCAGGAACCTCCCCCTTTCCTGGGGACCACCTCACTACACAGGGACAAAGATTTAAGGCTTCACCATACACCTAGCCTAGGACTGTTGATGTGAGCAATTGCTAAACAAACATTTGTTAGATGAATGTGAATGAAGATTTATTTAAAGTCAACAAAATGAATGTCTTTGGCTTCAAATATGTCCACAATAAAATATGGAAGTATAATTATAGATTCTGTGCCAGAAATCAAAATTTCAAGATCATTCTTCCTTGCTAGTCACATATTAAAGATATGGGAGACTTGTGGAGCCATGAGCCTGGGCGGGATTGTGGGAAATCATTTTATCCCACAATCCTGCCTCTGAGGAGGACTGTACTAAATGTTTGGAAAGGAATCGCTGATTTTGACTCTGCATAACCAAAACCACTGTAATAATAATAATAGTGATTTGTCACCAAGTGCTCCAAATAGGAGGGAAAGTCTCCCTCTCTGCAGTCACTCAAGCTTATGAGACCTGGGAGCCAAATTTTTGTAGATGCAAGCTAGGTGTGCCTGTGGACCTATGACTACAGTAAGATGTCCCAGATTCTCGCATCTCAAATCTTTGATCCACTCCACCAGTTCCCTGTTTTCCTTCTCTGACTGCTTCAATGGTATCACCCAACTCTCCTTAGTAGGAAAGAAGAACACTCTAGGGTGGTATCTTAAGCCCTTGTGCTTCTCCTGAGCTTTGACCCCACATATTTAACCATGTCTCAGTCATCTTCACTAGTGTCATATAGCTAACCTCAAATATCACATGCCCTCCAGCAGAATCCCTATGCCCTCTTCCTGTGACTACAGCTATTTTTGCTTTCTTTTCTTTGGAAATGGTGTCAGTACTCACCCACTTGCCTGTACCAAAATCTGTACTTTATTTTTGATGACATGGTGTGGAAAAAAAAAATTGGAACTTTGGGCTCTGAAGGAACTGAATTTGAAAACTGCTTCAACCATTGACCAGCGGCTCTGTGACTTTGGATAATTTTCTTAACTTCTCAGAGTAGATTTTCTCACCTGAAAATAGAAATATGTTTAGGTTATCATATATTAGACCACAAAGAAATATGCATTTCCTTTCTCTTTGTTTCTCTTCCCTTCTGCTATCCTTTCTTCTCTTTTTTTCCCTATTCTTCCCTACTCTCCATCTTCTTCATCTTCTCTCCTCCCCATAGCCAATGAATCATCAAGTGCCAGCAGTCTTGCATACTTGGTAACTGCCTGCTTCTCTCATCCCTACTCTCCTCATTATGTCACCTGCAATAGCTCCCTTTCCACACCTTCTGCCATCTCTAATCAAACCTTCTATGTGCTACTAGTTATATGAAGATCTAACTCCCTTTTATAAAAATCTGCATTTGTTCCCATTTACTTCTAGAGAAAAATCAAACTTTTTGGTAAAAAATTCAAGACCCTTCATAATCTACCCCTAACTTGCTCTCTCCAACACCCCTCTGGGTTTCAACTGAGTTCTTGCCATTCTCTGACTGTGCTGTATTCTTTGGTACATACATGTCATTCCCTCTGTAATGTCTCCCAGCCCATCTGACACACACACACACATTTCTATATAAGCTCCCTGACACTGTGTAAATGTGAGTTCCTCTTGAAAATCTTCCCTGAACCACACATACTGGTTAGGTGCCTCCTCTGAGCTTTCAAGTGTTCTAATTCATTATGATATCTTGAACTCTCTCCACTCCTGTTATCCTCTGAGTCTTGGTATTGCTTCATTTAATCTTCCGTCCCTACAAGTTTTATCTTCCCTGAACCCAAATGTCTTACATCTTGGCATTCTCTGTCTCTATACACCCATTCTATAATGGGTGTATAGAAAATGGGTGTATAGACAGCAGGCTATTAATTTTCTAGCCTGGATTTTAATATCAGAGAATCCAAGTTCCCAGTCTTAGCTTTATTGCATATTAATTGTATGATCTTAGAACATTCTCAAGCTCCCTGACTCTTTAATAGAATCTTCCTCATATAGTTGTTACAGAATTAAATGACTGGCATAAGAATAGACATATAGGTCAGTGGAATTGAATTGATAGCCCAGAAATAAAGCCTTACATTTTTTATGGTCAATTGATTTTCTATAAGGATGCCAAGGCAATTCAATAGGAAAGAATAGTCTTTCAACAAATGGTGCTGTGACAAGCCACATGCAAAAGAAAGAAGTTGAATCCCTGTCTCATATCATATAAAAAAATTAACTCAAAATGGATCATAGACATAAATATAAGAGCTAAACTATAAAATTTTATAATAAAACATAGGAGTAAATCTTTATGACCTTGGATTGGGCAGTGATTTGTTAGATATGACATCAAAAGTACAAGAGAAAAAAGAAGAGCTAGATAAACTGGAATTTATTAAAATTAAAGAATGTGGGGCTTCAAAGGATGTAATAATGTGAAATTACAACCACAGACTAGGAGAAAATATTTGTAAATTATATACCTGGTAAGAAGTTTGGGTCCAGAAATACAAACAATTCTTAACACCCAACAATAAAAAATAAACAAAAACAAATAAGCCAATTAAAAATAGGCAAAGAATATTAATAGGTATTTCTTAAAAAAATATGTAGATGGCCAGTAAGCACATGAAAACACATTCTATATCGTGACTTATTAGGTGAATGCAAGTCAAAACTTCAACAAAATACTAGTTCACAACCATTAGGATGGCAAAAAATAAAATATATATATGTTTTATAAAATAATATATATACTATATATATACTCTTATGTAACTACCTATGAAAGTTAAAAATAGGTCCACATAAAATCTTGTTCATCAGTGTTCATAGTGGCATTATTTATGACAATCAAATAGTGGGGGAAATGTGTATGCCCATCAAATGATGAAGAAACAAAATATGGCATAGTCATACAATAGAATAAATTTGTCAATAAAAAATAAAGTACTAATAAATTCCACAACATGGATGAGCATGATAATATGCTAAGTGAAATAAGCCAGACATAACAAGTTACATATTGAATTATTCCAATGATATGAAATGTTCCAAAAAGGGAACAATACATGGAGACAGAGAGTAGATTCCTAGTTGTCAGTGGCTGGGGGAGAGTAGAGGTAGGAAGTAACTGCTGATGAGTAGGTGCTTCTATTTGGGGTGATTTAAATGTTTTGGAATTAGTGGTGATTGTTGCACAAATTTGTAAGTATACTAAATTCATTGAATATTCACTTTAAAGAGGATTTTATGGTATGTCAATTATATATTAATAAAGCTTTGATAAAAATAACATAATTTAATTTAAAGATTAAATGAGATACTTAGCCCATGATAAGTGTACATTAAATGCTAGTTACTAGTATAATATGTTTCTCCATTGTTGCTACATTGTTCTACTCCTTCTTTGATGTCCAAATTGATTTCCGAAAACTAGACCGTGACCTCCTTGAAGACAGGGACCATGACTTGCTCAGAACCTATGTCATATGTATCTCTCTCTCCTCATAAAAAGATATTTGGAATAGAGAAAACTATACACAACATAACAAAACATAACATAACATAACATACTACAATGTAGCATAGCATACAGCAGATAAATTTAAATGAATGAGTTGAGTGACCACGTGAAATTTTCAAAGATGTATTCAGCTTGGGGTTAGACACTTTCAGGAAATCATGACCAATCTGCAGAAATACTAATAGTTCCAGAGAATGCATCCCCATAGTCATTTGTAGCCCTGTGTTTGAAGAGAGGGTAAAAAGGTAATAAACAGAAATGGATGAATTCTAGTGGCAATCCATCATTGAGGTGATCCATGGTGATCCACTCTTGGTCTGACCCATTCACTGAACTTCTGTCTGTTCTTCTGGGTTGAAGTTCTTCAGAAATTAACAAATCCAAAACTTAGAACAGAGCAGTTGACAGATAATCAAAAGCTAAGGTTTTTAATTACTTCTATTCAAAATCACTACTTACACACACACACACGAAACCCAAAAAAACTACCAACAGTTCCCGTTGAGTTCTATTAGATAGTGTAAAATGTGGTTTTGTAATTTCAGTCCCATTGTACATCCTCTATTTCTCACCCCCCATCCCAACAAACACGGGAGACTGATCATCAGTCACAGCTTGTTTCCCACCAAGCCTGGATATGGCCTAAATAACCTTCTCAACATAGCATTCCAAGAAAACGCTACCAAACTGCTTCACTTATCTATTGCTCTAGGTCAAATCACCTCAAAGTTTAGTGGCTTAAAATAACAAGAACTTCATTATCTTTTAGAACCTTGTGGATTGCAAGGACCTACACTAAATAGTTCTTCCAGCCTATGTGAGGATACCTGATATACCATTTTCTAAAAACTTAAAGAGCCCACGATGATGGCCCGGGTATCTCATGCATGTGATTGGCAGTTGGTATTAGCTTTTCATCTGAGAGGTCAGATGGGGCCATCAACTCAAAAACCTCAAAAACCTCAGTTCTTCCTACCTGATTTCTCTATATCACTTCATAGTATAAGGCTCTAAGAGTGGAAGCTTCCCTCACAGCAGATCATTTCTACCATATTCTGCTAGTCAAAGTCAGCCATAACATCAGATTACATTCCAAAGGAAGAAAAGTAATTCCCACCTCTTATTTGGAAGAGCAGAATGTAGATACTTCTAGGGGAGGAGTTACTGGGAGTCAGCTTTTGACAATTACCACAGTCTACTCTCTGACCACCAAAGTTCACAAAATATATTCTCTCCTCTCTCCCTAGATCTCCAAAAATTTCAACGTGTCATGGCTACAGCATCAGTTGAAAGTCTGAAATATCATTGTCTAAATCTGGTCTCCTTGTGCATGATGCACCTAATGTGTATTGCTTTGTGTGCAGCTACTCAGGTGTGGTTCCTCTGATGTGGGCACTTACACAAATAAATGTTACTCCCCACACAGCAACAATGAGAAAGGGACAGGATAACCACCATAAACACCCTCATTCATAAGTGGGGGAGAGGCTGGTTCAGTTTTGAAAACCTCCATTCTAAGGTTTTCTCTGACATTCTAAGTCAGAGAATGTTCTTGGAGTGGGACTCAGTTCTGGTCCTTGAAATCTTTTCCCATGATTCTTGGCTCTTCCCTCTGGGCCTTTGTTTCCACCCTTGGTTCCATCAGAAATGATTTGTTTGTACAATAGCTTTTTTAACCTGCTTCCAGAGTAAAAGGGGTCAGGGTCTCAGAGACCTGATTTTTAACTAGGTCTGTTCCTTTTAGTTCAAACTGATGTCATTGTTTTAAATATTTGTAGGTCTCCTGTATATCAAACTTTAATTCAATCTATTAAAACAACCCACAACCATAAATTGTTCCAAAATAAGTTTTCTCTTGGGTTGATAGGGTGAAGTGAGAAAATGCCATTGAGACTTAGGAACACATTTGTTTAGCTGAGAGTATAGGAAACAAAATCTTAAGTTTCTTAAAACCCTATGCTCAGCCCAACAGTTTATAAAACTCTAACCTTAAATGTTTCTGAAGTTTTCTCAGAGGGTCTTAGAACAGCATCTTTGACCCAGTTTTGACCTCCATGATTTATTGACAGTGACACCAAATTAATCTCTACTTTTAACTTTTAAGAATTTTTTTATATTCCAGAAAGGAAGAAAATGAGAGACTTTTATTTTCCAACTCAGCAGATCCTGAACTGGGAATGTTTCCTTTTGATTCTACCTAAAAACTTAGTAGTCCCTTTAATTTTTCTCTTTCTATCTGTATCTGATCAGGCAACACTAAAATCAGTCACTTGACTCTTCCAGCATTCTACATGATAATCTCCTCAGGACAATGCACAAGTTGACTAGGTAATATATTTTCTGTTTTCCATGTTTTTCAGTACCATTTATGGCCACAACATAATTCCTATCACCTTTTCTCTCCAAACCTCCAATATTTACTGTCATTAGCTTCCACTAATATTCTTAAGACCCTCTGGACTTCACTCACTGCTTACCCCAAAATCAAAGCTACAGGTTTGTTTTGGTTATAGCAATGCCCCACTTGTCAGTAAACAGCATTGTTTTAGTTGACTATTAACTATAAAAAAAAATTTAATAGCATGAACTACTTTTCATTGCTTTTCACAATTCTGTGGGTCTGGAATTTGGTAGAGGCACAGCAGACATAGTTTATCTCTGCTCCTCACGGCTTCTGCTGGGACAGGAACTTCCAAAATGACTTCACTGACATGTCTGATGCTACAGCCAGGATAGCTCAAAGGGCTGGGGGGCAAAAGAGGGTGGGGCTAGAATGACTTTCTTGGGGCCTTATATCCAGAGACTCAGTTGTTGGTTGAGTTCCCTGATTCTTCCTGTTGTCTGAGCATGTCTCCCTCTCCACATGGCTTCTCCACATGGTCTCTAGCAGGGCAAATAGAATACTTATATGACAGCTCAGAGCTTTCAAGAGCAAAAAGCAGACACTGCCAGGCCTTCTGAAGGCTTGAGACAAAATTTGCACAACCCCACTTCTGCCACATTCTACTGGTTAAAGTAAATCAGAGAACTAGCCTAGTTCCTAGAGGTGGTAACATAAAGGTGTAAATACCAAGAGGAGCAATTCATCAGAGAAGGCAACAATATAACCAACTACCATACAATCTACTAGAACTGGCAAGGAAGATGAACTCTGTTTGAGCTCCTGACCTATTACTAGACCTATCTGTTCTGTGCTGGAATATATGACAGCTTGAAAATAGATATTCAACATCACAGAGTGACACTGCCACATGAAGACTCCAAGGCAACTCTAACAGGTAGCTGTCTGTCCTCTTTTGTCCCTCCGTTTCCCACTAATCCCCACATATCACTTGACAGACTCATGGAAACCTTCAGTGTTTACACTTATGTTGGCCACAGAGCATTTGGAGAAAACTCTTCAGGTTGCCAAACATTTGCTATTAATACTAGTTCCCATTTCTGAAAGGCCAAATGTTTGCACCAAAAATACAGAGCAGGGGCACCAGATAAACCCTATTCATAGCCAAGGAGCAATTATGTCTCATCTACTCTGGGGTAATTGGTAACAGTAAGTTCACGTCTGGAATAATATGTAAGGAACACCGAGAATTTATAGACCAAAGGGGTCTTGCTATAGAGTTAATAGAGAGGCTGCAGTTGTCTGTGAACTTCCAAAAACTGGACACAAAATCTTGAATGTTTGTGTATTTTTCTGGGTAGATGATCTACAGCTTTCATCAGATTATTAAAAGAGACTCTATAACCCAGAAAAAAACTAAGTACATGGTCTCAAACAAAATTATGTGATACATTTTTCCCATGACTCAAAGGCCAACTTGCAACTTACGCTAAATCATATCTTCTCATCTCAGTATGAATACCATGTATGGGCTTGACAAATCACACATATTAAAGTAAGAGTAATACAGCTTTCTGCTTTTCCACCATACAGACTATTTTACTTTTCTATTTCTGCTCTTTTCTTACCATTATTTTCTTTCCATCTCCATAGTCTTCTATTCTGGATCACTTCATACATATTCTAATATTTTTAAAAATGTTCCAGCAACATTCTTGGGCACAACTTACCTATTTCTAACATTGAATAATGATTAGATCTAGACAGGACTTCATAGCTGGAAGAAATTGGATTACCTTACATCCATGGAGTAACTTCATTTGAAATGAGAACTGTAGATAACAATGAAACACTGGCTCCTGACTCTGAGTGTCTTTTGTCTCACTCAGAGATATGCTTTCCCTTTAAAACCCCAAGAATAAAGTTGGCTTATATTGTAAAACATGATTTTGATTATTCTAGTGATTTCAACATTTTGAGTGGAAGTACAGAAAATTTCTCCTTTACTTGACAGTTTTTTGTTCCTCATTGTATATTTCCCAAATAGGACAGAGAGGAGAAAGAGAATTGATTGTCTGCCCCATAACCATGGAGAAGTAGAGCTTCTTTCCACAGTTATTTCCATTCACAGATTATCATCAACAATGTTTGCCAATTCAATTCCTTCAGCATGAAAGGCACAGGCATCAAGCTAGGTCCAACAGTGAATACAAAGAGAAGTAAAACAGATTGCCTGGCCTCAAGTTGCTTATGGCCCAGTAAGAGAGACAAAAAGGAACTTAAATAGGAAGAGATAGTGGAGAATAAGACTTGAGTTCTAACATTCTCAAAGTTAAAAGAAGTTCAAGAAATTTATTCTAATCTTTGACTTCTGCCTTCAACTTCCTTTAATACTTTCTGTTCTTGATATTTCTCCTTTGTTGCTTTTCTTAAAGAAAACCAAAGAGTGAAAATAGAAGCATTTCTCACGCCAGTTTCTTGTCTTTTTTCCCTTTTTATTTCCATTTGTCTTCCTCTTTCTGGTCATTAACCCAGACAACGGGCACTCTTTGGCCTCCTCTATAACAACTTTTGGCATGCCAACCCCTATCTCCCTCCAGTGCTTCACTACATCAATCCTTTTCACCCAGTGAATACATACTGATAGGCTTACACATCCAAGCTCAGTAGTGGACCCTAGAGACACAATAATGAATCCAAGCATTGTCTAGAGGAAGCTTGTTTACAAAAATCTCCATCTCCCAGAGACTTATCTCACTCTATATTATGTTCCTTTCTTATTTCTTATTTTCTCCCACTCTCCCTCAAACTATTTTTATTTCCATTTCAACTGCTATAAGCATCCTCCTATGAGAAAAAAAAATATCTATAATGGAACAAGAACATTAAAAGTCTCAGTTTCCTTGGAAATTATTGAACTCATGAGGGGTTCGTATCAGGTTTTGAATTTTGAGAACTAAGTTACAGGAAAATTTGTTTTCCTAGCCAGATTATCTTAGTGCATGTCCTTTCTAACTCTTACTCAGATATTAATTTTTTATACTTTAGGCAGTTAGAATTTTCTGCAGACCCCCATCAATGCCAAATTATGGAGAAATGCCCTTTCAAATTCCAAACTTGAATTAAATATGTCCATGACAGGTAGCCTGAAAGCAGTTGACACCCACTTCTCTGTATGTATGGGTAAGCCCAAATGTCCATATGAGACAAGGTGTTGCTGAAAGGACTCTACTTCTCTGTGTGATCTGCTATGTGCCACCAAGTTCAGTGGAACACAAACAATAGCTACCAATTCTGTCATTCACTGATTCATTGATTCACAAAATTATTTTCTGATCATTTGTCCTGTAGTAGGCACTAAGCCAGATGTTGGGATTATAGTGGTGAGCAAAAAGACAGATTCCTGCTGTATTGAAATTTTCAGCCCATCTTGGAATAAGGAAAATCAAATATGCTCAGTAATTCTAATAAGATATCTTTGTTATGACAACACTCCCGATGTGTCAGGCACCATTCTAGATCTTAATGTTCAACACCCCTATGAATTAAGCACCAGAATTCCCCCCAACTTTATATATGAGGAAACTAAGATAACATTGTGAAATAACTCACCCCAAATAACAGATCTATGAACTCACATCAACTCTGGATGGTTTTACTCCCTATGCGGTGTTCTTACCTACTGCACTACACTGTCTCACATTAAAAAAGATGGCGTGGATACTTGATGACTCTTGTCAGGTTTGGAAAAGAATAAATAAAGAAACATTAAAAATGCCTCAAACTACTCATCTACAGGGAGCTCTCTTATGAGAATTAGGAATAAAATAACAATATGTTTTAAAAAGGTCATTCTCTATGACCCAAACCATCTTCTAATTCTAGGAGTAAAAAGAATCTCTGCAAAATGAATACAGTGATAAAAGAATTATGTTTTTTCCTTTAAGATTCTCATTCATTTTCACAAAGGCTGTATTCATATCTCTAAGGCTTTGTCAGAAATTCAAGACTAAAAAGAAAAAATAAAGACTTGCTCCCCTTCTTTAGAGGAAGAAAGAGAGATAGAGACAGAAGAACTATCTATAAAAGCACAGTTAAAATTTAAAAAAAAAAAACCCTATCTCCAGCCAAGGTCAGCAGACCACCTGGATCCAGACAACACAACTGGAACCCAAAGTTTGTAAATGCCCCATATCTCACTCCCTGGGGTGTGATGGGACATATTCTTACAAAAGTTATTTCTATTGAGCAGGACACAAAAAAAGTGGCTATCCATTGACTTTTCTCATAAAGACTTCTTTAACCAGCAGAAAGGATAAAAACGTAATTCTTACAAAAAAGAAGAGATCTCAAAGGAAGAATCTAAAAAATAATCCATTCAGGCAAAACCTGCTTCATAGAGAATTTTCTGCTACAGGTTTATTTGTAGTTTGTACATGGTATCTTGAGATAAACAGCACCTAGACTACTTATCAAAAAGCTCAGGTTCTGGTTCTAGCTTGGGAAGAACCAACAGGGAGAGTTTTTCCAAGTTGTTTCACCGCCCTGTGATTCAGTTTCCTTTTTGTTAAATGAGAGTATTTGAACTTCATGCTTCTCCTTCTACCTCTAATAATATGTCATTATAGCTCATGGAACCAAATTGGGTAGTTACTTATCTTTTTTTTTAAAGATTTATTTATTAATGCATACAAGAGCTGGGGTACAGGCCAGAGATGTGGGGGGTGAGAGGATTCACCAGAGACAGAGTGGGGAACAGAACAGGCACACTGACTGAAATACACTGCTGAGGGGAGCAGCGGGCAAGATAGGAGAGATCTGCTGCGCTATGTGGGTTGCTCCCTGGCCAGCTGGGGATTGAACTCATGCTGCAGAGGCTGCGGATGGCTTCATAGTGCAGTGCTTAACCCCTTGCACCGCCAGGAGGCCCTGGATTGTTACTTATCTTGATCATCTTTTCAGCAGATGCACTCCAATGGAAAAAAAATCTCACTCTCTAAGCATTTTATAGCAAGTCATATTTAAGTCTGATGAGGGTGGGGAGGGCACCCAGCTTTGCTGGTCTTCCCCTTGCTGGGAAAAGATTGAGATAGAGAAATCTCAAAAGATAATTGGAATTTAATATGATTTATATAATTTACTGACCTGGGAACGCAATGAGGTTCATACCAGCTTAATCTAAAGGAAAGGAAACTATAAATCATTATCTCTGTGATATTTTTAAAACATTAATTCTCTGTGTACTCTTTACTTCTACTAAATTATTTTTTGTAGTAGTCACTTTACATCTTGAATCCAAAGGAATAGAGAGTGAATGCCAGTTTAGGAAGGAGACACTTGTGATGTGTAGGGGGGACGAGGGAGAGACCCTCCCACCAGACTAAAGAGGAAAGAGAAAGTCTGCCTTTCTCTCCTGCATGGATTTGGGGAAACGTAAGGGAACACGAGGGAGGGGAGAAATGCTGGGCTAGGGCCTCCCCGGTGGCGCAGGCGGTTGAGCGCTGCACTGTGAAGCTGTCAGCTACTTCTAGTGCAAGTTCGATCCCAGCCTGCCAGAGAGAATTCCACATGGCGCGGCAGACCTCTCCTGTCTCACCCGCTGCTCCCCTCAGCAGTGTGTTTAGTCAGTCTGCCTGTTCTGTTCCCCGCTCTGACTCCGGTGATTCCTCTCAACCTCTGGCGCATCTGGCCTGTACCCTGGTTCTTGTATAAAAATAAATAAATCTTTAAAAAAAAAAATACTGGGCCATGCATGCCTTCAATGATTTCTCTCAACATTCTTGAGAGTTAATTATTGCTATATAGCTGTTTACCACAAACTTCGCAGATTAAAATAATACATTTCTATCTTGCAGTTCTGCTTGGGGTAGGTCTCACAAGACTGCAGTGAGCCAGGCTATCTTCTTATCTGGAGAACTGATCAGGGAAGAATTTGCTTACAAAATCACTCAGATTGTTGGCCTTTTTCATTTCCTTGTGTCCATAGAGCTCAGGGCCTTTGTTTCTTATCTCCTGGTGGCTGTTGGCTCTCCCCAGATCTCAGATGTTATCCACAATTCCTGTTACTCCTTGTGGGCTTTCCCAATAAGGGCACTATGGTCAGCAAGGAAAGTCTATAGAGTGAGTCTCCTAGTGAGGCAGAGGCTATTTAATGTAACACAGTCATGGGGCTGACACTGCATCCCCTGCCATATTGTTGTGTAGAAGTAATGACCAGTTGTACCCACATTCAAGGATTATAAAAGTTATGGAAACCAGGAATTAGGGATCCTAGGGGTCATCTTAAGGTCTGTCAGTCACAAATAATAAAGTACAGATGTCCTAGTCCTTGTTCAAATCTCTGGGGAGAGACTTCCTCGCAGGGGGCAGCAACCCCTTTGCACAACATGTGGTATCAATACCAGAGCAAATTCACGATTAGGATGAGAGAGGACCCAAGTGGACACTTAGGGTCTCCATCCTTATATGGAAAGTACTTAGAAAGCTCTGAATACTCTACAGAAGGAACTAGAAAGTAACTGATTTGCTGGACAGACAGCTTCCCAAAGGGGTCATCATGGTGGAGTAAAATGATAGGCAGGCCAAGAGCAGCTCAGGCCACTAGCTGATGGGAAAACACAGAAAGTCACACAGCACCAGCCCATTAACGTGCTGAGAGAGAAGAGGTCTCAAGTTTCCAACAACAGATGCCGGCTGGGCAAATGCTAACAATACAGGATAGGACAAGATTCAGCAAGGCCAGTAAGGACTCAGAGCCAAAAGGCCCTCACGAAAACATCTGGGGCCACTTGCCATTGCCAAGGCAACAGAGTGAATTCCCCCATCTGCCATCTTGAGGGGGAAAATTCCAAATGCCTGAGCATTTACCTGAAAGAGATAATTTTAAACTAAAAGGAGACTGACATATTGTTAATTGGCTCATTTAAAGTTCAAGTTTGTTTTGCTGCTACCCCAGGGCTGGAGGATCTTGACGAAAATTCAGTCAGTTATAGAGAAATAAAGAAACTACATTTTCTTTGCACAATTGGATTGTGTGAGTAAATTTGTAATCTTGCTACACCTGCTATATAACAGACACTATGCACATGTTTTCATAGACTTCTCCCACAATCCTATGAGGTAAGTGTTATTATATTCTCATTTTACAAATGAAGTTGAAACTCTGAGAGGTTAAGCAATTTGTGCAAGGTCACAGAGCTGGTAAGGTAAGCGGGAAAGTTTGTATAGAACCCAGAATTTTCTAATTCTTATGCTCTAGTCAATGTACCTCTGTATTACTCAGAGCAGGTTAAGTCCTATAAAGCATTCCCCAAATCTCCGTGGCATTGCATGATAGAATTCTGATTTTCACTAATGTCACAGTCCAGTGCAGTCTGGTGGAGGAGGGTTTGTCATCCATAATCATTGGGAGACCCACACCCTTTCCAACCCCCTGGTACCACCCTCCTCTAAATCCTAAGAGTCTTCTCCACTCCAGTCAGTACAGAAGAGGCCATGAAAGGCTATATAGGGTAATTTCATAGGCCAGCATACAAATGGTACACATCATTTCTGCCAGCATTTATAGACCAGAACTTGGTGACATGATGCCATCTTTCTGCAAAGAAAGCTTGGAAATGAAGTCTAGGAATGTGCCCAAAAGACAAAGGAATAGGATTTGATGGATACATAGTATTCTTTGCCACGACCCCATGTATCTACAACTTAAAAAACATATATGGCATCTTTCCTACTTTCTTTACTGGAGAAGAATTAAAATTTATCATTACTTCTGAAGGTCAAAAATCAGAAAATTAATTTAATAATTAGGTAGTAAAGGTAATAGATGTAGCCAGAAAACTTTCATGACTTCATGATATTGCCATGAATTGTCTATGGTCTATTTTGGTTTTCTACAAAGGAGCCAGCAGCTGAGGTCTATACTGGCACATTCTCTGGTTTGTCTGTACAAAGGAAGTGAGCTGTGATTGATTCGACGTGCTCAGTGGGCTCATAGCGTGATTGTGTTTATGATGTGTTTATGGTTTGGATGTTGGCATTGCTGTGGGCAGGTTGTTTTACTATAGCCTTGGACTGATCTGAACTTCCTAGGCTTAAATTATTCAGAAAACAAAGAATAACAACAATTATATCATTACTTAGAACAGAAGTTACCGTATCATATTGAATTTTGTATTCCCATGATTGGTAGGCACTAAATGAATGTTTACTGATTTGATCTTACCAATACATATCTTTTAGAGGTAATGATAGAAAGATGGGTTTAGAGAATGTATCTTTGGTTGGGATAAGGATAATACTTTTCTTTTTGAAACCAATATCTTGAAACATTACCTTTGGTAAGTGCAGAAGATAAATGACCATCCACCTGGGGATGGTTGCCATGTGTCCCTGACTTCTTATGAGATCACGTGACATTCCAACCATGATTCCTGGTGTCCTTCCAGATTTGATGAAGAAGCTGAAGAAACCATAAATCGTGGGAGGGAGAGCAAGGGGCAGAGGAAGGGTATTGCCCCTCTACCCTTAATTCAACCCAAATTATCTCTCTTTTGATAGCTTGTGCATATTGGATCATCTTAAAAATCTGAAGATAGGTTACTAAGATTAAAGACACTGATACACCAATGGACTAAACTGATGGCTTTGTTTAACCATCAC
Organism: Talpa occidentalis; assembly: GCF_014898055.3. NCBI lineage: Eukaryota > Metazoa > Chordata > Mammalia > Eulipotyphla > Talpidae > Talpa > Talpa occidentalis. The sequence continues at coordinate 40,304,180 of NW_023605305.1, forward strand.
ATTTGGTATAAATAATTCTGCCTAGCTCTCTCTGAGAAAGAAACAATTGGACAACTCAGTTATGTCTTCCTCAAAGGCACTCTGGAGAGTGGGAAAAGATGGGCTCTGGAAGCAGATAGACCTGAGAGCAACATATGGATATTATTATGATGTATATAGTCACATCTTGACCTTGCAGGCTGGTTATGAGGAATATAGGTGACTGCAGTTTGAACAGGCTGAGAGCAGTGGTTGAGAGTTTGGTATTAGGAGTTAGACTGTCTGACTCCGGTCCCTGGCACTTACGAGCTGTGTAATCTTGGGCATGTTAACTAACTTCATTGCTCCTCAGTCTCTTTATCTCTAAAATGGTTTTGATAGTAGTACTTACCTCAGAAACTTGTTCAAGGATTAAATGAAACTATCTCTATAAAACACTTAGCATGGGGCCTCCCCGGTGGTGCAGCGGTTGAGCGCCGGGTCGAGAAGCTGCCCTCAGCCTCTTTAGCACCGGTTCAATCCCCGGCTGCTCCCCGGCCACCAGAGGAGGGTCCCACATGGCGCGCAGACCTCTCCTGCCACCCGCTGCTCCTCTCAGCAGTGTACTTCGTCAGTCTGCCTACTCTGCTCCGCGCTCTGGCTCTGGTGAATTCTCTCCCCCTCCCGCACTTCTGACTGTACCCAGTGCATGTATAAATAAATAAATAAATAATTCTTTAAAAAAATCCAGAAACACACAAGACATTTAATAAAACATAGCTATGACAATTTTAACATGAGAACTCCCCTCAAAAGAAAATAAAAATAAAGTGAAGGAAAAGGAAGGGAGCAGAGCTTGGTGACACAGAGTGAAAGAAGTTTTTTGTTTTATTGCAGAATTGAAGATGGGTAGAAAATTTCAATAAGTAGAAAATCAAAAGAATGGAGACTGTTCCTGGGCTTAGGATAGACACACATGTGGCCAGTTTCATGCTCAGACAAAGGCATTACCATGTGAGAAGAAAAGCTAGAAAGCCTGTTGTGACTCAGTGGGCCTCATTCTGAAAGCAGGGCATTGTCTTCAGACAGTAAAATGCACATGAAACACTGAGCCTGCCAATACACACATCACACTATCAGCTTTACTAACTTCTCCCACCCAAGCCTGTGTCCTGTGGGGATGAATATGGAGCTCAGGGTCAGAGGCAGGGAGAGAGGCCAAGAAAAAGGAGGCGGATGGTTACCCAGAAGTGGGGCAACTCTCTAGTTGGGGTTTTTGCTTTTCAATCTAGCTCTACATATTGTTTAACAGGCAAGTGTGTAATGTCCAGTTGTGCAAATCTTCATTAAAATATAGACTTAGAATAGCATAGTCATAGTTTCCATCCTCAAGCACCTCTGCATCCAAGACTCATCAGCGAATACTTTTCCTAAGGAGCCCACCAGGCAATAAGATCAGATGGCGACTTTGCAAACTCATGTTTTATCCTCTTAATATAAAAGCCAATTCCCTCAAATTATCCATTAGAGGCAAAAGAAGAAGAGGGGGAGAAAAAACATTCCACAGTAAGTTCTAAAATCCAAACTGATTAATTTCTCAAATGAATAATTTAAAGCATAGACATGAAATCATTGGAAAAGAGTTTCTACTTTCAGTAATTCCATTCCATACCTTTCAACACCGATGGATGCCACGATTTCACAAAATCTAGTGCTTGTCCCATCGGCAATATGACTTCCAATGAAACCAATCAAAAGGAAAAAGCTGAGACTAATGGTAGGGCAGGGTACCCTTCCAATTCTAAAGAGGAAAGAGCAGGAAAAGGGTGAACCGGAGCCACATGAGAGCCTTCAAACTAAGCAAATAGATCTTAAGCGTGAATGGCCAAGAATTGAGATATCAAGATACTAAATTAGAAATATTATCTGGACACTAGATGAACTACCCATTTCTATAACCCTTGAATTCAGTAAAATGCATCTTCTACCAAGGATTTGGCAATTATATTTTAACCCATCTTGTATGATCAAGATCATAATAAATATGATCTGTCATTATATGGTAGTTGTGTGGAGGCACATCACAATATCAAGCATGTCAGATGTATGTACAACATAGAGGTTGGGATTATGAGGTCACACCCTGACTTCACTCTTTACTACCTGTGTAAACTTGACTCATCTCTGTGCCTCAGATTACTAATCTATAAAATGGGATGGTTTGAGGGCCTCCCTGATGGTGCAAAGGGTTAAGCACAGCACTGTGAAGCTATCCGCAGCCTCTGCAGCATGAGTTCGATCCCCAGCCTGCCAGGGAGCAACCCACATTGCACAGCAATCTCTCCTGACTCGCCTGCTGCTCCCCTCAGCAGTGTATTTCAATCTGCCTGTTCTGCTCCCTGCTCTGTCTCTGGTGAATCCTCTCACCACCACCCCACCCCTTCCCTGCACCTCAGGCTGTACCCCAGTTCTTGCATGCATAAATAAATCTTTTCTAAAAAATGGGATGGTTGAATGAAATAAATGATTGCTCTAATATAGGCATAAAATTTAATAGTGTATTTGGCACATAATCTGTACTCTTTATTTGTTTCTATTACTGTCAGACAACGCAGCATGGATTCTCTCAAAAAGCACCCTTCTCCTACATCTCACCTTTACGATTCTCTTCAGACTCTTGAAGTACTAAAAAGAAAAATTTTCTACTTCAAATACTATACTTCTACTTCTCTAAGATCATGGAATCTAAACTTGATCTCAAGTCCCAGTTATGCCCATTACTAGCTGCAAGACCATGGGCAGGCAAGATGCTCAACCTGCTTATGCCTCAGTCTTCTCATCTATAAATTAGAAGAAATAGTAATAACTACTCAGAAAAAATTAAATGAATTGTTATACTTAAGACATTCAACACAGTTGATATTATCAACAAAGTAACAAGCTTCACTTCTCTGACTCAGGATACTTTTCTCTAAAATAAAGGGATCAGAAAAGATAAGCTCTAAGATCCCTGTCAACATTAAGATTACTTAAATTTTTTAGACTATTGCCACCTACAAATGCAAAAACTGAGACATAACTCACAGATAACCAATGTCATAGTTTCCCAGACCATTACCCTCATAACCAGACACTAAATACTTTATCCTACTTTAATTTACAGGCCTAGCAAAGGCCTGGGCCTTTTGAATGTTCAGCTGGAATGTTAATTATGAGAAATTCCAGAATCTGTGGCCTAGAGACAAATTCTCATTTGCTCTGTTCCCTGGCACTGGGAACCCTCTTGCCTTGCCTTCAGAACTCCAATGTACTTTCCAAAGCCCACGAAACTGAAGCCAGATGGCAGTGCAGCCTGGTCCCTGGTGCCTCGGGCCCTCCCAACCATGCCAGTGCTTGGAGCTCTATCCCCTGGCCTCGATCTCCAGTTCCTACTCCTCCTCTCTCATCCCTGGCCCAGGTCTCAAAGGTAACTCTAAAGAAAGTCTTTTAAACACCATGTCCATACACATTCTACACCCTTTTCTGGACCTGATTCACTACTAGCCAGGAAGAACTACAGGTTCACTTGCTCCTTATCAGATTTTACCTCCATCCATGAGTTTGCAAGAAATCATTTGTGGAGGCTTTGCTTTTGCTCTGCTGGTTTTAATGGCTGTGGGCTTTTGCACACTGGAACAGAATGTTTTGCCAGCAGACTCCTTGGTTTGTTCGACTCCTCACCCAGAAACAAGGCAGCACGGGAAGGATTCAGGGATTATAAAGCCGTTCCTGGAGGCCTGTGTTGAGCTGGGTTCCTATCTGTGTCTGTCTGCCCTGCTGCCGACTTCACAGTCCTGGAAGCAAGCATGGTTGGGAGAAATGCTACGGTCACTCTAGAGTGGGCAGCTTGACATATCTGCTCAGCGGTGGGAGGCTTGGGAAGACTGAGGTGCTGGTATTCACAGAAGGATAAGGATGTGGATGGAAAGGATCTTCAAAACCCCCAGAATAGTAGCCAGATGATAGAAAAGAGAGTTATTCCAAACCCTGACTCTTTCTTCCAGGTAATGAGCTTTCTTCCCCAAGGATACTCTTGAGGCGTTGAGATTATTTTCAAGGACAGAGGCACTAATTCATCCTGGGTGGATCAATGGGTGACAGTCATTAGGCAGATCATTCTTAGTTCCTTCCTTCCAGTGCAGAAGATGAGGAGACAGACAGGTGAGTGCTTGTTCCCTGAATGAATTGTGTGATTTATGCCTTAAGAAAGCCTGTGATCTTATACTGTCATAAGCAGGACGTGGCTCTTGGACTTTTATTTTTACAGACAGTGCTTCATTTTTCTCTCATGTAATAGAAAAGCCATGTAGACATTCAGGAAGCACTGGATTTTCTTTAGGTTATCTGGCCAGTTCAACACAAGGAAGGACAGGATGGCTGTCTTCTGTCTTCTGGTCCCTACACAGTTCATCTCCCCAAGGAGATCTGTGCAGGACATAATGCCCAGTTTGAAGCATTGGACTCACATGGTCAGGTGGCCTGTCTCCTCTTCCTTCCTGCAGAGAGCCAATCACCTCAACAAGGGAAAATGTACTCTGCTAGGACACTAGCCATTCTTGGATGCCTTCATTTTTCTCCTCCAAGTATTCAACTCCCAGAGAGTCAAGCAATCTGCCTAGTGTAGCAGAAAGCCATGTCCATTTTTATTTGGAGCTATTTAATACGTATTAGCAACATGCCAACCACTGTTCCATGATCCCCAGGAGCCTTCCTTCCCACTTTGGAGTGATTTATGCTAAAACAATTACACACCCTGGAGCTTCACTCCAACGCTGGCTGTGAAGGCCACCCCATGGGACCCTATGATAAGTAAAAGTGTTAGAGCAGCATCTCCTTGGCATTTCTAAGTTTAGGCACCTCAGATGAAATCTAAGGCAGATCGGCTTTATGTCGGATTTGCATGACATATAATTATTTATTATTGCTCACAGAGACTGCGTTCTTTCATTTATTCAGGTGTGACTGGGATCTCAGAACACTGTGGACAGACACATTAGTGAAACCCTAAAACCTTCCAACTTGTGAGCCACCCATAATTCACAGGCACTCTCTCGTTCCTCTGGAGAACTGAGGATCTTGGCCCTGCCCGGCTCCCACCGGGAGGCCACGCTGATTAGCCCACGGTTTCTACTCCTATAATCTCCACCATGTCCTTTTTGTGTTGCTTCTTGGAATACTCATTCAAAATGGCCTTGTTATTATAATTACATAATTTTGGTCAATATTATGTAACCTGATGAAATATGAGTTGTGAAAAATAAAAAGGCTGTCTCTATGAAAACTGAAAGAATAATTTGGAAAGAATTGGTAAAGGCAGTTGTTAAAAAGAATTGCTGCCTAAGGAGGTGTGGGCCAAACAACTGTAAAGAATTGGGCCAAAAAGAATAAAAATCCAAGATGGTTCTGCATTCAGATTGCTTCACAGGTGTCTTGAAGTATACCTCTTCCGTTAAAGGAACCCAAGCTGGAAATCACAGCTATTGACTTATGGGTGTGGTTTATGCAAAATGACAGCGGGTGCTCCAATCAACGAGCTCTCACCCAAAGAAAAAGGCTTGGTCCTAGATTAAAAAAAAAAAAAATACCAGTGAATAAAGGTATATTTATGTTAAGAAAAAACAAAAACATTTAGGTGATAGATCGTATAAATGCATACTTTTCTATGAGTTTCCTCTTTGAGCCTGCAGATTTTTTTTTCAAGTACTTCTTAGACTGCCAGTCTAGGAAGGGGATTTCTACTGTACTGGAGATAAATATGCCAATTTATCAGGTGCCCAGAGCATGGTTTAGACAAAAGAATCCACTACCCCAAAACTGAAGACTTTCTCCTCCTGTGAGAGTCACATGCCTGGGACTGGAGATGTGCTGACAACAATGTTGGGAACCACACCCCTGGAAGATCCTCCTCTAGCCTGAGCTTCCACTTTCCCTCCACTACCAAGCTCATCAGACTTGCATCCCTGCTTCACTTCCCTGCCCCATGCCACAGTTGTGACCCCACAACTTTGCTTCTGCTGTCTCCTTTGCCTGAATCCTCCACCTCTCTCCTTGTCTGCCAAAGCCTTCCTACCCCATATGCTGCTTCTTCCTCCAAGTCCACCCTTGTCCCCCCAAGCAGAAATGGTCTCTTTTCACTTTATTATAGAATTTTGTTTATTACTCTTTTATGGAATTTACATGTTTCTGTCTTAGATTTAATCGCCTTCTTGATTTGCAAGGCTACTTGGGTCAGTGACCAAGACCCATTTATTTTCGCATCTCCACACTGCCTGGTTTTTGTTCATAAATTCTAACTGCTGTTTTGGTGACTAACGTACTACATATAAAAGTTACCTAAGCACAGGAGATGATCAAGGAAAAAAGACCTATTGGGAGATTATGAATAAGTCTCCTGATCCCACAGAAACACTTTTAATTGACTCTGCAAACTTCAAAGTATCTTTTATTCACCAGCTAGTTTGCAAGTAATACAATGAGATCTGCTAAAAGGAAAATTCTTTTGGAAGTTTTATTTGTTTGGGAAACTTGCATTCTATGGAGATTTTCTTTCCTGCTGGAAAACATCTGGATAGAAAATGAGAGAAATTAAGTTTTTCCTCATATTTCTAGAAATATTATTCTTCCAGGGATTTTGTTTATTCTCACATGCACACATGGAGAGGTAAGGGACTATGAAGCACATGATACCTCTTTGAAAATTTCAGAATTCTAAAAGCATCATTCTCCCAGGATCATTATAAGGGCTGTGAATCAGGCTGTGAATCAGTCACACCTAGGCAGCTGTAAATGAGAATGACCTGAGGAATCCCCCAAGATGACCGTGATTCCAAATCATTATGGCCTTTAGTCTTGTGAACCAAACATGTTCATGGGTGCCCAAAATTGCACTTCTCTTAAACACAATCATTTCCAAAGAAAATAATCACAACTCAGTAATGTTCTTTATATTGTTAATGTGAATTTTACAGTCACCATGCTGATCCAGACTATGTCTGCACACTTTGGGTAAAGTCTACGGCTTGGCATGCCACTGAAGTAGGTTAGGCCTGGAAGGAGGCTAGTTCACCTTCCCTTACAAAAGACTTGGAGGCAAACAGGGTCACATAGTGGAAAGATCACTGACCAAGGGTTAGAAATCCCAGATTAATAATCCATTCTGCTCCTGATGAGCTATGTGACTTAGATGAGGAGAACTTTAGGTTCCTTATCTGCCAATTGGAGGAAAGATATATACTTAGCAGGGTGTGGTGAGAAAGAAGGAAGATATTCTAGGTAAAATGCCTTGAACATAGAAGATCACCATGGATGTACTAGCGGATCCCTATTTTGACTCACACTGGTTGCTAACAAAACATTTGTCCTCAGTTCATTTAAGTCTCTTAATGAATTTGAATTTCCCCATGAGAGAGACAAGGCAAGTTCTGCAGTTTAAATGGTCTGAAATGGCTAATATTTGACAATTTTGACCCATAAGAATGGATTAAGGGTCCACTTAATATTGCCCCGATTTTACATACAAGGAAACTGCAGAATTTAGTAGTTCCACCTCTTGGGTTAATGTGTCGGGCTCTACCAAGTGGTCTGTAAACAAAGGGTTGTCCAAAAACATACCTAAAGAAACATAGGTAAAGATTATGAAAATATGCTTCACAGAAGAAAAAACAAATGGCCTACAAATGCAAAAATGTGGGCAAACTCAATAGCAGTCAAGTTATATAAATTAAAACAAAAATGAGATGTTTTTTTTCCCCAATAAAATGAGCCTATTTTTTATTATTATTTCATTTTATATAATTCTTATATCATTTTTCTTTTTTGTACAATGTATGCATTTTCATTTTGGTTATAGTCCCCATACAATTCCCACCCACCCCCTTATTTTGACCCTAATTCCTGCTTATTTTGACCCTAATCCCTCCTCTCCTCCCTCCACCCCAGTAGTGTGTCTCTGGTCTACAGTTGTTTGTTGATTTTGATTTTTTCTTTATTATAATTAGTCTTTTTCCTGGTCCCTTATTTAGGTTTTCTAAATTCCTGCTATGAGTGAGACCATCCGGTACTTTTCTTTTCTTTCTGGCTTATTTTGCTGAGCATGATTCCTTCTAGCTCTATCCATGTTGCTGCAAATTGCATGAGTTTATCTTTTTGATTGCTGAGTAATATTCCATTGTGTATATGTGCCACATCTTCTTGATCCAGTCATCTATTTTGGGGCATTTGGGTTATTTCCATAGTTTAGCTATTATAAATAGTGCTGCTATAAACATAGGGGTGTAGGTGCCCTTTTGAATTAATGTTTCTGTGTCCTTTGGGTAAATATCTAGGAGTGGAATTGCTGGGTCATATGGAAGCTCTATCTTTAGTAGGTTGAGGAATCTCCACACAGCTATCCATAGTGGTTGAACCATTTTGCACTCCCACCAGCAGTGCGGGAAAATTCCTTTTTCTACACATCCTCGCCAAATGAGCAATTTTTAAATGTTACTGCTTGGTTTTGGTGAAGATACAGGAAAAGAATGTGCTTATGCCTACTTGTTTTGAATATAAAACAGCATAACTTTTCGGAAGTTAACACACACACACACAAATCCTAAAATAATTCAGGGGTCAATATCCAGGGATTTATCTTAAAAAACACTCTCAAAGATTTGAAGAAGCAAAAATGTGTATTATAGTATTTACAACATGGAATTGTAAATAATCTAAATACCCAAAGTAGAGAATTGATTAATAAATTTAGCAACACTCATCTGTAACATGAACTTTGCACCATTAAAAATCATGCCTTAGAATAGTTACACAATGCTTCATGTTATGTGAAGTAAGTGAATAGGCTTAAATAATGTATATATGGTTTCCATTTTGTAATTAATTATACATATACATGATCAAGAATTTTAAAAATCCAGTAGGAAATAAACAATTTTAACAATTATTCTCATTGGGATAAGAGAATTGGATATTTTTTCTTTTTCTAAGTTTATATTTTCTAAGTTTTCCTTAACAACATTGAATTTCTCATTAGAAAAATGTTTTTCAAGATATTATTTTAAATTGAAAGATGACTTTAAGGAAGAAACCATTTTCCTAAAGAACAAAATAATAACCATGCCCCTCACACATCATTATACAGCTGAAACACTACTTTGGTGATGTGCTAACATATCCAAAAATTATGCTAAGCATTATACCAGAAACAGAGGTGCCAACCTTGTCACACTCAGTACATGATTGAACTTGACCCAGAAGTTGGCAATGGGATGTGGCAGATGGAGAAAGACAAGGCTATGGGCTTACCTACCCACCAAGCCAAGGACCAGTTGAACACATGGCATCTGAATTCAGTGATCGGAATCTAGGAATTGTCGAAAATGGAAAGACCATCAGCTGGAAAGCTTCAAGTAAGGACAGAAATGGCCATCTATTGAGAATATTGTAGAACAAAAAGGGTGAATTCTTTCTATTCTATGTAGTCTGATAGCTTTTTTAGATTGCTTCTGCTGTGGGCATTTATTTCTATTTTTCTTCCTTTTATCCCTCACCTATTCTATAATAATTTACCTCAATCCATACACTCTAGGTAGGTCAAAATGCCCACAAATCAACGCCCCCAAGACATAGCAGGGGTTCTGTCCCAGCTTAAGCCTGATAGAGTCCTCTATGTGACCTGACAATAGTGATGACTTTAGGGGTGGACACATGACTCAGTCAGAACAGTGAATTTTTCCTGGTATTTTAGCACTTTTTAAAAAATATAAAATTATTTGGGGCTGCCAGCAACCATCTTGCCTACTTATGAAGCGAGACTGAGAATTAAGTCAAGCAGAAGCATGCAAAGAGAAGAGAAGATAAACTTTATTTGAAGTGCTGTATCCAACTATTTCTAAAGTGGGCTGTCATATGTGAACCTCTCAGGTACTTGAGAAATTAATATCCTTTAAAAATAAAGTTATGAATTAACCCTATCACCTGCAATGGTCCTGATTGGTACAGCCTCATTCTCCTTTCTTCTGTCTTTTCAATATTATGACTGACGCAATTAGATGGACTTTGCTCTCTTCCCTCTTAAAAAGAGCCCCTATTGGGCCTCCCTGGTGGCGCAGGCGGTTGAGCACAGTGCTGTGGGGCTCTCCACGGCCTCTGCAGCTCAAGTTCGATCCCAGCCGGCTGGGAGATACCCACATGGCGCAGCAGACCTCTCCTGTCTCGCCCGCTCTCCCCTCAGCAGTGTGTTTCAGTCAATCTGCCTGTTCTGTTCCCTGCTCTGTCTCTAGTGAATCCTCTCACCCTCCCGCACACCTGGCCTGTGCCCCAGGTCTTGTATAGATAAATAAATCTTAAAAAAAAAAAAAAAAGAGCCCCTATCGCTGGAAAAATTGGGAGGTATGGTAAAGAGTCTTATCATTCAAGTTTCCTTTTGCCATTAGTACTGTGATTCTGAAGAACTAAAGAAGTCTGTGTGTGTAAGGGAGAAGAATTAATAGGCCCAAACTTGGGTTCCCAAGAGCTGCATCCCAACTTACCAGGAGAGCAAATCAGACAGGGTATTAGAGCCACACCCTAGCTACTAATAAAATTATCTGTTCCTTGGAAAAATGTTAAAGCTACTAAGAGAAGGCATAGAGGAGGGTGTGACCCTGGCATTCCTTCCCCTTCCCCTGCCCCGCCCCTGCCAATACTGTTCTCTCTTTCCTGAACACACAGCTAAACTACATTTAGGGGCCTTCCTGGTGGCCTAGGGGTTAAATCACAGCACTATCACTGCTATTGCCTAAGTTCGATCCCCGGCCAGGGAGATAACCCACACATGGGACAGCAGACCTCTCCTGTCTCTCCCGCTGCTTCCCTCAGCAGTGTATTCAATAAAATCTGCCTGTCTGCTCCCCACTCTGTCTCTGGTAAATCCTTTCACCTCCTGCACCATTGACCTACACCCCAGTTCTTCTATGCAAAAAATAAACACAATTTTTAAAAAGTATATTAAATAACAAGTAAATAAACTACATTTAGCTGACTTCCTTGCAGTCAGATATGTTGATATGATTAGGACCAGCCAATCATATGTAACTAGACTTGCATTTTATTTATTCATTCCACAGTTATTTCCAAAAAGGTCCCAGGCGCCTGAATACATCAGTGGACAAACCAAAGATTCCTAAGGAGCTACATTCTATGAGCAAAGTGGGGACTGGGTATTTGCAAATTGGTCAAGAACAAATTTTAGATACAAGTAGCATTATTTTGATTCAAACACCATAGAAAGGAACTCATATCCTACTGTGGCCAGCACTTCCTGGAGGCTGAGGGTAGGAGAATAGGTGTAATTCTGCAGGTAGAGCTCAGGTATAGGGCAAGAAAAGTTGCATAAGGTAGAGTCAGAGAGGGTCTGACAAACATGAGCTATGCATAAGATCTTTGCTAATAGTAGAGATTTCTGTCCTTAGTCAGTTCTACTTAAAAAGTAACCTATGTGTCCATTAACAGATGAATGGATTAGGAAAATGTGAGACTTATATTACAAAATAAATAGTGTATGCACACACAGGAATATTATGCAGTCATGAAAAGAAGGAAGTGCTGCTTTTTGCAACAACATGAATAAAACTTAAAGACATAAGGCAAAATGAAATAAGTGAGCCAATAATAAAACCAAAGTCACAGAAAGAAAGGACATATTGGTGCTTTTCAGGGGTCCAGGGTGGGTGGTGAGGACAGGGGATAATGTATGAAGATGGTCAAAGGGTACAAACTTCCATTTATAAGATGAATAAGTTCTGGGGATGTCATGAATAGACAGCATGTTGACTATAGTAATTAATACCGTATTGAATAGTTGTTAATTGCTAAGATAGTAGATCTTAAAAGTGATGGAATGTGTTAACTTAATTTAATAGGGTAATCATTTCACAATATACACATATGTCAAATCATTACATAGTACATCTTGAATTTATACAATGTTAGATGTCAATTATTTCTCAATACATTTGTGGGGGTGAGGTGGAGGAGAATAAAACACAGCCTCATTCACTTAGTGCCAAGCACTGAGAAGGCACTGGGACCACAAAGAAGATGAAGCAAACTCTTCTCCTATAGTAAAACCAAACACAAGGTGTTCTGGGAGTCCGGGGAAGGCCCTGAAATTCAGTCTTTACAAAAGGGAGGTTATCTGGTCTCACTCTTAAGTAGAAGTCACATTTGAGCAGAGTATTAAAGACCCTTCCAGGGAGAGGAAATAACAGCAAAAGTCCAGAGTTTCACAGCATCCGCAGAAAATGGTCAGAAATTCTGTGTGATGGCAAAGCAAGTTAATTCCATAGAGTTATAAAGAGAAGGATGGTGCTATTATGAGAAACAGCAAGATTTTCACTTTATGAGATGATAGTATAAAAAACTGGGCCAGAACAATAAGAAGAGGCGAGAACTGGGAAAGCCTCCACATGATTAGTACCAGAGGTTATTCACTAGGTCAACAGAGGTTTCCTGAGTCCCTGTTCTGAGTCAGGTACTGTCCACTGTCCCAGGTGCCTGAATACATCAGTGGACAAACCAAAGATGCCTAAAGAGCTGCATTCTCTAAGGAGTAGGCAGCTGAGAGTAGACATAATAAACCAGTGATCTCTAGAATAATGCTAGCTTATATAAGGTTTCCTTTTGACAGTAACAAGGCAATTTGCATAGAAGAAATTATTAAATACTAATGATAATGATAAACTCTAGTATTATTTTAAATTTCAGTGTTTAATTGCTTTATTTCATGAATATTTTTATATAGAATAGTCATGAGGTCATTATGTCATATATATGTAAATTCTATTATGAATCTAGCAAGTAATTTAACATTCTTCTTGCTCCCTAACCAATAATAAAAAATCAATTTTTCAAAAAAATAAGGTGAACGATAAGCAAAACAAAACAAACACAAAAAACAAGGAGTGTGTCAGGGTAGAAGGGATCAGGGGAACTGAGGTAGGGGAGAGGGGCTTTGTGGTTCTACGAGGATTGTCAGGGAAGGTCCCATTGAAAAGTGAGATTTGAGTTAAGACTTATAGGATCAAAGGCAGTCAGTCAAGGAGACACTTGGCAAGAATAAGTTCCAGACAGAGAAAGATAGAAGACCCTAAGTTTGGAGGACCAGGTTAGTAGCTAGGGGTTCAGGAGGGAAGTAGTTGAGAGGGGAGATCCAGGAACTGACGGGAAGCTACATTCTCTCAGGTCTCAAGGCCACTGGAAGGACTTGACTTCTCTCCTGAGTGAGTAGGGAGCCACTCTGGTGGGATACTCCAGTGGAGTAGAAAACATCAGCCATGTTGGAGAGGAGCACCCTCCAGTGGAAGGAGGTCCTGGCAAGGGTGCAGGCAGAGGGTCCTGGCAAAGGGTGCAGGCAGAGGGACTGGAACATGAGTAGTTCAGTGGTAGGGACGGGCTACAGGGCCGTCAGGGCTGTTGTAGCTGAGAGGTACAAATACAGACTTTCTCCTCTGATGGCTTCAATTTTCTCAGTGGAGGAGGAAGCAATGTCATTAGCCGAGCATGAATGTAGGGTAAGGAATTTAGTTAACTGAGAGAAATGAAGGACCAGGAACAAATGGAGTGATATCCTGGCAGCATGAAGGACCCACTAAAGGTTCATGGTCATGAATTCAAAATGAGAGAAATCTGTGTGGCCATGTGCTTTTTCTTTTCTTTTATTTTTTAAAGATATATTTTTTTATGCATACAAGAGCTGGGGTACAGGCCAGAGGTGTGGGAGGTAAGAGGATTCACCAGAGACAGAGTGGGGAACAGAACAGGCAAACAGGCAGATAGACTGAAATACACTGCTGGGGGAGCAGCGGGCGAGTCAGGAGAGGTCTTCTGTGCAATGTGGGTAGCTCCCTGGCTGGCCAGGGATCAAACTCATGCTGCAGAGGCTGCGGACAGTTTCACAGCGCTGCACTTAATCCCTTGAGCCACCAGGGAGCCCCATGTGCTTTTTCTACAATCAAATACAGCTGCATGGGTGGAGGGGGGTAAGAGTTGGACTTAACCAATTTAACCAAGATCATACAAGTGTGAGGAAATGAAAGAGGGGCCAGGGGTCAATAGCATATGGCAAGATGTCACTGTGATGATTGAACCTTGAGTTCAAGTCCAGAGAAGAATAAGGACACCAAATAGGTGAGGGTCAGTGAAAAGATGGAAGAATCATAGAGCATGGTCCTGCTGGCCAAGGGATTGTTCACGTTGGGGTGCTATAGAGAATGATCTGGGAAGACAGGAGGTAGGAGCCAGAGCAGGAACATTAATTTGAGATGGTAGAGTTGTCATTGGCAAAGTACCAGGCACAGCAGTGAGTGGCTGAGATGGGGTCAGATAGCCAGAGAAACCGTTTCTGGGTGGGCCATGCTGTGCATCCCAGAGAGAGTACAGAATGAAAGAGAACAAGGCTGAGCCCAGAGCCCTAGGGAGAACAACAGAGCACAGAGCGGAGGCCAACAAGGAGGCAAGCAATCAGGAAAATCTGGTGTTAAGGAAGCCAACAGAGAAAGTCTGACTTTGACCTGCAGAGTCAGAAAAGTCAAATAAAGTAAGGACCAAATATCCTTCAGAGTTAGTGATGATGCATGAACAGTAGCTTTAGTAGCAGTTGATGGAGTGAGGAGTGAGGAGGAGGTAAAGAAATCAAGGTAGCAAGTATAGATCCCGGTATCTTTGAAGAAGCTCAGGACCAAATTGAGGCAGTTGCTAGACTACATCTAATAGTTAGTCCCCTACGGCTACAAGCTGAGCCTACTGACAGATTCTGCCCTGGAAATGCAAAATGAAAAGAGAAAATAGCGGAAAAAAAAAAGACTGCTTTAAATCATGCAGATCAGTATGCACACATCTGTAAAGCACTGTTGTCAAGACAACTGACAAAGCCTCACAAACCCATCCCTCACTTCATTCATCGGTCACCTTGCTCTGTGCTTGTGGGATCCTGTCTTCCCTCTGTTGCTGTTAGATAACCTTAATTTATTGGAGGAACTGCCCATTTCAAATACATTTCTAAACACAGTGAAAGCCACAGTCATTTTGGATTAGATGATTGTCCATTTGAGGAGGTGGTAGTGAAGGGGGGTTGGGGGGCCTGAGGTTGGGCACACCTGATGATGATGACCTTTACTGCCAACTAGTCAATTCCATTCCTAGCTGGGCCTCAGATGGCCTGAAGAATCAAATTATTCATCAAAAAATGGATCCTGTAAGGGTCTACTACTTGCTTCTTTGAGAAAATGAGAATGAAAATATAAACCATCCACTTCTAGGATTATTGGAGCCTGTATTGTTAGTAACTACAAAATATGATAAGGAAAACAAAGGCCTTCTAAATGGTATTTTAGCTATTTTTGGCTGATTTGGAATCTTCTCAGGCACTGACTAGGCTTTAACTATAAATAAGGAAAAGATATTTCCCCTAAGTTACTGACAAAGGCATATAATGACTGGATGACTTCAAGGTGTTCAATGGAATTATTCCCTAAGTTTTATATCCTATTAAACACAATCACTAATGTTAGGCTTAGACAGGAGTAGGCAAAGAAATTTCTAAGAATTTTGATAAATGGGGCCTCCTTGGTGGTGCAAGGGGTTAAGCACTGCACTATGAAGCAATTCACAGCCTCTGCAGCTTGGGTTCAATCCCCGGCCAGTCAGGGAGCAACCCACATGGCACAGCAGACCTCTCCTGTCTTGCCCGCTGCTCCCCTCAGCAATGTATTTCAATCAGTCTGTCTGTTCTGTACCCCACTCTTTCTCTGGTGAATCTTCTCACCCCCCATATCTCTGGCCTGTACCCTGGCTCTTACATGCATAAATAAATAAATCTTTTGTAAAAAAGAATAATTAAAAAAAAGAATTTCAATAAATGAATGTCCTAAGAAATTCGATAAATGAAAGATATCTTGGTATCCCAGATCACCTTGGCATTATCTCTACTTAATAGATGGGAAAGTTAAACAATATCCCACACCTGTAAGTGCTAAGCCAGGATACAAAATGGGTCTATTTCAGATGCCAGTGGTAACAATGAGCTAGTGGTGACAATGCCAGTGGTGACAATGAGCAAACTCTTGAGGCAAACTCCAAAGGTATCGAGTTCTCGCCAACACCACTCCAGATATCCATGTTGGACTTTGATGTCCCGACGGAGACTTGAATTAAGCAAAATTTGAGGTAGAAGTCTAGACAGGAATATTTTTCTAGTTTAAAATGTCTTCTCAGACACTCAGAATTAGCCTTTTCAAGTTACATTTGAAATTATATACTCCATACATTTGTTATTATAAACAAATCAGTTTAGACAATGCGCCTTTGACAAACACTTTCACGCCCTGATCTCTGCCCTTCCAAAATTGTCTTGAGTGGAACATGTGTATTTTTTCTGCTTCTGTTGCTCAAGCTCGGTTGTTGGGCCACAGGACAGAATGGAACCCACTGACAGGAATCCTCCCAGCTGTGTGCACACCTTGCTTGCTTTTTCTTTTTTCCTTCTCACCTTTGGCCATATGCTTCAGAAAGCCCATTTGGATCATTGTGCTCACCTGGGTTCACATTTCGAGGCTGTTTCTGTGGCCTTGCCAATTCTCTGTGGGCACAGAGTTTTATGCAGAACAGTAATGGGTCATCAGTCCAATTAAGTCCACGGCCATTTCACTGACTTCTATAAGGCAGATGGAGCACAATATGTAATTTCAGCTTTTCTTGTGAGGAGTTTCAATCCTACCATGAACTAAATCATTTTATCAGTTAAAAAAAATTTTTTTTTACTTGTCCCATTAAACTACAGAACTGGAACATACCCATGAATGGTTTCTTTCTGCTTTTACTCAAGGAGTTCCTGACATAACAAAAACTGGTAATTAACTGGCTCGGAGACTTTTACAATAGCCTCTTTAAATAAGTTCCAGTGCGAGTGCTCGCAGTCTTGACTCTACATTGCTGATATCGCTGCAATGCACCCTCTATTAAACAAGCTATCACTTCACGCCACAGCCCCCCTAGCTCTTAGCCAGACTGTGGTTCTGCTTGGAAGTGCACTGCTCTCCCTAGTTTCCCCCTTGAATGAAGTCATTGCCATGTGTAACTGCCCCCAGCCCATACCCAGTTTGGCTCTACACTCCCCAAATACTCAGCCTCAGCAGCAGCACCCTCCACTTACTCAGCCTCAGCAGCACCACCAGAGAGGGTGCAGGTGATGGCCTCGTAAGAGAGATGCTTCCTTGCTATTGGCGCTCAGAGCAAGAGCTTGTCAAGCCCTGCTCTGTTATTCCACTTTCCACTACTAGTCTTGGCAAGGACCACAACAACCTCTTTCTGGAAATAACCTAGTCTGTTCAACAAGTTAACACAAAAGCCCCCTAACTGGTCTCCCCACTTCTGAACTCGCCCACTCCACACCCAGCTCCTTTTCCACAAAGCAGCCAGAGAGCTCTGTGAAACCAATGACGGCGTGTCCCTCCATAAATATCCAATGGCCCTTTGAGTACATCTAATTTCTTGTAAGGGAAACACTGTCTGGGACATACCTTCCTGGCCTGGCTCATCTGTTACCACAGTCCTCGAGTTCACTGTGCTCCTGCCTCCTCTCTGCTCCTCAAAGCCATGCGCTTTTCTGCTGGGTTGGGGAGCAGGTGAAGGCCTTTGAATCAGCTGCTCCCTCAGCTGCAGTGTTGATCTGCATGTAACTGGGTTCTCCTTGCCTTCACTCTCAACTCAGAAGTCACCTCTTCTGGGATTTCCTTCCCTAATCAGCAACAGCCACCCCACCCCCAACTCAACCAGGCATTCGATAACATCCTCTGATTTTATTTTTATTAACAATCTCACTCTACAATTATTGCTGCAATCCTTTGCTTCCCTGTTCTTGCATTTCCCACATACAGTGTAAGCCCCTCTGGGCAGTGTCCTTATTTGTCTTATTGTCACATCTACTGTATCTGGCACCCTACTGGTGCTCAGGAAATTTGTCTCACATGCAGGTGTTTATGACAGAAGCTGTGCTGGGTATTGAAACTGCACTGATGACCCAGTCCCTGTCCTCTGGTCTCTGCAGTCTGGAGAGGAAACAAACAGGACAATATCATTTAACTTAACTTCAAGGACATTTAAACATACAGTGGTGATGTGGATGGCGGAGTCCTACATGGGAGCGGAGGACTGTCCTAGACTTCAACTACCACCACATCTCTGGAGCAAGGGTAGGTGATCTCTGGCATGGATTTGGTACTGAGACAAACAGAGTGCACCCTGCAGTTAAACACCAAACAGAAAAGAAGGTGGTTCCTGGTTAAATACACCAACCCTGTTACTAACTCACCCTGCTGTGCAAATTTATTAAAGCAGTCTCCAAATAAACAAGTCCTAAAACTAATCAGGAAGTGGAAAAACATAAAAATAATCCCCAGCCCACAACACACACCCATGAAAACAAGAAATAAAGAAAAATGTTCTATATAAAACCCGTGGGGCCAAACGCTGTCCTCAATTAATGGTGCAGACTGCCAGCTGAAGTCAATGGAGGTTTTCAGTCCAATAATAGAAGTAGGATTTGGGGCCCACTATGCATTACATTCGCTTTTAGGTAATAAATCAGGAATGTCAAGTGGGTATGCATTGGCCTCACTGACATGGTAATTAAACCAAACAACACCATCTTCCATTGAGATCTGCTGGAGCTCATAGCAGTCAAGGATGTTCTGAGAGTTGTGTGCTCGTGAGAACATGTATGTGTGTGTGCCAGTGTGAGTGTGCATTCGTGAGTGTAGACTTCCCCACATGGGCTATGGAGAGATTACTGGGAGGAAGAAAACTCTTCCAGATAGCCTATATCCTGTTCAGGACTGGCAAAATAATTTCTGGGGCCCGGGACAAGAAGGAAATGCCCCATGATAAAAAATAATTAAGAATTTCAAGATGGTAACAACAGAGCATTAAACCAAGTCCAGGCCTATTCTGAGCACAGGCCATGCACCCATGAATGGCCCTGGCACTACAAATAATTCTGGAAAGGAAGTTAGAGATCAGGGTTAGAGCTCTCCATCAATGCCACCTCTGACAATTTTGAGCATTTCTTATATTCCAGGAACTGTTCTGAGTACTTTACACATATTACTCATTTATTCCTCACAATAAGCCCATGAGATAAGAAGTCTAATTATCCAATTTTGTGTTGAAGAATCTGAACTGCCGAGGTCATGCAGCCTGTAAGTGCCAAGCTGAGATTCAAACCCACACAGTCTAGCTCAATTAACTAACTTCTCTCCATGTTAGCCAACGCACACACCATCTTGTGTTTCTCTCATTCTGACAAGGCTTTCACCTTATCTCCTGAAACAGATTCCAGTCACAATCACTCCTGCCTGAATTCAAATATCCACTTTGTGGATTGCTACTGGTGTGATCTTGAACATGTACCTGACCAATCTAAATCCCTGTTTCCTCATCTGAGTAAAGGGGATCAGAATAGTACCTTTCTCATAGTGTCGCTGTGAAACATTACCAAATTAATTGAAATGCCAGATACATAGAAAACACTAATAAATATTAACAGCTGCAATTAATGCTATTATTCCTATTGCAAAATCTTACATAGAAAATTCCAGGCTGATTGGAGCCACTTGCTCTTTTCTTCAATTTACTAGAATTTCTAGTAAAGAGCAACTACACCTTATCACATACTGTTTATAAATTTACCCATTAGCCCAACAGTAACAATAAAAATAATAATAGCTACTGGGTATTGAAATTTATGAAGGGTGTCAAGGTAATTAAATTGGGGAGGAGTAGTCTTTTAAATGAATGATATTAGGAGAACTGGATATCCATATATTTACAAAAGAATAAGGATGAACCCCTATCTCACATCACATACCAAAATTCAAAGTGTATTAAACACCTAACTATAAGAGCACCGCTATGTAACTTTTTGGGAAAAAAAAATAGATGTAAATCTCATGATGTTGGGTTAGCAATAGTTTCTTAGCTATGAAACTAAAAGTGCAAATTGAAAAAGAATAGACAAATAAATTGGATTTCATAAAAATTAAAAACTTTGTACTTTAAAGAACAACCTCAAGGAAGTAAAAGGACAACCCACAGAACAGGAAAGACATTTGCAAAGCATTTATCTGCTAAATGACTGGTACCCATAATATAGAAAGAATTCTTAAAGCTCAAACCAAAACAAGACAGATAACCCAATTAAAAATGAGCAAAGGATTTGAATAGACATTTCTCTAGAGAAAATGTACAGATAACCAATAAGCCCATGAAAAGGAGTTCAACATCATTAGCCATTAGGGAAATGCAAATCAAAATCACAATACGATACTACTTCACACCCACTTAGATGGCTAAAATCCAAAGCACACAATAGTAAGTGTGGTTGAGGATGTGAACACATTGGAACCCTCATTTATTGCTGATGGGGTTGTAAAATGGTACAAGTACTTTGGAAAACAATTAGGCAGATCCTCAAAAAGTTAAACACAGAGTTTCCATATGAGCCAGCAATTCCACTCTTAGGCATATACCCAAGAGAAATATAGACATATGTTCACGCAAAATCTTGTGCACAAGTGTTTATAGCGTTATTCATAATGGCCAAAAAAAGTGAAAACAACCCAAATGTTGGTCAACTGATGAATATATGAAATATGGTATATTCATACAATAGAAGATTGTTCAGCAACAAAACAGAATGCAATACTGATGCATAGTAAAAAATGGATGAATCTTGAAAACATGATGTTAATTACAGGAAATCATTTACAAAAGACCACACATTGTATGATTTCATTTGTATGAAATTCTACAACAGACAAATCCATAAAGACAGAAAGATTAGTGGTTGCCAGGGGCAAGAAGGAGTGGGGATTGACTGTTAATGGTATGTGTTTTTCTTGGGGGTGATATAAATGCTCGAGAATTAGTTAGTTGTACACGGTAAATATTCTAAAAACCACTGAAATCACCTTCAAAGGGTGAATTTTATGGTATGTAAATTAAATCTCATTAAAGCTGTTAGTGAAAACAAAATCCCAAATTCCTAATGAGGTCAGTCTCATTTTCCCTGTTTCGAGAGCAAGGGTACTACGGGTCTGAGGAGGTCAAAGAGCAAGGCAGTAAGAGCTACTACTTAAACCTCTATGCATATCATTTCCACCTCTATGCCTTAACTAAATTGTCTTCAAAGCTTTATAAATTAAAAAAGATTCCTCCTCCTCCTCCTCAAAAAAAAAAAAAAGGAGTTTCCAGTCACAGCTGGCTTAGACCCGAGGTCACTTAATTCAATCCTCATTTTCCCCAATCCCTTTACTCCAACTTGATCCCACGTCCCAAGCAGATGGACATGTGGCAAGGCACATGAGAAACCTAGGAAAGGTCATAAACCTATGTCAGTGTGATCACCGACCCAGACTGTGGCCCACCCGCTCTGATCAAGAAGTCTATCCCTACAATCGATAGTAATGCCAGAGGTTCAATTCAATTGCGCACAAATCCCCATCCATCATCAGGACAGCAGAATGATGATGCTGGCCTTGCTAGGACCTAGTCTTTCACATGCACAGGCTTAATGTAAGTAGATGTTCCTTTCATCCTTAATGATTCCCCATTTCAGAGCGCTGACGCTTCTCCTGAAATAGTACCCAATATGTACTTCTATTATTTATTATACATAATATTTACTATGTACTTTATACATCATAATTATCCATGACTTGTCTTCCTTTACTTCCTCCTCATGTGACTCTTAAAGAAGCACTGCATGCTACTCACATTTAACATTTCCCACACCATGGAATCTTTCCACCCCTAATTAACAATTGTTCTAGTACCGTTCCCGAAAGTAGTCTAAGTACCAGGCTCTGCGCTAAAGTTTTACGAGTCTGATAATATTTTGACTCTCCCTTCCACCCTATTAGGTAGAAATTATCACAACCCCAATTTTATAGCTAGTAAATGGCAGCTCCATAAATCTCTGAATTTCTCTGGAATTTATTCTTGGTCAGTACAAATATTCTTACTTCTGACTCACTTGGTCAGGACATGCACTATGTCTTCATTGATTTAGATCTTTCTGTATGCACCTTTGCAAACAGCAAAGCCAGTCAGGATGGTGTTGACGGAATATAACAGACTAACAGCACTCTTGGATTCAATCAGAAATACCTTCCCAGGGATCAGCTGTGTGAAGATAAGTTTATACAATTATGTACATGGAAATGACCTTTCTATCACTATACTAAAGAAAAATGAGAAATGGTGTTGTTTTTTTAAAATCTGAGTCATTTAGTTGAATTTCTTTCTTCTTCACTTGGGTAGACACTGGAATGTTTTCTTACTATTTGAGATTATTTTACTGACAAAGGGCTATGACATGTATAGTCTTCCAGAAATTGGTATCAATTTTCTGGAGTTCAGGAACTCACCTTCAATGACCAAGGCAAGTCATTAAAAATGGATTGTTTGGGTCTCCCTGGTGGCACAAGGGGTTAAGATGCAACCTATGAAGCTATCTGCAGCCACTGCAGCACGAGTTCAATCCCCAGCCAGGGAGATGCCAACATGGCACAGCAGACCTCTCCTGACTCTCCCGCTGCTCCCCTCAGCAGTGTATTTCAGTTAGTCTGCCTGTTCTGTTCCCCACTCTGTCTCTGGTGAGTCCTGTCACCCTCCGCACATCTGACCTGTACCCCAGTTCTTGTATGTATAAATAAATCTTTTTAAAAAAATGGATTGTTGTTCCTTTTTTCATCATGGGCTGGTGAAGAATTAGAGATATTTTACTTACCTCCAAGTACTCAATTTCTAAAACCAGTTACCCAGTCCAGAATCCGTAAGGCAGCCCTTGAAAGGAGATCTCCTCAATTTCTTTCTTGGTGATATCAGCCATAGACATGACACCTCTGTCATCTTACCATAGCACTCACACAGCCCATATTAGGGGACCTTCCAGTTTCAACTTCACACTTGGACACAGAATTTAAGACATCAGTTCTCACTGGCATGTACATGTGAATTACTGAGTAAGGCATGAAACATCCCAGGGGCTCCTTCAGTTTTCTTCACTCAGTGCTCTATTTTAAGTCACCATATAAACTCCATACCACCAGGTCGCCAGGATTTTGTTATCTTTGCCAGTTCCCAGTGGTCTTTCCACCATCTGGAAAGTGGGGTTTTCCTGCTGTGCTGTTAGTTTTCAGGGGGAATGAGGTTTCTATTTTTGTGTCAGTTTTGGTGTAGTGTAGGTATTTGTTTCGCTTTTTTTCATTTGACAGAGCGAGCCCTATGAAATAGAATTTTTCTTCTTCAATGATTCCCTTGGATTCTGCCTCTCCCCCCATGTTCTCGGGCTCCATCTTTCCTAGCCTCTTTGCCCCCAATAACTCGGTAGTGTGAGGGTGCCGAGTTAACCTAAAACTGCACTTGGCTCAAAGAGAAAAATGGGAAAGATAACAAGAGTGCTTCTTATCAGTCAAAACCAGA
Source organism: Talpa occidentalis (assembly GCF_014898055.3). Taxonomy (NCBI): domain Eukaryota; kingdom Metazoa; phylum Chordata; class Mammalia; order Eulipotyphla; family Talpidae; genus Talpa; species Talpa occidentalis. The sequence continues at coordinate 40,327,688 of NW_023605305.1, forward strand.
GCAAGCTTGGTTAGTTTGGAGAAACCATGAGCTCTGGGTAGCTAGGGTAAGCGCAGATGCCAGCCAGAAGTCCTGAGAACTTTGTGGGTATGAAATAATTATCCAGAACCACCTCACCCATTCCTATGGAATCTGGAACCCTCAAGCTGCCTTTAGATCTCTGCCTATTCCAAGGTCTTTGATTCCAACTTCTAACTAGCTGCCTCCACCTCACATGCATCAGTGCTCGTTGCCTGTATGCACCAGTGCCTTCTTCATTTTCCATAATCAAAATGTAAATAATTTTCTCCCAATGCTTGCACAAGTTTTTAAATTTTACCAAAATGTCCCAGGCAGGTTTCTACTCAAACTCCCTCATCCACCCTCTGCTCTTCCTCACCTCATTCTTTGATTCCATTCACCTAACTCCAAACTTTTCTCCATTTATCACACAGAACATCTTTCTTCTCCCTTGAGGCTCAGACCATCCAGGCACCTTTCCATGAACACCAACAAGGTATCTCTTTAATCAAAACCACGTCTCCCTTCAAAAAAAAAAAACTCCACTGCTAATTAATAAAATAATAAAAATTATCTTTGCTGTGCTACCCTGGGAAAACCCGGGATTGTGTAGAAAATGGAAAAGGTAATATTCAGCTGAGATGCTTGGTAACAAATATCAAGCTAGGTAGTAGGGAAGGAAGGCAGACAGGGAGTGAACAGGTAGATTAAGACAGGCCACGGAGATGACAAATGAGGGGAGAGGGAGGGAGGGAAGGAGGGATGGAGAAAGGGGGGGAGAGAGAGAAAGAGAAAGAGAGAGAGTCCATTAGCCATTGTTTGAGTCTCAGTTTTTTGTTTTTTTTTTAAGATTTATTTATTTATTTAATCAAGCATTGGGTACAGTCAGAAGCACGGGAGGGTGAGAGAATTCACCAGAGCCAGAGAGGAGAGCAGAACAGGCAGACTGATGAAATACACTGCTGAGGGGAGCAGCGGGCAGCAGGAGAGGTCTGCGTGCCATGTAGGCCTCGCAGGTGGCCGGGGATCAAACCGGCGCTGCACAGGCTGCGAGCAGCTTCACAGCCCAGCGCTCAACCGCTGCACCACACCGGGGGAGACCCAAGTCTCAGTTTCTTTACCAATTAAATGGAGACTGTAAGGACTTTCTTACAGGGCTTTTATAAGGATGAGAGACAACCTACAAAAGATAGAGGGCCTGATCTACAAAAGGCACAGGGGTCTTTCTGCTCACCCCCTTATTTGGCATCTGTATAATCCAAGTCTGAATCTACCTGGTCAATCCCTGCCTGCCTCCTAACTTTGTCTTTGGTTTCATCAGCAACACAAGGGAGCTGGTTGTGTAGATGAGATATATATATATATATATATATATATATATATATATATATATATATATGAATCGTCTGTTTAATTATCATTCCAAATAACAACAAATTTAATACATTCTATTAATTTTATTGTATTTTTTGGTTAGTATGATATATATAATAAATATATACCACTGATTATAATTAAATTATAGACTAGGGAAGTGTAGGGGGGTCCTGATTTCCATGATATCAATACTCCCACCATGGCCGATTTCAGGTGACCACTGTTATCACTGAGCACCTGTTGGAAGAATTGAGGGCAGTTAAGAGTAAGGGAAGTGGTTCCAGCATGTGTTCTGATGTTATAAATATATCTGTTCACAAATTATAGTTATGTGCTTACAACTGAATAGACAAAACAGAAGAGAAATACTATATAATATTCCCATGACATAAATGGGAAGCAGCAATTGCACCCTGAGATTTCTATATTCTGATTCCACACTCTGTCAAATGCTATTAACATATGAGTTTTCATGATTTTTAAAGAAACAAACTCCAAGGACGTGAGTGCATGTGTGTGTGTATGTGCAATGTGTGTGTGCACACATGTGTATGTGCATACACATGCACTTGTGTGCATGGGCACTGAGCACTACTACCTCTTCTCTGACTATCCACATAATTATGCATTACATTTGAAAATCAGCCTTGGCTAAACCAAATTATTCTAATAGCTTGTAACTTCAATTTAAAGATGGTAAAATAAAGGAACATTACATTCTTCTTCATTTAAAAGCTAAGCCCTTTTAATTGTACTAGGTACTAAAAAAACTAATTTCCCGCTGTAATTATCAATATATTTCCATCACCCCAGGAAATAAAAAGACCCCTTTCAGGGGCATTTTTAACACCTGTAAATCCCCCAGATGTTAGAATGTGTCCATGGAACCAGAGAGGAAAAGTGTTCGTTTTATAATCTGGCAATTGCTCAGTTTATTATTAATGTTTAAATCTTTTCATTGTATTTTTCACTAGCTTGGATAGTAATTTTTGGATTAAAAATCCCTACCGTATGATTATACTCAATGTTCTTACTACCAGTTTCCCGATTCAACATTTAATGAAAACATATCAGAATCAAGATGGTCATAAATAGAAGTTGAGAGGGCCTGAGAGGTCATTGCACTCTTTTTACTTTACAAATGAGCAAACTGAAGTCCAAAACGATATCAGTATAGCCCAGATAGGTGGTAGGGCCTTTTACAATAATCTAGACACCACCACCACCTTGTCCTACAGGCCTTCATCCCCCGACACACACACAAACACACACACACAGTTGATGGACAATCACAAATCTCAGTGTGAACTAAAACATTGGATATGCCCCCCCAAAAAATTAAAAATAAGAATTTTAATCATTTATTTATTCAACAAATGTTTATTGGACATCTACTATGTACTGGGCACTACCATTTTTATAATATATCTTTTTAAACTTACACTAGATGGCCTTGTCCTGAAGTCCCTCCATTGTTGGTGTAACATACACCCTTCTCACGTGGAAAGAGGGACAGCACTTGTGGATTTACCTGTTACATTCACCAGAAACTTAACTGCAAGATGCCAGGAGGTTCAGATTAACATCTTAACAAAATCTAGGAAATTTGCTCCTTGTTTTTGGTTTAACTCTGGATTTATAAAGACAACAGAGAATTAGATGAAATAATAGAGCGCTTCCTGTGGGAGAACACCCTATGGTTTGCTAGGTGGTTATTAACTGAAGCATATTTATGTGCCATAAATGGCTACCTTTTCCCCAGTCACACCACCAATGAAGAGAGAATGACTTCTTGAATTAGACAGTTCTGGGAACATAACTAGCTCAATCTTACCTGCTGGGTGAACTTCAGCAAGTTATTCCACTCCTGTAAGCCTCAGTTTCCTCCTCGGAAAAAAAAAAAAAAAAAAAAAAACAGGAATAACCACACAACTCAAAAACTAGTTAGGAGGTAAAACATAAGCATATAAGTAAAGCTTTGGCACCCTCACCAGAAAATCATGCCACACAGGTGAGTTCCCTGTCCTTTTCTCTTGCCTATTAGGAGAAGGACAATTTAGGTGGCAAACATGAGAGAATGGATACAAAATAAAGTAGCAGGGGAATGGAAAAAGAATGGCTTAGACATGGAGCCCAAAGTAAATGAAAGGGAGAAACTGACAGCAAAGCGCTAGTAGGCTCTAAGAGTCCTCTTTATGTGCTGTGAACCCCCAGCAGTCTCAAAGGAGGCCTTACAGAAGCTTCGGTTCTCTCGACTCAATCTTGAAGGTCATACAGTGCCACTCCCACTGCATCCTGTTGGTTATGAGCAAGTCATAAAGACAGCCCAATCTCAAGGGAAGGAAATTCAATTTCCCCGTTGAAGTCAAAGGGCAAAGTCACATTTTAGGAGACTTGTGAGATGGTGATATCAATGCAAAATGTAGCCTGGAACAAAGACAGGCCACAAATCCCTGCTTGTCTTCCCCAGCGTACTACATAAACATCCCAATACAGATTTAAAGCCAAAAATGACTTTGCCACCATTGAGAGATTCTTTGCCCTGATCCAAAGTTGGTTGTGCACTCAGTTCAATGCTTGTATGCCTACTTCCTGCCAACCCAGTAGGTCAGTGGATGATGAGCAGGGCCAGGAGTGTAGCACGCACTATGGAGCATCTATGTACAAAAATTTCTAAAATTACACCTCGACCTAAAAACAAAAACCTCTGGAAAGACAATGATATGGGGGAAAAAATGAATTTATCAGAAGTTCACTAAAGTAAACTGCCATGTATCATTGGAACAAATGACTCAATCTCCCAGAAGTCAGAAATGACTCTCAAAAACAGGCATGCTTAAGTAACAACAGAGGGCAGTTGAAGCGCAGGGAAGGTGGCCCAGCCAGCTCAGAGATCTCGCTCTCCTCAGTGGATGGTGTCAGTCTAGGCCTAGTCCCAGCTGAGTAGCTCATGAGAGTAGAAGAGGAGGAGAGGGAGGAGGAGGAGGGCCACTACTTGTATCTCAGCCTCTCCTCTAAGGAAATGTTAAGCAGGATGAAAGGGTGATATACACTGGCTTGACCTTGGACTCCAATCCCCTATTCTAGGCATCAACCTTCACAAAGTAACCTTAGGTCAAGGTTAGGGGATGGTCCTGAAGCTGGAGCAATGGGTTGGAGACTCAGGGCTGTTCTGACTTCTAGGGGTTTTGCTCTCCAGAGGTTGCTCTGCACTCTAGCAACTGGCAGCCCAATCCTGATCTAGATTTTATTTTTTAAACTGGGATAATGTTAGTGCTCCTCTCCATCATATTTTTGTATGGGTTCTGTTGGATTATGTGGGTCAGCAGCCAGTGCATGCTGGAGACCCTGCTGCTGTTGGTGTCGTGATGGGGGTCCTGTTTTCATCTTCTTCCTAAGCACTTGCCAGGCTGCCTCGCCCCCCACAGTGCTGTTTCAGAAAGGCACAGGGCTGATCAGTGTCACCTTCACCATTGCGAAACTCTCCCTGTCTACAAAGAGTTTGGCTAGTCACTCTCAAATTAAATAAAACACAAAAGATAATCTACCATCTCAGAACACACAGTACTTGATATTGCAGAGCAGGGAGCTTGCATTCTCCTGGAGTTATTCTTTCTACCTTGGCAACAGAGGCATTTTCAAATAAATATAAGTCCAACAGGGAACTGCCTTCCAACTGCCAAGACTCAGTTGTGACAAAGCTACCAACCAAGCCAGTTACTGGGGATGATCTCTGAAGAAGAGAACTAAATGTCGATTGAATGGGAAGCTATGTTTTGCTCCAACTTCACTTATCAGCATGGCCTCCTTTAGGATATTGGGCAAACCACCTCATTGCAAATAATTCCTGAATCTATTCAGAAGTTAGCCACCCAGGTTTCTCTTTGGAAGAATGAGATGGACCACAGGGATCCCCTGAAGATAACTGAGAGGTGCAACTTTGTCACTGCCCCCAACTCCTGCTTGCTCATTCCTTGCAGATGTAAACATAACACAAAATGGGGCGAGACGTCTGTGAACCAGCTTTGCAGCTGCTTCATTACTCTGCTAATTTCAATATTAATTTTTGTAGGCTTCCTTTTCAGCGCATTAGACTAGAGGTGCAACTTGTATACACCCTAGTGTTTGGCAAAAGAATTTATGGAGACTGTTCAAAAGGCACCTCCCCTGCCGCTTCCCCTGTGGCACCACACAAAAATCTGGTTCAAGCCCAAGACAGCAGGGAGAGAGCAAGGGGAGCAAAGTCAAGCCATCTCTCACAGGCCAAATCACAGAAGCTGAAAAACAAGTACCTGGGTATTATGCGCCTGCCTCTCTGTGTTTTCGCCGCCAATTTCCCACTTGGCCACATGTGCACATTTAATTAATGTTCAGCTCATCACCTCCTGCAAGTCATTAATAATGATGCTCTGCAGATACTGGCCCATCTTGGAGCCTGCCAGAAGCATGCCACTGACCACCATCTCCCAGCCAGTCCACGGCCGCCCACCGGCTGCTCACGTGGCCTTCCAGCCAGGTTTTAATCCATGAGACAGAGCTCAGAACCAGCTCGGTTGAATTCATCTTTCAAGTGAGATTTCTGGATGCATCCATTTCATTTCTTTCACCCACCAATGTTGTGGAGGTTTTTTTTTTTAATTCTATTAAAAAATGCAATTAAATTTGTCTCATGGAATTTGCTCTTTAAAAATCCAGACAGCTGCTTGCTCATGGTGGCATTATGCTCTTGATTCTTACACATTTTTTTTTTCTTCATCTCCATTCCATTACTTTACTAAGGATTAAAGACAGGCTTACCAGATGGAAAATGCCAGGATCTCTTTCTACCCCCACACCCCATTCCAAAGACTAGTGTCATATTGGCCATAATACATTGTTCAGGTTCCTCTATGCAGCTCTTAAAAGAGATGAGCAATTGTTCCATTTAAATTCATTAGCTAATGACCACAATACAATTAAAGGGCAGGCAGGGGCCTCCCTAGTGGCCTACAGGTTAAGTCTCAGAGCTATTACCACTTCTGCCTGAGTTCGATCCCTGGGCAGGGAGCTAACCCATAATATGGTGCAGCAGACTTCTCCTGTCTTGACCGCTGCTCCCCTTAGCAGTGTATTTCAGTAAATCTGCCTGTCTGCTCCCCACTCTGTCTTTGGTGAATCCTCTCAGCCCCTGCACCTCTGGTCTACACCCAGTTCTTCTACAAAAAAAAAAAAAAAAAAAAAAAAGAGCAGGCAGTTAAGAATGAGAAAACCTAAGTACTGCTCACAGTAACTTCCAGGGAATGCCACAAAAAGCCCTCCCCCATGCCTCAGTTTCTTCATCTCTTCTATCTAACTTGCTTCCTCCACCATTTCTCAGTCATAAAGCATTCATTAGACTAGGAAGCAAATGAGGTAATGTCTGTGGCGAGATGGTTTGTGTGTTTCCAAAGAAAGACACCATATAAAAAGCATTCTGATTGCTAACAGTCAAGGATGCTGAGGATTTGGCCTGGCTGGCTTTACAAACTATTTAACTGCCTGCTTCTTGCAAAACTATTTTTATCAGTTAATTACATGTTTTTCTTATTAAATAACAATGTAAAAGCATTTCTTGCTCATTTTCTTGTCATGATTAATTTAATCTGCCTCCCTTTATTAAAAGTCCAGTTTTTGTCCTCTTGTCTCATCCAGGCTGATGGGCTGGTAAAAGCTCCAAGATGCTTCATCTGCTTTGATTAATATTAACCCATTCTACTAACATTCTACTATTTTTCCTGAGTCTCTGAAATAATCTCTCTCTCTCCCAAGAATGTGTGTTTAAGGAAGCGCCAAACTCTAAAGAACTAGTGTTGCCCTAGCAAATGGCTGCTTTTGTCCCCTACTACCTTTCACCATCCACAAACAGGTGATTTCTCAGAGGGATACCAGATTTAAAGGCAGCCAGGGATCATAGCCTGCTCACTGCACAGACAAGTGTCAGCAGGAAAGCATCAGTCATGGTCAATTTCCAAACAGGCGCAGGTGATGTGACCAGGATTTGGTGGAAGGAGGAAGAAGAGAAATACCAGTGCCGAAGGCACTCACTGCCCTGTGGGACTCTTTCCTAGCATTATTATTTATAATAATTAATTATTAATACTAATGTCAAAGGCCTCCCTGGTGGCACAGTGGGTTGAGGGCAGCGCTGGGAAGCTGTCTGCAGCCTCTGCAGCACGGGTTCGATCCCCGGCCAGCCAGGGAGATTCCCACATGGCGCGGCAGACCTCTCCTGTCACACCCACTGCTCCCCTCAGCAGCGTATTTCAGTCAGTCTGCCTGTTCTGTTCCCCTCTCTGTCTCTGGTGAATCCTCTCACCCTCCCACACCTCTGGACTGCACCTCAGTGCTCGTATGAAAAAATAAATGTTCAAAAAAAATACTAATGTCAATATTATTTGTTATTACTAATGGCCATTAGTATTATTATATTACGTGCTTAACACAGCACATCCTGGATGTGGAAAACAGACCTAAGGCAGATCCTCGGATTATTGCTTGAAAGAAAATAGAGCTGTGAGAAGAGAAATCCCAATTTGGGAGGCAAAGTGTAACCATAACCGTAACAGAAATGGTACCAGAAAAAGTGATTTCTCATTCTTTTAATCTCTCACTTGCAGTAGAGAGGCACTCTCTAATGTAAGTACCTCCTACTGGCCACCTCCCGATGTCCACGCCTTTGTGCAAGCCCCTGCCCTGAGTGTGTGCTGATCTTATTGATTCACTTCTTATGAATAGAATTCTGAATAGATGATGGGAGAGCACCTCCAAGATGGGCTACAAAAATCTTGGGTTCCTTCTTGGCTGCCCTCTCTCACGTGCTCACTCACCCCAAGGAAAGTCAGCCACCACGAGTCAGCTGCTCATTGAGGAGCCCCAAGCAATATGCACCCGAGACAGCCAGTAAAACTCTGGGGCCCTCCGTGTTATGGCCCATGAGGAGCAGAGTCCCACCAATAACCCCGGGAGTGATTGTGGAAGCAGATCTTCCTCTGGTAGAGTCTACAGATTACACTGCGGCCCCAGTGGGATCTCCCCTCTTTCCACCCTGAGATCTATCCTCCCCACAGCTGCCAGAGTGAGATAGAAGAAAAGCCCTAACTGATCTAACTCCCCACTGAAGTGCCTTACCCTTCTCGCCCCTTAGGCTCCTTCACTCTGGCACATTCTCTCCATGGAAGCTTCATGTAGCTGTTCCTTCTGCTGGGTTCTCTTGATCTGAACAACATGAGAGATTCTGAGACAGAACCAGTCTGCTAATCCATACCCACACACTAATAACCCACAGAATCCGGGACATAGCAAATGTCTGGGGGGTTTTTTGGCAGCTAAATTTGGGGGTAATTTGTTAACTGAGAAGTATCAAGAATTAATGCAATGATGGGGGAAAAATACCTCATGGCTTCCCTATCTTTTAACCATAAAATTACTAATCAACCAAAACCCTTTTTCATGTGCTCGCTTCGGCAGCACATATACAAAACCCTTTTTCATGCTGGATGTGGTCTTAAAATCTCCTCAACACAACTTTCTAAGTAACATCCACAATTAATCCGTTTAGCAAATGAGAGAGAATCTTTTTTCCATCCCCTGAAAGATGCAGATTCAGAGATAGAAGACTTGATTTCTACTTATAAGACAAGAGACTTTGGGCAAATCATTTATAACCTTTGAATTTCATTTTACTTTTTCATAAAATGGAGAAAAATATGTTTTGAGTGTTCTGAGGTACAAGTAACAGAATATTCAAATAAGTAATCTAAAGAAGACTCCTCTTCCTTCCAGTCAGCCATCTTCAGTGTGTTGGTGCTTCCTTTTAAGGCACAAGATGATTGTAACAGTTCTAAGCCTTGGATCTTCCCCAAATAATGCCCCTTGGATGAAAAGGAAACATTCTTTTCTCTTAGTATATGAATGAGGAAAAATTTCTTCCCACCAGCCTCAGTAGACATTATGTTGGCTAAGCCTGGCTTATGTGCCTACCCCTAAAATAATCACTGTCTGAGTGGATCGAGATGACCATGGCTGGCCTAGACCAGCCCCATTTTGGCCTTCACAGACTTGGTATCCCCCAAAGCAGGGGGCCATCCAGAGAAGAACTGGCAAAATTTGAGTTTCTGTGCACACAGTATGAAGAGGGGGAAGATGTTGCTGGTTGCCAGTCTATGTAGGTCAGGTTATACTAAAGTCTAACACAAATGATAGCCTAACTCAACAAACGCTTATTTCGTAATAACACTACACCCCCAGTACAAGTCAGGCCAGGTGGGACTGACAGAGGGTCCACATCATCAACACAGGGTCTCAGGAGTCCTCGTAGCAGCACAGAAAGCTGGAAAGATGTTTCCTGCTATGTCATTTTTTTCTCATGTTTCCTTGACCAGAACCAGCCAATGACCCCACTTAACTGCATCGGGACTAGAAAGTGTGGCTTCCATGTATTGTTAGGAAGAAAATGGAATGGAACGATTTTGACCACAGTAGGCAAATGACAATGTCTGCAGTAAAGGCTATCTTCTCATAAGGTTCAAATGAGATAGTGTATTTATTCATCTCCCAAGCATTTACTAAACACAGAAGATCTACCAGGCACCGAGCTGGGGGAGCTTAAAAAGACAGAGTCCCCGCCATCCTTACAACTATGACCCTTCAAATTTTGTTTGCCCTCTCTGCCTCTTCCAGGACCTCAGTGCTCGCCTCGCAGATTTTGTCTTCCAATTATTGGTTTCAAAGTCTTTGCAATACCCTCAAGAGGAACCAGGGCTACAAAGGACAGTGGCCTGATCTGGCATGGCATAGTGTCCAGTGATATGGGGCAATAGTTGTTGAGACAACTCTGTAGGAAACTTGCAGATGTCATCTTTTCCTTCATCTTCTTCAGCTCATGGTAAGAGCTTACCATGCTTCTTTCCAAATCCCCTTTTGTGTGGCTCTGTTGCCTCTTGAGAGAGAACACAATTCTAGCACTTTATTTACCCCCCTCCTCACGTAACCAACATTATTATTACTGGTTTCACTACTCTTGTGAGTCCTGTTACTTAAAGAAGCCACCATGAGATTACTAAGGTTGACTAGCAATCATAGAGAGGCCCCAGCATTCCCTGGTTTCATACCAACTGCTCCCTAGGAATGCAGGTAAGCAGGTGACCTACTCTGTTCAGGACTGTGGGATGAATCATGAGAGAGTCAAGCTGATTGTGGTTTGTGTCTTCAACCTGGGCATGGACAGTCCCACAGTCCTGAGGGGAAGGTCTTGCACACTGCACAGGGAGGCTTTCAGTGGTCTGGGCCTGGAGGAAGCATCCATCAATTCTGCCCACATACCAATAGAGAGAACTCAGTCACATGATCACACCTAATTGCAACCTAACTAGGAAGTGTAATTTAATTGTGTGCCCAGGAAGAAAGGAGAACAGATTTTGGCGGACAGTTAGCAGTCTCCCCCACACTCACCCACACAACTTCCTATTTTTCAATTTGGCAGAAACTGAAATCACGGAGTATTTCTATATAGCAATGTACTCTTTGGCCTGCCAAGACAATGATCTTTTTGGGAGAGAATTCACAAGCTTCACAATGCAATTAGTGGGCAGAAACCAAACCCCCTACCCATCTTTCCTTTCATGTCCCTCGACCTAAATTCTTGTTCTGGGCCTCTAATTCTGGACAGATAACTTGAACATACATAGTGATCTACACCTTTCCAATATAGAAACAAACCAGTGGATGCTTCCCATCTAAGAATCATCCTTTTCCAAGCAGGAAGCCAGGCAAAATACATTTTACCACTCACAATACTCGGGGAGACCAGTTTTCTCTAAGCACCGTCTATTCACTCATATACTCATCAATTGTTTCGAGGACCCAGTGTGTGCCAGGCATTAAGTCAGGCACTGGCCATTAACTGAGGGACCAGACTGACATGATATAGTCAGAGAAAAAAAAAAAGAAATTATTTAGGAGTAAAAAGAAATTACATGTTCTAATAAGTAATTATAAAAAAAGGAGGGGACTAAAACAGCGACTAACAGTAGGGGTGGGAGGAGAGGCATGTAAACTGGGACCTGAAAGGTCAAGTGTCAGCCATACAAAGAGAGTGGAGGGAGAGATGAGTGCTCCTCAAGGAGAGCACAGGATATGCAGCCTCCCTGAGAAGGGAAAGTGTGGCATGGCCGAGGAGCAGAGAAGAAGCCGACATGGAAGGAGGTGATGAGGGAAGAATAGTGCTGAGACTGGAGATGTGGGTGGTCCCAGACCATGAAGGGTTTTGCAGACCATGATGAGGAATTTGAATTTGAATCTAAGTGAAACAGCGGGGCTGTAAGTACTAAAGGGACATGATTCCACACTGAATGCCAGCTGGGGCTGACATAGCAAAATGCCACAGACTTAGCAGCTTAAATACCAGAAATGTATTGTCTCACAGCTCGAGAGACTAGACGTCTGACATCAAGGTATCAGTAGGGTTGTTTCTTCTAAGAGACATGAGGGAAAATCTGCTCCATGCCTCTCCTTGTTTCTGGTTTACGGGAAGTTGTTGTCATCCCTCAGAGACTGTGCTCCCCACATATCTTCCCACCACCTTCCTTTCGGTGTCTCTCTCTCTCCACATGGCTTTCTGGCTAGATGGATATTGGATCAGAGCCCGCTCTACTCCAATCTGACCCCCTCTTAACCAATTACATCTGCAATCTATTTCCCAAAAAGTCACATTCTTTCATGGTTTGTGACTCAACGTATGAATTGGAGGATGGATGTGGGCACAATTCAACCTATAACACACACACTTTAAGATTACACTCTCTGGGCCTCCCTGGTGGTGCAGGGGGTTGAACGCAGCACTGGGAAGCTGTCTGCAGCCTTTGTGATGCGAGTTCAATCCCCAGCCAGCAGGGGAGCAACCCACATAGCACAGCAGAACTCTCCTGTCTTGCCCGCCCGCTGTTCCCCTTAGTAGTGTGTTTCTGTACATCTTCCTGTTCTGCTCCAGAATCTTCTCACCTCCCGCGACTCTGGCCTATATTCCACTTCTTAAAAAAATAAAAAATAATAAAAATTAAAAATAAAGATTACACTCTCTGCTCAGTATGAATGGGGAAAAGGGGTGATTAGCATGGGGGTGAGAAACAAGTCAGGAGACTGATGTCATTGTTGTCAAGGTAGGAGATGATGTTTACCTGGGCTAGGTGTCTAAGGAGATTTAAGATTTAGAAAAACAAAACAAAGGGTCAGACAAAACCAAACCAACAACAAAACATAGACATCTGACAACAGATTTGAGGTTACTGGATAGTGGGAAGAGTGGGAGCAGAGCAAGGAGAGGGCCCACCAATGGGTGCGGTGCGCTAACATGCATCTTAAGAGGTGTGATCGATCCTATACCTCTCAATCATGCAGTGTTGTGAACCAACATTATCTCGATAATAGAAGTTTAAAAAAAGATAAATTTGTTAAGAAAACCAGCTCAGCTGCTGGTAGATTATATTTCGTTGGTAAGGGAAAGGGAGGAGTCTAGGGGATGACTCTTAAGTTCCAAGTTTGAACAAGAAAGAAGCTGGTGATGGAATTGATGAGATAATGAGGAGCTAGGGATAGAGACACTTTGGGGAGTAGAGTCCCATGATTTTACTGGTTATGGTAAGTTTGAGGTATATGCGAACCATCCAAGTAGATGTACCAAGTGGACAGTTGCACAGTAGAGACTGGAGCCCAGAGAAGATTGTGCTAGGCAGATTAATGTGGCGTCTCCAGCATGCAGACTATTCAAAGTCGTTCAGAGGAGGGAGTTCCCTTCTGCCAGCACATCCTGCTGCCCAGCCAGCCCCAGCAATAGCTGTGTCTTCTAGCTCGGCCTCTCTGTGGAGCAGCCCAGGCCTCAAGAAGGTTTCTCTGGGGGTTCAGAGGCCTTGCTGTTCCTTCTCAAGGGTGGCCAATTCTCAGAGGGCTGAGAACCCTGACTGTCTCATGTGCCAAGCCCTGATTGTTCTACACAGATTCCAAGGATCTTTGGTTTCTGGAGAAGACAAAGACAGACTCCCAGTTCTCTCTCAGGTTTATACAAAGTGTTCTGCACCCATGAACACCCACAGAGCCCCATGGACATAGCCTCCTAAATCACATGAATGCCAGTGAGTGCACATACGCACACCCCGTCCCCGCCACAGAAATGACCTAAACTTTGTGAGGTTCACATGTCCCTAGAGATGATCTCATTTGCCTGCTTCAAAAGCGCTTTGGTCTGCACAGCCTGTAGCAGCAAATTTACACTTCAAAAAGCAGACAGCTTTTTCCACATCTTATTCACTTAATGGGTGAGAATGTAAAATTAGTTCCGTTGCTGATGAGGACCTTGAGCCAAATGAAAAGTGTTCATTTGTCAGCACAGACTTACAGCCTGAGACATGATTATATAGCTAATCCAATAATGGGTTTTGATGCTGAGCATTTATTTATATACAGTATGTCTTGTTATCTGTTGATAATCAGGACCTACAATTTACTCTTTCTTGTGCGTGTAGTGTGAAATAGCAACATCTCCCAGACATATTGCATTTAAGTACCAACATGCAAACACATACAAAAAGCGCCATCCTCAGCACAATATTTTATTTGCTTTCTTAAAAAAATGAAAATAGAACGAGTGCTTGAATTTGGCCTTTTATATTTTTAAATATAAATAGTAAATAATGGATGGGCTCTCTCTCAGAACTACCTAAGGGTAGTTAAAAAAAAACCTGAAAACAAGGTTTCCTTTATCATTTTGAACCACACTAATTAAGTGGTTTCTTCTGGTTGTTCCCTAAAAATTCCATCTGCACGTCAAATCCTAGACATATTCTTACACATAATGATACAAACCAAAAAGATACATGGCAGAAAATCTTCATAATGCCACCCCCGACTCTCTGGCTACCTGAACCTTACAAACGCTCTGTAGGTTGCAAAGATGCACATTATCTCCGTGTGCACATGGAAACTGGAATAATTATCTCAGGCAAAACCTTTCCTTAAAAAATGGTGACTTAAAATTAAATGTAAAACCACCACATTTCTATAAACTCTTGCGGAGACTACATACTGCTACATTATATTGTTTCTTACCCTGTGGATGAGCGTAAATGTCTATCACTAAAATATAGGGACACTCTAGGCCTAATATAAACATAAAATGCATAAAATTCAACATTTAAAACAAGCAGGCATTTTTATAGATATCGTAGAGTATGATGCATCGTAACATTTCCCAGCTATAATAAAGCCTATGGGAAGGAAAGGCACGTCAGGATTAAGTATTCTGTTAATTGCAAATGTGCAGCACACCTGCAGAATCTGTGAAAAATCCTCCAACACTCAGGGAAAGTCACTGCAAGTTCCATTCGGTACTCCTGTGTCTTGGAAGGGCCCAGAAAAATCCAGAACATAAGTAAGGAAGCATCAGTGAGCAGTTACCCTTCGTTGCTACTTTTCCTCACTTAGCAATCGCCAACCCAGATGAAGCTGAAAGGACCGGTCACTCTGTGATATACGAGAAGGAAGGGGAGCAAGTGCACTTTTTTTAAGCTGAAATTTATTCTGCAATAAATACTTCAATGTTGGTGCGACGTGATGTTTTATTGGATTGCACTAGTTTGCTCAAGAAATCACACTGGGAATAGCAAAGCTTGCGGTTTTGTGGGTAATGCGTTTGTAATGTGAAGGCTTTACACTGGAAGAGGTTAGAGCAGGACAGCGAGGCAGGTTAGGAAATGACTAAACGCATGCAAATCTCTGTTATGGTGATCCCTGGCCACCTAAGTCCGAAAGATTTTTGCGGTGGTTGCTTTACCTCGGCTGGGTAATTCATTAGATTTTGACTCTGGTAAAGAATAAGAGAATAGAGCCTATATCACCTTCTTACTTTTGCCTCAGAAACAAATCTTTCTTGTACCAGCCAGTGTAATCTTCAGAATTTTCCTTATATAAAACACCTCAAGAAAAATGCACCTCAGGAAGATTTACACTTTATTACTCTAATGATTCTACAAACACTACCACAAAGTGATGAAAGACAGAGCAGTCCCGGACTGATTGAGAGCTAATAAAAATCAGTACTGAAAACTGAAAAGAGCACCCTTATCATCTTTCTTTCATTTAGAGCTGATTACTAGGGGATTATAATGCAATCACAGCTATGTGTGAGAGGTAGCTATGGGAACCAGTTTTAACTGTTTATCTAGCCAAAGATCTTAATTTAAGTTTGAACACTCTGATTCATTTATATGTAAGACACCAAGGAGACAAAATGCAGAAGAAACAGATGCGCACTTGTTCTATCCATTTAACTTCATAAGCTACCAGCCAATTTGTCTTTCAGGGACAAAATTAATTTCTGATGACAATGTGAGCAAGTAATAAACTAGAAGTTCCTGTCCTGGGAAACTTGTTAATGCCATGTAATGTTCTGGAGTTATTTAGGAGGGGGAAAAGAAGAGATCTGCTCCTGGAGTCCCAGGGACATCTCTAACAGGCTTGCCTTGTCCCAGCTTTTAGTCACTCCCTCACAAGTTTCTGACACCTTTTCTAGAGGTTGAAGTGGGAAGTTCAAAAGAAACCATTTGCTTACCATTTCTTTCCTAGGGCGTATCTTTAAACATCTTGTTTTCCTTCTTATTCCCTCCATGATTCAGATTTGCTCATGGGACACACTTCCAACCCATAGCTCCTGAGCCCTGGCATAAGGACAAGGCAACAATGAGGAGAAAATGAGTCAAAGACCTCCTTTTTAGGGCCTCTTGCTAATATAACACAGCTCTCTGCATACAAGGAGAGCCAAGCAGTGGAAAACACCTCACAGAATAACCCAGGATGTGTGCAGGAAAATCCCAGGAATTGCACGTACTGATCCATTGCCATCGAGAGAGAGGATACCAGCAGGCCGGACCAATCCCATGCACTTACATACTCAGATGGAGATAAGACTGACCACTATTTCAGACACAATCTATGGAGCTGTGAAAGGAACAACACCACAACTAGCAGCAGCAATAACAATAATAAAAATAGAATCATAATAAAAGATAGCACTTATTGAACACTTCCTATACACCATGGAATAAGATGGACACTCTGCACACATTATCTCTTTTAGTTAGCACAAAAAACCCTATTCAGAAGGCATCTGTATGGCCATTTTGCAGATGTGGAAACTGAGTCACATAAAAAAATCAACTTGTCCAATGCCACAGCTAGCAAGTGGGAAAGTTAACATTTGAACTCCATCTGTCAGACTCCAAACTTGTATTTTCAAGCGCTCTCCAGAAGCAAACTTTGGCAGTCTTCTTTATCTTGGCCAGTATTATTTTCCCATCTCATTATGTATCCAGTTTTGCTAGTGTCTCTGGACTATGTTCCCCCTTAATCCATCGCTTCTGTGCCCTGTCTCCCCCCGATGTCTCCAGCCTGTATTTTTCTGCTCTCTGGGGGAACTCCCCACGGCATAATGGCTGTCCATTAGTGTGTTTTTAAAACCTCGCTCTCTCCCATCCTCTGACAGTTTTCATATGCTCCACATGAAGGATCCTTTTCCAGAAATACTTTTGAAGAAAGTCTAAAGTAAGCTGAAAAGTATTACATTTTTCATCTCAACGGGGAAATGGATTTAAGAAAAGGAGAGAAGAGCCTGCAGGTCTTTCAGATTTTAAAAAGAATTCAACACACTGCTGCATTGGCACTGGGAACACATCTATCACAGAAACCAAGCAAGCATCTGCATTTACACGCTGAAACGGTTCCCTTCGTCCTTGATCACGATAATGACTTAGAGTTCCGCTGAGCCTTTCATCCACAGGGACGCCATGGCCCCTGCAGAAGCCTGCCCAGCCAGCAGCTCCCTCCACCACCAGGGCTCCGTCTCCTCCAAGGTGAAAGGGGAACAGCTCCATTGTGGGGGGAAGGAGAGGCTGAAAAGGACAGGCAGGCACCCGTAAATTCTGTTTCCAAAGGCAACTAAAATAACAGTCAGACTGTCCATGTTTAATTGCCCCATTTGGAACTCAGGCATAACAATGCGGTCCCAGAGAAACCATCTACAGGGCACCAATAGCAATACTTGAAAGAAGGGAAATGCTTTCAGGGCCTAGAGAAAGCCTTGCCCTGTGAGCACCAGGACATTTCACTAATTGCCCTATTTCCGGTTTTTAAAACTACGTCAGGCAACTGTGGAACATTCCTTAGGACAATTCTCCCATGCTTCCCTGCCCTCAGGAATCAGTTCCATGTTTGATGAGAATGAGTAAGACAGGACAGACACAGGCTAGTTTGTGGTTTGGGGAAGAATGGGACCTAGCTCTGTGCCGTGTCCTTTTCCCGCTCCAAAAACCTGTGTGAAACATATCAGGGGTCGCTCTGTGAGTTCCAGAATCCAGGGTGAAAGTCATTCCCTCTCAAGATGCCTGTTTGGAGTGGTCTTTCCAGCCCATGCAGTGAACCAGTCATGAGAGAATGTGCCTCACACAGGGTCGAGGCGTTGCTAACCATTGTCCGGAATTCCTCACTCCTCTTTCCCTGCTCTCCCCTTCACAAGGGCCTGTTTTCCAGATAACCTTCCTTGAGTTCCCTGAAGCTGGGTTCAATATCCCCTTTCTGGGTTCCATAGCACATACACATCCCTCAGAAACTGCATATCCCACTGGGTGGCAGATAGGCATCATTATGTAACAATCATATTTATGTGTTATGTCGTGATTTTACACTTTGATTTGATTGCACTTTGATAGTACTTTTGATTTACATCCAAAATGCTGTTATCCCCATTTCACAGGTAAGAAAATTGAGGGTAACAAGATTAATGTCTTACAATTAGCTGATGATAGAACTGGAGTTTGAAAGTAGGATTTCCTAACACCCCAACCCATGCTTATCCCCTCTGGTTCCAGCACCCTGAGTCGGGGTGTCCCCAGCACTAGGCACTTACAGACAATTGTCACACACTGACTGAACTAAATGCCATTGGGTGAAGCTATGGGAACTAATTGCCCCTTATGTTGTGGTAACTAGAAAACTGGCCTCGTTATCCTGGCATACTACCAGTTGACTATTCTGATTTGCTTGGGTAACAATGAAATGTTGGGTTTGTTTTTTTTTTTTAAGCAGGGTCCTTGGTGTCATGCTGACACACCAGAAAATGTGTTGTCTCCCTGAATTCAGGTGCTCTTGTCACTGAATTCAGTCAAACCAGTTCTGCATATTGACACAGAAGGTGTAACTTACAGCAATTCAATTGTAATGCATCACTGCATAATCACTTCTGTCATCCATCCTTGTCCTTCTCCATCAACACTGCTGTCACTGTGGCAGTGGCTGCATATCTCCCCAGAGAATGAATGTGGCTGAAGTCTCTGTGTTCCAGAATGGTGGTGGGATAACCCATTCTCCTTAAGATAACAAGAGTCCCATCTGTCTAACAGATGGGCAGCCTCGCTCACCTTCCTTCCACCTCAGCATCCAGGAATCCCAGTTCATCTATTTTGTCTTCATAAAATGTCTCCCTTCCATCCTTTCTCATAAACCCTGCTACCACCCTAACCCAGACCATGATCAAGCATCCTCTTGCCTTCTGTCTCTAATTGACCCAAGTCTTTCTGCATGCCTCCAAGCAAATCACTCCTTAATGACTTGTTACTGTCTCCGTAACACACAAAAGTTATTCATGGCTACACTCAAAAGTTATTCATGGATCCTCATTGCTTTCAGGACAAAGTCTAAAGCCACCAGTCAAGCCCTCGACCTGCTGGCTTTAGCCTACCACAGTAACTGTTTCTCTAACTCAACCCTCTGAACATTTAGTCTATCTCCTCACTGGTCCCCTGCACTGGACCTTATGTTCTTCCACCTGAACAACAAATTTAATGTTTTCATCAAGGCCGAGTCCCAAAGCTTCCCATTCTCTGGGATCTCCAGGCCTCATGTTCTCCCTGGCCACCTACCATTGCTGCTTTAGTACATCATCTTATGGCTGTATCTTATGATTTAACTCTGTGAACCTTTCTATCCAACATCCCTGCTGAAATGAGAGCCTCTTTAAGGACAGAAGCCATCTTTCTCCTACATCTCTCCTATTAAGGAGGCCTAGTGCTGTCAGTGTTTTTGTGATTGTTCCAGTCAGTTTTTGTGACATTTAGTATGACTTGTATTTGGCCTCAAGCTGCCCAGGCACTCTCCATTACAAGCATGACAGAGCCCTTCTAACCTCCCCCAGTTGGGCCATTATACCTCTTATTTCTAGGAATTCACATGAGATGTTCCTTCTACTGCATCTCTTAAACTCTTGAGCTTCCCTCCATTGGTTCTCCCTGGAGGGTTAGGGATTCAGTCTTGGCCCTATCACTGCAAGGTGTCTTATCTGCTGCTCTCCTCAGTAGTGTGTTTCAGTAGATCTGCCTGTTCTGCTCCCCACTCTGTCTCTGGTGAATCCTCTTATATCCCCCACACCTCCGACCTGTACCCAGTTCTTCTATGCAACCAATCAGTCAATCAACTCTCATTCTTTCTCTTCTTCCAGCTCCAATTTTCCTGGAAAGCTCAGCTTGGATGTCACTCCTCCCAGAAAAAAGTTCTCCCTCATTCCACAAGACCATTTGAATGTTGGTTCCCCCAGTAGCTACACACACACACACACACACACACACACACACACACACAGGTTTATCCCTATGTTAACCCAATCTATAATTGCCACACTGTGGGTTAGGAATTTTTGGATTATATGTAACAGGAAACTCAGACTGGGAGGAAAGGGGAATTTATGGACTCAGGTGGCTGCGAGGGTAGAGCGTGACTCAAAGTAGTGGTCAATTTAGATTCTCTCATGGCCATTCCTTATTCCTTTTCTCTTTTTCTCTGTCCGCTGGCTCTGCTTCACTCTGTGTGGGCCTCTTCCTCTATGTAGCAAGAAATAGAGAGGTAGAGCAGTGTCAGGGGAGAGCCTGATTGTGGAGGCTTTCTCCTGGCAACCACATATTAAACCCCAGGGAATTACTATAGTTGCCCTGGCTTGGGTCTGCAGGTGTATTCCTGGGATAATCACTGTGACCACCTTGGAGTTCAACTCTAAACCACCTACCCCCAAAATTCCCATAGTGCCATAGGGGTAGAGGAAAACTTCATGATTTGTGCTCTTCCCATACCACATGGAACTGAAAAAGAACTTCTCCATGGGAAGAAAGAGACTGTTCTTAGGGGAAAAAGGAGGGTAGGGATACTGAATAGAAACAATTTATGTTCACTGCACAGCATCTGTCTTCCTGCCCCACCCCGAGCCCCCATCTACTGAAAGATCCCTCAGGATGTTTTTGTGCCTTGACTGCTCTGTCCTTAGTACCTTGCACAATGGAGATGCTTAACTGATATTTGATACACATATGAATGAATGAATGTCTTGAGTACCAATCAAACTCCCTGAGTTGGGCATGAGGAAAGAGGATGTCATGTTGAAAAAGCTTAGATTTACATATGAAGGCTACTGCTCCTTTGCTTTCCATCTATGGGTAGTGGCTACAAATGAGGACCTACATTGTTGCTCAATAAATCCGTAATGCATCCAAAGAAGTATACAAAATTTACCTTAGATCTGACAGGACATAGATGTAATGTCAGTCATCAATCTTCTTTAGGTCTGAGTTCATGCAATACTTTATCATAAAATGTCCAGAGATGCATGCTATCAAACAAAAGGAGGCCAGAGAAGATGCTTCGGCTGGGAGCAAAGAGAGTTGGCAAGTGAATTGTCTTATTCACTATCCTGTTGGTATATACTCACAGGGTTAGGATAATTCCATTCAGAGATTATAATCAAATTGCCTTGAATACCCCTGTGAGGGAGTAAGCTCTCCAACAAAAAGAACCCTATCTTTATCTTCATGTAATCCCCACTGTGATAGGCATAACAAAACTCATAATGAGGATACTGGAAGTAACTCAACCCATGAAGTTTTCACAAAGCAATTTTACAAACCTACATGTGATGAGGTCTTGACTGTCAGAGACAGAACTAACATCTTGACTGACTCCTTGCTTCTGGAAGAAATGCATTTGTGGGCCTCCCTGGTGGCGCAGTGAGTTGAGCACAGCACTGTGAAGCTGCCCTCAGCAGTGTTTTCGGTCTGTCTGCCTGTTCTGCTCCCTACTCTGTCTCTGGTGAATCCTCTCACCCTCCCACATCTCTGGCCTGTACCCCAGTTCTTGTATAAATAAAAATAAATCTTTTTAAAAATGCATTTGTAATGTTGGATTTCTATACCTTCTTTATAGTCTCTGTACTTAAGGTAAACAAAAAATGTTTTTAAAATGTGAGTCTTAACTTTTTTCCTTTTATCTGTCAAAAGACTGTAGTCTTTTGTAAAATAAATTAGGCACCAGATTAAAAAGTATAGTGTTCATACCAATGGTGCATCATTAAAACATTTTGGACAGTGCACGTGCTCACATGTACACATACAAGCATTTATTGAAGAATAACTTCCTTAGGATCACCTCTTGGATATGATATGAGAAATCATGTTCTTAGACTTAGAGTTCACATTCACAAGAAATTTTGGATTAACTTTAAAATTAACTGTTAGCTTCATTTTTCCTCCATCCTCCACAACTCTCATTCATAAATATTTCTGAAATACATTGCAGCCTCTTTTAAATCTATGACCTAAAATTCAAACACTTCAGCAGGCATTTTAGAACATTCACAGGTTCCCAGTTCCCTAGCTAACCAAACTTTTGCCTTCATGATAATATGAACACTCTGTTCATCTCAGCAACCCTACAGACTCCCACACAGAGCTACCGCCTTTCTCTTGGCACAAGTTTCGCCTGGATTATTTGGCCTTTCTTCTCTACCAGTCCAATGCCTACTCAGTCTTCAAAGGTCAGAGTATGCCTCACAGCCATGAACTATGAGGTCCCAGAGGTCCCGGAGGCTGTGAAATCACAATCCTAGAAGACTGGTCTTGATACTTGGCTACTGACAAGTGAACTGCTTTCTGTTGTTCCCTAATTTTCTCTGCATATATTTTCAATTCTACTGGCTAATGAATGAATTGAGGACTGAAATTTTATATTGTACTTGTTTGTTTGTTACACCAGTTAGCCCAACACTATGGTAATTTCTCAACATATGTTTAAATTTAGTTTTCAACTTCTGAATCTTTTCTGACACATCCAAACAACATTAGAAGAAACAGTTTTCTATTTTAAACCAATTAACTATTCCCTCTTTAATTTAGGATGGGTGTGAGTTACACGAACAGTGAGTTAAAAAGTAAGTGGAGTTTTAATTAAGAAAACTCTCTCCTGAGAAATGATTCCTTCATAAAATGCTGGGTTAGTAGTTTACTTAGGGAAGGAAAGGTCAGAAAAGGATGTAGTTACCTAAAGGGGTCATTCCAGGGTTATATTATTGTTTACTTTGAAATTGTGTGTGTATGTGTATATGTGTCTTCAGGAGAGCAGATACATTTATATTCAGATCAAATTCATAATTATCAAGTTGGGAACTCTATATGCTAATGGTATCCTGATATTGCCTGACCTTTCTGGAAAGATCCTATAGAAATTATAGGATTATGTTTTTATTATTATGTTTTATAGGATTATGTTTTTATTATGTTTTTAAATAATGAAATCAAAACTTTTCAGAAAAAAGAGAGTGCAACATGAATGGACTAGAAAAGGAGGCATTCCCGGAAGATGGAAATCACATGGGTCTAGAATGACGCTAATATGAGAAGTGAGGAAGCTGCAAGGAAGTCCTGGGCAGGTTCCAAGCTCAGAGTCAACAACACAAAACTAAACCTGGAGGGGTAGGGGAAACAGCAGGTGGGAAAATGAGAAATCTTAAGAGCAATTAATTAAAAGAACTACATCTGGAACAACTGAATTAGTGAGGCAATGCCCACTCCCCCATGACAGCAGACCAGCTTACAACTAGTGATTTCATCTTCTGGGTAAAGCCTGGAGAAATATCCCCTGGAGAAGGGGAGCCCTCTTCCTAGAGAGGGGTCCTATATTGGGATTGGGCACTGCAGGGTACTGTGGTAGAAGCAAAGCAGTGTGAGAGACAATTCTGGACTTCTAGACAGCTGTCAGGGAGAAAATAAGTAAAGTCGTTCCACCTTGAACAAAATGACCTATCATTCTGTGTTTTCCAGGCAGTTCATTAATGATATAATCCTCATATAATAATTAATAGTTTTCCTGTCTTGCTGAAAAATGTTCCCATTTGAGTAGTAAGTTATACAGCCATGAGTGAAATTCACTAAAATTGTAGTTCCAAACAGGGACCCAGACAGTCTGCCTGTGCAAATCACCTCCCCATACAGAGGGCTTTGATGTTATTTGGGCAACACAAGATAAGAATGCCATGTTACAAACACAACACGAATGCTGTTTCTTACATCTAGACAGTATAGAATCTGTGATTGATATTTTAAAGTATTTTCATTAAAATGAAAAACAAACCATACAGAGAAACAGTTTGTGAAAATAGGAGCCTTGGTTTGGTGCCTCTATTTATCACAGGCTTTGACTGTGCTATGTCAGAACAGAGCATCCAGAGGTTTAGCACCTCTGTGGCTCAGAGGAGCCACTGTGAGGACCCAGAGGAGAATTTGCCATTTTCAGTGAAAAATAAGTGGCCATTACTGATTATGATTTACGTGTACCTTGGCTCTGGATTTGTTGCACCTTTCTGTATAGTAAGACATCAACTATTTAAGAAATTAAAATGCTTTAGTTACTTAGATATGAAGAAGAGCATTTTAAGTACAGTCTCTCTGAAAAATCAAACTCTTGAACTCAGCCCACTAGAATAGAATAGAATTCTAAGAATAGAATATTATTATATTATTATATTATTCTAATAATATTATTAGAATAGAATTCTAAGAATTACTAAATATTTAACATAGTTATGAACAAAAACAAGATAGGGAACAATTTACCTAACAGAGAATAAAGATTGTTCAGAAAAATAGAAGGAAGCATTTTAAAAGTTAAATTAATTCCAGAAAAGATTGAAGAGGACAATGAATCCAATAACCAAAAACAAAGTGCTACCTTTCTTAAAGTGTTCAGAGAACAACAGAAAAAAGAAGTCATGAAACAAAAAAATTATATCTAAATAAATTCAATGGACATAATTGAATGCACTGTGGATGACAAATGGAGATCTGGCAAGCTCCAGAAATCTCTCAGAATAAAGTACCAAAGGACAAGGTGGCAAAGAAGAAAATTTTGGGATTAGTAACTGGCTAATGGGAATTCTAGAACCATAAAAAAGATTACAGAAGGGAGGAGATAAAAAAAGACATAATACAAGAAAAATTCTCTGAACCAAAAGAAGAAAAATATCTCTAGATTTAAAAGATTCACTAAATGATAAGCAGGATGAATGAAAAAAAGAAGACCCATTTCAAAACAGGTCCTAATGAAATTTCAGAAATCCAAGAATAAAAAATCTCAAACTTCCAGAGGAAAAAAGGCTGCTCACAACAGAATAAAGAATGGGTTAACATTAGATTTCCCATCAATAACCCTTGATGCTAGACAGTAATACAGCAATCCTTTAAAAGTTCCAAGTTATTTTAAGCCTAGAGTTTATATCCAACCAATCTATAAAATGGGAACAAAATAAAGATATTTGCAAAAATGCAAAAACTGAAAATTTACCACCATGAATTCTATGTGAAAAATATCTTCTCAAGCAGGTATTCCAGAATAACAACCAAAAAAAAAAAAATGGAATCAAAGATAGGAAACCACATGAGATGTAAAAAGAGTGCAGTTGACACAAAACAAATTAATAAAGATAGGAGATATTTTAAAAGAATGGATTTGACCTTAACACACTTGAGAAAATGCTTTTGTGGGAAAATGTTATTAGACTAAGTTTATTTCTCTTTAGGTCCAATCACAGACTCCCTGGTTTGCAGTGAATAATATTTGCATAATTATAGTAATGTTTTATTGGTTTTCAATTCTTTAATCAAATTACAAGCTAAATACAGAAAACATTATAATCAGAAAACAATGCAAATATAAACCCTAACGATATGAAAATGACTTATTAATCAAAATTTTGCAGAATGAAGAAATACAAGAGAACACCAGTAAACTAATCTAATTTCTCCTAGCAGGAAATAAATAGAAGTCTAATTCTGTTAAATAAAGAAATAGAGGTTTGAATATATATTAATTAAAATTACAAAGATAGTCCTTGTAATAATTAAATATAACTAAAAAAACCTGAAAATGGAGTGGAGGATGGGAAATGAGTGATGATTACAATTGCACTGAATACTTCATGGTCCATAGGGAGGACTCAACAGGTAAATCTATAGACAAAAATTCACTTTCCAGAGTTTTAATGGTATGTATGATGAGTTAAAGAAACTTTTAACAGAGAAACTAGGAGGGACCTGTTATTTTATGCTAATCCCCTTTTTACTATTCTTTCATTTGAATTTGTATCACTTTTCTAATTTAAAATAACTAACTTGAAAGATTTGCTTCCATAAAGACCAAAAGAAATGCTTTCTGTTTCTGACAAAGTTTGGTCCATCTGCCAAACTGGAATGATCCACGTTAGCTCTAAGGAAAACCCATTGTTGATGGGGCAGCCTACTGCATTAGGCTGTGTGTTAGAATGGAATCTTAGAAGGTCTGGACCACTTTACATGGCCAGTTTCAGTTTAGCCTCATCCCTCCACATTAAGGTAGTGGCTGGCACAATCCCCAGCCACAGGATATTCTCATGGTGAGACTTGTCTCCCTTCTGCCCTTCAAGAATATTGTGTTCTTATTGTCAGGCATAATCTCACTGGGTTGGTATGAACAACACGATCATTTCCACGTTGTCAATGGTCAAAGACAGTTTTTGAGAAAGTAAATGACTCATCCCAGGACTTAAACCCAAGTATACTAACTCTATTGCCCTCTATCTCCACTTAGATGGGAGACATATTTTTACATTGCTCATGGCAAGGAAATGAAAGGGCTACAGCATCCGTTTACTGGGTGATAATGAGGTTGGTGAGAATGTCATCAATCTCCAACACAAACATATCTCCAAAGCATTACAAATTTAATTAACCAAAGTATGGAAGGGAGCAATAAAATATTCCTCTTTCTTAGCCTAATAGCTTGAGCTCAACAATAATTTCAAAAACCAAAACAATCTGTAATTTGAAGTGATCTTAGACAATGTACCTATTATACCCCATTTCTCCATTATGCGCAGATATAAAAACATGCTTTCAGAAATAACCAGTTTATACTTATTCGTTGACCGATTATGTAGTTGGCACATTATCCAGGCCTATTTTCAATTTGTTCTTTTATTTAATGTTCTTTTGTTCTCTACGCTCTCCCATTCCCATTTTCCTCAATCATCATGACTATTTGTCTTGTTAAAATATTTGGCTGAAAGTTTACTAAGTTGATGGTATTTTTTTAGAATGTCATCTCTCTACGATATGTATCTCTCTACACCAAGAAAAGAATCAAGGTTGAAAATATTCTCTTTCCACACAATCATATCAGATTTGAGTAACATTGACTTAACTTGAAAATAAACCTGAATCCTTATCAAGGGGACTTTTCTTTGTTGAGTGTGAGAGTTTTCTTTAATATTTTCACACCAGCTTTATAAAAACAGGAGTGGAAACAGCAAGACGTTGTATGTATTCTCTAAGACAGAACTGTTGTAGGGCCCATCTCTCTGTACATTCTCCCAAAGTCCTCCCCAGCTTTGTGTCAGAAAATATCTGTGTAGAAAAATAAACTCATCAACAGGGTCTTGGAGAATCATTTTCTGACTCAAGTCTCCTGCCATTCCTACCTCCTTTTCAACCTGGGGGAAATTGTTGCCTTCACTAACTGAAGAGTTGAAGGCTAAACTGCAAAATGGTGCTTGTCTTCCTTTCCAGATCTGACCCACTTTGCAAAAGTGAACAGACTCTTGTGGTTTAAAGCTGAGGAAAGAATAAGAGCAATTGAGATGCTCAATGGTAAATAGACATTGCTACAGAGTGCAAGAAAGTGTAAATTTCCTTTGCTTTGGGCATGGCTGAGTATTGCACTGGGCTATGTTTTCCTAAGACTAAGGACTTACAAACAAGAAAGATGAAAGTGTTCCAAAAAGGTAAATTCCTTCCCTGAAGATACTCTTCTCTCCCATCCCAGCATTCTCCCTTCCTCTTTGCCCCTGAAGTCTGCTGCAAAAGTTTCAATCATTGGGCAAGAGATATGAGCTTAGAAGGGGCTCTTCCTCAATGCAAGTATCCCTGAATCCCTAACAAATGAAGCTGTTGCCCATGTCTTCTGGGATGACTTTATCATGTCGTCTTCCACAAAACAAAGTGTAAAAGGAAATGGACTGGACAGGGAAAGGGAGGTTTGATTAGTGATGAGACTGGATGGATGAGCCTGCAGCTTAATGCCCTGCCATGGAAAAGAAAGGATAAGGACTGGTACTTAATACATAACTGTGTCTTCCAGCACAGTTGTGGGTGGTTTATGGACAGCCACAGAGAAACCCCATGAATATTACTGTTTCCATTTTCTGGATAAGAAAACGAAGGCTGAGAGTTTCATTTTATTAATATTAGACTATTTTTATTAAGAAAACATTATTTCATAGCACTATAGGTGTATATGTTCACACCTCTGCAAATATGTGTTACCACACCACACCCACCACCAAATCACTAATAATCCTTCACCATAATTCATTGGGCCCCTTCCCAGTTTTGTTTCCCCACACCTACTCTTCCCCGCTGGTAGTCTCAGTTCTGTAGTCAGATATCAAGGATTTGGGGCCTCCCTGATGGTGCAAGGGGTTAAGCACCACACTCTGAAGCAATTTGCAGCCTCTGCAGCATGAGTTCGATCCCCGGCCTGCCAAAGAGCAAACCATATGGCACAGCAGACCTCTCCTGTCTCGCCCGCTGCTCTCCTCAGCAGTGTATTTCAGTCGGTCTGCCTGTTCTGTTCCCCACTCTCTCTGGTGAATCCTCTCACAGTCCCCACCGCAGTATCTCTGGCCTGTACCCCAGCTCCTGTATGCATAAATAAATAAATCTTTTAAAAAAAGATAGCAAGGATTTGTTTTGTTTGGATTTTGTCTGTTCCTTTGCTTTGCTTCTTTATATTCCACATTTGAGTGAAATTATCTGATATTTATTTTTCTTCCTCTGACATTTCATTTAGTACAAATGCCCTCCAGTTCCACCCATGTTATTGCGAAGGCAAGATTTCATCATTTCTATAGTTGAGTAGTATTCCTTTGTGTGCACATGTATATACTACATTCCAGATTCCACATGTATATATTAACATTCCAGATTCAGTTGTCTATTTCTGTGTGACAAACTACCCTAAAATTTAGTGGCTTACAACAATAATTCTTTATTGCCTCACAGTTTTGAAAGTTGACTAGAACTCAGGTAGCAACTCTTCTGATGGTCTTAGATGGTAGATAGAGCTGGAATATCCAAGATGCTTAACTTACCTGAGTAGAGCCTTGGTAGGGATAGCTGCAAGGCTGGGGGTTGATGGGTTGCTGGCAAGGCATGGCCTCTCTCTTTCGATGAGATTTTAGGGCCATTTTTTTCCACGTGGTCTTTCCAGTAGGAAAGCAAGTCACCTTAAATTGATGGTTCAGGATTTTGAAAAGTACAAAACAGAACTATGAGGCCCAGAATTGGAACAGTGTGGCATCTACCATATTCAATTGGCCAAAGCCAGTCAGCAAACCAGCCTGGATGCAACATTACCTCTCAGTTGAGGGAATGACAGTTTCAACATCTTTAATCTACCATATTGCCCAAGGTCACACAGAGGCAGCAAAACCTAGGATTTTTGACCAGCCTTGTGGGGTATGGGATAGGGACAGTGCGAGGGGGAGGACTCCAGGTTATAAAAGAGTTTGCGTGTGGGTAAGGACACAAGTCAAGGACAAGAACAATGAACGACTGAGGGAGAAAGCTACTGATGGAAGTCCCCAGGAAAGCTAAGACTCCATACTGACCTGAATAGATGAATAAAGGATTATTCATCTGGGTCAAGGCTTCAGAGCAGACTCAGATCTCTAGAAGAGATCATAGAATCAATGGGACATTGAGCAAGCATTTTGAGTAAATGAAAATGTCCAGTTTCTATCTCCATTTAAGAAGTCATTAAATGGCATTGTGAAACAGAAAAATGTACAAATGGGTCTACTCTTATTTTGGGGACCTAAAAAATACTAAACATATCTTATAATCATACTCATTCACCTTAGACTTCAGGGCAATCTTTTCTTCCTGTCTTCAACTCATTCATTTATTCATTCATGCAACAAATTATTTTTGGACCTCTACTTTGAGGGAAACACAGCAAACAAAAGAAACATCCATGGAGCTTACATTTTTTTAGTGAAAGAATAGGTAATATAAATAAAAGCAAGTAAATTATGTACTATCTCAAATGGTGATACCGATAAAGCTAGAAAGTGTGTATCGATGTGCTGGGGCAATTTTATTTCAAATAGAGTGGCTGGAGGGGACATCATAGTGATGGTGACATTTGAACAAAGCTGTGAAGAAGGTGAGGGACTGAGCTCTGCTTATTACTGGGAGATGAGCAGCCCAGGCAAGAGGGAAAGCAGAGGCAAATTGCTGAGTGGGAACCTGCCTGGCCCACTGCTGTGTAGAGAATAGAGAGCGAGGGTGAAGACATTCATTCTTTGATTTATTAATTTAACAATATTTATAAATACCTCCTGCTTCCAGCATTGCACTGAGTACAAAGGGAAACACAGGTTGCTACCCTCAAGGAGTTGACAATCTAGAGGGGGAGGCAGGCAACCCACAACCCCCTCCACACACATACCCCCACACACATATGCATTTAAAAAACGTTATAATGGGTGTAAGCAGTGTCTCAGCAGGCAAGCTGCTCAGCTTAGCTGAAAATGTCTGTTCTCAGTCCATCTGTTGATAGATCAGAGAGACAAGGGTTGTGTTTTGTACTTGAAATAGATTCTGCCCATATCCTCAAATATTACAGAATCATAATTTTTATTAAATGCAAATTTTATTATTGCACTTTAAAGCAAAAGTACTGGGTAAACTGCATAATATCATCACCATATGACTGTCACTTTGAATTAGTATTGCAGATACTTCTAACTGCTTAATTATTTATTTTTAAAATATATTCCAATATTTTAATTATGTTCAGTTAAGTGTACTTGAATATTTGCAGCACTCTGCATTATTTATATTAGAGAAAAAGCAGCCTAAATCAACTTGCTCTGGCATTCCATAATTTGTGCTTGCACATCTCTAAAATAGATTTATATATAGCTATCAAATGGTTATTCTGGATATGCTATGATTTTAAATTTTTATCTGAATTTTATTTTAATGTACCACAAAAATAAAATTTATTGGTTTCTTTATACCAGGAAGTGTCTTATCTGATTATTCATATTCAAGATTGTGGAATACTAACTAGAGCTGCATGCTCTTCAATTAAAATCAAATGTGTAGATTTCGAGTCACCCATCCAAACCCCCAGCCCCACTCCACTGTTGCCACATTCCTGGGAATAGTCTAGATGTGGATGAATCAAATTCTCTAACAGTTTAAGAGGAAAGAGTAAGGAAGACTGTATCAACTTAGAACAACACCATTACAAACAGGTAAAAGCAAAAAAAAAAATAGTTTCCTAAGATAATTGACACTCCTGTATTAAGGAGCATAGCATATTCCTGCTTGAAAGGAAGAATCTGGATGGCACGCTTACGCAGATGTGGGCTCTGCTGTAACGGTGCAGGGAAAAAAAAATGAAAGCCATTCTGTTCTTTGGTATCTGTCCAATGTCTTTCCTAGTTTCTAAATTCATTTGAAAGTCATTTCTGTATAGAGGATAAAAAATATTAAAGATACAGTATTTCAATAACCCTCTTTATGTCATACAAATCCAGTGGACAGACGCCCACTAAAGAGATTACAGCTTGAATACTTAATCCCAATTTGGATGTTTTTAAACAAGGCAAACCTGGCCTTAAATGCAATGCGCACAATTTAGCTAAGCATAAAATATTAATGCACAAACATGACTATAAATATAGCAGGGAATCTGGCAGGTGGAAGCCACCAATAGCCACCTCTGCACATTACTCTCCCAAATCAAAGGCTGGATAAATAATGACCATGCCCATTTCCAGGTCGCAAGTACAGGTGCCTCGTGATAGACACCTCAAAGCCTGGGCTGTGAGAGCTGCTTAGAATGACAGTCACTTCTAACACAAGGTTGGCAGTTTTATTCAAACAGGTTTTGGCCTCTCAATCTCTCTCTTGGATTCACTGTCTGAAAAGAGGACCATGTATTCACTGTCTAAAAAAGACTATTTTTTTTAGTAACATTGCATTATCACATATGAGTTTTAGGTGTGCATCATTATAAATCAACCTCTGCATTTACTATACTAAGTTCACCACTAAAAGTTCAATGCAATCTTTCACCACAAAATTGCCCCCTTTTACTTGATTTCCCCTACCCTCTCTTTCCCCCCTTTCTTTCCGATAACTACTAATTTGGTCTTAGTGTCTAAAAATTTATCAGGGAAATCAGCCACAAGTACATTTGTTTGTTTTGTTTCTTTATGTACCACATAGGAGTGAAATCATGCGGTGTTTGTTTTTCTCCATCTGACTTATCTCACTAAGCGTAATGTCCTTTAGGTCCATTAATATTGTTGCAAATGGCAGGATAACATCTTTTTTTATAGCATTATTCCACTGTGTTTATATACCACATCTCCTTTATTCAGTCATCCAACGATGGACACTCAAGTTGTTCCCAGCTCTTGGCTAGTGTAAATAATGCTACAATGAACACGAGGGTGCATATATCTCTTTGATTTAGCATTTTTATATTCTTTGGGTAAATGCCCATAAGTGGAATAACTGAATCATATGGAATTTCTATTTTTATATTTTTTGAGAAATTCCCATACTGCTTTCCAAAATGGCTGCTCCAATTTACATTCCCACCAACAGTGTACAAGAAAGATGTGCTTTGTGCCCAAGCTCACACACAGTGTTATTACAAGCATGGATGACAAGTCAGGAGGGAGATTGTCTGGGTTCAGATCTCTCCTGCACCACTTGTTAGCTGGGCCACCTTAGGTAAATTGCTTAATTTCTCTGACTCAGTCTCTTTGTGTGTTCATTGGACATATAATAAGACCCACAATATCAAGTCATTTTAAGAATTAAAAAGCATTTTGATAAATTTCTGGACTATGAAAATAAGAATTAGTTATTATTGAGGTGGCTTTTGGAAAACCAGAGGTCAAGTCTTCTAGAACTTCTCTGTATGAGGATAGTTTGGGAGTCATCATCCCTCTCCAGTTCTACCCTACTGTCCACCTTCATCTTTATTTTCCTTATCCTTTGCCTTCCACTTCATCACTATTTAAAACAAGTGAATCAGTAAATACTTGTTGGGTGTCTAAAATCCCAGGCCACTAACTCTTAAGAGCATCTACAGCAGCACAGGCACCATATTTATGAGAAATCACATAAGTGAAAAGCTCTTAGGGAATTTCTAGCACCAGCCTAGCACAATTTTGGTGATAAAATCTCACTGGATAAAATGAAGAAAGAAGGAATGGAAGTGTAAAAGAAAGGAAGGGGTAGGGGAGGAGGCTGTATGGGGAAAGAGGAGAGGGTAGGATCATGCCCGCGTGTCCTTGAGGAAGGCAGCAACAGTAATTGCAATATTGTGATAAAAGATGGCTTTTAAAATAACACACTGATGAAACTCGTAGTACAAATTTAAAAAACAAAATAACACACTACCCTTTGTTTAACTCACACGCAAGACCTATTTGCATTTCAAACTAAATACAGCAATAAAAATATAAATTTCACATTTTAAAATGTCTTCTCATAAGGACTTCACAATAATAAATACTTTTTTTCTTCTCTTCCATAAGTGGAAGTCAGATCCTCACAAGAACTAGCAATGTCAGTTAAGTAAATCTCGAGGGTTTTGTTTCTTACATTATAAACTTCAATGATTTCATTTTAAAAATGGCCCTGTTAAAAAAAATCGTAGTTTTAGCTTCCCCTAAATAAAACTCATTCCTTCTACCTTGAGTTCCTGAGCAAACCCTGAGAGTGGCCATTGCAAATGTGGACTCCCTGGGCTGCAGGCACATGGCTCCCTCCCTACACATGAAAGAGTGAGCAGCCCATAGGCATAGGGACACTGGGACTTCCAAATACTCATCCTAACTCTAGTCTTCCTTACCCATTGACAAATTTCCTTAATTATAAAATAGAAATCATTATAGGTTGTTGCAAAAATTATGTAAAAGAAAGAATTTTTAGCAAAGTGGTGATATTAATTAGTGCTAAAAAGTGTTAGTATCAAAATTATTATCATCAGTATTTTTACTAAGCAGAGAAGTACTTTTGGAAAAGTCACTTAACTTCTCGTGGTCTCCTTCCATAAAGCCAGAATTCAGAGATTCTCTCTCATATCATCTGATTGTAAAATTCATATATTTTTAAAGAGCTTTTATACTTTATAAAGCACTTTTATGTACATTCTCTCATTTACACTTTGCTGTCCTTCAGGGAGAGGTGGTATTGTTTCCCAATTAAAAGCTAGGAAATAGATATTAAAAATAGCTAAAGATATGGCCCAAATAATTTATTCCAATTGGTAGAAAAGTAGACTGGATCCTGATTTTCTAACACAAAACCATGTTCTAGTCAATGCAAAGTACTAATTCTCTTCCTTCCAAGTTGCTTTCCATTCCTTGTGCTGCTATCACAGTTCAGACTCATTCACTCACTCATTTATTTACCCTTTGATGAAGGCTTATTGAGTGCCAGACTCTGAAGTAAACACTGGGAATACAATGGTGAGGGAAAAAGATATATTCCTTCCCTCATGGACATCACAGTTCAATAGGGTCACAGATAATCATGAAAATAAATGTTTAATTAAAACCAGCATAGGGAGATGCATGTTAAGACTCTAAAGACATATTTAGGGAGATACATGTTAAGACTCTGAAGACATACTGTAAGAGGAATTAGAGAAGTCTGTGAATGTTTCCTTGAGGAAATAACTATGGAGGGAATGACAAAGGAAGAGTGGCAGAGTCTGCCAGATACAACAAGCAGCATATGCAAAGGCCCTGCGTTGAGAGAATGTATGACACACACAGAAGACCATTACCTGGGAAACCACAAGAGTCAGGGACAAAGTGATTCCAAATTTTGCTGGAGGGACAGACCAAAACCATGCCACACAAGATTATATCAGGTTATTTGCCTTTATCTCAAGAACAATGAAAAGCAAAAAAGAAAGACATGATCACATTTAAATTTTGCAAAGATCATTCCAGGGCAATGTCTGAAAGATGGATGGGACAGATAAAGATGAATGGAAATGGACTGGTTAGGGAAGTATTGTAGAGCTCAGGTGAGAGAAGACCAGTTAAACTAAAGTGCTACAAAGATGGAGAGAAATTGATGTATCCAGGAGGTATATGATAGGAGAAGCCAACACCACACAGTCACGTGTCCCTTAATAGCAGGGTTATGTTCTGGGAAAGGCATCATTAGGCTATTTAGTCATGCCATCATCATAGGGTTTAATTACACAAATCTAGATGCTACAGCCTACAACACACCCAGGTTATTAAGGTTTGTATATGCAGTTATGGGCCCTTAATCGAGTGAAATGTTAAGTGACATATGACAATTATTTTGAAAGGTTCCCAACTGTTCTTCTTATGCTACTTTTTTTTTTAAAGATTTATTTATTTATTTATTTATTTATTTATACATGCACTGGGTACAGTCAGAAGCGCGGGAGGGTGAGAGAATTCACCAGAGCCAGAGCAGGGAGCAGAGCAGGCAGAAGGACCGAAGTACACTGCTGAGGGGAGCAGCGGGTGGCAGGAGAGGTCTGCGCACCATGCAGGACCCTCCTCCGGTGGCCGGGGAGCAGCTGGGGATCGAACCGGTGCCGCAGAGGCTGCAGGCAGCTTCGCTACCCAGCGCTCAACCGCTGCGCCACCGGGGAGGCCCTGTTATGCTACTTTTTTAGTCCATGAGCCACTCCACGTGCCACTGCAAAACCATCTCTCCTTCAACAGTTTTCCCTCCTTTGCCTATTTTCTATGATTTTTTTCTATTACTTAGAATTACCTTTCTCTGTTTATATATAAATATTAGATAACTTAAGTAATATCTTACAGGCAATATGTAATATAGAAATTGTATGCTATTGTATACTATACATGCAAATTATATTCATCTTTCAGTGTTCTGCTTAAGTCCTTTCTCATTTATTAGTAGCCATCAAATGTTCAATGAACACCTACTATATTCCAGACATTGTTTTAGGTGACAGGAATACAGTGGTGAGTTAAAAATAAAAAAAATCCCCTAACCTCATGGCACTTGTGTTCTAGATCACTTTTTGACCCATCTCTCTTCTGAATACATACCAAACTTATAGGCCAAATAGCTCTCAAGTTGGTATTGTCTTATATTTTTTCTTGCTTGTCTCATAGTATTAATCTTGCCTCCTCAGGTAAAATTAAACTTTCTTGAAATCAGAAACCAATGTCTTAATTGCCTCCCAAATTTGCCCCATCATCATCATCTACAACATACTAAGATCTCAAACGATTTGAAAAGATTGGTTGTAATAAAGAAACCTTGTATTTTTATCTTTTTTCCCTTACATTTATTTTATTGAGGAAACAGTTTACATTATATATGCTTTAGGAAAGTAGGCTCACACCTCTTCAGGTTGATGTTACTCTATGACATTCACCACCAAAGTACCCATGATCTTCCACTATAGTCCACTTATTCCTCTACCTTCTTTGCTCCCCACTGCCCACCTTACCTCCCTAGTAGCCTCAATTCTACAATGAGATTTCTAGGGTTTGTTTGGTTTAGTGTCATCATTGCTTTGTTTTCCTTCTTTATGTTCCACATACGAGTGAAATCATCCAGTATTTGTCTTTCTCTTCCTGACTTATTTTTTTTTAATTTTATTTTTTATTTATTTTTTAAAACAAATTTTATTTTTATATTCCCCATACAAATGCAACCCCCTTATTTTGACCCCAATCCCTCCCCTCCCCACTCCCCACCCCCCATAGAGTGTCTCTGGTTCATAGTTTTTTGTTGATTTTGATTTTCACTTTCTCATAGTTATTCATTTTCCTGGTCCCTTATTTAAGTTTTCTAGATTCCGGCTATGAGTGAGACCATCCAGTATTTTTCTTTTTCTTTCTGGCTTATTTCACTGAGCATGATCCCTTCCAGGCCATCCATGTTGCTGCAAATTGCGTGTGTTTATCTTTTTTGAATGCTGAGTAATATTCCATGATGTAGATGTACCACATCTTCTTGATCCAGTCATCTATTTTTGGGCATTTTGGTTGTTTCCAAAGCTTAGCTATTGTAAATAGTGCTGCTATAAACATAGGGGTGCAGGTGCTCTTTGGAATTGATGTTTCTGTGTCCTTTGGGTAAATACCTAGGAGTGGAATTGCTGGATATATGGAAGCTCTATGTTTAGTAGGTCCAGATTCCTGACTTATTTTACTTAGTGTAATCCCCTCTAGATCCATTCAGTTGTTGTAAATGACAAGAGTTCATCTCTTTTTATGGCTGAGTAGTATTCCATTGTGTACATATGCCACATCTAATTAATCTACTCATCTGTCATTGGGTACTTAGGTTGTTTCCATAACTTGGCTATTTTAAATAGTGTTACAATGAACATAGGAGTGTATATATATTCTTGCAAATTGGTGTTTTTTCATTCTTTGGACAAATACCAAGAAGTAGCTTTGCTCAATCACATTGTAGATCCATTTTTTTTAAATATTTGTTTATTTATTTATTTATACAAGAACCAGGGTACAGGCCAGATTCTCGGGAGGGTAAGAGGATTCACCAGAGACAGAGCAGGGAACAGAACAGGCAGACTGACGAAATACACTGCTGAGGAGAGCAGCAGGCGAGACAGGAGAGGTCTTCTTTGCCATGTGGGCCCCTCGCCTGCCGGTAGGGATCAAACCAGCACTGCAGAGGCTGCGGACAGCTTCCCAGCACTGCACTCAACAGCCTATGCCACCAGGGGAGTCCCCGGTAGATCCATTTTTAATATTCTGAGGAACCTACATGCTGGGTAGGGGCTCAGAATGATCCATGGGGGCTCGATCATACTCATTCCCAACAATCTTATACAAGGTTCCTTTTCTCCATAACTAGTCAACATTTATTGTTTTTTTTTTTTTTAATATGGGTCATTTTCATGGATATGAGGCAGTATCTCATTATGGTTTGGGTATGCATTTTACTGATAAGTGATAATGAGCATTTTTTCATGTGCCCATTGGCCATCTGTATGCCTTCTTAGTAGAAAGGTCTATTTAGCTCTTCCACCATTTTTGATTAGGTTATTGGTTTTCTTTTTGTTGAGTTGCATTTTGTAGATCATGGATATTATCATTTGTCAGAGTTGTAGTGTACGAATATTTTTTTTCCTAATGGTAGGATTTTTTTTCATTTTAATAAAGTTTCTTTTGCAGAGCAGCAGCTTTTTAGTTTGATGTAGTCCCATTTATTGAGCTTTTATTTCCATTACTGTAGGAGTGGAGTCCTCAAAGACATCCTTGAAACCAATGTCATTGTTTTGTCTATGTTTTCTTCTATGTAATTTATTATTTCAGGTTTTATATCTAAGTCTTTAATCCATTTTGAGTTAATTTTTATGTATGATGTGAGAGAGTTATCTAGTTTCATTTGTTTGCATGTGGCCATCCAGTTTGCCCAGTACTATATGTTGAAGAGACTTCCTTTTCTCCATTGCATACTCTTGACTCCTTTGTCATAGATTAACTATCCATGTAAGTATAGTTTCATTTCCAGACTCTCAATTCTATTCCTTTGGCCTGTGTGCTTGCTTTTATTAAAATACCACATTGTTTTGACTACCATAGCCCTGTAGTATAGTTTGAAGTCTGGAAATGTGATACCTCCATTCTTCAGTTTTGTCATGATTGTTTTGGTTATTTGGGATCTTTTGGGGTACCACATAAATTTCAGTAACATTTACTTCTTTGAAGAATTCCATTGAAATTATGATGGGAATTGCACTGAAAATGTATATTGTTTTAAGTAAAATGGCCTTTTTAACAATGCCAATTTTTCATAAGCAAGAAATATTTTTTCCATTTCGTTGTTTCTTATTTCTTTTAACAAAGTTTCATAGCTTTTGTTAAAAAAAATTGTACCTTTAGAATAACAAAGTGTTTTCAACATTCATTACATCATTAGGACATCTCTAAATTATAAAACACTATTAGAAATGTATTTTCACTATTGTTCATGCTAATATTATTACCACCATTACAGATTCACAACATTTACTGATTAAACTGTAAGTCTATTCCCAGTCCTGGATCTGGTGGTCTGTGAATTATCATTATTTTTTGATTGAAAATATACATGTAATATAACTTTTTTCCAGATAATTCAGTTCCTATCACTGAAGAACAATGGACATCCTTGATAGTCCTCAAAAGCAGCACAGATATCAAAGGTACATAATTCCTCTGGCAGACTACAAGGAGGCAAAGTTCCAAAGGAAAACCTCCCATGGATGGTAGCATCTCACCTTTCATTATAGCACATTTTCCTTTTGAAAACTGTAATTTTCATAAGTTATGAGCTTGTACAACCCAGTTCCATGCACACAGTCACATGATATCCCACACTCAAAGGGTTTTGTGATATCCTATTTGTAACTGCTAATCCACCCTCAGTCTCCTAACCTCCAAAGAATATGGATTAAGACAGCCACCTTTTAGGCAGATTACACTTTGTAGAAGTTCATTGAATAACAGATTTGAAAAGAAACTGAAAATGTTATTTGTTGATAGACATATTCCCCCCCTGCTTTAAAAATAAACATTAAAATTCAGTGTGACAACAATGGAAGCACTTTATTCTAACACAGTCAGTATCTTCCAGTGACCTGATGTGGTTGAGGAGTTTGCATGGATTTTTAAGAGACAGCAGAATTGGGCTGTAGCAATACCAGACACCCATAGTCACCACACTTTCTATAAAACAGCTAAGCAACATGAGCCTTAAGTGGCATATTGCTTCATATTTTTCAAAAGAAACATTAAAGGTGATTGTCAAATTCTTAATGATTAACACAAAGAACCACATTAACAACTATAAGGATGCCCCAAAGCCTCTAAAAATTTTAGAGGCATATGTTTTAATAAAATCTATTTGGCATGTGCTTAAAAAGTCGCTTAAATTTTGTGTTTAATATGTGTAGTTTAACCATTTGAACTCATCTCCAGATTAGCATCTAGATTACTCTCCTAATATGTAATTATTGTGGACACTTTAGGAAATGTCTACTCTTGTCCTGTTCTCTGAGAATTTCCGTTGTTTTCTCTGGCTATATTTGGTTGACCAGAAGAGGACATTTAACACCTGCTGGTCACCAGATTCTCTAATGAGTATTTGAAGTGGTAATCAAGGTAACATTTACCAGACTCTGGACCTAAAGCATGTAATTTCTTCATGTGATCTGACAAAGAGAAACCCATTGGAGGGAGGGAGGGAGGCAGAAAGTCAGGGAAAGAGGACAAGGAGAAGAAAAAGGAGAGCATAAAAAGAAAATCAGAAGACAGGTGAATAAATAGGAGCCAAAGAGACCCCTCATTTCTTTTACATTTCCAGTGTCATTCTGGTCCAAGATTCTGCCTGTATTCCTACTCCTGGTTTCCATGAGACCTCCTAGAACACTTAGAGTAAATTCTCCCCTTTATACATAATTAAGTTCATTTTTGTTGCTTGCAACCAATGAGATCTATCCAAAACACTCTTTAAGTCAAGCAAATAAAACCTGGTCTAGAAGGCCACACATTTATCTAGTCCACAATCATTTGTCAAACCAAGTCCTGAAAACACAGACATGAATTTATCACAATATTTGACTGCTAAAAGCGCGTTCTTATTTGGGAAGGCAGAGAAATATTTTTTTTAAAAAATATATACAATGTGGGTTGTAGATTCAATGGAATGTACAACCTGAAGGAATGTATCCTGAATAGTGGGGTTAGAAAGGAAAGGGTAGTGAACTTGACCAGGAGAAATCAGTGAAGGCTGCTCAAAAAAGGTGACTGGCAGGAAATATGAAAGATATCTAGTGAAGACCAGGGAGAAAAGTTTATCCCAGAGAAGGAAGTGCACACACAAACAGAGAGCTGACAGAGCCTGGTATGCTCAGAGAGCCAGAAAGTGTTCTCCTTATTAAAGCTCCTGGTTCAATGAACAGACTAGGAGGTGAGAAGAGAGTACAGAGATTGTGAATGGCAGCCTGACACTTCATATGATGCAGCTAGACACAAGCCACTCCACTCTGAAGAGAAAGAACTCAGAGGTCTATCCAGACCCCTTCATTAGTAGGAATGATGATAAAGAAATGGTGATTTCCTCACTTCTCAAGTAAGAAAAATGGGGCACTTGGTGGAATTACAGGCTTGCTAGTGAGACCTTGTGAACCATAGCCATGGATCTATACAGCAAACTGGCCATTCCTACTCACAGTCATAGAAATCCTTAAAAGAGGATGTACCTGAGAAAGTACCCCAAAATTCTGACTTCTGGGGAAGGAGGTGTAGCGGCAGGAAGAGCACAGAGCAGGATTTCTATGATCGAGCAGATGGATAATGGAGGAGTCCTGGAGCCCTCGGTGGCCATTTCAGGATTTCATTGGGATTTACCAGGTACATGGCAGGCAGGGGTGCCAGGGGGCAGGGAGGCTGGTAGGCCTCCCAGCCCCCAGCAAGTCTTCACTCTTTTGGCATTCTCTCGTAGCCTGTTCTTTTTCTTGTTCTCTTCTGGTCTGCTGTTTCACTGGTGTCCCTGTGACGCCGCCCTTATAAGCCCAGTCTCTCAGCCCAGGTGAACCCACATACGCATGCCCACACCCCAGTCCAGGTGCCCGCCATCAGGCATGCGTTCAGGACCACAGGGATCCACCATCAATCCTAATGGCAGGAGGGCAGAAAAGCCTGACAAATATTTACCCTACAGAAGTACAGAAGGGGATAGTGATTCAAATGGGTTTCTTAAATATGGGTACAGAATTATATAAAATTATATCAGGGTATATCTCACTAGAAGAGTCCTCTTGGACATTTTGAAAATGCATTTTCTCTCTTAGAAGATTGATGGGAAAGGAAAGGAGAAAGTATTTTGGGAGGAGGATTAAATATAATGAAGAAAATTCCAAAACCTCTTGGCATTGAAACTCAGGGAGAAAGAAGTAAGGGACGAACTTAAAGACAGCAGAAATATAGACAATAATGAAAGCAAAGTTTAAAAAAAGAGGTAAGTATGTGTATATTTGCTCAGGGGGAGCAAATATTGAATTTTGAAGGAAAGGCACCCTAGGATTAAATGAGATAGAATCAGATACCCAAAGCAAGATGTGAAAATAAAACTAGCTTTCCTATTTCAACTTTCCACTCAAAATGTTTAGTGAAAAAAATAATTTCAGGAAGGAAATAGAGCAGGTGGGACTAAGAGTTTCCATTCTCTCCCAAAACAATTATTGATAATTGCTTGTCCTGAATTAAATTATTTCATCCTAGAGAACCAGATGGTCTAAGCTAGTCCTTTATTTGGAGAACTTAGTGAAGTTCAAACAAACTTTGCCACCACACAAAAGTTTAATAAAGTCAGAAGGAAAGACTCATACTTTCTCTTAGGCTGTCTTAGGATCTATAATCCAACAGCCCTGGCAGGCTGGCCTCAGGGCCTGGCCTGCTGTCTTTTTATGTTGGTCCTTGATTGCAAAATAGCTCCAGCTGTTGAAGGACTTGTTAACCCTTTCTCATTAGAACTGTGTAAATGAAACAAAGCATCCCTCTGGGCCTCCTCAACACTGGGTCAACAGCAACCGATCTTAGAAAGGTGTTGTGCACCCCGAAATGCTCACTATGATCCCACCAATCTGCCCTGTCAAGGTAGTTCCCTCATCCGAAACTCCTTGTCAAACTTGAATGTGTATGTCAATTACCTTTGGGTCTTGTTAAAATATACAGATCAGGTGAGCAGGTCTAGGATAGGTCCTGAGACTGCGGTTCTAACAATTGTAACTCATTCCCCCTCCCCAAGATCTTGAAGCTGTGGATGAGACTGTGCACAGGGAGGTCTTAGAAGGTGACAGTGACAAATATCCAAGTAATCACCTAAGAAATTTAAAACAGGCCTCAGACTGGGGCAGGTGAGCCAAAGCAGAAATGACCATAAGATACAGGCTCTTTTGTAACGCTGTCCTATCAGCTGCCGCAACAGTATCCCCTAAACAGTGACTTTCATAACGTGCCAGCTGGAGGTTGAGATAATCACAGGACTTCAGACATGGACTTTATTGCCAGGGCAGATAATCTTACCAAAAAGGGGAAGAGAACCAGAAGGCATTCAAATCTCTGGGCAAATATGACTTGCAATTTATTATCATGTGAAAAGCATAAGTGGCAGCAGCATTGTGATTTTTTTTCAGGATCTAAAAAAATTGATAACATCAGGGTTGAGCTATCTCTTGCCTGCGGCTCCTCCTGCTGCAGTCCCATCCTCAGCAGACCTGGGGGGCCTTACTCATCTTCATCTATCAAGGGGGGGGCATGTGTGATTACACAAGTTAGATATAAAGATTGCAAAAGAAGCATGACAGGGTGATGGACATTTTGCACCACAAGAATAACGTTTGGCACAACGGACAATTACCATCCCAAGGTGGCATTGCGTCTGGTGTCCACAATCCCTGTTTAGAGAAGGAAAGGTCACAGTAATAGTGATGGAGAAGCAGATTCCAGGGGAGTGGCTGGTCGGGATCCTGAGACCCAGGTCCTCAGGTCTTCACATTGATCCTTCCGACGGCTCCAGCTTGGTGGAGAGCTCGCCTCCTTGCCAAGAACCGTGTCGTGGATCATATCATTAAGAGGCTAGCTGTCTTCAGGCAATCGCTCAGATTTTTTTTTTTTTTACCTTATTACCAATCTGCCTTTCTTAGCAAAGGTCATGAAATGGACAAGGGATGTCTCATCTTCGTTATAATCCACTGTTTGAAACATTTCAATTAAGCTTCAGATCAGGCCCCAGAACTGAGACTGTTTTAACGAGGGGAAGTAATGACCTTCTGTTGCAGGTGGTTTCTGGCACACCATCAGTTTTAATTCTTCTTGATCTTTCTGCACCCTTTGATAGCCGGGATCAAGGGTTCTCTTGATATGCTTCAAGCACATTGGAGGACTTTTAGGGACTCCGCTGACATGGTTTTTATCCCTGCGGTCTCTGCCGAGCTGGTTGTCACCTGCAAGTTCTCCACGCTCGTTCAATTTACCAAAGATTAAAAGACAGCTGAAAAGACCGGGCCCATGTGCTAAACTGTGAGTGTCTGCATGTGTCCCCAAAGCAAGTGAACATCAGTGGGATTCTGGCGAGACAGTGTGATAACCTCTTTGATGCATGCTCCCCGGGAAGAAGGAAGCCTCACAGAGGACGTGAGAGCAGCAGTGTGAGCACGGTGGGCTTAATGGGGCACACCCCGGGTGTGCATGTGTGTGTGCATGTGTGTGTGTGTATGTGTGAACATGCACATGGGTATTCTGGAATGAAGACTTTTGAAAGTTGCACCGGTTTTATATTGGAGGGTCCAGGCTCTTGTGAAATTTTATTTCCTTAACAGAGACATGGATATTTTAAGGAATGCAATTCTTTTGAAAAGGATTTAACACATTTCTCATCCTGGATAAAGGACAAGAGGGACAGATAAAACACCTTCTTTCCTTTTGGTATTGAAGAATCCCCTTTATTTTGCT
The DNA here is from genome assembly GCF_014898055.3 of Talpa occidentalis. Classification (NCBI taxonomy): domain Eukaryota; kingdom Metazoa; phylum Chordata; class Mammalia; order Eulipotyphla; family Talpidae; genus Talpa; species Talpa occidentalis. The sequence goes on from NW_023605305.1 coordinate 40,372,062, forward strand.
TATTCTTTAACAATTCTTGACCCTTACTACATGCTGGTCTCATTGTTGGATGGTTCTGGGTGGGGGGAGGAAAAGGACAGAAATGAATAAGACAAAGATGTCTGCTTCCAAGAAGTTATAGTCTTTTCTGAGGGACTTAGATTCCCAAATAATGATGCAAATAATTGTTTGAAGAAAAAGGCCAGTGTTCCATGCAGAAGTGCAGGTTCCTACGTAAACCTGTGAGAGGAGGACCACCCTGGTTTGAAAACTCACATTCTGGTGCATATTTTTGAAGAAGGGTGAGGTTGTCAGCATGCTCTATGGTGGGAGGCAGGACTTGGAAGAAAAATGAAGGCTTCCCTGCCAGGATGAGGCTATTAGCAGGTGTCTGTGGGGGTGGATGTCAGCAACAAACAACCTCATGGACTTTCAACATTTATTCAAGAAAACACAGTGAAATAGCCATGTCCTTTTTAAGAAATACTTTATTGATGTATGGTTGACATGGTAAAAACTGTACCTATATAATGGACAATTTGATGAATTTGGAGATGGACCTGTATAACCATCATCAAGGCCATCATTGAACACATTACCTTCTAAAATTTCCTCTAGTTCCTATTGTTGTTGTTGCTATGATTGTGTGTGTGTGTGTGTGTGTGTGTGTGTGTTTGATGGAAGGGGGCAAGAAGACAACATAAAATCTACCCTTTTAACCAATTTTAAGTCTGCTACAGCACTCAGCTACAGGCACTATGCTATACAGTAGGTCTGCAGAACTTATTTATCTTGCTTAACTGAAACTTCGCACCCTTTGAACATCACCCCCTCACTCCCCCTCCCCCTATCCCCAATACCTCATTTCACTCTTCTATGAATCCAGTGATTGCCTATTCCATATGGAAATGAGATCATATATTGCATACTCCGTGACCTTGAAGGCGGACCAGCCCGATCACTAGATACTCAGATTCCAAGTCAGAGTACCTGGTGTGATTCTTAACTTGGCCATTCATAACTGTGCCATCTGGGGCAAGTTCCTTAGCCTCTCTGTGCCTCCATTTCCCCAACTGTACAACTGGGACTGAAGAATACAGACCTCATGGAGTTCATCTGAGAGTGACGTGAATTATCAAGCACAGCAGGTGTGAAGTACTTACAACTGTAAGTGCTGCTCTCACTATGATGGGGGAGCCAGAGTTGTTCTCTCCCTCAAAGTCACACCTCATGCCTCTCCTTACCCCTCCCAGCACTGGTTAGTCACAGGACACACAGTTGTCATCAGAGGTGCTGTACTGCCCCTGACCAGGAGGCAAGTCCAGCTACAGACCTGCTGTTGCTTTGCTGCATGATGAGTTATGAAGTTAGATAGTGATTTCCATGCACTTCCTTTCACCTAAGTTTTAGGGAGAGACCAAGGGTGTTGTAAGGCATGAATTCCCAAGGTCATTAGATCTGTCCCCTGTCTTCAGTCCCCCTCTTACATAATCCATGGAGGGGTCTGTTTGCTTGAGCATATCAAGAAAAAATAAATGTGCTTTGGTTCAGTGACCGTCCATGATAAGACGAGCCCTTTGTGACCTGGTTGCTTTCTGGGAAGGAGGCCCATGTTTCCTTGACTTAGCCCTGACACCAGCATCTTGGAGCCATGCCTGGAGTGGGGGTGTGCAGAGAAACTGCCAACAGACACCTGGCCCCCTGAGGAGGCTGCTCTGGGGGTTAGGTCCAAAATAGTTTCCCACCCGTGGATAATTATTTTGTCAGAAATGAAACCTCTGGTGTTCCCTGGCCTCATTTCGACACCCACCATCCTTCCTTTCCCTCTTTAGAGTCCTATAGTAATGTCATTAAAGTCCTTGGAAAATGTCAGTGGAAACCAAGGTTTTTGTTGGTTATAACCTATGAAAAATGTATTGGATTTAATATGTTTGGTTTGGGAAATCAGTTTTTGTCCACTATAACCAATTGTCCATAATAACCATGTCTGTTGTAAGTGGTGTGCACTGTAATAACCCTCCTATAAAGGGTAAAATGAAAGACAAACCATTTCACATGGTAGCAGGAGCCATATCAATATAGATCACTGCCTACGTATATCAAATGATTGATGGCCATTTTTAAGGCTCTTTCAATTCAATGCCAGTGCCGTCCAACAGCAGTAAAGCACAAGGTATTTGCTGATACCCTTCCTGATAAACTGTCTGGTTGCAAGTGAGAAAAGTTTAAGGAATGAAAAGGCACCAAGAGCCATTTCTTTCAAATGATCCATTCCCAGATTCCTGCGGGGAGACAGTCCTCACTGTTGGAGATGGAACCCACTGAAAAGCAGGTAGCAGATCTGCAGAGCACCCTGCTCAGGGGCCAGCTGTCCATCAGCACCTTCTCTGCAAAATGGTATAAAACAGGCAGGACACTTTCTTTTCTGGGACTCTGCTTGCTACTCAGAGGCTTGTGCTCAAAGATTTCACCAAGTTAGTTGTCAGGATGCAAGATCACTTCCATTTTGCAATGTGTCTGCTCACCTTCTACCCAAAGCCAACCACCATTCTCCCTTTTCTGCTTTCCACCTCTCTGACATAAGGAAGAACATAGGGACCAGTGTTCTTAAATACAATACACAAAAATTGACACAGCACTTTGGTCAGCTGGAATGTGGACACCTCAGACAGCGTAAGCCTTGGAGTTGATCAAATATATGTTGGCATCTTTCCTCTATCCCCTATTACCTGGTCACCTTGAGCAAGTTTCTCAACCCATGTTCTCATGTTCTCTTCTGAAAAGAATGGATTAGGATGCCTATGTCATGTGATGTGAGACTATTCTGAGATATCATGTATGATGGCATCTAGAAAGTTCTGGCACAGATTTGGCCCACGTGAGTATTTGGGGGCTCCTGTCTGTCCTCCCATAGCAGCCTCATAGCATTACTCTAGCTCACCCTGTGTTATCCCTTGTTTACCTGTTTTATCTACCCACCCCCACCTTCACCAAGTGTTCTGTGAAGACTAAGACCTTATTTAGTTCCCTTTGGTATCACCCACTGGTAGGGACAGATTAGTTGCTCATTGAAGGTTTGTTGAATGAATATATGGATGTTGGCTTCTTTTCCCACTTACATACCTTCCTTGGGAAGTAGTTAAGATCTCTGCTTCAGGGATTTTCCCTTGAGGGTTTTATTTTCAGAACATTGAACATGGTACAATCCAACAATAAAAAACAAAAACAACAGAAAACACAGTCACTACCTCTCAGTTGTGAATTCTTTCCACATATGTTGCATTTCTCCATAACAGCTTCACCTGGAGAAGGCTGGTTATCTGTCTCCTCTGGAGTTTCAGCCTTGTTAAGTTAAACACCCCACTTGACCCTTCTCCATTACCTTGTAAGAAGTAAGAAAAAGGTCTCTGCACAGCATCCCTGAAAGAATGTGTACCAAGCAGCAGGGCACAGGGCCTGATCCTGAACCCATCCTTATTCTATTGACTTACATTCACCCAACCACGTGTCCTCATCTGTAATGTACCCTGTTCTTCCTGCTGAATCTGTAGGGTCCAGTGACAGAATGCAAGGGAAAGTACTATGAAAACTCTAGAGCACTATACTAAGATTTTAGGATAAGATTACACTTACCTTCTAAGGGAGCTTTTTGAATCCTTCACTGCTCAAGGAACTCTTAGACCAAATGGTCTATTGAGATTCTTACATGATTGAAAACTGAACAGTGGAGCACCAATTCCTCATTATAGGAGCCTGGCTCCTTGGGCCCCTGACTAGGACCACGTACCCAAATGGCCATGGACATCACAGCTCCCTCCTTGGACGATGGCCCAGATGCACTCAGCAGGAGCATCCAGCTCCATGCCTTCCACATGACCAAATTCAACAAAATGACTTCCTTAAATAATTCACTCACCACTCCTTGCTTGAAAGAGATTTGTACTCTGTGCAGAGAAAATTGCTTGGGCCTTTGCTAGGGAGGTTCCAGCCTAACACCACTCCCATAGGTACCCCCCTATTCTTCCCTTCACTTCCCTGTACCCACCTTGAGAACCCCCCACCATCTCCCACAGTTCTGAAAGTCAGCAGAGACAAGAAGGCATGAGTTGAAAATGATCTTTTTGTCTGTCACAACACTGGTTGTTAATGATAGAATTTAAACATTCTCTAGTCTGGTCTCTGGTTTTGAGTTGTATGAATTTTGCAATCACATTTCAGTGAAATTTCAGTGCTGAGTCCTAGAACATTTTCACTGGCCCTTCCTGCCTCTGTGGTTTTTCCTATGGGAAGCAGAACAGAATGAAAAGTAAAGGAAGGCTCTGGTTCAAATCCCAGCTCTGGCCCTCAATTTGCTCAGTGAACTTGGTGAGTTACATACCCCTCAGTGCCTTGGTTTCCTCACCTGGAAAAACAATAATAAGAGTTCCCTCTTAAGAGGTAATTTAATGATCAAAGACTAAAGTCACAGAGGGTCTCAGGGTTAAGTCTCAGCACTATCACAACTGTGGCCTGAGTTCGATTCCCAGCCAGGGAGCTAACCCACACATGGTGCAGCCAACCTCTCCTGTCACTCACTGCTCCCCTCAGCAGTGTATTGCTCCGCTTGTTCTGCTCCCCCACTCTGTCTCTGGTGAATCTTCTCACCCTACCCCCTGCACTTCTCGCCTATAACCCAGTTCTTCTACACATAAATAAATAAATCTTAAAAAAAAAAAAAAGACATCACAGAAAGCACTTCAAATTGTACCTGATATTCAGTATATGCTTAATAAAGCTTACTTGTTATGGTTGGCATTGTTTTGGGGGAAATAATCATTGTTACCACAGTCCTGGTGAAAATTAAATGAGTTTGGTGCATTTAAATTGCTTGTCATAATTCTTGGCAAAAAAAACAAAGGTTTAGGAAAAGTAAGCACCTGTCTGGAATGCCCTGCCCCCAACTCTGCCGATCACATTCCCCCCAAATGGAGTCCCATCTTTTCCTTCCCAGAAGCCTTTCCTGATTAGTGCAGCTATGAGAAGCCTCTCTCCTGACTCTAGGAGTGATCCCTGGAATTTATCATCCTCTGATATGTAACATGGCATTTATGTACAACACCATGTCTCCAGTCTAGCTAGAAACTCACAGAGGATGGAGTCTGGGTTAAAAGTATAGGAACTATACCTGTTATGAACCTTCAATAGATATTTGTGGGTTCATCAAATAAATGAATGTTCTGATAAAATTGTGAATTCAATAATTTAATGAAAAATTATCATTTAAGAGCAAAACTTTTTTGATTCATTTCTTTCAAGACTCTGTCCACTTGGTGGTGGCAACATCCTTTTTTTTAAGATTTATTTATTTATTTATGGGGTACAGGCCAGAGGTGTGGGGGGTGAGAGGATTCACCAGAGACAGAGTGGGGAACAGAACAGGCAGACTGACTGAAACACGCTGCTGAGGGGAGCAGCGGGAGAGTCAGGAGAGGTCGGCCACACCACGTGGTAGCAGCAGTCAGTGACAGTGGTTCCTTCACCAGGCTGCCCCAGGGCATGCAGGCCTACTGGTGCTGCAGTGGTAAAGTCACCCAGTACCAGAGGAGGCTCCTACAGCCAAGGTGAACCCCAAGCCCCAGGTCCTTGGAGAAGTGTTGAGCCCCACTGGGGCAGCTCCACCACTGTGTTTGTCTGGAGTCACAGGCAGTCAAGGCCCAGTGGAGTGCCTGGGTCAACATGGCGGGATTTCAGCAGAACCCACCCTCCAGTGGCCCAGTGCATACCCAGCACCACAGAAGGGGCACCAGGTGCAGTGTGCCTCCTGCCCCACTGAGAATGGCTCCATTTGTGGCTCCTTGGAGCTCACTGGCCCATGAACCTGCCTTCGGGGCAGGTCAAGTCTGTGCAGGAGCCAGCCTTTTCCCTTTTGTATTTGGTGCCTGGATCATAAAATGGACAAATCTGAGCTCAGTGAAACAATCAGGTTTGAGTCAGTTTGTGAGTTAATTATTCAGATTGAAAAATGGAAGCTAATTGATTGGTGTTAACTGGCACTAATCAGACACTTAGAATTGAAAGTGGTCCAATCAGGTTTGTATAGTTGGGGACCCTGCAGAGGGTATAAAGCAGGGCAGGCACCAGCTTTATTCATTCTGCTCCCAGCCTCCAAAGAAAGAAGTGTTCTGCTCCTGGCCTCTGAAGAGGGAAGGAATCAGCAGACTGCCTCTGAGGAAGCATCAAGCAGATGTCCTCTTAGGGAATCAAGCAGATCTCCATAGACCTTCACAGAAATCCAGCCACCATACTGACCTCCAGCCCTACCTCTGACACTACCTGCAAACAACACTGTCAGCCTTGGCCTGGTGTCTCAAAGAACTGTCAACTATTGGTATATGCCAAGAGCTTACAAAGAACTGTTTGTTTTTGGTGTAGGCCAACGACTCACAGAGAATTGTAACACTGTTGTCTCTGACACCACTGTCTAGTGACCGGTACTGACCAACACTACTGCCCAGGGCTGACTGGTACCGCTGACAGGTGACCAACACTCTGTGTCCAGTCACCTGTGAGAGCTACCTACCACTTCTGACCACCCAGCACTACCTCCCAGTGGTGTTGCCTCTTGCTGTCTGATCCATCATCCAGTGCTGTCCAGGCAGCCTTCAGACTATTGCTGTGAGCTACTACAGCACCACCTCAGCAGCCGCACCTGTGAGCACCTTCAGCCGCCATTGTGAGTTGGACTCTGGTGCACTCCTGACTGGTGGGCCACCAGCTCCAGGCCTTGTTCACAAGAGAGCACCATCTGCACAAGTGGTCTTTGTTTGGAACTATTGAACACTGCAGACAGTATCTGGGATGAGACAGCCAACTGCTTGTGGCCTTAGAAACTCTTTGTTTCTCCAATCTCCTCTTTGCTAAATAAGCCCCGTTGTTATCGTTCAATAAGCCTGAGTGGTCTTGCAGTTCTAGCACACAGGTGGGAACCCACAGACAATGACCTGTCCCACACCTCAGCACTGTCCTTTAGTACTGTTTTGTGCACTGTTTTGTGTGTGTGTGTGTGTGTGTGTGCGCATGCACGCATGCTTGTGCAATCAGTCCAGAATGTGGAAGCATTAGCACAAAAAGAGTTGTTTAGGATATGATTGTTAAAAAAAAATCAAAATTTCTTCTTTTGATGAATGAGGAGAAACTAGTGATAGATCTAAACCCTCGGGTTTATAAAAGTCTTCCTTCATCAAAAAAAAAAAAAAAAACCTCTTTGTTTTAGGGGGAAAGCTGTGATTTCTTTTGCCTTCAAGCTGCTTTTTGTTGCTGGGAGGCTGTGGTGGTCCCAGCTAGTTTTTAAACCAATCAGAACTGCTATTAGCTCTGTGTGTGTGTGTGTGTGTGTGTGTGTCCACCCATAGAGGTCTTTTCTGGCCATGACTTGGATAGAGGATATCATCCAATAGGAATTATGGCACAAAGTATGAAGAACAAGGGGTTTGAGTGAGGCCATTAGCTGAAAACAGGATTGAGGAGTTATCAGTAATTTCACTTCACCCCATTTTATCTCTTATTTTTCCTTTCTCTTTCTTATATGCCTTATTCTATGGAGAACAGAGAATTTGTAGTTCACCAAATGTATCCTTTGGACCTGGATTGTCTTGAGCATTTTCCATTACAGACCGCTGGCCTTTCTGGGGCCCCGCCTTTCCAGATGGAACCTTCCCAAGAAGAGGCCAAGGAGATGGGATTCTTATCTAGGCTTTTTTTCAGGCACTTATGAAATCTGTCTATAGGGAATTCCCTGTTTGGTGTTCAAAGAGACAACACATTTGCATTTAGATTTTGGTTTTTGTGAGCATCTTGCACATGGTAACCCCTCACACACCTATTCCTAAATGAACAGGTTTGATGAATGAATAGGTGATTGTTTCTCTTAAGTAGAGCAGTCACAGTCTTCTTAAACAACAGAGTCTATTTTGATACCATTACTAATTCTCCTCACTTCACTGCCCCTTGGGCCTAGACCAAGCTCAGCCCTCAGAGGGCCCACATTTCATGGGTGGGACACACAGGGGAAGGATTTGCTCATTCACCTGCAGCCCTTTCTAGTGAACCCAAAGTCCAAAGAGCACCTGGCATGTGCCAAAGTCCATTGTACCACCACCGCCAAATGATGCTGTGTTGCCGTGGGACATAGATGCCAGCTGCAGTGGGTACAGGTAAGGAAGATGAGGCAGAGATCGAAACTCTGTGCTTTTCCCCATTATGAGTGAGCATAAGATACTAGCAACAGAGTTCGCCTATGCTCTGGAGAGGAAGACCACGCTTCTTCCCAAACAGCTTTTAGCTGCTCCACTGTCTGCCTAAGCTCTGGCCTAGGAATTCCAGCCTTAAAGTTCACCATGTAAATTCCCTGGGGCCAAAGCCTGGACCCCCCACGAGGCTGGAAAAGCAGAGTGATAATTACTTAGTGGAATAGATCAGACTATTCAGTTTTGCCAATTGAAGGGCATGTGAATGCTCTACCTTCACATAGTTGTACTTACTGACTTATTAATCCATTATTTGTGTTCCACAAGTTTAAAACTTTCTTGCTCTGTAAGTGGTAAGAATTTCCAGTTAAAGACAATCATTGTAATCCCAACACCCACTCTGTTCCTAATTAGCTCTGTAATTAAATTACCAATTAAAGAGAACTAAAAAAACTTCTCATTGGATAAAGTAAAATGTCCTTAATTATGATGTTGTATCCTCGATGAACAGAAGCAGAAATATATATACACACACATTCACACACGAAATTAAATATATATGTACCCATCTATAAATGTCATCTTTTCATAGACTTTTCCATACCAGAGCTTCAAACTCAAGCTACACGCCAGAGTTGTGACTCTCCTTGGTATTTTTAAGAGGGTGGGTGGGAGAGGAGAGGGACAAAGCAAGACAACTTTATTGGCTTAAAGTTGCCTCATAAAAATAATGATATTGATCAAATTTATAGGGCTTGATTCAAAGGGGAATTGTTCAAGTGACTTTCAAATAAGAGAACTATAATAACAATTAAAAAAAAAGGTACATAGTTGGAATGCTATCTTCCAAAGGGCTAACTTTTGCCACCTATTAACCCGGCTTTCTCTCACACAAAAGCAGTTAGGATGGTCTATAAGATACAGCAGTGATTTAGAGGAATCCCTGAGTATTGTGTCTTAATGGGGTCTGAGTGTTGGCTTGACAGAGCTCCATGTGGTTTTCATGTTTTGCTAATATATGAAACAAGAGAGGAAATAAAGACTACTATGAACAGGAAGGAAAGCAGCTTTCTTTTTTCTGTATTTACATTTTACAAAATTTACCATTTTTCCCTGAGGGTTCAGGATCACTAGTGTGTTAATTAAGTTCACAACGGCACATACCAAGTCAGGAAATACCAAAAAAAAAAAAAAAAAAAAAAAGCTTCTTGCAGCAAAACTGAGTTACCCGTGGCATGTAATGAAGTTATACACTGCCCTACTGTTCAAGCATTCTAAATTCTGAATGTGCCAAGTAAATCACTTCTTAATTATTGGGGAGGTTAATTCATTTCCCCAACTCTCCTCTGCCTCTCCCTGCCCAGTTTCCCTCCTAGGTTATTATATCTACCTATGCATTTCAGCGTACTGCATTTTAAGTCTTAAGAGGCTAGATTTTGTGTTGTATACCTCAATCAGAGGAAAGGAATTTGGCACAAACATTCCAAAGGAAATTCTAGTAGGGCGATGAAACTTAGTGTGGAAATTTTTATCTCAAAGGGGACATGGATTGGGGAAAGTTCTTATTAAGCAGCAATTTTCTGGAAAACTAAAACTGAACTCTGGTCACTGCTACTGTAGGCAGAATAAGACACATTATTAAGTGTCCTCTGCATATCTTTGCATTTGTAATTTTTTTGTTTTTTTAAAAGATTTATTTATGTATACAAGAACTGGGGTACAGGCTAGAGGTACAGGGGGTGAGAAGATTCACCAGAGACAGAGTAGGGAACAAAACAGGCAGATTGACTGAAATACACCGAGGGAACAGTGGGTGAGACAGGAGAGGGTGAGACAAGGGGCAGTGGGTGCACCATATGAGTATCTCCCTGGCCAGCCGGGGATCAATCTCGTGCTGCAGAGGCTGCGGACAGCTTCATAAACTGTCTTAACCCCTTGTGCCACCAGGGAGGCCCTGCATTTGTAATTTTGAATGAATCCTAGAAGCAGAATCCTGACGTCTACCAGACAAGAGCTACTTGAAGGCTGACGCCTAACAAATAACACAGCACAGATGATTGCCCCCTCACCATTTAAAAAACAAAATAAAAATACCATCCGGCTGGTCTTGGAATTTTCCTGATGAGAACTCTGAAAAGCCCAAAAGAGGATAATGAAAGAATAAGGCAGTCACCGTTTGTAGATGCAACTCAGACATCATTGTCAGTGACCAGCCTTCCCTCCTCTTGGTTCCTAGAAATCATGGAGGGTTGTGGCTTCCATATTACAAATGAGGAACCTTTAAACTATCAGCAGCTTCCATAAACAGTCACAGAAAATGATGGGCTGTCAGGCCACACCCGAAGATAAGAGCAAACCCGAGATCTAAACTCCCCGACCTGATCATCTTGGCATCTGAGAAACTTACCCAAGTTGTTAAAGTCATTCAGGCAGAGTTTGCTCAAGTTTTAGAAAGTCAGCCTCTCATCACAGCGGAGAGATGGTACATCTCCCGACCATGTGATGTCTGTTTTTGGCTGAGAAAGCTGTCCCCTATATCACACAGCTCCGCAGCAGGACCTCTTTCTACTAAACACGCTCGCTTCCCACATGAGCCGCCATATGTCTCACCCTTCAGAAGAAGTTGGGTGTGAATCCATTTTTATTTTAGCAAGGACTCTGATTCTGCTCGTCATTAATCTTCCCCCTTTGTCTCATCCCTCATCTCTTGCCAAATGACTTTTCAAGTACTCACTGAACTTATTTTAAAGGACGAAGCATTCCTGCACTCCTTCTGTGAAGACATGCCATAAGAAATGAAGAAAATGACTGGAGATCCCTCGTATTTAAAGAAGGATTTGTGGAGAGGCCTTCACATTTTAGTAAATGCCTTTCACTACAGGGAACCCAGTAAAGAAATTCAGTGACATTTACTCTTCTGGTCTCTAAGTCGACACTGGTATGGTCATTCTCAAATTTCAGTATCTTTATAGAATCTTCCAGAATATGTGCAAAATACAAAATCCCAGGCCCTGTTCCTGTCTGGCCCAGTTATTCCCGGAGCCCAGGAATCTATTTTTGAAAGCTCTCCAGGTAATTCTCCTGCAGGTGGTCTCTACACCACACCTTGAAAAACACTGCCCTTTGGATGTTTATCCACATCTCAAAGATAATTTGCAGCCTTGGCTGGCGTAGGGCCTGGCTGCAGGATATTGGAATGTTAAGAGGTCAGGGCAGAAGGGCTTGGGCTGAGACAAGGGGGCCTGAAAGTCAAAGGTCACCTGCCCACTTCTTTTCTGAATCCAAGAAGTTACTTAGGTCTTCTTGTTTTCCTGAGTTCCAAACTCACCCATTAGCAAAATAAAGAGCAGCCTGTTCAAATTCTTTCTATGAATCTTTCCCTGGGTTCCTTAGGAGCAAAAGGCCTGTGTTCTCCCAGGAGTTGGCTTTGCTCTTTGTATAGCAGTGTTTTCTCCTTCCTCTCAACTGTCAGTTCCCAGTTATACAAAGCAGTTTTCTTGTTCTGAATCACATTTTTCATGTGTACCATAACTAATCTGGACTTTGAAAATCAAAATGGGAAGCAAACCATGTGACCCGAATGTGATTTTTTTTTTTTCAATAACCGGAGCTCTTAATATTGCGTTTTGCTTAATGACCTAAGACAGGGATTGACCAGGATTACTATTTCTGCCCTATTCAATTCACACACAGAGTAGAATTCACATAACCTGGCTTTAATTTTTTTTCATATAAATAATTAATTCTACATTTAAAAACACATTAAGATGTTTTATTTCTTAATCAGCTAATTTGACTGGGAAACAAAGATGTCTTTTATTCACATTTTCTTTGAGTCGTGTTACTGTAGTAAAAGTTCCCCACAAGATTTGGCCTTCGCTCACAAGTTTTGCGCCTGCCAATTAGTTTCCAGAGTCGCTATTTTACAAAAATGCTTCTCACTTTTAAAAAATGTAATTGAATGTCTGTTCATCACAGAGTTTCTTGTGTTCAAGCTCAGGGTGTTAAACATTTTTCGGGTTGACTTGGGTCAGCTTTGAAAAATTTCAGACAGTGAAACTTGAGAAGGGACCCTTTGCTATAGTGTGTCCCTCACATTCTGTGAAGTATTAAGTGGATATTTAAATGGACTTGTTATACCTCAAGCCCGCCTTAAAGTGAGCCATATAGTTTACAAGACTGTTAATTAAATGAGAGGATTGCATGGGATGCACATGTATTTTCATAATCATTCGCATTGGCCCAGAGTTTCCCTTTAATTTTCAGACTAATTAAAGTAACACATTGAGCTGCAAAGGGTGGATGGCTGTTTCTGCATAGATGCTAACACTGATGAAAGTGGAAGGGTGAATTTTTCCTTTTTAAAGGAAGGAAAGGAGTGGGAGAAGAAAGAATTCGCCTGAGTGAGTGGCCCTGACTCCATTCCATTCATGGCTCCCTATTTGTTCCACTCCTGGATCAAGTTTTTAATTTAACAAGACTGCATTTGGGGAGGGGGGGGGGAGTTTTTGACCCCATCTGTTTGGGGCCAGAGTGTGCCCCACCTGGTGGTGCAATTGATTTTTGAATTAACAGGGCTTTATTTCAGCACAATAGAGCGATTGTTTAGTTGCTTTTAAGCACTAGGATTCTTGGAATCTGATGGGCCAAAAAATAAATCAGACTGCAACATGCAGCTCTCTGGGCTGCTAATTGCATTTGACCCATTATCCTCCACAGCCCTGGTTCAAACTTTGACACGGCTGACTTGGAGTTTGAAATGTAAATGGAAGGGCTGCTTTTGCAGGTCATCGTACTGCGGAGAGTCCATTCCTGGAACACTCTCCAAGGCCTGGAAAGGAGAAGAAACAGATATGAGCAATTATCCCCAGATTGTGCAGCTGCTGGCATTTGAGGCTGGCAGGCAAAGCCCTGGGCCCCTCTCCCTCCAGCACCACCCAGCGGCCGGCAGGAACCCAGGGAGTGAGGCTGACTGGGAGAATTTGCATCTGCAATGCCAGGCACCCATGCGTTTGTTCATCACTTCCAAGGAAATGGGGCAGAGGGAGGGCCCCATCTGCCCCCCCCACACCACCCAGAAAAAGCGTGCTGCATTAGCAGCTCTTTTCCTGGCCTCTCCAGCTTTATCCTCAGCACAGTGGCTATGCCTTGGCATCCATAAACCCTCTTTGAAAAAGAGCACAGGGCTTCTAAAGTTCCCCTCTTTCTTTAGAAAGGAAACTTCCATTTGTGGGAGGCTTACCCAAAAGCAGTAGCTTGTGCTGATCCCCAGCCTGGGTGGGACTCCACTCCCCTCTCACCCAGAGCTCTAGCCCCTTGAACCTTAGCTCTCTCCCTGAGGGGCACAGGCCTACATTGATTTAAGTGACTTATTTTTTAAAAGGATTTATTTTTCCATACAAGAACTGGGGTACAGGCCAGAGGTGCGGGGGGTGAGAGGATTCACCAGAGACAGAGTGGGGAGCAGAACAGGCAGATCTACTGAAATACACTGCTGAGGGGAGCAGCAGTGTAGTGGCAGGAAGGCCACTGAGCAGGTTCTCTAGGATCCCAGCAGACCGGACCGGGTAAAGGAAGAGAGTCCTGGAGGCTTCAGTGGCTTTTCAGGCTTTATTGGGATTTACCAGGTACATGGCAGGCAGGGGTGCTTGGGGGGCGGGAGACTGGCAGGCCTCCCAGCCCCCAGCAAGTCTTCACGCTTTCTGGGCTCTCCAGCATTCCCTCACATTCTCTCTGCTTCTCTCGTGGTTCTTCTGGCATCCCTGTGACGCTGCCCTTATAAGCCCAGTTAGACCAGGTGTACCCACTTATGCATGCCCACACCCTATTCCAGGTGCCCGCCATCAGGCATGCATTGGGGACCACAGGGTTCCCTCATCAATCCTTATGGCAGGAGGGCAGAAAAGCCTGATATCATTTACTTACCCTACAAGCGGGCAAGGCAGGAGAGGTTCTGCTGCTCCATGTGGGTTGCTCCCTGGCCTGCAGGGATAGAGCTTGTGCTGTAGTGACTGGGGACAGCTTGATGGCAATGTCTTTAACCCCTGCGCCACCAGGGAGGCTCTAAGCGACTTTATTTATTTTTTTTTTAAATAATAAATTTTATTTTTGTATTCCCCATACAATTGCAACCCCCCCATTCTGACCCCAATCCCTCCCCTCCCGCCACCCACCCCCCCAAAAGTGTCTCTGGTTCATAGTTTTTTGTTGATTTTTATTTTCACTTTCTTATAGTTATTCATTTTCCTGGTCCCTTATTTAAGTTTTCTAGATTCCTGCTATGAGTGAGACCATCCAGTATTTTTCTTTTTCTTTTTGGCTTATTTCAGTCTAAGCAACTTTAAATGCAGGACCAGGGACAATGCTTTTTAGGGCTGGCACTGGCTGCTGAGTGGGGAGAATAGAGAAGGCCTATGGGGGGAGGGTGATTTCCACATCAGGAGGGCTCTGGGGGTTCAGAGGTGATTGCAGGTAGGAAGAAGAATTGGACACAAATGCCAGCTCACCAGACTGGCGGGGAGGACTGGTCCTGAGAAGACAGGGCATGGGGGGCCCCTGGGGACACTTCAGACACCACGGAGCCATCTAAGCCAGCCCCAGGGTCTGCAGTGGCACTGAAAAGGGGCTGCGTTCAGGGTGACAGTCAAGTTTACACCCCAGCCCCACTACTTGCTAGGTATTTGACCTTAGCCAAGTAATATAAGCCTATGCCTCAGTTTACAAAATGCTCAACTGACAGCAATTATAAATAATAACCACACTTAAGGATTGTGAGGACTGAGTGCTAAAGCCTGGTGAATGGTAGGGGGTAATAAATTCTAAGCAATGTGATCATTACAACCAGGGCCAGGCTTCATCTTGCTTGCAGGGAGAGTTGAGGGTCTCCAAAAAGGAGCTCAAGTTCAACCAACAGCATTGGTCAGCACAGGCTTCTGGCAGGCTGGGCTCCTGGCTGGGCAGAACTTACCACCTGTAGAAAACAGGGCACTGGGCCCTACACTACTGAAGACCTGTGACCTCGCAGTCCAGCCTCACAGAGGCCCCACACTGCCCCCTGCCCCATTCTGTCCAAGGCAACAATGCCTGCAAATCAGGGGAGAGTTCCTGGCCCACCAGCGTATACTGACCACTCCCCACAGATTGGGAGTCCCACCAAATTTTGCTGCTTGCTGGATTTGACCTCGGTTTATTTTTTCATTGGGAAATTAGAAGATGATGCTCTTGCAAGATTTTATTATAGCTCCTGTGTGAATTAAAAGGCGTGCCAGCAAGTCCCTGACCTTGGCAGTTCTGCAAGTGTCATCCCACCCGTGTTCTGAACTCAGCGATGAAGAGAGGTGCTGTGTTTGGGGCAGGTCTACACTGCACCTGGATCCCTATATTTGCCAGTAAATAGAAGCACATGGAGTTATTAATTAGCATTTACGAGTTCATTAGCATTCATAAGTAATGTCAACACAAGATGATGAACTAAGCTGGATTGTTTGGGAAGGGGAGATGAGGGAGAAACTGCTCCCTCCACTTGGATTCATATAAATGTTACTTCCCTAGAATCGACCCCCACCTAGGAGTCAGCAGAAGTAAACACAAATACACAGGGCAAGACAGTAAATTCCCTGTGTATGAGGGTGGCCTCTTCAGAGTTGCTGGTTCCCATGACTAATCTGCTTCATATTGAATGAATTTGAGGCTCAATGTAAAGAAAACATACAGTAGCACCACTGCCATCAGGATAGCCATATGTGATTCTTTTCATTAAATTTTCAAGTTGAAAGGATACTCAGCAATTGTGGCTTCATCCTACCTGACTTTGCATAAGGACACCTGGGTCCCAAAGTTGATAAAAGCTGGCTCTTAAAGCTCCACATTTCTACCCTTTTTCTATAGCTGGATGGAAGCTATCCATCACATCTTGGCCTTAAAAGTCCCGCTGGGTTCAATGTTACCACATTGTTTAAACTGTCCTTCCTCCCACCAAAAACCCAGCCTCTTTCATTCTCTCTAATGACTTCCCCTTGCAGCCCAGCTCAACAAGAATCAACAGTAGCTGGTCTCTTTTGGGCAGGACAACTGAGTGAATCATCATGGGAAACACCCAACTTCTAATGGAAACAGGATGAAAATTATACTGGGCTTAAAGAATCCAGTTTATTAGGGACTGAAAAGAACTTGGCACTGGGGAGGGGGGTGGGCAGGAAGGAAGATTAGCAATTGAGAGGAGGGGAAAAAGACGTGGTTGGAAACCTAGAGATCGCTTGAGGACTTTTTCAACACTCAGCTCTTCTAATCATTTGGAAATTTAACCATTTTATGCAGATTTTGGTTTTAATAGGTTAAAAAGAAACCTACCTTTGAAGCTTTCCCCACATTCAATGTCAGGCAGTTTGCTCATAAAACACGACTCACAAAAAGATAGACAAGCATTTTGATTGTAGCACATACTTATCCCTCTTGTCTTGTACAGTCTTAGCTACATTAAATTTCTATCTAATTTCTAAAGGGTATTCTGTACCTCTCAATTATGGCTAGGTTTCCAATTTGATTTGCAGTAGCAGGCCATCACAGACATCCAGCTCTGAGCTCTGTGTGCAGTATGTAGGTTGATACCTTGGGCTACGATGGAACATTTGGCATTAGATCTATGTGGACTAGAAGGGAAATGAGGGAAGACCAAGTGCTGACCTAGGACACAAACTGTTCAGTTCTTAGAACTTTGTATGAATCCCTAATTTGAAGCAGCTGGCCCAAGTGGGACATCGTGGTGACATTATTTTTCAATGA
This sequence comes from Talpa occidentalis, assembly GCF_014898055.3. Classification (NCBI taxonomy): domain Eukaryota; kingdom Metazoa; phylum Chordata; class Mammalia; order Eulipotyphla; family Talpidae; genus Talpa; species Talpa occidentalis. Next base: position 40,389,047 of record NW_023605305.1, read on the forward strand.
TATCATACCACTACAGACTAGCATGAGCTCCATGCTTGTAGACTGACTACAATACTTAATCTCGTTGTTGATTACTCCAATCCATCATTTTGTGCTCTATTTGGTTATTAGCAAATAAAATAATCAAGAAGCCAAAACAAGTTCATCTACATAGGATATTGGATTCTACCTAAAATTTACCATTGACTTTTAACTTAGTCAGCATCTTGGTTCCAAAGTAGTTTGTATGGCTCCTTGTTTCCTCATATAGCATGGTTTTTCTTGATTATTTTTCCTTCTTTGTCTAGCAATTCATTACAGGATAGAGTATTTTCTGATCATTAGAGTTCATCTTCTTTAAGCTTCCTGGGGACGTTGACATCTTGGGTTTTGTGACTGAGACCAGGTGGTTGTCTCTTGTCATTTTTCTGTCTTCAGAAAAATCATCAGTGAGTTTTACTGACTCAGCAATGTAGCCCAATGAGGTCTTTCCAATATACATGAGCTTCTACTGCATGGTAACTCCAAGAACCAGTGTTTTCCTGGAGAGCTCTGGGCCCATCATCAATTACCAACTTCCCTGCTGTGTCTTTGGGCACTGTTGTTTTAATTTTTTTTAATGAGTCAATTTTCAGCAATATAGGAAAACTGTAACGATATCAACAACTCCAATGGTAAAGACCCTAACAACGGGGAGTATGATCAAGGATGTCTTTTTAGCAGCCAGATTTGCTTAGTATCTGCCAAAACTGAGATCTGCTGTTGGTGTAAATTGCATTGATAAGGTGTCACATATAGTGGCCAAGAGACACTCAAGCAGCTGCACTTCAGGGAACTAAGACAGACAGCCATAAGTAGGAGACCCCAGAGAAAAGATTGAGGGATACATTCGATCCCCATTCCCCTGACTGAAACACTGTCAATGATTCCACATCATCCACAGCATGAAATTGATGTTCCTCAGCATGGAACATAAGAACCTTTGAGCTTTAGTACCTTTTCCTCCTTAGCAGGACCAACACTTCCCCATCTAGGCAATATTGTGGTTTAACCCTATTTATTGGTCTGGCTGCCAAAGGAGGGGACATGGGAGAAGATCTTGAAAAAGCAAAAGAGGAACATAGCTTTAAACATAGGGGTGTGGCTTTAAACATAGGGGTGTGGCCCACTTCTGCAGACCTGAACAGAGAAAGGAATCTGAAGATGTTCAATATGTCACTCTTATCTCAAGGTCCTGCTCTTTCCCAATCAGAACTCTGGCCTGGCATAGCACACCTACCAAATTGAATATCCAACCTTCCATGGAACTCTGTTAGTCTTATGATTAAGTTCTAGGACTGATCTTGGACTTTTTCTGCCCTCTAACTATAGGACATGAAACTTGCTTTATATCCAATCAGTGGGGACTTCCAGTTTTCATACGGAGACTTTAATTGCTAATTAATTTACTCTCTTTTTCCAAAGCATTAATTGCCCTCAGCATTTGCCATCCAATGTCATTGTTCTTATAATTACTATTTCTCCATGTTTCTCAATGACCTGATACAGTCACCTAACATTTCCATCCATCAGCACCATACCAGTTCACCCCTAGAGACAGGGTCCTCATTACCAGGGGCATGCAGGTGATCAAGTTCCAGAATCCCATTATAGCATCACCTTTCTTGGACCATTCTTGGTAACAACTGTTTATGTTGAGTTGCCTGTGAATCAGATTTTAAATCATAAATTTGTGTATAGGATGCATATTACTATGTACTCTTAAGAATCACCATTTGTAGAAGGGAAAGCAAAGTGAAGAAAATAGCATTGGGCCAAGGACAAAGTTGGACTCTGATATAGCTACAAGAAATAACTTAGCTAACCTTGTGGAGAGCTCTGAATCTGGATTGCACTTAGGAGTTGTCCCACGTTGGGGTGAGGTGGACAGACCTTTTGTAACATGAGTTCAAATCTCAAAAGTACCGATAACACCTAGAGCAGAGAGGGTTCACTTACAACTCAAGTCAAATGCATATAGGCATAATATGAATTTATTGGAGGGAATCCACATTTCACTAGAAGCAAACAATTCTATTGACAGAGGAGGGGAGGAGGGATACAAACTACCAATACCCAGTTCAGGATAGCAGACAAGGGTACTGGGTTTGGGATTCAGAACTCCCCTCATAGCATCAGCTGCTTGGCAGCAGATGCCAAGTCTGGAGAAGTCTTCAGACACCTGATGAGCATAGAGTTCTAAGCCTCTCAAATTAGCCTGACTCTGCCCCTATATTTCAGAAGTGTGTTATCAAGTCATCTATTAATTTTAATTTGGGCTTGGAAAGCTTTTATCTTTCCTTGTCTCTCCTGTGTCTGTTTATCAATGTCTTTATGAACAAGTGGTTGCTTCTTAATGGATAACTTAAGTTACTCTATCTCATTTGCCCCCACATCTCAACCACTCAGGATCATTATAATGTCGATACATTTAACACATTTATTCCCCTAAAAAGCAATCTTTAGATGCAGGACGCCCCAGAGAAGGGGTGTGACATTGAGTGAAGAGACTCACTTTAACAGAGGCAGTTAGCAGAGAGGGCTGGCCCCGCTGAGGGGATCTGGGTGGTACAACCTAGCAACTGCTACAGAATCCAGCTCAAGTAGACTCTTATTAACTGTATAACCTTGAGAAAGTCAGTTATGTTCTCTGGACCTTTGTTTCCTGATCTGTAAAGTGAAAACAATAATAATGCCTGTTTCATGGGGCTGGGCTGAAGATTAAATGAAGTAATAATGTGATACACCTTAAAACAGAGCCTGGTACATAATAAGCCTGTATCTTCTTGCAGATAAGAAGTTCAGAGTATAGCAGGAAAGCTAAGGCTAAACATTAGGATATACCAGAAAGAGTTGCTAAACTGTAGGCAGTAGAAGTTTAGAAGAGCTGAAGATTAAGGAAACAAGGAGCATTTTCCAAGAGATGGTCAACCAGACCTCCCCAGTGGTACAGTGGGTTGAGCGCAGTGCTGTGAAGCTGTCCACAGCCTCTGCAGCATGGGTTCAATTCCTTGCTGGCCAGGGAGATACCCACATGGCACAGCAGACCTCTCCTGTCTCTCCTGCTGCTCCCCTCAGCAGTGTTTTTGGTCCATCTGCCTGTTCTGCTCCCCGCTCTGTCCCTAGTGAATCCTCTCTGACCCACCCGTGCCTCTGGCCTGTACCCCTGTTCTTGTATAAATAAATAAATGTTTTTTTTAAAAAAAGAGAGAGAGATGGTCAACAGAGACAGAGGGTCTAGAAACTTGCAAGAAGGAGGCAGCTTCCAGATGAGAAGATGCTGACAAAAGGAAAGGCCAATAAACAAACGTGGCATTTACGGGGTGAAGAGGAAGTCATCCTGGCTGCCACAGTTTCCTACCCACCGGCCTAGGAGAGAGGGGTTAGGGACGTTTAGTATCCAGATAAGAAGAGCTGCTCAGCTCTGCACTGTGAAGCTGCCCACAGCCTCTGCAGCGCGAGTTCAATACCCGGCCGGCCAGGGAGATAGCCACATGGTGCAGCAGACCTCTCCTGTCTCGCCTGCTGCTCCCCTCAGCAGTGTCTTCAGTCAGTCTGACTGTTCTGCTCCCCCCTCTCTCTGGTGAATTCGCTCACCCTCCCACACCTCTGACCTGTACCACAGTTCTTGTATGAATGAATAAATCGTAAAAAAAATTTTTTTAAAAACAAAAGAATAGCTGCTCAGGGACCTCACCAGACCATAGCACCCCTGGGCTCAGAATGGGTGAGGGGCATCCCCGAGAAACGAAATACTTTGACAGAAGAGGGAAAAGGAGGACAATGGAGGCAGAAAAGAGACAGGAATGAGGACAGACACAAAAAGGAGAGAGACATGAGGAGGAGAGAGAAGGCAGAGAACAAACTGGGATTAAAAGTCAATCCAAAGAGTGAAAGAGAAAGCCAGAAACGAAAAAGTAATATAGAACTTTAAGAAATGATAGCCTTTTAACTTCAGAAGCTCTAATTCATTTCAAAGAGTTGTAGTAGTGTAGAAAATAATAATTGTTTTGTTGTTGCAGCTATTATATAGGGCAAGGTCAGCTGTTTCCTTCCTTGGGAAACAATACCAATGCACTTATTAAGAAGCCCAGTGTTTCGTAACATTACAAATAGTTTGAATTCATGTCCCTTCCCAAAATGCTTCCTTTTCCAACAGGTGCAATATGACACCATCTGCCCAACAAAAAGACTCTAAATGTCATGAACTTCATAAGAAAATGTAGTTGGCTGTTTAGGACCATGGTTTATGAAGATGATATTTAATAATTTGTACTTATATAGCATGTGGGGGCATAAAATGGGTTATAAATATTAACTCTAACTCACACAATAACTCCTTGGAAGAAAGGAAACATGACACTCTCCTTTTTACAGATCCATTCAGTCAACAAACATTTATGAAGCTCCTGCTTGCTAAGCATTAGAGTGATGATGCAGAAATTCAGAATTTGATTCGCACTGTTTGAGTGCCTGCCCTAGCCTCCAGCAGATAAGAGAGACCACCAAAAAGAAGAAACACCACTTCTCCTCTCTAAATCCCTAGGGCCCATCACTGCACTTAGAAAAGGAGAATTCTTCCACGTCTGTAGATTTTTTGAAAGTTAACACCCAGAGTAAGTTATAAATCTATACGACTATTACTAAAAACTTAAACCCAGAAACTCTTGACTTCTAGGGCCCTGGCTAGTCACTGGATCTTACTTCCTGGCAAAACTTTTCACCTAGTGCTCTTCTGTCTGCTCTGTTAGATGGTAGAACATTTCGTATCCTCTGAACTTTGGGAATCATGCAATTTCTGCAACTCCTTGCATTATTGGGGACAAGGTCAAGGGTAAGTCTGGACCCCACACTGAGATCTGCTTTTTCTTTAAAAGTTTGGCTTCTATGAAGATTTTTATATTGGGTGGGAAAAAAAAATCTGGATCTAGAATCTCTCCAAGTCAATATCCTCTTATTGGTATGGGTTGGGTGTGGGAAAGTTCCATTTGGCAGTTATATCTAATAATGAAGTCCTGCTGCTATCAAAATGCCAGAAGAAAATAGAAATAAGGTGGACACTGGGCTTCTCTCTGACTCGCGTTGTGGGATCTCACTCTGCGGCTGAGATCTGCTCCCGCCAGGTTCTTCACAGGTGTTTGATAAATTAACCCCCTCTCACGGGACCCAAAGCAAGCCTACTGTGTGCCATATTAAAAACCCTGCTGAACTGGAGAAAGAGATAAAGTCAGAATCTTGGGGCTTTCCTCCTTCCCACGAGCTAATGTGGATACCACTAAGAAGGCAGTTTGCTAATATTCTTTGTTAATATCCTTTGCTCTTAGAACTAAAGCAATGGAGGGTCTGGCCCTAACCATGAAAGCAGAACCCAAATATGAAGACCAACATGGCACCAAGCCTGGAGCTATTATGCTTGGGACTTCATAGAAGGCAGGCTGTTGTTTTCACAAATGTCAAAAATCAGACCCCAGCAGGCCTGAAACATCCCAAATAAGTAGCTATATGCTTCAATTATACAGCTTCCAATTCTCTTTACCTTTTGCTACCCAACTTTGCTCAGCAAATGATGTAGGAACCAACTGTTCTGTAAAGACCTTCAAATAACTACATGTAAACTGTGCATCTAAGAAAGCAGAAGTCCAAAGAGGAGATCCGATTTCCCTCGTTCTTTGAAAAATATGCCCTGTGTCACTTGGATGAAATTTACAGGGAAAGAAAAGACTCTCAGAGTTTCTTTTCTCTGCTTTACAGGGGAGGAGGGAGGCCCAGCCTGTCGAAGGCTGAGCCCACAGTTGTACATGAAAGTTAATATTTCCAGGGCCCTGCGTGGGATACCTTTCCCAGAATTCATGCTCTCAATGGGAAACTGAAATAGCGCGTGAGAGTTTCCCTAAGTAGATTTAAATAATTAAATTCAAAAATTCTCAAACCACTTGCTGTTTCAAATTTATTTCTTTAATAACAACTCAGACTCGGCAACAGACTGGATTAAGATTTCATTTATTCGAAATTTAAGGTATATCCAGCTCTGGGTGTTGTTTTTAAGTATTTAAGGGGAAATTTGTGCGTGGTGAAAATGAAGAGTCTGCAGCATTATAAATTCATTTCCTCTATTAGAAGCAGGGCCGTGCCGGCATGCTGCAGCTGTTCGGGGAGGCAGTCTCGACAGGCTGGAGGGAGGGCCGCAGGAGCAGACGACCCTTTGTTACCCCACGAGGGGAGATTTGGCTGGCCCCACACCCTTAGCAAGAACTATTTCCTCAGTGGCGCCAGGCAGTTGGGCAGGATCATCTGGGGTGGTTTTCATGTGGCAAAGCAAAGCATCCTCCGGGATTCCAGGGTGACTTCTGAGGATCCATTTTCATCCCTGACCTCAAACCAGGCCTGTACAGGCCCCATGACAGGAGGCCACTTTGGTGTGAGCCGAGTTCGCTGACCTCTGAAATCACCCGCCCTGATCCATTCAGCAAAGCAGAGAGCGCCTCAGAAAACAGGTGTTACATCCCAGGTAACAGCCCCACGGTACTTACTATTCATGCTAACAATTTTACAAACAAGTGAGTTTCTTATACATTCATCGCCACCCCCAGGCATTCATATTCTTTTTAAGTACAGAAACCTTAATTAGATTTTGACCACAGACCCGGATTTGACTTACCCTGACAGGGTTTCCATTAGTGTAATCTGTGGGGGAATTCACTGTTTTAACATCTGTGTGCCTGAGGCCTATCTCACATTTACTGCAAAACTCTGAAAAGCCTCCCTTGTATGGCTGTATGTTTCCTCATGCTCCCAATTTCACAGAAGTCATTTCAGCACCAAACGGTAATTAGCAAAGGGATGGGCCTCAGCTGACATGAATGCAATTTATTGTTTTCCACGAGGCCCTGAACCAAGCAAACAAAGAACACAGTCTAGCTGTCTGGCATTTTATTAACTTGTATTGTGCAGTGCACCTTACTGAAGGGAGATCTTCAAGAGAAACTCAGCAGTTTGTGTGTGGCAATACACAGACTTTGGAAGAATATTAATTTCAGTTCAATTAGGCAAGTTTTGTGGTACCTCAGCCTGTAATATAGGACAGCCACTTTTATAATTATCTTCCATATTAACTTTATCATCACCAGACTTTTGCATAAATGCAACCTTTCATCTTTAAAATGCCAACACTTCTTCAATTTTGGCAACCGTACAGCACTGCTAATTATTTGCTCATTATGTGTGGTTAACTGATGAATCATTAATAAATGAATGAATGGCTAATATATTTTTATGGTAATTGGAGATATAACTGATTGCAGACTTCCTTAGCTTCTCAAAACGGCACTGAATGAGCAGTGGCAGCCTAATTGTTTACAGATGATATTTATGCCCCCACCCAGCATGCCCCACAGTTGTGGTTTATCACTGGCATATTCTCATCGGTCCAGCGTGTTGGCCCGCCAAGGACCAGTCTGGGCAGAGGGGAGTGGGCAGCACAAGCCAGGACCATGCTTCCTTTCTTGTGTTTCTGTCACCTCATTTGTTTCAGCTCAGCTGACACATAGCCATGTATGGGTCTCATAGCTATTTGCTAGTAATTCGAAGACTCCTCGTAGACTCTGTTTGCCTAGGCGTTGGCAGGGCCACGGTTATAACACTGCTGTGGTTACCCCTAGTCAAAAACATATAAAAGAGTCAGATGGTGACACACAAACACGCCATCCAACTGCCACTTGTCTGGCTTGGCACGCCCCTGGGAACATAGGCCAGTGGCCGCCCAGCCTGGTGTCTCTTTGGTTAAGGAGCTAGAGAAGACCCTTTGCTAGGTTTGGTTGGAAGGCTGGAGTTCAATTTGCACCACTGACACAAGTCCACAAAAGAAAATCAACCAGAGATCCTCCACTCTACGCACTGACTCCCTTTTCAACTGCCAGTTAATGGGTTTGGGGATAACTGCCGCATTACCAAAATATATCTATCATGCTGCAGATCAGTCACCGCCTATAGGTTAAAAACAAAGAATCTGTATTTGTTAACAATTCTTGTGAAAATGAAAGATAGAATACTGGCCAAATAAGGCTTGTTTAGCTTCATACAAACAGACGGAAGATCAAGTTAAAAATGCAAAGGAGATTACCAATTCTTAATTATAATTATTTAACCAGGTGGGTAGTTTCTCCTAATGAACATTTCCATGAAAACAGAATAACTAATGACAGTCTTAAAGAAGCCTTTGTCTTTCCATGTACTAATGATCACATTTATAAATATGCAGCAAGGCCCCCGTGTACATTGCTAATGATAAGTAATTAAGCACCAGGCGTGGGAAGCCAGTGAAAAGGGTCATGTTAATGCAAGAGAGGAAATTAAAAATGCAATAAAATAAGTTGCCTAGAAAAGATTAAATAAACTTCTGGCTTCTCCTTCCAGAAGCTAAAGAATGGTTTCCCCGCTCTCACAGTAAAGTCATGTCAAGTCATTCAACAGCTGGTTATAAAGTCAGACAGTACAAGTGATCAGCTTGCTCTCTGTCCCATCCCCATTTTAAGGATAAATTGGGTTTCAGGCAGAGAATGTGGCTCAAAGCAAAGAGTACATTTGGGAAAGAAGGGAAAAAGAAGCAGTTGGCTGACAAGGATGGATACCCAGCATTAGAAAATAAAACTGGACTTTGGTTTTTATTGCTAACATGCTGTTTGTTTATTAAACCATGTCGACCAACATGGCTTTTTCATAGCTTCTTACTGAAAAATAGAGGGCATGACCTAAAGGAGTATAGTGACGGTATATAGTAAGCACTTAGAAAATGCTGGTTCATTAAGTGAATGAATGAATGGACCCTCAAAATAGATCATCTTTAAAGTAAGCAGCAGAAAAAAAAAATAAAGTAAGCAGCAGTTTGTCAAGGAGCCTTTTAATATCTGGCCCAATCCAAGCAACGCTGTCTCCCAAACATTTGGGCCCAGTGTAAGGACACCAGGCATTTCTCTCTTTCATTCAGGTCCTGGAAAGTCACCACTGCTTTCTTCTGCAGACCATTACCAAAAGGAACAGAAAGGTGAGGCTTTAACCAACCCCCCACCCCGCCCCAAAAAAAATGATCTTTGCAAAAAATTCATACAATTGTCTCTAAGACTCCTATTTGGGGATTGAATATGAATCCAGTATTTTCCATTAAGCATTAAAGACACATAGAATCCTAAGTGGCCTTCTTGGCAAAAGAAAAGGGGCTTGCCTTTAAATCTCCTAAGCTCTTAAATAAAGGCAATTTTGATTCTTTTTAAAAAGTATCTTAATGAAGCTCTTAAACCACTGAAGATTTTTTTTCAAACATTTCACATTCGTTGATCTTCAGTCTCTCAAGACTTTCGCATTCCTGAACTATTCTATATGGTTCATCCTTCAGTCAGGAGACTAATTTCTGCTGCTCCAGTCTAGGGTTAAAAGGCAACCTTGAGCTGAAGAAAACAGTAGCCACAAACTAATATTACAGTAAAGGTTGAATATATTGAGTAGTCTCTCTCTCTCTCTCTCTCTCTCTCTCTCTCTCTCTCTCTCTTTCTCTCTCCTTCTCTCTCTCTCTCCCTCTGGCCTCTTTTTTCTTAAACAAGTTCTAAGAAACAAGTCACAAAACAGTAAATCCAGGGCTTGGATCTTTTACCTTGTTTTAATGCTCCTTTTGAATTCAAATGAATCATTTCCTTTTACATAAAATCTTCAACAAGGCCACACTCCTTTTGTTATCAGAGTGTTGTCATCGGCAAGGCAATTTAGTACCTGACAGTGGAGCTTACACTGCGAGTGTGTGTGTGTGTGTGTGCGCTTGTGCAAGTGGGCCTAGATTTTCCTTACAAATAAGAGCTGCCAAGGGAACCTTGGGAGGACGGCGGCCAGCTCTGGGGACACCTAAGGTGCCTCTTTCATCACTTCTCAGGCAGGCCTTTGGTTTCCCTGGGCGTGCCTGTGCTCCCCTCCTGTGAACAGTTCAGGCGGCGGCAGGGCCACTCTGCATGCCTATCCTGACCCCCAGTGGCCGGCCCCGTCATCAGCCCCACAGAGCTTTCCACTACTGCACAGCCCTAGAGTTCCCCAGATCCCAGGGACCCAGGCACCATTCGCTTTAATTGACAATTAAAACAAACTTGGGTTCTCACAAGAATCAACTGAGTGAAATTTCGCAACTGCGAGTTTCACAATTCAATTCCCTTGAAGCAAAACCAACAGTTTCCCTGAGGTTTCACTCCACACCTCTCCATTTGTTGTTTAACTTCCCCCTCAAGTTTCTCTTCCCACACACAATTTCATTTTTGAGTCAGTCATGGAAACAGTTTAATTATGTTTCTGGGGGTCCCCGCCTCGTGCCTGCCCAGCTGCTGAGTCAGTGTTTCCGCGGAGCCTGGATGGTGCCTTCCTGGACAGGGATGCGCTGAGGGCTCAGGGCCCCCCTAGTTGGGTGTCTGTGTCTTCTGCTGTCCCGTCTGCCCCTTCAAGCTGTTTCATTTCGTCAATTCCCAAAATCAAACAATCTGAAATAAAGTTGCTATGAAGAGGAGTCTGCAAAGTTTGTCTGACCTTGGCGGTAGGATGTAAAAATAAAGGAGCCAGCCTACGTATTTATACCAAAACATTTTACTGCTATGTGAAATTCAAACTTAACATGAGGTTCTCTATTTTATCAGATAAACTGCTCAGCAAAGGAAGAAAACTTTCTGCTTCATGGTCAACTTCTGACCAGAAGTTGGGAGAGACAGTTGGGTAGACATTGGATACAGACTTCAGGGGGCCTGGGTGTTAGGGTTTTTTTAAAGTAGGAAGAACTCGGTTTCTAGCAGTCTCCAGCAGGCTGAGACATCCCCTGGCCCCCACCCATACTCAGCCTTTGGGTTCTGCTCCTCCTCTCTGCCTATCTCTTCAGAGCAGGCAGCCCCTGTCCTGACAGTCTCCTTTTCTCCGCGGTCAGCCTGCTTCATTCTGCATCCTTGCTTACAGATGTTGAAATCAAAATCAAAACCAAGGTATCAATTTTAGGGGGGGGAATAGATTAACCTGCAACTGGTCTTCCAGGCATAGAAGTGGCTGCATTCTGAACCACAGCTTGTATCCACTAAAATGTTAAAAAGGTCAAAAACACAAGTTTTGCATTACTGTTATCTCCCTGTTTTTTTTAAAGACTATAGCCTTGGGAATACTGTACGTATCTGTTACCGACAACTCTGAAAACCACCTCTGCAAGCTTGTCAGTTAAACCAAATGTTAAATGGAAAATATTTGGCGGGATTTAAAATTAGACCCGCACACATTACTTACAGATGTTTCCATGAAAAACACTTGAAACTGAACCACCCCAAGTAATAAACTGCACAATGGTGTATTTTTTATACTCCAAGTTAATTTTTATTATATAAGTAGCCATATGAAGAAGGTATTGCATACTGCTTAAATTAAATACGGAGGAATGAAATCAGCAGTATCCCTTTACAGCATATGGCCCAGCAAATCAAATTACAAAGCTTTCCACATCTCATTAACTGCAATGAGTACAGTGAGTTTTCTAATAAGTCACATCTTTTTCATGTGAGTGGTAAGCAGTGACTTATTGTAAGAATTCACAGGATGACCCTTGTGCTGAAATTAAGAACTAATCTGAAATGGGCAGGGTCATCTGGTCAAGACTGATCATAACATTTCCTCATTATTGTTTTAGTTGGCATTGAAGCATATGTTTTCCTGGTGCCCCAGCTGAAAAATGCCTTTGATAATTTCACTGACAGCAAATAACCCACACACTGCCATTTAATGAGTTTGGGCAGGATTAGCTGACAATAAAGCATATAGTATAAGTGTTTTTATTAGAACTGATTTATTTTTTACCTGGGGAAAAAAAAATGGAGTCACGTGGAAATGCTGAGCTTACTTCTGCCCCTTCGGCAGCCCTGCAGGTGAGGCAGGTGAAGGGCACCAGGCATGAGAGCAGCCCAGGGCCGGCCAAGGCTGTGCCTTTGGGCTGCAAATGGTGAAGCAAATACCAGCTGGAACCCACACTCAGATGTCAGGTTCCTCCTTTGCACAACAAGGAAAAAAATACTTCCACAATTGCTCATCATGTGGCCTTTGGTAGAGATGAATTACCAATTTACAACCTCTTGTGTTTGGAGAGAAGCAAACTGTGCTCTTTTGAGGCAAGAATCAAGAACCTAAAATCATTCGAGCCTTCTTGTTTATAAGGCCAGAGTGAGGCCAAAAATCCATTTCCCTCTGTGCTCTAAGCCCTTTCAATGACGACTTTCGCACCATCTGCACTAATAAATATGGACTGGTGTGTGTATAACCATACACTGAGGAGAAGGGAAGAGTGAAAGGATTTTAAATGGTTGCAAATTGCTCTCCTGCTGAGATAACAGCAGTTTGCATGTGAGCCTCAGTTGTTACACATTAAGAATGGGCATTTGGCTTCTTTTCACACAGCTGTGAGACAAGAGGTAGGTTTCTAAACTACTAGAAAGAAAAGAGGCCTGTGTTCTTAGGGACCGGCCTGAGATAAGGGCCCTATGACTCCCCTCCCCCAAAGGCTCAGCAAAGACCAGAGGGCTCACAAATGTGAGCAAGACCAGGTTGGTTAGCCTTGGTGGCCAATATGTAAGGTTAGCCTTGGTGTCAAGGTGAGTTTCCTGGGAATATCTGAAGCCTTAAGACTGGTCATTAGGCACAGGTGGTTGTAAGGAAATCTGTCTTGAGATGATCCCAAAAGCAGTAATAAGAAGGTAGTGTAGGTTAGCAGGAAAAACATCCAGGGCCAAGTGAGACTCAGAGGTCTCCTCCCAGACACAAGGAAGTGACTCCCTGTCTCAGCATAATGTAACAGGCAACTGTGGAAGCTTCCTGGGGATGACCTAGTTCACAGGGAAGAGTGAGAAGCAGAAGAGCAAGAAGCCACGTACGAGGAATACCCTATAAGTACGCATCAGCAAATGCAAAGGAGCATGAGAAGACCCTTGGGTCAGAACACTTCTGTAGGTAATGAAAAAATGTCAGGCTTTTCTGCCTTCCCGCCATCAGGATAGATGATGGATCCTTGCGGTCCTGAATGCATGCCTGATGGTGGGCACCTGGAGTAGGGTGTGGGCATAGGTAGATGGGATTCACCTGGGCTGAGACTGGGCTTTTAAGGGCGGCATCACGGGGACGCCAGTAGAAGCCAAGAACGAACAGAAGCAAAGAAGCAGAAGCAGAGAAGGCTGGAGAGCCCAGATAGAGTGAAGACTTGCTGGAGGCTTGGAGGCCTGTCAGCCTCCCGGCCCCCCAGCACCACTGCCTGCCGTGTACCAGGTAAATCCCAATAAAAGTCCTGCAAAAACCACTGAGGACTCTGACTACTCCTTTACCCAGTCTGCTGGATCATAAAGAACCTGCACTGTGTCCATTCCTGCCCTAACAACTTCCAACCACCCCTTCCAACAGAAAACACCCTTTCCAAAGATGGCACTATGGCACCTAAGTCACCTACCTCCCCTTGCAGGTGACCAAAATGGTTAGGGAGAGGGCCCTGGGAAGCAAGGCTCAGTCTGAAGCTTCCAGTTCAGAGGAAGAGACGGAGAGCAAGCACTGATGCAGAAATGAAGGTTTACAGAGGCATCTACATAAAAAAGGGAGGTTCTATGTTCCCTGCCCCATCTAACAGGAGCACAGCTGAGCTGCCAGGTGATGCTATAAAGCACAGAAGGCACATGGGTTCTGGGGAGTAGAAGGGTGTTTGCTTCTTGGCTTTGGGTTTTCACTTGGGGGACTTGGAGGAGAGATGTGTAGAAACACTTGAAAGAGATGTGAGTGAGCGACACAAGGAGGCTGACAAGGGACATTACCTTAATTTGCACTTTGATTTTGCTCCTTTCAACCAGACTGGCCTGGCACCTTTCACCTTCTTCCTGTGGTTCCCTGCTAGACATGTGGCAAGATTTCAGACCTCAGCAGCCCTGCTTGGGCCAACCTATTGGTTGGGCATATACCTGCGAGGGCATGGGTAACTTTGGGTGTTTTATCTGGAAACGATTATCCTTTCTTCTCTTCCCTCCCTATGCACAATAATCCTGTTAAAGTTCCTTCACATTAAGAATCAGCTTTGTCTTTGTGTGCACAGACCCCGTTAGAGCATGCAAGTCTGGGGTCCCAGGGTAACCCTCAGTCTCATGCTCATAAAGTGTCAGCCACTGAGCCAAGCAGACAGTGGGACTAGGCTCTGAAGACCAAGGCCAGAGGGAACACCACAGGAAGAGGCCTTAAAAAGCATGTGTGGCTAAGCCTATGGGAGCAGAAGAAGCCGTGAAGGGTGCCAAGTCTTCCAGAACACCCAAGACAAAATATTGGGGGGTGGAGAGATGAAATTCCAGAAATAAAATATAATCCTTCTCACCCAGTCCCTGGTGAGACAGAATTAGTAGTCAACACCCAAAGCAACTGTTCAGGAAATTTGGACAGGGTTTCACTTCAGTGTTCTACTTCTTTAACATGAAACGCATATTAAAATCTTTATCATTGCATTTCACCCTTCAGTTGTAATTGAACCTGCCACGCCTTCAGTTACACAGACCCAACTACTTAACTGGATCCTAGACAAGGACAATCCCCAAGTATTGCTAAGTAACAACAACAAACTAATATTTGCACAACTTTAGAGTTTACAAAGTGTTGTCATAACGTTTCTCATTTGTGTTTCATGACTACGCTGTGAAGAAGGCAACTTAGCCGTAGCTAGGAAGCAAAGAACCCGATCTCAGACTTAAGTCTTCAGATTCCAAGGCTGGTGTAATTTTTATTACAGCAAATAGCTTTTATGTACTATTCAGATGACATTCTAAAATGCTCTGGCAGTCAGGGGAAATCTCCACGTTGTACTCTTGAGGAATATATATATTCAGGGCTTGAAATAAAGTTCTCCAGAAGAAATCATCCTTCCCCCCAGCCCCCACCCCCCACCCGCCCCGAAATACCTCTGCATTGCACATGCATGCAGTGGGCCTTCTGCCTTCATTCCTCCTTGACTGGTACAGACAGAACAGTGTTGCAAGATGACATTCTTTAGAAAGATGACTTCTAGCACCTACCCACCCCCACCCCCTGATAACTGGAATCAGAGATAAGATTGCTTGTTTTGGCAAAAAACAAACATAAGGGAAAAAACCATGCACAGGTACAGACCTGAACAATGGATAAAAGGACCCAATAGATCTGTATGTCTTTTAAAGCAGCATCAACCAGGGGAGTCTAGTCCTGGAGAACCTGGCGCTCCCCTGTGGTACCCATCACTTGCCCCTTTGCCTTCTTCACTCCTCCTCCATTTTTGTTCTTCCCCTGTCTACTTTTGAGCATGCCTGGGACATAGCTATTGGCTAAAAGGAAACTGGAAACCCTCACTTCTCTCTGCATTTTCATCCTCCAACTTCAGTGAGTAAATGGGGACCAACTTAAAGAGGGTTCTTGTTGAAGATAAAAAGACTCCAGATGAAGGTTAAAAGATAGCTGGGCAGGGCCTCCCTGGTGGCTCAAGGGGTTAAGGCACAGCACTGTGAAGCTGGCTGCAGCCACTGCAGCACAAATTCGATCCCTGGGCCAGCAGAGAGCTACCCACATGGCACAGCAGACTTCTCCTGTCTTGCCCGCTGCTCCCCTCAGCAGTGTATTTCAGTCAGTCTGCCTGTTCTGCTCCCCACTCTGTCTCTGGTGAATCTTCTCACCTGCAGTACCTCTGGCCTGCACCCCAGTTCTTCTATGCAAAAATAAATAAATCTTAATTAAAAAAAGAGAGTTGTGCAAGTAGATTATAAAAACTTTGTCCTTTACCATGGCTTCCTGAAATTGTCATTAGATATCCCCCGGCCATTTACCCAAAGAAACTATAGTGCAGAAATTTCAGGCACACTTACAGAATAATTGACATAAAATCTGAGCCTCATGTGAATCAACAAGAAAATGGTGTAAGCCTAGGAAAACATTTTTCCTGTTTCTCCTCCTTTTCTAAGCCTCCCCAATACTAACACTTGTTTCTATACCACTTTCCGCAGGCCTCCTGCATTCCAGCCACCATTGTCCTGTGTGTCATCTCCAAGGTCATGCCCCCCTCCCCCCAAGTGCTGGGTGCATCCTCTTGGTAGGTTTTGTGTGCGTGTGTGTGTGTGTGTGTGTGCGCCCGCGCGTGCTCCCTTTCTCTCTTCCTTTGAAGTTCCTCTTGCACACACTAGGAAAACTTCACGGTTCTGTATTCTCATGTAATATTCCCTTAAAACCTGCAGATTGCCAAAGACCTTGACAGGTAGATTATTTAAGTACTGAAAAAGTTCAACGATCATTAATAAGTTATGATTCATACCATCTTAGGGTCTGGAAGGGACACTTAAATCACAGAATTTTTCACTTTTTAAACATTTCTCATCTGTAAAGGAAGGTTCTCGATTTTCATTCCTAATGTTCTAAGGATCCAAGCCTCGCTTAAGGTTACACAGCCCATCTTCTGATAATTACTGGCACAGCCAGCTTCCTTTTTCAAGCCACACCTCACTCCACACATACATGTGCACATAAAAACAGAGGCAAGTTGTCTGTCTCCACTCCTCTGTAAAATGTTGGTCAATCTGAGACCAAGGAGCAAGTCTTATCTTTTACGTCCTTGACTACTTAGAAGAGTTAAGGGCTACTGAACTGGTCTCCTTAAACGCAAACACTCTATTGTCCATCTCTGCATCCACCCCCTCCTTTGATATTTTGCATGTCAAAGATGCCCGATACATGTTTCTGAGTGATGACTGGGTGAAGATCATTTCTGGTTATCTCAGGGAGGACTGCTCACCAGGTGCCTGGAACAGCACCCCCTAAGTCCCTGGCTAGATTGACCCTGCAGTTGTGTTTTCCTATGGTCTTGGCTTGCATTGTTCAGTAATTATGCAAACTTACCGCACCTCTATTTACTCATCTGTAATATGGGAATAAAATAATACCTCATAAGGTTTTTGTTGGGATTAAATGAAAGAATCCTTAAAAAACCCTGAAAGTGATGCCTAATAATATACAACAAAATGTTCAATAGTGTTAGCTATTGTTATTTTAACACGTCATCTAGTATAACCCAAGCTGTATATCCCTGGGATTCTTGTTTAATTTGTTGCCTTTGCAGAAAACTGTAAACTCATTTCTGTTCTGGTCTTCTCCCCAGTATGGGGGTCTGGCAGGAGGTAGGTGGTCAATAAACGAACATATCATACAAGGATGGGGATTCTGGATAGCTGACACAAACTTCCACAACCTCTGGCCGCTATAAATGATGGTTTAGACTCACGAGCCTACGAGATTTTAAGAACAGAGAAGATGAAGGACACTATTGTCAAGTGGTTAAGTACAAAGAAGGCAAAACCAGACAATGGATTTGAATCTGTCTCCACCACTTACCAGTGTGTGACCTTAAACTACCTAACTTCTGTGCTCAATTTCCTCATATGTAAAATGAGAACAATAATAGTACTGTTGGAGCAGTCCAGTGCAGACGAGACCAAACTCCACTCCCTGATGTCCAGACACTGTCCAGGCAGGAAGGGATAACACCTGGGTGTGCTGTGTTCCGATCCCTGCTCCTGACTTCCTGAGCAAAGGGGCTGCTGGGAAAGTGGCAAAGGTGAGCGGCCATTTTGTGAGCTTTTTAAAAGTGAGAGATGCGCGTAGGCTTGCCCTTTTTGTTGTTGGAGCTGCTGCAGAGCAGCCTTCTCACCAGCTGGGTGGGAGTCAAACCTCCCCCAATTCCCTTGCAGCAGGTAGGGGAGCCCCTGACCTCAGCATTTGCAGGCATTTGCTGCACCCTGCTGGCTCTTGTAGCTGCAACTCCACTTTCTCTCTCTTCCTCCATCCTGTTGTTTAGACTAAATTGTGTAGGGTTTTTGTTTTTTTTTTTTCTCTTTTGCTGCACCAAAGACCTTTTTGTTTGCATTTGTGGCTGCCAGTGGCCAGACTTGAACAGGTGAAAGAGGTTCTGACTCAATAGTTTTTAGACGCCTAGCCCAGTAACAGTGTCTAGCTCACAGGGGTTTTTTGAAGATGAAATTAATTTTGAAATGTAAATGTTAGCTGCTATCATCATCGTCACCATTCTCGTCATTACTTGTAAGGATGTGACACAAAGAATACCTGAGAGTGAAAACAGATGTGCTTGCAGAAAAACATTTTCTTGCAAATCCAGAGAATCTGTGGGATGGCTGAAAGGCAGTGCTCAAAATAACCCAGTGCTGTGCCATGACAATTTAGCTGTCATTAATATACTGCTGAAAAGGTTTAGATTCACAGAGCCAAGGCCACACTGGAGGGCAGGGGGTGATGCAAGGAGGGTTTTCAGAAGAGTGTCTGATTTGTAAAATGCAAACATTGCCTTGCCCACCAGCTCCCACCACAACTCTGTGCTCCAATTAGATGGAAGCACATCTGGGACCCAGCAGCTCTCCTTGGGTCCTGCTGCGGCTGAGACCACTCTTCCCTCATTGCCAGCTCCTCCTGACATGGATTTTGTCATCATGCTCTGAGTCAAGGACCCTCTAGAAACTTGGTGTGGCTGTTCTCTTCTTTCCTGCTGTGTCTCCAAAGCCCTGGAGCTTTGGAGAAGCCGGGCTGTCAAGACAACAGCCACCCTCCCACTGGGCCTCACTGTCAGTGGACTACAGCTCCCCAGGTATGTCCAAGGAGGCAGACCCTAGAGTTCTCCCAGGTTTCCCACTTGCCTCCAGCAGTTTCACCCCCTGAGTGAGGAGGGCAGCAGGGCTCAGCCCTGGGAAGATCTGAGATACTTGTAGCTTCAGGAAACTTCAGGAATAGGAATATTTGGTCCCAGAGCAATCAAAGGGCAGGAAAGGTTTGGAATGAGGAAAGCTCCGCTTCTTCTGTTCTTACTCTATTTCACTACAGTGGCTTCCCCCACCCTGCAGCTTGATGCAGTAAGGTGATTTGAAGCTCACTGCTTTTAGCCGTAGATTGATTTTAAAATTATTCCTGATTAGCCAGCTCACCACTATCTGCCTACCTCAAGATTAGATGCTGCCGCTGTCTGACAACACTCTTACAGGGAGCTGGAATCGATGGAATTAATCTGACCAGTTGTGAATATGCACTTTGGTTTGTTATCAAAGAGTTCTTTATTCTAGCATTTACTTAATCTACCTATCCAGTTTATGACTCGCTTTCATTTTTATATTGCAAACTCTATATGAGATACAGAAAGAAAATCACAACAGAACCTGTCATGGTCCTACTGTAATCAGTACCTTATCTGTTGCACTTACTGTACATCATAGCATTTTGATGCTTAATACCGACTCCCCTCCTTACACACACACTCACTCAGATGGCTCTCTGACTATACATCATGAGTTGGTCAAGTGTGCCCAAGATTCCTGACTCTTACATGATATTACCATAAAATACTGGTGTGCCTTTTTAAGTAATTTTAATAAGATGTTAATGAATGATTATTATTTTCTTGGATAGCCAAACTGTCACATCATGATTGCAAGATGAATGCAGATGCAGGTGCCTGGCAGTCATTAAAGACTTGTTATCAGAAAAAGTCTTGGAGAGGACCCAGGCCATGATCCGTTAGGCTTCTCACTCCATGGAGCAGCACGGAAAGCTCCACTCCTCAGCCATCTGGTCACGGGCTCACTACCTGCCCTTGGCGTGCTGATTCTACCCATGTATAGTTTTTTAAGTAAATAGAATATTAAAAAAAAAATTATAAGGGGGGCCTCCCTTGTGGCACAAGCGGTTAAGACGCAACCTATGAAGCTGTCCACAGCCTCTGCAGCACGAGTTTGATCCTCTGCCAGCCAAGGAGCAACCCACAGGGCATAGCAGACCTCTCCTGACTCGCCTGCTGCTCCCCTCAGCAGTGTACTTTGGTCAATCTGCCTGTTCTGTTCCCCACTCTGTCTCTGGTGAATCCTCTCACCCCCCACACTTCTGGCCTGTACCCCAGCTCTTGTATGCATGGATAAATAAATCTTTTAAAAAAATTATAAGGGGATGATATCCCTCTTTAAATTGACTGTGCTAAAATCAAAGTCTTCATGGCCCTCCCATGAGGATATCATGCTCTTTGGAGAGAGAAGCAAGGAAAGGTGATGATTTGGGGGTTAGAAAGTACTGGGTGTGCAGCACAGCTCCTCTGGAAGACGGGACAGACACAAACCTCTTGAAGGCAGTTGGAGTCCAAGGTAAACCATTTCACAAACACTCAGCCAATAATAAAATGTTTTGAAAAGCACTTAAGCTTAATGGGTTGAGGTGTTAACTCAGTGGAAGCTTCTGTTACTATGGAGAAGGACCATGTTAGAACAGAGCAATGTCAGGGGCTGGAGTGGAAATGCTGTCAGGAAGAGTCACACCTCACACAGCAAACACACAACAAAGAGGCCTCCTGTAGAGGGTGGTGGCCATGCCAGCCCCAGAGGGAAGATGTGAAGGTCTAGTCGGTCCCTGGATTGTCTTCAGATCCCTTTATGGCCCTTGGTTTGAATCAATTCACCACTCTTCGCATACCTACCACAGACAAGACCTTCTAGAGTCAACCCCTATTAACCTTCCAGCCTCCTCTCTAACACTCGCTTAGAAGCCGAGGACTATGAGGAGACATCCTCTGTGTGCTGGTGTGCACCGGCAGTTACTACAGCTTTTCCTGTCACATCCACCCCAGATCTCTGATACAAGGCAGACCAGAGAGATATCATCAGGTCAGGAAAGGTCTCCTGGCAAGGATAGTGATTTTAGTGCTTTATGGCTACTCACTTTGTGATCATTCTTCTTATATGTTGTTTCCTATCAAAGAAAGCATTGCCTTTAAAAGGACTTCAGTCCCCAAACTTCCTGTCATTGCATCAGACCCTGAATACTCATGTTCTAGCTCTGGTGCCATCTGGCAGCCACCCCAGCTCAGGGGCTGTGCACCAGGGGAGAAAAGTGGTTCATCCTAACACGACTCGACACATGCCTTCCTGGCGGTCTTCTGTGGTGCAAGACACTGGGCGGGGCTGAGTCATCAGCCGGTTAAGTGCCTTCTGACCCACACTGTTGAGTCATCTGGACATTATTGAGAGCCATGCTGTTGGCTCAGCAACAACTTAATACTTTGAAATTTAGCCTTCATCAGGAGTGCCCAGTCTTTTAGTCTGCAATTTATAACGTTCTTTGAAGGAGATAATATTTTTTTAATGAAAGAATAAAACGACATAATTACTTATCTACAAAATGGACAGACTCTGCCAAACCAAGTGGATATGATGAGCACTAGGTTTTGATTTTTCTAATTACGCACAGCTTTTGGATAGGGGTGGTCGAAAGGACACTTATTCCTCTCACTGTAGTCATGATTGCTCTGTTGCAGCTAATCAAACCCTAATTCATTACAAACTGGGTCAAGAAACAGAAGAGAAAAATAAATAATGATTCCCATCGGCCCTTGAAGCCCTATGGGAATCTCTGATTAAATTGGTACCTGGGCCCTGCTCGAATGGGCATTATGGGCATTCCGTGAGAGCAGAGGCCTTGCCTGGCTTGTTTACCAACATATCGCCTTGTCTGGCACCTCGATGGGCCCCTGGCTCACTGTGATCACTTGATGAGTATTTGTGAAATGAAGAAATGAATGAATGAATGAATGAATGAATGAATGAACAACAGGCCAGAGTTATCCAGAACAGCAGAGGAACCCATTGTCATAGTGGATAGAATGTGGTGTTGAAATCGAATGCCTTGGGTTGGGTCCCGAGTCTTCTGAGTGGGTAAGCTTGGATAAATTACCTCTTTTCTTTGTGCTGCTTCCCCACCAGAAAGTGGAAAAACAAAAATATATATTCCGTGGGGCTATTTTGAAGATTAAATGATAAAAGTATTTCATAAAGTACCAGTTGCCCACACAAAATCCAGAAGGTATCCTGTATCCCACTGACTCGCTCACTCGCATGCACCTAATATCTCCTCTCTCCTCTTCCTCACCATTCCCACCTGAGCCTTAGCTGAGGTTCTCATGACTCATTCAGATAGCTCAGGCCCTTTCCTAATGCCTTCCCTGCCTTAAGCCTGGCTCCTTTACCGCCCACTGCTGCCAATGACAGCAGACCTTCATGGTAAACCCTGCAGTTGCACAGACCTGGGCCAGAGGGCCCCACAGGAGATTTATTGCTCTGTGGTTGCCATCTTGAAACTCTTAATAATTTAGTATTTTGGTGGTGAGGTCCATGACACTATAGACCATGTGCTGAGACCCTGGGAACTTGGCTCATATGTGTTTTGCCTCCTGGGACAAGTTCTCAGCCTCCTGCTCACCTGAGTCCTGGCACACTTTTCCTCCCCTAGAGCCCCCCAGAGATCACTGCCCTGCTAACTCCAACCCCAGCAGGAGCCTTGGCCCTGGTATAAAGAGGGTGAGAATTGGGTGGTGAGCATGCATCACTGTGTATAGAGATGGGCCTGGAGGCACCAGTCCCATCCTGGGCAGATAGTGCCATGATGCCAGTCAGCCCTGAGCCTATTCCAGAGCCAGATGCCTAGTATACCCTAACACAGGCACTGCAATACCCCTGGGGCTGCCTACTGAGGGCTGAGACACATGGCCGCTGGGAAGGGGAGATGCCTGGCTCCACTTTTCCACCTGTAGCTGGGGCACAGCCAACTGGTATGGCTGCTACTGGACAGGAGTCCAGCAACTGGTGGACAACCCACATCCACCCCACAAGTTTTGGGGTAGGACCCAGGCCCCTATGAGGGTTTTTACTTGTCCCATGAGGAACAAGTTTTCACTTTTTCCATTTTTCACTTTGCCTGAGGAAGGTGACACTAAATAAAGTGTTAAAAAAAAAAAAAATACCCTGGCAGTTTGAGACACTACAGAATCCAGGACAAAGCTCTTTGTTTTAGAATCTTTACAATACTTTTTTTTTTGCTTGGTTTTTGAATGGAGGTCCCATTCTTCATTGTGCATGGTGCCCCAATAGCCTGTTACACCTCTCAGCATGAAGCTTTGAAGTTTGACCCTGATCATATCATCCACTTGTGTTTCCCACAATATGGGACATAAAGTTCAAGCTGCCTGGCTGGGCCCCAGACCCTCCTCACCTGGCAGGTGCTGATTTCCTTAGCCTCATCTGCTTCCATTCACTTACCCTCCTTCTCAGCTGCATGGAAATATTAGCAGTGTCCTTACTGAGTCCTACTGCTTTATGTCACTGGTCCTCAAATAGCCTTCCTCTGTTACCATTCCCCTGCCCCCACTTTGATCTCTCACTCAAGCCTCACTTCCTGCCAGGGTCACTTCCCTGACCACTCCAGCCCCCCAGGCTGAGTTGAGTATTCCTCCACTGTACTGCCAAACACCCACCCACCCCCCGCAAACCTGTCATGGCCCTTATCGTTCTGTCCTCCAGTCACTGATGTTCCTACCTCACCTCTTCTTTACCGCAAGACAAACCTAGTCCTGCAGCCACCATGTCATAGGCGATCCTCTATTCATAGTGCCAGGTATAGTATCAGCACTGGTTTTGGAAACTGAATTCAATACTAAATTAGACACACTGGTTCTCTCTGTCCCTCCCTTTACTACCTGTTTTGTGAGATGATCTGAATCCAATCAGTCACATCAGTCAAAAAACTTTCCAGAAACAGTAGTTGTTCTGCCACCATCCCAGGCTGGAAAGGTTCATGGTTGGTTCAGGCAGCTTAAGAGAACCTTGGAGCCCTTGGCATCAGCCCCACAGGTTTTCTAATAGTACACAGGGAAAACAAGCCAGCAGGGAGACAGCAACTTGCCCGCCTCTGCATATCTCTATATGTTCTTTCCTCTTATAGCCGTTCTCTACCACTCTCCACTGCACTCTGCTGCATGGTCCTCTGTAACCCCTATACGCTCAGCATTCAGGCTCAGATGTGCCCATTTATGCACGCCCACACCATACTCCAGGTGTCCACCATCAGGCATGCCTACCCTGAGCCCACACTCCCAAGCGCCTCATGCATTCAAGGCCATAGGTGATAGTCACAGAGCCAAGAGTCCTGAGCAATCTTCATTTACCCTACAGGAGTCTTTTCAACAATAAGGATGCCCAAAGCACCATTTTAAACCTATTTTATAGACCAACCATATTGCCTTCAGTGAGACCCTGGACTCCAGCCCTTGCTTATCACCAAACCTCTGCCACAGAAATTAGAGATAGAAAACACTGGACTCATTGTCTTCAGCAATAAGTCACTTTTCAGCACATTCATAAATTTCTAGCAACTAAAGCACAGTACATGGATCTTCCTCCCCTCCACCAATTTTCTGTGGAGTCAGTGCCGAGTATAATGGGATTCATGATCTTAAACCCAGAATTTCAACTTAAGCTATTTGACCATCCTGCTCCAGATTCTTCATATCTTAGTTGGAGATGGCCAGTCGCTGCCCCCATATCCAACTCTTGGGCCCATACTTTTTCCTTCCACTGCTCCATGTGGACTCTCATTAACTGGAAATATTATTTTCTTGGCTTCTAATTCACACTTCTACTCATCTCTCCGTGAAGATACAAGGTCATCCTTAATTCTTGGTTTCTTTTTTTTCAGGATTGCTAGACCACGATCTTACCCTACCAATTGTGTCATAACTCAAAACCCACCAGCCAGCTAAACTAGTCCATGATTCTGACTCTGTTGTCATTTCTTATTGTTCCTTTGTCCCCCAAATGTTCATTAGGTACTTTGTAAAAATTGGAAGGTGGAGGGATGAGATTATTGATAGACTTCTGCAATAAGATGACACAATTTACTTCACTGAAGTATGGGGGAGTCAATGATAAAGAAATGATCCTTGTTGACATGCAGTATTGACACAGTTAGCCACACAAACCACATTCAATATCTCTCTGAACCAGCTGCTCACTTGCTTTTTGGGGCAATGTACTGCTGCTATCATGATTTTATGAGAAATCCCCTCTTTATTCTACCACCATTAGTGCATTAGTTGATAAGCTAGTAGGTTTCTATTCCAGGCAGAGGGCAATATGCAAATCAGATGCTTTCCAAACAGACTGGCAATAGGTGGTTTTATTGTATACATTCCCAGTCACTTATAGCTCTTGGGTTTCAGTAGTGTCATCAGCTATTCCGTTCAAGAAATACAGGAACCCCTAAATATGGCCTATCCCTCACCCCAAGTCTTCATCACTGGACACACTATAAACTTAAAGAAATATGGGGCCAGGAGAGAGTTAGACTCTTTGGTGTGTTGCAATATAGCCAGCTCAACTTTTGCATAGCAATTCAGCAAATATAGTTTTAAGCATTCAATTCTACTTCTACAGCTTCTTAAAATTCCCTGCAATATAATTATACTGATGGGAATGCAGAAAGATAATTGCTTTTAGAGGAAAGTTTCTCCTTTGTTCCATGTTCATCTGGCTTCCAGAAATGGAACAAGAGCCCTTGAACAGCAGAAATACACATCCATGTGTCTCTAGTTATCATTTATTTACAAAGATAGACCTTGACAAATGTAATTTGTTCAATAAAATTAAAAGGATGCACGATAATTCACTTAGACAAAGAGACTTGAAAGGGGACGTCATCGGCAGCAGCGCCGTCCATCATTCCAAATGATCAGCTGACTTTGAAGAAGTGGCAGGTGTTCCCCTTTCGGAATGCAGCATTGAAATAGTATTTAGAAGGGGGAAAAAAGAAAGAGAGCTAGGAATTGGAGCAATTCTTTATTCAGGCAATAATTATACAAATTAGATCTATGAAAGCCGGAGAATGACTGTGCCTTGAACCCTGTCTGTGTGCATAGAACAATGGGGAAATTAATAATTAAATCTATTACATATGCTCATAATTCAATACAAAAGATACCTCAGTAGTTCAAACACTCCTGTATTTTCATTTGAATAAGCCTTTCACACATTCTCCTCATTATATATGTATTATATTTTAAATTTAACAGCTTATTTTGTTGCCTTTATGTTTGAATTAATAAGGGCACACTTTAATGCACTAATGGGGAATTGCATTAGCTGGCTTTACAGACATAACTTTGAAAAATCTCTAGTTTCCCAAGGGTGAAATCAATTTGCCCCATAACATGTCTCACAGACACATCTGGAATCTTGGAGGAACAGCCCCCCTCTACAAGCTTCTGATTTGGGCCTCTGTGTTTGAAACAGGATCCCTAGAGTAGAAACCTCTGCTAAATTGAACAGGCCCATCAAGAGCATCTTTTGGATTTTGTGACCTCTTAGCCTGGTCCATGTTATTTTTCCAGAGAGCAAAAATAGTTTTCCTATGAAAAAGTGAAGGTTTGCTTTACAGCCAAAAATTCATTTTCTCCCTTTCCCTTTTCCTCTTTTTTCCTTTCTCACGCCCTCTCTCCCTCTGTCTCTCTTCATATTTTTAATATATCTCTTCTTATATTTAATTCTTCATATTACGTCTGAGGCATGGAAGGTGGCAAAGAAAAGGAGGTTGAAGTTGAAAAAAAGAGAGAAAGTATATCTTATGATGGATAATACTGGGGAAACCCATGATTGCTCTGGTACCAATCAACAGTTCCAGAATGACTGGAGTCCCCAGGATGCAGGGGGTGGGGAAGGTGAGGGGGGCGGGGAACATTGGTTGAACTGGAGGACTGAAATCCAAGAAAGCAAAATTAGTGCACGAAGTGGGGATCCCAATTACCTAGAAAATAAAATGTTCCACTGGAGGACTAAGAATATAACCAGTGGAAATTTTCCATCCCTCCACCACCCAGAAAAGAGACAAAGAAGTCAGTAGCAGAGAAAGCAAACAGAGGAAGCTTAACCAAATGCTCCTGTTTTGGTGGGAAGTGGCTGCCAGGAGACCCGGCCGACCAGCGTGCATGGAGGCGCTGCCACCGCGGTATGACAAGGAGTTTTGTGCCTTCGAGAAGCGCCAAATCCAATGATGCTAATTGCATTGCAGATTTCTAGCATCATTAGCAATTCTTAAAATTACATTTGCCCTGCTTAAGTTCTCTATTTCCAGCTTAGGATGTGGAGGGGGCTGGTCTCTGAAGGGATATGGGTTACAGAGAAATTCAATTGGACACATTGGCTTCAGGTGTGCAGGTGGAGGTTGGCCAGCAGGGATTCATGGACCAGGAAAAATGCTTGTTTGTCTTATTTTAAATGCTGATTGCCGGGAGAATAAACAAAATCTGCAGTTAAATGGGCTTGAAAGAAACGCTGGGAATTTCAGAAAGAAAAAAAGCCTTAGGAATATCCATTGGAAGTAGCCCTGCGGCTCCTATGGGGACCGAGCACCATGCAAACACCCCAATGGTGATGGAGTAACTTGCATTTGAAATAGTGGTGCAGAAATAACCACTTCTCCCCTGTCCTTTTGTTTGTTTGTATTTAAAACAAATGAATAAAACCCAGATGAATTGGTGTTTTTGCTTTGCTTGTTTGTTTCCTTAAAGAGAACATATTTGCTCATTAGGAAAGCTAGACAGCCAGCTCCAGAAACAAAACCTGAAGTCTGTGTCTCCTTCAGCAAGGACATGTGCCCCAGTAGTCCCCAGCTCGGCATCTCAGTGCTGTTGGGAAGGGAAGGGATAGTTGATCTGAAGCAAAGGTCAGAGCCTGCCTCTCCAGCTGCTGGCTCCTGACATGGGGCGGTGCTCCTGCAGCTGGGACTTCACTGTGGAGCCACTGACAAGTCACCCACACCATCCTCTTACGGGATGGCCTCTACTCTGAGCTAGCAACAGAAAGGGGGCCTGGTTCCTAGGTGTTTTTCCTAACACTTTATGCCATGTAATTAAATTGCTTCACACCATTATTTATAAATTGTATATATATATATTGTTTAGCAAATGCTAAGTAATATATATGCACATATGTATATATGTGTTAAATGAATTTTACATGTGTACATACATATACATGTGTGGACCTATACACAAGGTATGTGTGCATGTGGGTTTGTGTGTATATCTACTGAATGTATATGTATCTATATACACACATGCACATACATACATACATATTAGTTAGAAACATATAACACAGGTTTACAAGCACACATAGAAGGAATGTACAGCATTTAATTGAGCTGTCTTTTAAAAATAATTAAGCCAGTTTTAATGAAATTCTATAAGGCTGCTAGTAAGTGAAGGAACCATCTTTTGCAGAGCATTAATAAATTGAGCCATTCACACAGAGGATAGCTAGCTGTATCAATTGCATTCATAATATTTATTAATAAATGATCTCAGTTCCCTTGGTGGACCAAGAACCGCAGAGTCGGGAGGACTGAAACCAAAGCAGGGAGCCCAGGTCTCCCCTGTTCACTGTCACAGTCCCAGAGCTGCATGGGATTAACCATGTTGAGCTGGAAGAAGAGTCTGTCCCTTCTCAGAAAGGATCACAGTACGAACCTCAGCACTTTTGCTCTGCCCATGGAATGACAAGGTGACCATGTAGGGGCAGGTGAGGCCTACAGCATCCACTGATATGCTGGACCAAGCCTGGGGATGCAGACAGGGGATCAGAGTTTCCCTGTCTGTGTTCCAGTGTCCTCATACACAGTCACCCCAAAATATCAATAAGGTAAAAACATAGTGGGCAAAAGACCTGCATAGACACTTCTCCAAAGGAGACGTACAGATGGCCCACAGACACACGAAGAAAAAAAATGCTCAATATGGCTTATTACAAGAAAAATGCAAATCAAAACCACAGTGAGATATCATCTCAACACTGTGAGAATCACCCATATCAAAAAGACAGAAAATGGCAAGGATGTGGGGAAAAGGAACATACATCACTGCTAGGAATGTAAACTGGGGCAGCCTCTATGGAAAATGGTATGTCGAGTCCTTAAAAAAATAAAAATGGGGCCTCCCCGGTGGCGCAGCGGTTGAGTACTGGGTTGCAAAGCTGCCCGCAGCCTCTGCAGCGCCAGATCGATCGATCCCCGGCTGCTCCCCGGCCACTGGAGGAGGGTCCCGCATGGCGCGCAGACCTCTCCTGCCGCCCGCTGCTCCCCTCAGCAGTGTACTTCGGTCCTTCTGCCTGCTCTGCTCCCCGCTCTGGCTCTGGTGAATTCTCTCACCCTCCCGCGCTTCTGACTGTACCCAGTGCTTGTATAAATAAATAAATAAATCTTTTATAAATAAATAAATAAATAAAAATGGAAATACCATATGATCCAGCAATACCACTGCTTGATATTTACCCTAAGAGTATGAAAACACTAATTTGAAAAGACTTATGCACCCCTATGTTCATAGCAGTGCTAATCACAATAGCCAAATCATGGAACCTATCTGAAAGCCATTGGCAGATGTCTGGATAAATAATCTGCGACATATATATGTACTCAGTGGGTACTACTCAACTATTTTATTTATTTTTTTTAGATGAAGAGATAAAATATTTTATTCTACTTTAGAGATCATTAACAACAAAAATAGGCTAAATTAATAACTTTTGAAATTGATATTTGTAGCTATTGGTATTTCAGGTCAGATGGCTTGAGATCTTTTCTTCCCAGGCTTTAAAATTCCTAGGTTTTAAAACATTAAAGAATTTATCAGTGGGCCATTGTGGCTAGACCCTTAGATGTGGCTTTTCTGAAGCACATGTCATAGAACATTGTATACAACATCCTCATTTGAATATCAGATTAAAATGAATAAAAATATTCTTCACACCTTTACTTAATACATATTTGATTTGTATATTATTATGCTTGCTGGTAGCCCAAATAGTGAGTGGAGGATGAATTTTGAGGTGACTGTGCTAAATAAAGTAAGTCAGAAAGTAGAAGACAATTGCCGGATGGTTTCACTCATTTGTAGAATATAAATCAAAGAAAACAAACTGGCAGAACACAACAATAAATAGAAAGAAAACATGTGATTACCTGGGGGGAGGGGACAGTGGGGACCATGGGGTGTAACATGAGAGTATAGTGGTAGTGGAGCCTGGGTGGAGGGAAGCATGTGCACATGTTGAGGTGCAAGGCTGTACTCCCCAAATTATATGGTTATGTCAATGGATGACAAATCAATAAAATTTGATTTGAAAAAAGTAAAAGGTGGACTTACTCCCAGGTGCTATTCCTTCAAATGAGGTAGTTCAGCAATATTGGGTGTCCCAGAACACTTCTTGCCAGGGGTCGGTGAGAAATCCCCACTGAACACCAGGGGAAGCAAACATGCTCCCGCTACAGCTTATCGCCAGGGGTGTAAATCTCTATTCCCGAGTCCTGGGAGAAGAAAATAAGCCAGTCACCCTCTCTTCCATTTTCATTGCGAGAAACTTCTAGCCCATAAAACTATACACAAATAGCCCGGGAATAATTCTCCTAATCCCACATGTAGCTGAAACTAGGTTCTTTTGTTTTTGTTTTTATTTCACCAAATTCTTTTTTTAATTTATATATATATATATGTATATGTATATTTTTTACATCATTGTTCATTTTTATACAATGTATGCTTGGATGCTTTCTCCTTTGAGGTGTAGTCCCCCCCAAAAAAAAATTCCCACCACCAATTTACCTGTGAAGCATCACCATAGTCCCTTGTGCTTTTTCCTCTCCTGTTTTGATCCCTTTTTCGCCACTTCCCCTGCAGAAAGTCTCTGATTTATCATTGCCTACTAATTTTGTTTTTTTTAATTGATTATTGTTGTTACTTGTTTTTCCTGATTCCTTATTTGGTTCCCCTATATTCCTCCTATAAGTGAAACTATCCGATATTTTTCTTTTTCCTTCTGGCTTATTTCACTGAGCAAAATCTTTTGGATGTGTGTAAATAAGTTTGGTGAAAGGCCAGAGTACTAGCTTCAATATGAAAAAGGTAACACCTATCGGGGGCCTCCCTGGTGGCACAACCAGGTAAGACACAACCTATGAAGCTGCCTGCAGCCTCTGCAGCATGAGTTTGATCCCCCGGCCAGCCAGGAAGCAACCCACATGGCACAGCAGACCTCTCCTGACTCACCCACTGCTCCCCTCAGCAGTGTGTTTCAGTCATTCTGCCTGTTCTGCTCCCCACTCTGTCTCTGGTGAATCCTCTCACCCCCCACACCTCTGGCCTATACCCCAGCTCTTGTATCCATAAATAAATAAATCTTAAAAAAAAGTAACACCTATCATACATTAACCTTTCTTGTTTGCCAGGAGGGCACTTCATATATACAATAGTTTATAATGCTTACCATAGCCCTGAGAGGTAGGTAGTATTCCCATTTCACAGAACAGGAATCTGAGGCTCAAGAATTTAAACAACTTACCCAGAGCTCAGATGCAAGACGCAGGGTTCAGACAACCCTGCAAATCGGGGGCCCCTAGTTCTGGTAACTCTGGTTTCCTCTCTCCCTTTTTCTTCTGCCAACTCTTCCCATTCTTTCTAGCATCTCTTTGACCTCACAGCAGAGGCTAACGTACTTGACATTTCCATCTATGTTCCAGCCTGCACTCCTAGGACATTGTGCTTACTAGTAAAAAAAGGCAGCCTTCTGGGGAAGAAAAAGAAACTGCTGTTATTGAGAAAGTACTTCCAGTGCCTCCCCGGTGGCACAGTGGGTTGAGGGCAGCACTGGGAAGCTGTCCGCAGCCTCTGCAGCACGGGTTTGAGTCTTGGCGGGCCAGGGAGCTACCTACATGGCGCGGCAGACCTCTCCTGTCTCGCCTGCTGCTCCCCTCAGCAGTGTATTTCGCCTGTTCTGTTCCCTGCTCTGTCTCTGGTGAATTCTCTCACCGTCCAGCACCTCTGGCCTGTACCCCAGCTCTTGTATAAAAATAAATAAATCTTTAAAAAGAAAAAAAGAAAAGAAAAAGTACTTCCAGATTTGATGGCCCTGGTAACAGGGGCAAGAATACCTAAAGTGTGCCTTCAGCTCTAAGCAAGGAAAGGGCCACACATGGTCTACTTTTCCAGGATGCAAGAGGAAGGAGGCCTTGGAGTGGTGGAGGGACCCCAGATCTAGCCCAAACCAGTGCCTGCTGGGTCCAGACCAGCGGGTCCTTGGAGAGAGCAGCCCAGCACTGGAGCGGAGGGGTGCTGCTGGGGAGAGGGCGGCGTGGAGGCAGGAACTGGAGATCTCCGAGGGGCCAATAAGCCATTTGTCTCGGATGGGGCAGAGGAAATGAGGGCAGTGTAAATGGTGATGCAGCCTGGAACGCGAGAGGACAGCTACAGACTTTGAAGTGGGGAAACTTTATTGCGATTTGAGGGGCAACTGGAAAGCTCCCACGGGACCGGGAGGAGGGAAATGCTGTGACTCCAGCTGTGGAAGCGAACCCTGGGGGCCCGACGGCCCCCCCCACCCCCAGGCTGCACCCCACCTGCACCCCGCACCCCGCGCCGGGCCCCGCCCGCCTCCAGAGGGCGCGAGGGGTGCCCAGGCCCCTGGAAACCTGGCAGAACAGCATCGGGACACGTTCCCCAGACACTTAACACCCTTGCCCCCCCCCCACCCTCCGCTCACAGTCCCCACGGCAACCCCTTCAGGCCAACTGGAGGCACCCATCAGGTAAGCATCATTTGTATCACGTCTGTAGTCTTAAAAATAGTAAAACAGAGCGGTATATTTAGCGCTTCCAAAACCTTGTAACGATGCCACTCAAAGCAAATGAGTCATTAATAACCCTGGGGGCGGGAGAGCCGGGCAGCCACTAATGAGGAGCAAACACGCTTAGCCCTTTGCTGCTTAAAATGCTGCATTGGAGAATCCTCACACCGAGTGGGTCACGACTCCCCTCACCGGGTGGGACGACATCAGGCCCTCCCCGGAAAGCAGGGTGGTGAGAGGTGGCCCTCCCGAGCTGGTCCCTGCGTGGAAAAGCCGAGAATTCCGCGGCGCGGTGGTGGGTCCTGCACGCTTGCAAACGCGAGGATGTTCCTGTGGCGCCACCTAGTGTCCGAGGCGCAGACATCGCCCTGGCGCGGGCTGCAGGGACTAGTGCTGGGACCTCGGGGGTAGTCCCTGACTTGGAAACGGATCTGTCATCCCGGGGGACTCCCAAATGTGGACCAGTGACACACTCAGGCTGGGTAGAAAACCTCCCAGGATTCCTGCTGCCACCAAACCTCAACAGAAATTTTGCCAGAATGAATGGAATAAATGACACTCTCTTTCAATGAGACGTTCATGAGGTGATGTCTGGTTTTCCCTAAATACAATGGCAAGTGGAGCATTAATACTTCCAGAAAAAATATAGATGCTGTCATTGTATAAACATGAGTTCAGAGAGGAACTGAGTGTTAGACCATCTGGAAGGACCCATTCTGAGAAACACTGAACTAGCACTTTGGGTGGGACAAAGAAGAATCTTTGCTTGTTATTTAATGGTAAATCGAAGTGCTCGGGAGAAGATTCTGCAGCTTAAGGGAAAGAAGATCTGGGAGCAGGATGCTAGGATTCTGTCATTGGCTGTGCTCCCAATTACAATGTGATCTTGACCAGAGGCAAACAGCTGGTACCTTTACAATGAGGCTCTGTGATGCATCTATCACAGTATGATAGATGATGAAATCGGGGCTCCAGGAGTTACCCCAGGTCAGACAGCAGGTCAGTGACACAGCCAGGCTTCAAACCCTCACCTGCCCATCTCTATAGAGCACGTTCCTTCCACAAGACAACTGGAGCCCTCTGCACTTTGGCATCCTCACCTACAGCATGAAATGGCTGGTGCTTGGGTCATTCAGTTCCTTCCAGCTAGAGCAAACCCTGATCTAAGTTCTTACTGGCCCCTCAAAACCCATTTTTAGTGCTCACAAACCCCATGGTGATAACAAAGGGGCCTTTAAAAAGGATTTATCCACCTATAAAAACTATTCAATTTTATTTTCAGCTATGGGCAAAAGAACACCAAAACAGATGTGTTAGAACATCCAACCTCCTTTAGATTTTAGGACAGTGGGGAAAGAGGAGACAATCCTAATGGAGCGTGGAGTGACGGCTGATGAATCCATGACAGAAACCAGGCCTGCAGGGCATTGCTTATCTTTCGAGTCACAGGCCTCCGAGGGGATAATTGCCTTCTTATAATTGTTTAGACTTGATAAATACATGAAATCCAGCAGCCAACAGTTTATCTGGCTACCAGTTCAGATCTGGACAGAACTAGATTAAGGAGTCAGGCACATTTGCAATAACCTCAAGATAAACCCTTCCTATCTGAGGCAGTTAATCTCCTCCTCAGGGGTCATGTTGCCCAGTAACTGCCACCTCCAAAAGAAGGAAGGGGGAGACACCCCAAAGGACTCCGATGAGCCTCGCTGGACTTGAACTCTTTCTCCCTACTGATCCCCACATGTCCTCAGCCTGCAAATGAGGAGGTGTCATCTGAAAAGCCTGGGAACACATACTGGCAAATAAAGGGGGAGAACTGGGGCAGTTAGACCCCAAAACCAAGATCATCTGACTCCAAGGTCACTGTTTTCCTCATGGGCTCTTCCTCTTCTTCAGAGGGTCAAGCTAAAGGCACTTCCAGCTTCCGAGCAAAGATGAGACACGAATCACAGCTCTGATCTTAGGCCCTTGCCAGGCCGCAAACTCGCCAGGTGACTAAAAGCAAGCTGAAACTTCTCTGGGCTTCAATTTCCTCAACTCTAAACTTAGAAATTGGAGCTAATTAATCTCTAAAACCCATTTGAGCCACTTCATGCACCTGAATCAAACCAACAGGTACCCAAGAGGTATACATTTCTCTGAAATGCCAACTCCTTCACTTACGTTCCTCCTCAGTTCCCTTCCCAAGCTAAAGTTCTCTCTTGCCCCAGGCATACCTCTGTCATTCTCTGGTCACACCCGCATCCTCAAGCTCCTCCCAACTAGCAGCTGCCTCTGCCGGGTGTGCTGAGGAGCACAGGAAAAGCCTAGCTTCGGGTAGGACAGCGGAAGCTCCCTTGCTCGGCACTTTGCCTGGTTGTGGACCACCCTTTATTTTCTACCTGAAGTGGGACCACCTGTTGCCTGTTTGCTCCTCCCACTCCTCTACCATCCCACCATAGACCGTCTGGTTTTCATTATATTCTGATGAGGGTGAGGGGAGTCTTCTTCCAATAAGATCGCTGGGGTGGTGTGCTGAGCCAGCCCCAGCCGGTGTGCACACCCTCTCCTTCCCAGACTCCAACCCTGGAGCACAGCAACTGCCAGGCTCAGCAGAGTAACAAGCAAAGTCTTCTCAACTGCCCTAAAGCCGGTTCCTGACATCTCCTCATTAAAAACAAATAATAACAACCCCCAAGGGGTCTTTGGGGGACTTATAATTGACCTAAATTCCAGGAAAGAACATCCAAAAGAAAGGAATAAACAATGTTTTTCCAAGAACCTTTTCTCCCTCAAGAAATTCAAAGGGGGCCTCTCTGGTGGTGCAGGAGTTGAAGTCCCGCGTTATCAAGCTAGTGCCAGCCACTGCTGCACGAGTTCAATCCCCAGCCAAGGAGCTAACCCACATGGTGCAGGAGACCTCTCCTGCCTGGCCTGCTGCTCCCCTCAGCAGTGTATTTCAATAGATCCACCTGTTCTGCTCCCCATTCTGTCTTTGGTGAATCATCTCACCCCATCATACCTCTGGCCTACACTCCAGCTGTTGTAGGCATAAATAAATAAATCTTTTAAAAAAAAAAAGTAAACTAGGAATTTTGCACCTTATTTTCCCTCTGAGTAAATGAGGACAAGGTAGGAGTGTAGGCTTTTCTGGAAAGAGAAGTCCTAGAGGGTTGAGGTCATTCCTTTGTGGTGACAGAATGGCCCACTTCTTTCAGAGCTCCCCCACTGTGCCTGCCTCACAACAAGCATTTATTAGGTGCTGGTTAATTGAGTGGCTGCAGTGTCCAGATGGAATGATTCAGTAAAGCAGATTACAGACTAGATGCCAGTGAAAGCTCACCATTCCGCCACGCTCTGGAGACCAGCCCCACAGCTCTCCTCTTCCCTGTCTGCCCAGCCTCAGACCAAAGCAGTGGGAGAAATCTGTGATAGCCCCTCTCAGGAAGCCCTTCGCCAGCCCCCCGCCCCCAGCCAATGTGCTGTCCCCGGGCACCTCTGTTCTCTGTCTTCCCTCTGAGAAATGATTCATGGCAGATATTAGGGAGGAAACAGCATCTTTCAGTTTTTTCTACCACTTCCCTTATCTTTATATTGTTCTTATTAAGCAGTATCTTCAAACTTATTTATGTGATGTCGCGCTAAGGAGCAGTATTGTCAACATGCCACTTTCCACGAACACTGAATTCAATATGAATAAGAGCCAAATAAATGCCACACTGTCTCTGTAGAGACTCTTCCCCAGGCTTGTCTGGGAGCTTGAGAGCCCACAGAGAGACGTGAACCGCTAAAGATAATGGGGTAACGGCAACTTTCACTTACTGGACTCTGGTGAATCCTCCCACACCCTGCACCTCTGGCTTACACCCCAGTTCTTGTGTGCATGAATAAATAAATCTTAAAAAAAAAGTAGAAGAGCTCTCCTTTGCGCTCCTCTGGAGTGCCTGATGGGGAATGAGCTTCCTGCAGAAGAACACCTTCTGTTTGCTCTTAGCAACCAACTCAGAAGTGGGCACAAAAATCATGGGGGCTGCCCTCCATGCCTAGAACTCTGGTGATTACCCATCACCTCACATTTTTGTTAGTTACTCTTTAAAATGTTGTAAAACACAGACAGATGTATACCTTTAATCCCTGTTATTGAAAGGATGCAGGAGAAAGGGGAGAAACTGGGCTCGGAGCCCATCAAGCGCCAAGACCATTTGGAAAGCTCTGCTTTCCAATCTTGACTGACCAGTGGGGAAAGGGAATGGGCATTACCTTTTCTTTCATATTTGAATCAATGCTCACATTTGAAATGGCCTGACCACAAGCACATGTGTTGGAGAGCCCCACATTCCACTCACCTCTCAATGCCCCCCTGTCTTCCAGGCACACAAGCCACTCTCTTTTGCCCTTTAGCCCTCACCCTTCCTCACAGTGATCACGTAGCTCCCTTTCCCTTCAGAGCCTTCCACTCTCCATGGCCTCACTCTCCAGCCCCTTCTACTTGTCAGACCTCATTTAGAAGTCCTCCTCAATAAACCTTCCCTGAGCCTCTCCTGTCCAGTTCCATCTGGATAGACACCCAAAGACGATGGTCTTATCCCCATGGTGCTGGTATGTTCTGCTTGTCTGTCCACTTCCCCAAGTCACCATGAGCCCTTTGATGACAGGTATCCCCAGCACTGATCTGTTGAATTTTAAGCCCTGCTTATCCATACAATCCCTCTGTGTTCTAGAAAACACATCCTTCTGAAAGAATGAAGGCCCACCCCTCCTACCTGCTGTACCCACATGCAATGGATCCCCAAGCAAGATTTGAACAGCATATCACGCCTTTGCTCAGACTGTGGATGCTCCTGCCTCACAGCTCTACAGCAAGGAGCAAGGTTCTGCAAGGACACAGTGAGCTGGTGCCTGTAACCACTGGTCCCTGTCCTTGAGCAACCTGCTCTCCTGTATT
The DNA here is from genome assembly GCF_014898055.3 of Talpa occidentalis. NCBI lineage: Eukaryota > Metazoa > Chordata > Mammalia > Eulipotyphla > Talpidae > Talpa > Talpa occidentalis. The sequence goes on from NW_023605305.1 coordinate 40,426,559, forward strand.
TAGTGGCCCTGGTTGAACAAATCAGTCATGAGCACAGAGGGCTGCTATTTCTTACCACTGGCTTGTCTTCCAAGACTCTGGGCTGCTTTTCTACTCTGCTTCCTAGCAGCTTCCTCTGCTTCCTAGCACCTGACCACGGCCCGCCAGGAAGTGAAGAGTCTCTGTGTCTCCAAAGGCTCAATGCCCCAGGAAACCCCCACACAGAAGAGAAGCCAGGTGAAAGAGACTGAAGAGGTCCTATTTCTTGCAGACCAGTTGCCAGCCTCCACAGCCTGGGCACACGGGCCAATTTACATAGTTGGTTTGGTGGCTTTGGCAGATGAAAGTGCTCGGATAGTTTTATATGTGTTGCTCATCATTAAACCTCCCCTTCAGGCTTTCTTGTCGCCTTTAGTTTGTGTCTCAATCTGGAGCAAATTTAAGCAAAGGTTTAGGCCTCTGTGTTTCCTCGGTATAATTAATAATTCATAATAAAAATTTAATCAAGGCATAAGCTTTTGTGGAAGGTTATAAAACACTTTTATTTGCCCTGGAGATCAGAATGACCACTTTCTAAATCTGTGAAATGATTTTTTTTTCCCAAATGAGGAAATTTTACTCTCAACTGTAAATTTCAGCTGTTTGCCATATGTAACCACAGAGAATCTGTTTATTGACTTAGTATATTAGAAGTAGTTAGGCAGGAAGAAAAATAAACCCAAACTCCAGACGGGAGAAAGTGTGGGGAAGGAATGAAGAGTTGGAGTTAGCGTCTCAGAAAACTCTAGTCTCAGAGAGTAACCAGTAGAGACAAATGACTGAACCCACCTCCCACAGGGCAGGATGGGGCTGGTAATCCAACTGGGAGACACAAAATTGACTGGATGGTTATCACGAGCTATTCAGGATCTTTGGAGAAATGCATCAGGAAAAACAGAGCAGTGAAAAGCTTTCAGACACCGGAAGGGCTCCCAGGAGAGTGTGCACCCCTGCTTGTTAAAGTGTGTCCACTTGCCTGCATAGCAGAAAGGACATCTTACTGCATGACAGGTAGAGGGTCGAAGCAAACCCACATCCATACACAAGGCCAGATCAATGGGTAACCTTGTTGAAAATACAGATTCTTCAGTGCCCACATCCAGTGTCTTTTAAAATCCTGCTGTGCAGCCAAGTGTGGGAACTAGGGGTCCAGATATCCATTCAAGAAGCATCACTAACTCTCTGAAATTTTTTAAAATTAGGTCAAGAGAGGAAGGACAAAGTTGATGTAGAAGAGCTGAATTCTTATTTTCAGGAGCTAATGTATAAATGTCAGTTGGTCTTCACAACTGCTGTAATAACAACATGCTATTAAGTAAGTTAACCCCTTAATTTGACAACAATCCAGAACGAATGGTATTATCACTCCCAGGTTACAGAGGAGGAGATGGAATCTCAGAGAGTTAAAATGACTGGCCCCAAACGTGCTGCTATTGAGTGACAGCGCAGTACATACCACCCTCAACCCTTAGCACCTGCCTGGACCAGTCCTCCTTGAAGTTATTGGAGTTGTAAGGGTGTTTGAAGATGGCAAAGATAATAAAGGAGAACCCTTGAAGACCCCAGCCAGCACTGGTTCAGGTTTGAAAGAGCAGAAATAAATGGATTCCTTGGGTCCTGATAGCCATAGATTATTTTCCCATGTAAACAAATTAGTTCAAGTTACTAACTTTGTATTATTACCTTTACATAAGAAATCTGGACCTTCCTCATTGAAGTCATACCCCCTACCCTTAGTCCTGGCCTTAACCCCCATCTTACTCCCAAACTTTCTGTGCACCCTGGTCAGAGTGGCTAATGAATTCCCACATTTTTGTTTTGTTTTGTTTTGTTTTTTTTAAGATTATTTATTTATTTATTTATTTATACAAGCACTGGGTACAGTCAGAAGCGCGGGAGGGTGAGAGAATTCACCAGAGCCAGAGCGGGGAACAAAACACACAGACCGATAAAATACACTGCTGAGGGGAGCAGTGGGCGCAGCAGGAGAGATTTGTCATGCTATGTGGGACCCTCGCCCGGTGACCAGGGATCGAACCAGTGCAGGCAGCTTCGCAGCTCAGCGCTCAACCACTGCGCCACCAGGGGAGGCTCTGCCCACATTTTTGAAGAAAGTGCTAACTGGAGTTCATGAAGGGTCTGCATGTGCAAGTGTTATACATCTGCACACTCTAAAGGGGTCCAGCCATCCATTTGCATAAAGAAAAAGGAGCTAGTGTGAAAAAAAACCTTTGGAGAACAAGCATATAAGAGAGAAGAAAATGGTTTCCCAATAAAACACCCAGTTACCCATCCCCTTGTGGGTAAATGACCAGGCAAACAGTGTTGACCAACGCCTGGCCACTGAGGCCCAAAAGCTTGCCACAAGCCTAACGCACCTTCTGGTGGGGACCCATGGGAAAGGGGTGAAAACTCCCGAGATAGGCCTCAAAAAGCCAGGACAAAAGGAGCAAAATCAAAGCACAAATCAAGAAAACAGCTGCCTTTGTTCCTCCACACAGGTCTCTTTCAAATGTCTCCTTCCTTGTCCCCAAAGTCCTTGGTGCAAGAACAATGACAAGAAGCAAGCAGGCCCTTCTCCATGTCTCTTTACTGTGTGTTCCCCGGGTTCTCTGTTGAACCCACATGTCTTTGTGTTTTATAGTTTCACCTCTCCCCTCATTGGGGGGGGCACAGCCCGTGATACCTGCCTTATCTTTGCAGATGTCTCTGTTACAGTTATAAGAAACATCTCTGGGCTTCTAAGCCATGACATGAATGCACTGACTTCGAAGCAGAGGAGTCAGCACAGAATGGAGACCCACAGAGCAGATCGGATGCCTGCACCTGGCCTCCACGTGTGATCAGCGTGACGTGGCTTCAGTAGCAAAGATGGCCCAAGCGCATGGATAGGGGTTATTTTGGAGACCCCTCTTCACTGCTTGACTGAACACCCTAAATCTCTCCTCCTTGTGGTATTTTTCAATGTGTATCCTACCTTGTTACAAAGGGATGGAGATGCCTTACAGGAAGGCCAATATGAGAAAGAACTTTCTGATAAACTGTAGGCAGGTTAGAAATAATGGCTTATAGAAAATGGAACAAAGGATGTGGCAACCACCAAAATTTCAACCTCATATGCTTATTTTAGATTGGGCACATATTTGGCTTTGTTTTCTAGTTACCATGGCAAAACAGAAAGGAGGGGTGGAGGGGATATCTGATTAGTTAGGGAATTCGCTGTCTGTAAGATAAAAAGAAGTCAGACCTGAGAAACAGGCCAGTCAGAAGAGGACAAATACTGTCTCATCCCACTGGAGAGGTCCCCAGTGTGGTCAGATTCATAGGGATGCATCATGGGGAGAATGTGGTTGCCAGGAGTTGAAGGAAGGGGAGGCAAGCTAATGTTTAATGGGAACAGAGTTTCAACTTGGGAAGATGAAAACGAAACCCAATGCCCTCAGGAGAAGCTGAATAATAAGTACTAAGATCAGGAAGACGTTTCTCCTTAAAAGACCTTCAGAGGGAGACTTTGTAAGCTAGTAATACCCTCACAGCTTGCTCACAGGGGATGCATTTGTCAGCCCTCAGCGTAGGCTAAAGGCTTGACACTACCATGCAGTTCGGTGCTGCAGGGAGAGGGCGGTTTCCTGCGGTCCAGATAAGCACGCTGATGGCTCTGGGGATTAGGAGACGCCGTCTGTCCTATGGCTGTGGGGGAGCCACCTTCTTGTCCCCCTGTACAGGCCCCTGCAAGGGGAAACTTGTGACAATCCCACTGAATCCTGCGCTTGATCACCCCCCAGAGTTAACAGTGATGAGAGGCTGGTGTCCTCAAATTCTCCAGCCTTCAAGGCAAAACTCTTCCGTAACTCAGCTCGGTGCCAGGAAAGCCAGTCTTCAGCAACTCTTTCTCAACCCCGGTATTTCTGATATCCCAGATGAATGCCCCCTCCAGAAGTCAGGCCTGTTGTCATTTGTCTTACTGCCCTGGACCTTGTTCTACTCCTTCTAAGTCTCCCCTGGCTCCCCCACACAATAGACTTCGCCCCTCCCCTACTCCCCCATAATCAAGACCAGTCTGTGATATTGATCAAGATTTTCTGAAAACTTAGAGATAGCAGAAAGGAATTATAAAATAGCAACAAAAGCTTAAATGCTAGAGGTAGGGACTCCCAGCTATCTCTGTACTGAGAGTCTAACTTACTCCCACATTTCAGGGGTCACTCTTCTTTCCCCTAACAAATGATTTGACCAGGTCCCTTTTACCTAGAACCTAGATACTAATAAGAGACAGAAGCCTCAGGCTGGCATCCCAGTCAATGTAACAATCTCAAAGATGCAACTCTGCATATGGAGAACCGTCAGCACCCCCTTAGCTGCTTTGTCTCAAGTATTTCTGTACCAAATAGGCTTTACTTGAACAAGACCATTTAAGTGCTTCCTCCAAAATAAAGTGCCATTTCTCTCAACCATGAATCATAAAGTTGCAATGAGTATGTCCCCATTTCTAGTTATCATGTTTCCAAAATTGTGGGGTGCCATCTCTGTTCCAGCAACACCCTATCCCACTCCCACAGCAGCTGAACTGAAAGGGAGCCCAGCCCTATTCCTTCTGCCCAGTGTACGCACGCCTTCTGGCAGTGTGTAGGATTGCTTTAAATGTTTGTGGCTTGGAAATTTTGGGACTCATTTGCAAAGCAAATACAGATTATCTAAAATTAAGGTTCAGTGATGTGGGGCGCTATCTGAGGATTTCTTTTATTTGTTTTAAAACCACAGTCTTGCTCTATACAATTGTTATAAGGGAGCTACCAGAAGGATGAATAACTTTTATATCCTGTTTAAAATCTATTCTGCTCCTCCCAATGAAGCTTGGGTGAATGTGTCCTAATGAAAGGGACCATCAATGGCACCTGAGTGCCAATGACATTAGGGATGGGGTGAGGCAGAGGGTTGGTCTGGCCCTGGGGAGTGGAGGGTTGGGATGGGGGGAGGGGGCTGACCTCTGTGCTGGTGTGATTGTCACCATCCCCTGCAGGGAGGCTTTGGGCTCTGAATCCTCTTAGTAGATGTGGACTTGTAGGGTGTTTAGTCAACTTCAAAGCCCCATTCATTGTCCTCAGATCTTTATTTCAGACTCAATCCAGCCTGATCCCAAAGTGGAGGCAAAGAGGGGAGGGCGGGGCAATGATCAGCTTTGTTTACTCTTGGCAAAACAGATCTTTCTGAGTCTCAGAGGGGGAAGAAAGCTGCTTAGACAGATGTAAACAGGCTCTGAGGCCCTTTGGACATCAAATAACACTAGCAAAACAATGTTTAGATGAGTTAAGTGTAAATCAATCAGAAACATATGGACTACATTTCCCTGAAATACACAGGGGTTTACAAATTACAGGCACAGGGGTTTGGCAAAATGCAATTCAGGTTTTGCCAAACCTAAAATGTTTGGAGACGATTTAAAGAAAGTAGACCGACCCCAAATGCCTTCAGCTCTGCCCATCCCTGACACTGATAATATCCCATATAACCACAAGCATTGAAGTGTTTGGGTTTTAAGAGATTTATATGTTGAATAAACTTAACTACTCACAACAAGCTGAGATTCTTGTCCAGACAAATGTTCATAGAAAGCTGGAACTGCCAAATGACCACATTCATGAAAGGGAGAAAAGGCCTCTACATTTGAGTTGGGTCAAGGAAATATACCTAGATGTTTCAATTTACAACAAAATGAAATATTCTAAGCTTTGAAGCCTATAACCGCACTTGCAGGGTGCTGACTCTGCTTTCCCCCAGTGAGTGTGTTCTGGCACTACAGGATAGGCACCTTGTGTCCATGTGTTGGGGTTGGGGGAGATCACGTTGACACTTCATCAGTGTCTCTACTGCAAAGTGACTCTCCTGCATGTGGCAGTGGCCACGAGGCATTTCTGTCCAGTGCATCTAGGGCATAAAGATCCAAATGTCTAGGTTTTGACCCTCAAAAATGAAGGCATGAAATATTTGCTGTGCTCCACCATGTGATGAGATTGTGTCCTCAGACTGGATCAGAGACAAGGCAGGCAGAAGGGAAATAAGAGAACTCTGAATTGGAGTCTCTGACAAAGCCTATAGCTGCTGCCTCCACCTCTCATGAATGGGGTGGGGGGGAACTAGAACAGACCGAAGAGCTTCAGGGACCGCAGGACCAAGAACCCTCTGCCCTCCCTTCCTGTGTCATGGGCCTCCAGTGTGGGCAGGAATGGAAGGGAGCTTTGTTGCACCAGGATCAAGGGTTCTTTGATGGCCTCATACAGTTTCCACAGCCCAGACGCCACGAGAGGCAGCAGAATTGCTTTCAGGCCCTCAAAAGAGACACATAGATGGTTCAGAAGGGGTCAGATCTGGGCCTCGCCAGTGGCACAAGGGGTTACGTCTCAGCACTAAGAAACTATCGGCAGCCACAGAAGCACGAGTTCGATCCCCGGCCAGGGAGCAACCCACATGGTGCAGCAGAGCTCTCCTGATTTGCCCGCTGCTTCCCTCAGCAGTGTATTTCAGTCTGCCTGTTCTGCTCCCCACTCTCTCTGGTGAATCCTCTCACCTGAACCCCTCCTCCCCAGTCTATATTCCCAACTCTTGTGGGAAGGAAGGAAGGAAGGAAGGAAGGAAGGAAGGAAGGGAAGAAGGAAGGAAGGAAGAAGGAAGGAAGAAAGGAGAAAAGAGACAGTTTTGTGCTAGGGAGTGAGATACTACAACCACAAACCTCCTCTGACCAAGGCTGGGGCAGGATGATACAGACCTAGGAGGCTGGTGATGACAGGCAAGCTGGTCTTGTTAGGGGGAAAGGATGTCCTGAGTTAATCCCATACAGCCTTTGTGGACGCCACCCCCACTCCAGACTAAAGCCATCAGGACATTGGGAAAGACAAATCCCGTCACCACCAAAGGGAGGGTGGCTGGGACCTGAGGGTGGAGTTGGGCAGCCAGGTTGGATATAAAAACCAAACACGTGGGCCTTGGGCTGGCTCGCTATCGCTCGCCTCCTGGCTACACAGCTCCTGGCTTGCAGCCAGCTCTCAGAGTGCCATTTTGGGATTCCTGATCGGTGGATCAGGTAGGACTCATTTAAAACTTTGTCTCCCACTTTTCTCCCTGAGCTGTACATTTCCTCGTTTCCCCTTCCCTTGTAAATAAACCTTTTATTAACCTTTCACGTGTGCCTGCGGTAGAGCATTGATAAGTCCTTTTAAGCGCATGGGTGAGGACCCAGTCAGGCACCCCGTTTTGTATCGGGGTTGCTCTACAACAGTCTCAGGCTCCGTCATTCACTCCCCACACCAAACCCCCTCATGCAGTAATGACCATCGAGAACGGGAACACATCCCAGGGACAGAAAAGACTGTCCAGTGGTAAGGGAAATCATCGGGCACCAAGCAGAAAGGAGATTTGAAATGGAAATAAGGTTGATTTAAACAAAATATGACATTTTTGCTACCAGTGGGCTGTGGTCTGAGATGTTTACCTTCTCATGTGGGTGAGGTCACAGGCAGAGGCAAGCTGCTTTTTAGATTGTTCCAGACTCACAATGATCTCCAGGAGGCAGTCAAAGCTCCCCCACCTCACTTCATTCCAAAGAAAAAATGGAACCAAGCAGTTTGGGTCTTCGAGGGTGACTGAGGGATGGAATTGGGTGTGAAGGGTGCTGGGGCGAATACAGATTTCAGCTGAAGGAACAAAGGCATCAATAGCACTGGTGCACCCAGACAACTCCTTTCATTGTTCCTCTTCTCACAGAATCACAAGCTCTGAGTGACTATAAGGAGGTGGCATCCACAGACAAACTCTTCTTTCCGCCCTTTCAGCCCGGAGGCCTGGAAAACACTCCCCAATATTGCAGATGCAGAGAGCGGCTTAGACAGGGCTGGCCTCGGGCCTCACTGCGAAACTGGGTCTCTCTTGTTTGGACACTTCATGGGGTCAAAAGGTGAGGCAGGCAGGTAGATGCCTCCAGTAGAGAAGACAGGCGTCTGGTATTTCACTGAACAGGACTTTTGGGCCGAGAACAAAAATACAGACTAGAAATTATTTTGTCTTAAAAATTTCTTGCTTCTAGCTCTACTTATAATAACTAAGGTATGGAAACAACCAAGTGTCCCCACACAGATGAGTGGCTCAAGAAGATGTGGTGTTTATACACAGTGGGATAGTACTAGTAATCAAAAAAGATAAAGTCATACTGTTTGTGGCAACATGGGTGGAGCCGGAAGGGATTATGCTAAGCGAAATAAGTCAGAAGACAAAAGGTAACTATTAAATGGATTTACTTATATGTGGAATATAAAGGAAATGAACAAAAGGACAGGAAAAAGATAAGATCTGAGGCAAACAGTGGGGGAGGGATGGAGAGGGAGGGGTTCAAATAGGAGGGCAGAGCACAGAGGACTGTGGTGATGGGTCATGGGTGCTATGGAGGTGAAAGAAGTATAGGGCCTGCACCTGAGGGGGGAAATCAAACACTGTCCAAAAATGACCAACAATGCAAGCAAGAAAATAAAGAAAAAATTCTTTCTTCTATAGTGAGGCTCTCTGAGATGGGATTTTGATACTGCTGCCTGTTGGTGGTTGACTGTAGGGACAAACTGGCCACCTGAATATGAACAGAAAATTGGGTTCCTCTGTCCCTAAAGACAGAAGCTGAATCTGTCTTTGGAGCAGATGTTTTCTTATTTCTGGGGTTTCTCTTTAGAAACTCTGTGTGACTCAGATGTAAATCAAGTACCTCCTCTGTCCTGACCTTGCTGTAGCTCCTCTATATACAAAGAATTTAGTTTAGACTGGGGTGTTAAGAGTAGAAAGTCTTCATTATTGATTAAATAATTCTGGAACAGACATTTAATCGGAAACTAGTTAAAAGAGAAACGGGGTTTTTTTAATTTTATTTTATATATATTTTATATCATTCTTCATTTTTGTACAATGAATGCTTTCTTCTTTCAGGTGTGGTCCACATGAGATTCCCACCACCAATTCACCCATGTCCCATCACATCATCCCTTGTGGTCTTCCCACCCCTGTCCTGATCCTTCTCCCTCCTCCTCCCCTGCAGAATGTCTCTAATTTATAGTTCCCTGTTGATTTTGATTTTTAATTTATTATAATTACTTTTTACCCCCGATCCCGTATTTGTTTCCTCCTATGAGTGAAACCATCTGATATTTTTCTTTTTCTTTCTGGCTTATTTCACTGAGCATGATCCCTTCCAGCTCCATCCATGTTGTTGTGAATGACATGAATTTATCTTTTTTGATTGCCCAGTAATATTCCATTGTGTGTGTGCGCGTGTGTGTGTGTGTGTGTGTGTATCTCTCTCATATCTTCTTGATCTAGTTATCTATTTGGGGGCATTTGAACTGTTTCCATAGCTTACCTATTGTAAAAAGTGCTGCAATAAACATAGGGGTACAGGTATCCTTTTGATTTAATCTTTTTGTGTCCTTTGGGTAGATTCCTGGGTGTGGAATTGCTGGATGTATAGAAGCTCCATTTGTAGTAGTTTGAGGAACCTCCACACAGCTTTCCATAGTGATTGGACCAGTTTGCATTCCCACCAGCAGTGCAATAGAGTTCCTTTTTCAAAGAGAAACAGTTGTTTTTTTTTTTCTCTAGAGGCATGTTTAATTTTTTATTTGTTTGTTTGTTTTGTTTATACAAGCACTGGGTACAGTCAGTAGCGCTGGAGGGTGAGAGAATTCACCAGAGCCAGAGCGGGGAGCAGAGCAGGCAGAAGGACCGAAGTACACTGCTGAGGGGAGCAGCGGGCGGCAGGAGAGGTCTGCGCGCCATGTGGGACCCTCCTCCAGTGGCCGGGGAGCAGCCGGGGATCGAACCGGCGCCGCAGAGGCCGCGGGCAGCTTCACAACCCAGTGCTCAACCACTGCGCCACCGGGGAGGCCCTCAAAGAGAAACAGTTTTATAGTAAATAGGGACTGAAAGTTCTTGGGACTTGAGCTTAAAAATAAAACTCAAAATTAAATCTTTCAACCTTTATATTTTACACAATTTAAGTTACAATTCTGGTCTAATTCTTAGACCAGAAAAAAAGGAATCATTTATTTTAGAAAAGAGTTCAAAATATTTGTAAGTAGAACTGCATCCTTCGCTTTATAGTCTAATTTTATTGCCAACCCCCAAGGGTGGCCAACCTCTAGAAACAATATAAGCGCCCAAGGACAGATACATGGACGAAGATGTGGTCTATATGCACAAATGGAATACTACTGAGCTATAAAAAGAGATGAAGTCTTGCCATTTGCTACAACATGGAAGAAACTGAAGGGAATTATGCTAAGAGAAATACCAGAAGGAGAAAGACAAAAACCGGATGATTTCACTCACTTAAGGAATATAGAGAAACAAAACAAGGGAACAGGCAAAATCAAACCAAAACAAACCAGAGACATCTGACTGTAGAATTGAAGCTACTAAGATGGGGCAGGGAAGGTGGGGAATAAGTGTTGGGGATATTTAGTGGAATCAAGGACAATGGAGCCTTGGTGAGGATGTGGTGTGATAGCAGGCGTCTGAGAGGTGAGAATCTATATCTCTGAATCATATACAGTGTTGTATGCCTACATTACTTCAAGAGAAAGTAATGCAGTTCTCAATGAATAAAAGGAAGGAAAGAAAGGAGGAAGGAAGCTGAATTTCTCTGACTCTGAAGGGTCTTCCAGCTTGTTCTCATTTGAAGTTCTAACTTTTCCCTCTGCCCAGTTGCTTATATCTCCCACCTGTCTCTGTTGTTCTGCTGTCCATTCCCCACAGATTCTCTCCTGGGGGTCCCACTGCCCCTCCAAAAGTTCCTCTTTGAACTGGAAGCAATTCCAGGGCCCTCCCATGGGGATCCTCAGGTCTGAGGGAAACCAGCTTACTGCCCCCTTAATGTCATCTGAAAGACATTTTCTCTCCAGTTTCTGCCTCTGTTGGCATCTGATTTCTGAAAGTCACCTAATTGTTGGAAAATGGTCTCAGGCCACCTCCTTTGCACGAACATCTGTCTCACTCTGAAAAATGGAAAAAATTGGCATTAATCTTAATGGCTTTAAATGAAACTACAACAGAAAGGCCCCTTCTTACCATCCTTTTATAACAACAAATACAAAAACAATAACAGTTGCCCTCCCTTTCCATTACTGTAAAACAGTGACCATCACTTCATTCAATCCTTAGAACAGCCTCATAATGTAGGTACCCTCATTATGCACATCTTGGAGGTGAAGTAATTGACATTTGCAAAGTGAGTTTGCAGCAAGTCACAGGTGGCAAAGAGCAGAGATTCATGCTTGTATCTCTCTCACCATAAAGGATTTTGGAATTTAGAACTTTGACTATTGGGAGACTCTACTCATGATAACTGCAGGGGCCAATTAACTGCACTCCTCTCCACTGCAGATTTGGAGCCAGTTGAGGTGTCAAAACATCAGCTTGATTGCTGTGTTAGAGAATATAACTGAACATATAAACTTGCAAACAAGACTTCCTGCTCTTTCTCCTGAGTTGACTTTGTTCTCCCTTCTTCCAGTCGCCAGCCAGAGACCCATTTTAGGAGTAGAGTACACCCTAGGGCTCTTGTACTGTGGGGAGGCAGGACCTCCTCTGGATCCCTCCTTAAGGATCCCTCCCATTTTCTTCCAATACAGAAAGATATTGCTCTGTGAGATAAGAGAAGGAGTCGGTGGTTAGCATGCTAAACCACGGAGTGGAGGGTGCTTGGAAAGGAAGAATCTAAGGCCAGAGAAGAGTCCTAGAGACACAGTAATTTGGGGGGAGAGAGGAATTTAGACTTGTTCATACATTTTTCAGATATGTGCCAAGTGAGAAGTTAAGGGATGTCCTTGTCAGTTGAGGAAATTCTAGATCTTTTCTCTGCTTGTGAGACAGACAGGATGGTTCAAGGGCCATCCCACAATATTCCTATTCCCTCCCCACTGCATCTTGCCTTTTGGTGTGAGAATGTGGTACCAGGCATATGGACTTGGAGCATTTGAGTCCATGTTCACGAAAGCACCCAGAGATTAGACACAGGCCTCATCAGCACCAAGTGTCCAGCGAAGCTACAGTGACCACCCTGCACCCACCCATACATGCTTTCTATGGCTGCTGCCACAAATTACACAGACATAGTGAGTTAGACAACACAGATTAATTATATTAATAGTTCCTGAGGTCAGAAATCCGAAGTGAGTCTTACTTGGCTAAAATCAAGGTGTCATTAGCAGCTGTGTTCCTTTCTAGACACTCTTATTACCTATTCAGCTTCTAGAGGCTGCCCATAATACTTGTTTCCTGGCCAGCAATGGTCAGTCAAGGCTTTCCACATCACATCACCTGACAAGAATTTTTCTTCCTCTTCCATCTTTGAAGGAACCTGTGATTATACTGGGCTCACCCGATAATCCTGGATTATCTCCCTATTTTAAGGTCAGTTAAGTAGCATATTTAATCCCATCAGCGGCCTTAATTCTCCCTTACCATGTAACGTAACCTAATCACAGGCTTGAGGGATCTATTTGTGAGGTCATTATTCTAACTAGCACACACCTCTCAATCTTGCCAGGCATGTGTGTGCACACACGTGTACACATACAAAATCCTCCCAAAGAGGAAATCTGACCAATGAGCTTACTCATATATAGTGGCTTCTACATGTTTTATATACCGTCACGTCAGGTTTTATATATCTGCTAAATAAGGCTGATTTTTACTTTTTACACATCAGAGATTCACTGCTTGCTGATTTTTAATCTTATATAAAATTGGAAATGCTTTACCCCAGTTAGGAACAGCGTGTTGTGTTCAGATGTGATCTCTGCTGGTTATTTATTTAGTTCAGCGGTCGTAGCAGAACGGAGCCCTTTCAGGCCTGTGTGCTCCCGGAGGTGTGCTTGGGGGCTTCAACCCAACCTCCCAGCCACATCTGCGCGCTTTCAGAGCTGCTCCTAGCCGTGGAAGTGTTAACTGCATGATTAAAGATCATGAGAAGAAAGAAATATTTTATATTTTAAAAACCCCACAGTTATCAATCTTTATTATAAAAAACATATGTGCCTCGCCTTCTGTAGTAGACATGTTCCTCACTGGATATATGTAAATCAAATTCTTTATAAATAGAGTCATATTTTAAATGCACTAGGGGAGCTGGCTATTTAAAGGGATCCTGCTGTGAATCTTTTTGTCAAGCCAAGACTGTTTGTGATGCTAATTTTCACCCCTTAATTTGTCTGTTTTGTAGGTTCAAATTTTCATAAAATCCCCCCAAATCATAAACCAAAGCCAGGCACACCTGTATCCTATATTTCAAGGGTATCTTTTTCATAAGAGCTCAAAGAGCTGTCAGGTGGATTGTCTCATTTATCTTCCCAACATTCTTCCAAAGGAGTTTGGGCGGTCATTATTATCCTCAAAGGAGGCATAACTGTCTCCCAAACAGCCACTGCGTTGCAGGGGGCCCTATGAAAGGAGAGGCGTGCTCTGCTGAGAGCGATTCATTTTCCAATTAACAATAAGCTCTGTCCTGGGAGGAGTGCTTTGGGAGGTGTTCTTTAGAGCCCAGAATGTTCTTTTTGCTACTCTTTGTCACTACTGTCCACAGAGAGAAACCAAGGAAAAGAGAAATTAACTGCCACCCATTGTTTTAAAGGCTTACTAAATGCCCATTCTGCTCATGGCCGGTGTTGGAATTGGGTGGAGAGAATGCCATGGCAGGCACGGCAGGGAGCTCGAGCTTGCCATCTAGTGGCGGCGATGGGTAGTGACATGCCTAGTATGCAACATTAGGAAACACCCTCATGTCTACAATTTTCTTCTCCCAAGAATTTTATAAATATGACCTCGCTCAGTCCTTACAGCACTATAGAAAGGTAAGCTTTGGTTTTACTTTTTTTTTTAGCACATGGAAACCTGGAGATAAGTGGTTTTCCATCAGTCACATAGCAGGTAATTGACAAACGATGGCTCAGGTCCAAGTCTGTCTCAGTCCAAAATCATGTGCTTCACATGTCACTATTACTGAACACAGGCCCATGCATGGGCTTTGTGGATACAGTGGTGGAAACTGTAGTTTTTGAATCTTAGAATCAAAGACACTGACCTCGAGAGATGCTGTTTGAACCAGGCTTGAATGAGAAGGATTTCCATAGAGCATTAGGAAAAGAAAACAGGCAAATGCATGAAAGTATAAGTGAGTGGTCTTCTTGCCCATGTTACGAGAGAGCTGTAGTGGTTAAATAAATATGAAAGGGGAGATAGGGACATATCATAGAAGGTCTTGGGTGCTTCATTACAGGAGCTGAAAATCCTTCCTGTGGTGTTAGAAAGCCACTGAGACAGGAAACAAATTCTCCCTGGAAGACAATTCTCTCATGAGGATGAAGAATGAGTTTGAATCAGAAGATGAGGTCTTGATGTTTAAAATTAGATACTATTTTCTCCTCCAAGGGAAAGAAAAGAAAACCTTGGGGACCCTGCCCAAACCACTGGTGAAAAAGGGGGCACTCAGAACTGGGAGTGCTATTTACTGACTCGTAAACTAGTCCTTTTACCCCCTTATTCAACAAAATGGCTGGACCCTTGAATAAGAGAAAGGAGGAAAGGCAGGTCATGACGAAAGCCACCTCTGGCTTGTCTCCCAGCAGGGCCAGGCACAGAGAAGTGGGCGTTGGTCTCTTTCTCTTCACCCTCTGAGATCTTCACAGATGCCATGGATGGGCTGTGACCCCAAAACGTAGCTTAAGCCTTTATCCATCCAGGCATCCGTGATTCATCCTCACCACCTAAACCACATAGCAGCCAACTGGGCTCAGTGTTCAGGGAGAGCATGTGAGGTGAATATAATCACACTGAACTTTACCTCTTCTTCTAATTCACAAGTGCAGAGAGTAGTGAGTCCAGCCTTCCCAGAGTGGGAGGCCACAGCTAAATTTTTAGTGTATACAAAGCCTGAAACCAAACGAATAGCTCTGCCTGTGGGAGCTCAGCACCCCCAAGCAGGGAAGGGTGGCCCAGTCTAAGACTTACCCAAGTGGAGTTCCAAGGCTTTGAGCTGCAGAACCAGAGTAAAAGAAGATGGTGGGGTCCGAGACACTCGAAAAGCCCCAGGTCTCCTTTATCCACCCCTACCCACACACCAACATTTACCAAGCTTTAAATATCTACCCTTCAAAGCAACTAGCCAGGTCATGAAGGAGGAAGAGAAGTGGAATAGGCGTGTGTTTTCTCTTGGTTTCTATTGTTTGGCCTGAAGCATGATTCTTACATTTGTTTAAGAGCTTGGGGATCCTGGAAGAAAGGAAACCTAAGTGTAAAAGCCATTATAATCATATTGTTATTAGCAGTAGTGGGTTTGGCACGAGGCCTGGGCCACACGGACTCCAGAGGCCTGAGAAACTAAATGGGAGGCTAAGTCTGACTCAGATGGGTCTGATCTGCCAGCCAGGGAGGTGCTGGGAAAGCTCCCTGCTCGGAGGTTGAAGGGTGAGTTGTACAAAGAAATGGGGAGAGAAAGGAACAAGGGGTTAACCAGATAACCAGATTCAGGGGTCTCAGGAGAGTTCAAGTGCCAGCATGAAGCGAGTTCTCTGGGGTAGGAGGTCCCCCTTCTTGCTTGGCCACTGCTTGGAGGTGCTGAGCTTCTATTTCTTTGGCTTTAGGCCTTGTGGACACTAAAAATTCAGCTGTGGCTTCCCATCCTGGGAAGGCTGGACTCACTAATCATGGATTTCCCTAAACCCCTCTTTGCAGAAGGCCTTGGGTAATTAGTGTGTGACTAGTCAGCCGCAGGGCAGAGTGAAGAGATACCCAGGGGAGGACAGTTGGAACCCTGGAAACCAGACTGCTGGGTGCCCAAGTCGTTTCTGGGCCAGGCCTGCTCTATGCTGTGTCTGGGAGGAGGCATAAGCTGCTTAGCGCTTTGTCCCTCCCCAGAGCAGATGGACACTTCCTGCCATGGCAGCTGCTGTATAAAAGCAAGAATTTCACCCAGAGACCTGCTAGAACCAAGAGCTCACGGAGATGTCCTAAGACTGGCTCTAGGAAAATGAGGACTCCGATTTGGCCTGAATGTACTCCTGCGAACACTGAACAGCAGACCCAAGGAACAGACAGTGATTTGTCCAAATACTGAATCTGAAACTCTGGTTATTCTTTAGATGGTAACTACCATTTGCTGACCTGGAAGTGAGATATGAAGAAATAAAGACAAGGAGGAAGCATTAAAAAAAAAAACCACGAACAGCCTAAGCATGCCCTTCCCCACCAACTCCTAGTTGTCATCCTTCCCACAGGAGACCCCTGCTGAGTTACAGCCACAGCTGCAGCCCACATGGATGAGCGCCACGGCTCTGGGGTTCCACCTCTTCTGTTGCCAACCCCTGTGGGGCTGTAGAAAAGAGGCTGAAATGGACATGTGGCAAGACTTTCAAAACAAACTCTGGGTTGCCCTGCCTGTCACAGCTGTCAGAATCTATGTTCCCAGAGCTCACTAGCTGCAGATTTGCAGTCAGACATGCATCTGAATCTTGCCTCCTCCACTTCCTAGCTGTGTGACCGTGGGTAAGTGCCTGGACTTCTGTGAACCTTGCTATCCTCATCTATAAAATGGGGCCAATAGCAGTAGCTTCCTTAGATAAAATGAAATGACAATGCAAAGTGCTTATTAGAGCAGAACTGGCACGTAAGAAGAGCTCTGAACGCAGGTAGCAGTGTTTCAGGGCAGTGCAAGGTGCCGATGGCTTGGGCTGTTTCTCTGCTGATCGCCACAGCCTGTGGGGCAGCCTGCCGTGCAGGATGGGGGAGCAGTTCTGCTTTCCCTTGAAGTCCCTTGCACTCTGAACTATGTCCTGGTTTGGAGAAAATGCAGTTGGCACTTATGAGAAACAGGTGGGCACTTCTGTTGAAGCCACACAGCTGGAAGAGGTCATGTGGCCACAGCTACGAATCTCAGCTGTAAAGACACTGACATGAGGACAGCCCTAGGGACTTCCAAAGTAGCTGCAGGTATTCCCACACTGCTTCAACCCATAGCTCCACAGATATTGTAAGGCAGGGAGCAAAGAGCCCTCTTTTCATTCAATCCACCACAGGAAACCATTAAGAGTAACCAAGAAACATTGGGTCTGAAATGTTCCTGGTGAATGTGCTTACTCCAGGTAGCTATGTTGGCTGCAATCCTGAATTCTGTCTTGGGGATTCTAGTAGCCATTCTGAGGTCTACCCTATGTTCATTTCAAGCAGAAAGTGGAAACTCACTAGCTGGAGAATTTGCAACTTGCTCCAGAACAACCCAGTAGCCCTTCTTATTGACCTATTCTCTTTTGCCCCATAGGGTATTTCAGAAAGGAATTCATCAAGAATGGAAAATCCGGGTGCCTCCCCGGTGGCGCAGCGGTTGAGCGCTGGGTTGTGAAGCTGCCCGCAGCCTCTGCAGCACAGGTTCGATCCCCGGCTGCTCCCTGGCCACCGAAGGAGGGTCCCACATGGCGCGCAGACCTCTCCTGCCGCCCGCTGCTCCCCTCAGCAGTGTGCTTCGGTCCTTCTGCCTGCTCTGCTCCCCGCTCTGGCTCTGGTGAATTCTCTCACCCTCCTGTGCTTCTGACTGTACTCAGTGCTTATATAAATCAATCAATCAATCTTAAAAAAAAAAAAAAGAATGGAAAATCCTAGACTATACTGTCATGCATCACCTAGTGATGTTTTGGTGAATAATGGACTGCATCTATAACGGTGGACCCAATAAGCCTACATCATATATAGCTAGGGGTGTAGTAGGCTATAGCAGTTAGGATTTAGTAGGTTATGGAATCTAAGTTTGTGTAACAGCTCTTTGACATTTGAACAAGGACAAAATTCTTTTACAAGGCATTTCTCATTGTTAATCCACATAGATTAACACATAACCTACATGGCCCATAATCCACGTATCCCAACACAGAAAAGAGATGGCACTGGAGCCAGAAGGAGCTGGATTCACATCCTAGTTCACAACTTCTTTGTTCTGAGAGGTCTTCAATGGGTTACTTTACCTAGCTGAGCTTCAGTTATCTCATTATAAGCTGGTTCCAGTCCACTGGTCCTTGAACTTGAGCCTGAGTCAGAACCAGGACTTATTATCACACAGATTGCTGATCCTACTAGAATGTCTGAGGTCTAAGAATCTGCCTTGTAACAAATTTCCAGGCGATCTGATGCTACCGATCCAGACACAGGACTACACTTACAAACCCCTGCAACTGTCAATCTAAGTTAAAGCCCTAGTTTACTTGGTGAGATAGGAACATAGCAGACAGGGCATCAGAGTCTGGTGGACTAGAATCATGAGGGCTAGGTGAACCCCACTTCACCTTAGCACTTGTGTCAATTCCCTCAGTTGTGAGGGTGAAATTATCTACCTTCCAAGTGGCCATTTCATAAGAGAAATCTTCAATTGCCTTAAACGTATAACATTAATTGTAAAGGATTATATATGAGGATTATTCTAAGGGTTAAAGTTCACAGTGCACAGAGAGGTTTGTAGCGTAGTGCTTGTCACAAAATAAATATTAATTAAATGGAAAAAAAAAAACCCCAGTATCTAAAAATAGCCACTGACTCCATGCCAGAGATTTCTGTCTTTGTCATGCATTAAAACAAAAAAATGGTAATAAAGTTGCAACACATGAGATTCATATTCCAATCGTGGGTGGCAAGAACCTCCTTCTTCGCTTCTGATCCAATTCATTATTCAAATCCTTTTACCAGAGTGCTTCGCTGCTTAATGTGGAACCAACTGTGGATCTTGATAAGAGGAAAAGGCTGGGCTGTTTCCACTTTGCTCTTGGCAGTCCTCAGGCCTTCAGTATAACTTTCTTACAAAATGAATAGTGTTGGCTCCCAGAGAGACCAATCTAATCTCATCTTGTCCACTCTGAAGATCCGTATCAAACATTACAGACTGCCTGACTGCAGGAAGGGGCATCCAATTCCATCTGGATTTGGATCAGTGTTTAAATGATCAAGTAGGGAGCCATTAGCATGGTAGAAATAGAAAAGCAAAAATATAACTGGCCCACTTTTTAAACATTCTTCTTGTCTGAGGTTTTATTTGAAGAGCTCCCATAAGACACAAAACACAAGTGAGAAAGAGAGAAGGCAGTTTAAAGTCCATCACCTCCTTTAAAAACACATGAATGAATCAACATCCTTAATTTTCACCATTTATGGGCATGACAGGCTGATCAGATAAACCATACTATGCCAAAAGATCTAATTGCTAATCCTCTGAATAATATAAATTACTCTTAAAGGAAAAAAAAAAAAAGGCTCTAGTTACCCTTAGATGAATAAAATGTCACGTATTTCCAGTCAACCATTTCCAGAAAGATTCTGCCCACTTCAAATGGAATTAATGGTGAGCCCTGTTACCCAGAAAAGGTGTACTTCAGTCAGGTTTGAGAGATGCTTTAAAATATCAGTTTCTAACACATAAGACTCTGAAAACTCTACATTGTTCTTTACATCTCAACTTGGCTGTTACCAAGGAGGCACCTAGAGTCAGTAAAACAGATACAAAATAAATGTTATTGTCACAGACACTTCGAACAAATCTCTAGAGAGCCATAAGACTACCCTGTTTAGGTCAAATTCGCTCATATTTATGAAAGAAAATCAAAGTTCAAAAGCCAGATCACTGAAGACAATATGCCTTACCCTTTGCCAGATTTTGACACTAAGATGAAGCTTTTATTTGGGCTAGTAGGCATAATCTTTTCTAAAAATCACAAATTAGAGGAGTTTAAACATCCTAGGTTCCTTTGATATTGTATCTATTAAGAAATTGAACAACATAGGTAGGAAAGAAGGAAGAACAGGGAGGAGGGTGGGGGGAAGCGACCAGTCTAGAACCCTGGGATCATCACGCTTTGGATCTGCCTGACACCCAGCTTCCGGGGAAGATTGTGGAGTCTGGTGGACAATTCAGGGTGAGGAACTGCAGAACATTCTTAGAGTTCAGATTAGTTGTCATTATGTTGCTTGTTTAATGTAAGGTGAAATTTAGCAACAAAACCAGGACAAAGGGTTGATCTTGGCACTTAAAGCTCTTCCTGTTCCTTTTTGTTTTTTAAAGCATTACAGGGAGGCGACAGTGCTAGCAATCTAGTTACCCAAACCTTTGAAACTCTTAAGTTGCAAAATGATTCATTTTTCCCCTCTATTTCCCTATAAATGCTTTTGGTGCAGATAAAATTTATTGTTCAAGTTCCAGATTCAAGGAAGACACTGAGCTAAGGCAGAGGCCCAAGTTGGTTGGTGTGCTTCACGAGATGCCTTTGATGTCAAGCCACAGGGCAGCAGGGAAGTTTCTGAGAGGGTCTTTGTAAATCCTAACCAGTTCACAAAACCTGAATGAGCAGAGGCATGGACATGCCTTAAATGGGCACTTGAAATATTTTTTAAAACTTACTTAAAGAACAGAAACTTCATAAAATTTTGTTTGCTCAACTAGTTATGTTAGTTTTGTTGATGATACCTTTTGTCACTTTTTGTGTTGCTGCAGAGTGCAACAGCTGTGGTCGCCGGTAACAAGAGACATAACAAGGTTTAGGAAGGCCAGGTAACAGGTGGGGGTGGTAAGGCTAATTGAAATCTCAGGCAAATGTCCTCTGCTTACAGAATATGGATAGTTTCCTTTTTGTTGAAAGAATGCAAATCATTTTATTCCAAGTAGCCTGAGTTTATATATATATAGATATATATATATATATAGAGAGAGATATATACACACACATATATATGTTATATATACATATACATATATATATATATATATATATATACCACTTGGTAGCCCATACTGTTCATATATAATAGGTGGACACAGCCCACATTTTGGAATAAGCAAGTCCAGTGTCTTGTAGAACAATGAACAGCCCCCCACATCCTTCTCAGGAAATTTATAGATGGTAACAGTAGCAAGTATCAGAATAAAGAATATTTATGCCACAGGCAGGTAAGGAGACATTAAGAGGTTGTTAGTAAAATTTGGAGTCATGAAACTATTTATAAGAATAGCTTCTAAAATGTGATACAAATAGTATTCTGCAGAGTCCGAAGGGCATTTCAATTTTTCAACAATATTCCAACAGAGCCATGTAAAAGCTATCCGTTAGTAGTCGGCCAGCACATTGCACCTGTCTGTCCAACTTTTATAACAGCACTGTTCTGTCCATTTACTAAAGTCACATTGCTAAATTAAGGTCCATTTTGACTGTGTCTGTGGGTACAGAACAAATTTCCTATTTGGAAAATTTATCACTAAAAAAAAAAAGAAAAATAGACAATTTATCACTAGGCTATTATTAATTAACCCAATATCATATAATATTAAAAGAATCAATGACTTGATCAAAACAACCATCCAATAGCTGGGAATTGGAAATCTACGCAATTGACAGTTCCTCCTTTAAGGGTGAAAAAAGCAATTAGAAGTGTGCATTAGAGAAACATTACGGACACGTCTAATCCTAAGCACTACAGGGCCTCCCTGGTGGTGCAAGGGGTTAAGTCTCAGCACCTTAAACCTATCCACAGCCACTGCAGCCTCAGTTCGATCCCCAGCCAGGGAGCTGACCCACATGGCACAGCTCCCCGCAGCAGTGTATTTCATTTTCATTAGATCCTCCT
This sequence comes from Talpa occidentalis, assembly GCF_014898055.3. Classification (NCBI taxonomy): domain Eukaryota; kingdom Metazoa; phylum Chordata; class Mammalia; order Eulipotyphla; family Talpidae; genus Talpa; species Talpa occidentalis. The sequence goes on from NW_023605305.1 coordinate 40,448,252, forward strand.
GTACTGCTCCCCACTCTGTCTCTGGTGAATCCTCTCACCCCCCCCCACACACCTCTGGCCTGTACCCCAGTTCTTATATGCATAAAAAAATCTTTTTAAAAAATCAACTACACACTACAAATTAATGAAATTAACTTTTTGCTTTTGCTTTTCCCTTTTTTAAGTTGGCTGCCTCGCCCTCATTTCCTTTAAAGTGTGTATCCTATGTATCCCTTGTAAATTTTTATCTAAAAATGTAATGCCAATGATAAAAGTACAAAGCAAAAAAGGAGAAGAGGTAGAGGCATGTCTGGACAAAATACAGTCACAAATAAGCCAGAAAATCATTAGAGACCAATAAAGACATAGATCTTTCTTTTGGCAATAATATCTGAGAGTTAAGCTGGTAACACTGAATACTGTGTCCACCTGGAAAAGGTCCATCAAAAATGTCCATCAGCATCAAGGCTATGGTAGGAGAAAATATTAAGAAAGGACACCAAACCAGTTTTCCCCTTCCCACTGAGTATTTATTTGATAGCTTTTGCTTCAGGTAATCAACTGAAACACTTCAACAACAGAAAGCTGGCAGAATGTTAAGGAAAAGGAGTGATTATCTAGCAGACAGATGTGACAAAATTGTTTCAAGTTGGAAACAGTAAAGCATAAATGTATCAACTGAATGGAGAAGAGAGGGAGAAGAGAAAGCAGAGGAAGGAGTGAGCACCTTCCAACATGGACTGTGAGTGGAAAAAAGGCACTGTTTAACTGTTTGTGTATTCACAAAATAAAGCCAAAATACACAATCCATGTTTCATAAAATTACATTCGACACTGGTTTACAGACGCTCACCTATCTGATTCGTAACAGAAAGGCTGTCTGAAAAAAATCAGATAGATAGCACCAGTGTGTCTACATCACAGGTTGACAAGCAGTGCTTTTTGAAAGAGATCACTGCCATCAGGGTCCTTTTAAAAACAGTACTGCAAAGGTCACAGAGCTGCATGAACTAAAATTATGGGACAAATCTGACTAACTGATCGCCCATTTCAATCTCTAAAATTTCCACCCCAGGAAATCAGAAAGTAAGCTCCACTTCAGAGGAGCTGATTTGGCAGTGCATTTTTCACAGAGTTGCTTTTCCCCTCAAAAGGCTGCCTGACTGAGCAGCAGTTCCACTGACAACAACTTTGCACAGGGTGAATGGATGTAAAAATTTAACCGCAATTGCCCTGCTTCCTCTCAAAATAAATAGCACTAATTTATGAAGACGCAAATTTTCAAATCATAAAGTAGAAGCACCTGGGCCTATTAAAAACAAACTTCATGAAAGGTTATAGTACCGGGTGCTTCTCATAATAAAGGATTCTGGGGCCATAGGTGTGTTTGAGAATGATCAATGGGAAAACCCAGATAGATGGTTTACACAGATGCGCTCTATGTAGAATTTGAATATAAATTCAAATACCAGCTATGCATTTGGGAACCAGCCTTTAGTTAAATTCTCTAGTGCTTTTAGAAATTTTCTTTTTTTATTAGAAAAAGAAGAGACTCATTGTCTACAAACTATTTTCTTTCTAACTATGCAAATACAATGAGCAAATCATCTGCAATATCAAAATACTGTTTGTAAATCACTGATGGCACTAACAACTTTAGGAATTTCCAATAGGACAGAAATTGAGAGAGCAACAAGAGATTTCAAATTATAGTCATTAGCTGAATTTCAAGAATCAAAAATAACATTTAAAGATTAAAAGTCAGTAAGTTTAAGTTCTTTGATTTTCAATATTTGAAATCCAACCATCAGGAATCCAGAAGCACCCGATATGTTCAAAGTTGCACAAATTAGTATGGAAGATGAAAAAGTAATCCCCATGCAATATTTAAGCATTGCTCTGAGATATATTTAAGTGATACTTTACAGAATAAAGCTGGGTAAAACAAAAATATAACCTCCCCATTACATTTTAAAACAGTCACAATAATTTATCAACAGTTGCCATTTCACAGCAATTAGAAAACAGCTGATACAAGTTGAACAAAAAGGTACTTTTTCCTCTCAGGAAATAACATATATAGATATATATAGATATATACACACACACACATACACACATAACATTATCTTTTAAAATTCAGTGGTTAATCTGCTTTTGTATTATAAAAAAAATTCCCTATGATCAAAATACTGAAAAAGCACAAAGGCTGAAAAAAAGAAAATCACATTTGCCACTTTAAAAAAATACATTATTGTCTCAGTGGTTCTATTTATTTCATTGATTATAAAGTTAGCTACTATAAGGATGCTGCACTTGTCAGAATCCTAGGACTACATTGGACCAGATGGACTTAAATCCAACTCTTTATTGGTCTCCAGGAAGGATATGTCTAAACCACCCTTAAAAAAATGACAGAATAAATGCCCTTCTTCTGAACGGTTAAATGGGGAAGAAAACATGCCACCTGGAAGCAATCTAAGTCATAAAGGTTTATGAATCTGTGGGAGACACCACCTGAATTAGAAAGCTATCCTTTGGCTCGAAGTTAGGAGCTTTTGGAAGTATATGAACTCTTTTTGGCCTCTCTAGTAAGGATTCAAAAATGATTTCTCCATAAATCATGATTTCTCTGTTACAGGGTTTGGTAAACTACAACCCATAGCCCATATCGTGAATGTCATCTGTTTTCTTAACAAGGTTTCACTGGAACACAGCCATCCGTGCGCCTTCTCTTATGAAGTGACCACGGCTGCTTTTGTGCTGACGGCAGAGCTGGATAGTTGTGGCAGAGACTGTGTGACCCACAACATCTAAAACATTTGCCCTCTGGTCCTTTATAGGAAAATTCTACTGACCCCTTGATCTAGTGCACTACATGGCATTCTACTCAAAAAGTTAATGCACCTGAAGATTTTAGCATGGACTCCAAAAATAACCTCTTACTGAAGACTGGGGACCCTTGGCAGATAAATGTCAGATGTCCTCCACCTTGAAGTGTTATTTACTTTTGGGGAAAGAAATGATTTGCATACATTTTCAACAAATATCTGTAAAAGTGAGTATCAGTGGAGGGAGGAAGGGAGGAAGAGAGAAGGGAGAGGAAAGTCAAATAAGTAAAGCACACCTGTCTGATTCTGATTATCTTGTCTGATGGGGGATGCTAAAATGATTTTGTCAATTTGCTGTAGCTTTGCTTTAAATTTATTTATGACGCCTTTTGATTAATGCTTCCTCCTTGCCTCTCATATAATTAATAACTTTTAAAGAAACCTGCCTAAAATGCTTAGTTTGGCAAAAACTTTTTCAAGAATATTTAAACTAAACATATTAAAGATTATTATTTAATAGAAAACATTTCCAAAATTCTTTGTTAGCCTAAGAAGGGAAAGAATGCACAGGGCATTAAACAGTAAAATATACCTTAAAAACTAGAAGTACAAAACAGTCAACATTTCGGAATATGATGTAAAATAAAATGAGAAAAATTTCCAAATTTGAAGAGCAAATGTTCCCCTGCCTCGAGTTGCTAATGAAGTCTTTTTCAAGCAGGGAACCCCTGCACTCAAGCAGCTGCTTGTGAATTATCAAGAGTTCACAGGTGTTTCATATTTCAATAGCTGTTGAAACATGGAAGATAAAACACTGAGAAGATATTTATCAAACAAAATTTATATCAAGATGAACTTTTTCGTCAACCAGCTTATAGGTGGACTTTTCCCTTTCTCTGTTAAAAAAAAATGAATGGTATGAAACTATATGTTAAAGATGTGTCCTTAATACCTTACATTTATACAGCGCTTTACAGTTTTCAAAGTGCTTTCACATGCCATCTGATTTAATCCTCACAACATCCCTGTGAGGTAGGTACAGCAGGTATTATGATCCTCATTTCAAGATGAGGACACTGAGGCAAAGTGAGGTTAAGTGACTTGCCCAAGGTCTCACAGCTGTCAAGTGGCAGGGCCAGGACGAACTATCAAGGTTTCTGACTCCTTGTCCAGCACTCTTTCCACTATAACAACTGCCCCCAATTATGAATAATGTACTATATATCAAAATTGAAAGGCTATTGAAGGTCGTTTCAGTGATGTCTTAACAGTTAAGTTAAATGAAAAATATAAGAACAGTAGGTCTGATGGTTTTACTTCACATAAAATTGGTGCAAAACCACTTTTGTGTAATTATCTATAACCTTTTGGTCCAAATACATAAAATATGCAATATTTACAGCATTTTCCATTTTTTGTAAATGCAATGCTTTAAAACACATTATAAAGCACCTTAGTAAAAATAGTCTACAAGTAAAAGTACAGAAGTAGGAAAAATCCTACCCATCCCACAGCTCACTAATGTAGTTATAATATGGATCACCGATATCCCAGTTTACAGCTTTACGAATAACCCATGGAGAAACAAATACTAAACTTGATTTTTTGATATTAATGAATGGAAGCCTTTAACTAAAACTTCAGGCAATGTCAACATTCTTGAAGTGGCTCCCCAATCCTAAATATTGGGGAAACAGGAATGAGAAATACTGATTTGATTCTTTTTACAGTATTAGTAATGCTTTAAATTGGTTTTTAACACTTATCAATTTTCTGAAAGAAAATTAAAAACGACCTACATAAATATATGGGCAATTCCAGCTACAGCAGAAACATTTCTTAGCAAACACGATCAACATTCCAATAAATTTCATGAGACGTGATTCACAAAAACAAAGCACACACGGCCAAACAGGTAATAACACTATTCAGTCGAGGTGTATAACCCAAACCTCCAGGTGAAGGTGGAAATAGCAAATGATTCATATTTATGTTAGTTAAAAAAAAAAAAAAATGCTTCATCAAAATCAGAAAATCAGAACTTTTTCTGAAACTATTTAGTCTTTCGATCAGACCTGTTATGTGTTTAGGTGATGTGTAGAGTTTTTCTGGGCAGGAGATTATAACTCCTACCAAAATTTAACCAGAGGGGAAAAAAAAAAAGGCTGAAACTTAAACTATTTAGACCGCCGCCATACCAGCCAGCATCTACTTTCTTGATGTTAATTGTCTGTTTCCTAACTTGGCTCAAAACAACTTGTCTTACCCACCTACCAGCAATCCAGGCTGTGGAGTGGAGAGCTAAGGTGAAGACAGGGTCAATGTACTAGTTCAAAAACCTAATATTCAGTTCACCTTGTATTCAGTTCGATTTAGGGTATATTTTTTCATAGAAAAAGTTCTGTGCGAGGATATAGAGATCTCCATCCTTTTCTCGTACGGCATGGGCTCTGATGAACTGGAACTGCTCCAATGCAAATTCATAGAACTCATTCTCCATTTTCCAAATGTCAGATTGCTGTAGTTTTGCAATGGTTTGTTTAGTGGGGAGTTTCTTCTCTGTGGTTTTCCTAAGATGAGATTTCTTTCCTACTTACAAAAGAAAAAACGAGAGGTAAATAATTCTAAGAATACACAAAGATGAATGCTTATTTGAAGAGGCTGTTAAAGTTAATATGGCACTGCGTTGGGCAGATAACATAGTTGTTTGATATTAATATGCAGTCAGAAACAGCATCCTGGTCATACAAGAACTGTGATTTATTCCTTCCTAATGCAAATCCTTAACCTGTGAAAGCTTTAATGAGACCCCAAATAGTAAAAGTAAGGATTACCGCTCAGTAAAGTACAGGCTGTCACCTTACATGCTGTATTCTCAAATGCTTGGTGCTGACTTGTTTATTTTTAAAGATAGGATAACATATCTATTATCAAGCTTAATACTAATTTCTCATGATCTGTATTCTCACAATTATGTATTCAAACCAAGGGGATATAGCCAGAAAGAAAAAGAAAAATACCGGATGGTCTCACTCATAGCAGGAATCTAGAAAACCTAAATAAGGGACCAGGAAAAAGAATAACTATAAAAAAGAAAAAATCAAAATCAACAAACAACTATGAGCCAGAGACACACTATAGGGGGGTGGGGGCGGGGAAAGGAGGGATTGGGGTCAAAATAAGGGGGTTGCAATTGTATGGGGAATATAAAAATAAAATTAACCAAAGAAAAAAAAACAAAACAAACAAACAAAAAACAAAGCAAGGGGATATAAAAAGCCCAGCAAAAGCACTCTGATCATAGTATCTCACCAACCAACAGCAGAAAAACAAGACACCAGAATTGGACTGGACCAGAACAACTTCCGATCTGTAATAGTGTTGAGGCTGTTGAAACGCACTTTCAGGGGTACTATAACCCAACAGACAAACACATGATGACCATTACTACCATGACTCAGTCCCACCAAGACTCTAAATGGCAATAGGCAGGTCTAAGGGCAGAATTCTTAACACAGTCTAAAATGGGTGTTTTCCAGCATTACTGAATATTACACATTTCTCAGGCTGGTTTTATCATGTCTATCTTTCTACTAGTCCTACAATGCCTTCTAATTATCATCTAATGCAGGGTTATTCATTCAAAACATATCTAATGATACCATCTGTGTGCCAGTCACTGCTCTGAATTGGAAATAATGAGCAGAGACAGATTATATACTCTTCTTTCTGGAGCTATTTCTTGTGTGCTTTACTAAAGAAAATTCAGATCGCCTATTTTTCAAGTTGCAAACAAAGTTAAGTACAGCTTAAAAAGATACCCATCTTTTATATACCTGTACGGTAGAGTTCTGTAGCGCCCCTGAAGAACCGAGGCAAAGCTGCTTCCAATAACATAATGAAATCTTCAAGCTCTTCAGTAACTCCCACCAGAAAGTATTCATTAATTAGGTTATACTTGGCTTGATCCATAGCCCACCTGCTTCCCACATTCCTAAACCAAAGAGAGTGAATTAAAAACCTAGTTGTGAAATCGGCTAAGTATTTTTGATGCCTGTGACACTGCATATTATGCAGAATATAGATAAACACATGTACATCCAAAGTCTTAATGTCCTTTTACTAACGTCCTTTGGGAGGCACACCTGCTTTTAATTTCCTTTCCTCTATCCCCCATTTCCGCTCAACTATGCAGTGCCAATTCAGCTGTAGTAAGGACACTGATGTGAACAAAGTTTAGTTTGAGGGCGAGAGAGAGAGAGAGAGAGAGAGAGAGAGAGAGAGAGAGAGATACAGAGAAAGAGAAAGAGAGAAACACGTTACCGCCATCTGATTCAGTGTGAACACCAAATATAATTTTTTTAACTACTCAAAATTAAACTGTTAATTTTAAGAGCACTCTAGTAAGATCTAAGCAATTTGTGCTTAATGTTTATGTTAATTTGCAGGTTTTTCTGAAATTTCTGAGGCATTAAAAATAGGTAAAAACGGTTTTGCTAAGGACCTTTTATTTTTTGCATTGTCGGCTAATAGCTGATTAAATAAACCTTAAACTATACTTTGGGATTCTTTTTAGCACTGACATCCCTTAATCCTAACTCCAGCTCTGTTTATATGTAGTATGATCTTGAGCTGGTGGCTTCACCCTCCTTGCTCCTTTATTCAGCCATTAAAAAGCTAGGAGGGGGAAGAAGATGTAAATTAGCAGATTTCTAAAGCCAGTTCTGAGTCTATGGAATTTCCTCAATACGCTCAATAGAGCAACACACTATTGTTCTAAGGTAAAGGTTGGCAAATTTCTTCTATAAAGGGCCAGGGTAAATATCTAAGCACTGCAGGCCTTATCAGCTTGGTCACAATTACGTAACTGAACAATTAAAACACTCATAGACAGTAAGTGAGCAAATGGATATGATTGTGTTTCAATAAAACTTTACAAAAACAGAAGATGGGCCAAGTTTGGTCTCCAGGTTGTAATTCATTGATGCCTATCCTAAGGAAATGACTAAATATTGAGAAGACATTCTTATGCTTCCAGTTCTTCTTAAAGCTATTGCTACTATTATGCAGTGATATAATCTACGAAAGAGGAATTTGAGGGTCACAATAATCCATGACAGGCATGCATCACTTAAAGATGTTTTGGTCAGCTATGGAACACATATACCACACTGGTTCTTACTGTCTGTACCCTATAGTCTAGGCATACAGAAAGCTATACCCTGTATGTCAGTGTAATCACACTCTATGATGTGTGTACAGTACAGACATCTCCTGACAATGTAGTCCTCAGAATGCAGCCCCTTGTTTAGTGATTCATGACTGTGATACATCTCAAACAGTGACCAAAAGAACAAAAAGTATTCCTTTGATTTCTCATTATAGTTTTAAGGAAGATACTAACTTTGCAGGTATTTCTGTTTTTTCCTACTTTTCCAATTAAAATGATTGATTAGAAATATAAATGCCATTATTTTTAAAAACTGAAAACTCAGCAAATTCTGAGGAAATAAATTCTTTATTAAAGATCATATATCTTTTTCTACTTAATCTTTATTAGCAGACTAAATCACAACTGTAACTTTGGCTTCTCTTGAAATCAAAATCAGTTTAACAGTAAAACCAGTTGATTAATTTATCACTAAGCCTTCCCTTGATCTAACATGAATGGCTAAAACAGTAAGCTTAGGAGAGAATGGGGTTTATGAAATGACCCCTGACTTCTAATTAAGAGCTCTGCTGGAGTACAGAAAAATATATAACTCTAAAAGCAAACAAAAAATTTAAAAATCAGTTTCTCGAGAAAACATTGCAAGGATATTATATATGAAAAAAAAATTTAATACATTTAAAGTTAACCACAAAACTAGATGTTATTTAATTACATGGCATTTTCAGTCCGGTCTTTCATTAATTTCCTAATACTATGACCTTGACTAATACATTCATGCCTATGAAAAGAGATAATAAAGAAGATTATCAAATAAAGCTAACTTTATCTCCATACCAGCATTCTGAACTGTGACCACAGAAGAATGGGATTTGAAGCCAGAGCTTCTCGGGAGCACAGTCTGAGCCGCCCTCAGCTACACATTCATCAAAGGTCTGTAACAAAGACAGAAGAGCACAGGTGAGTCATAAACCCAAGTCTTACCTATCAAGTATCTTAATGGGGTAAGTTATCAAATAAATGGTTGGGAGAGGACAGGACAAGATAGTGAATTGAAAAGGATGGGCAGATTATGAAAATAAACTTGAGATATATCAATAGAAGTTAAGCATAAATTTTACTCAAGTCTGGTTTGTGTTTATTAAGAGTTCTTCTATTATACAAACGAACCCACCCCCCCAACAGTAATTTGATTTTGAAAACAAGCACTGGTTTACACTGAATTTGTGAATTTATATTTTCTATCCCCTTACCAAAGGAAATTAAATAATAACAAGGATAATGATACTCTGAAAAAAGTGTTTGACAAGAATACAAAGTAGGACTTCATGTAAATCTTTTCATCTTTTCTCACTGAAACAAACATAAAATCATGCACAAAACAAAAAGGTCTCTTAGGAGTTGTATGCCCTCCTTTCCAATGGATCTAACTGAATTAAAGAGAAGGGGAAAAGACTTATAGGTTATGGATCTACTGAATTAATCAGCTTCACTTTATTGAGTACTTACTATCACTTATATTTTAACAGATGTATCTATTTAAAGTAAAACATTGAGAAACCGGAGAAAAACTGTGTGAGCTCTGGTTGCTGAAGTGAGACATCTACTAATAATGCTTGTAACTTTTGACAAGAGAAACAGGAAAAAGTAAAAAGAGCACATGTTCTGGGTCAAGGCTCTAGAGGTGGTTTCTAGAGCCAGGTTTGACCCAATGTAAAGTAAGTCTTTATGGCCTCCAAACCACACTTTTTCTAATTCATAAAATGAGATAAACTCAAAGGGCCCTTTCAACCAAAAATCTATGGAAAGAGGTCCCAAAAAATCCTTATTGGCTGTGGGTTGGAGCTACAGTAGAATGATTCTATTTATTCTCGTAACATTCAAGAGACGACAGTGAACTTTAGCCCACTTTATTTGCCCATTTCTTTTACAGATAATATTCACCATGATATAGTGAAAAGATCTATGACTTGGGTTTGAATCATGCTGAATCCAGACAGCTTAAATTTTGTTCTAATCCCCGCCCCCCAAGAAAAAGGACATAATTTTATATGCAGGACAAATCGAATTATGGATGTAAAAAAAAATCTACCACAATGACTGCTTCATTGTAGGCATTTCAGTAAACAGGAAGGAAAAATTTTAATCTGTGCCTGTCTTTCTCCCCACTCCTCCCTAATAGTCAAAAACAATGTTTTGTTCGCTCTTGTTCTCCTGGACCTCCATAGCATTTGGCCGCACTCACCAAATGGTATTCATCTCGCTTACCTTCTCTTTGCCCACTCTCTTCTATAGCCCTGTTACTCACACTTCCTTGGCTTTGTGTATAATTCCTAGGCAAAAACCCTTCAAATCTGTACCCCTTTATCTATCTATCCCTCCTTATCCACCTTCTGATACCTATTGTGCATTTTCATTTAAATTTACAGTTTTACCTCGTACTCAGTATTTCTGGCAATAGGATATTACCCTTTGTAATTCAGGCTTGAAGACTCAGAATATTTCTTTTCTTTTTTTTTTTTTTTAAGATTTATTTATTTATTTATACAAGCACTGGGTACAGTCAGAAGTGCGGGAGGGTGAGAGAATTCACCAGAGCCAGAGCGGGGAGCAGAACAGGCAGAGTGACAAAATACACTGCTGAGGGGAGCAGCAGGCGGCAGGAGAGGTCTGCATGCCATGTGGGACCCTCACCCGGCGGCCTGGGATCGAACCGGTGCTGCAGAGGCTGCAGGCAGCTTCACAGCCCAGCGCTCAAGCGCTGCGCCACCAGGGGAGGCCCTCAGAATATTTCTTAAACTTCTCTCTCACCTCATATCCTTGAGGTACTGTCTTTGCAATCCACCTTTTTCAGTCTTACTTCCATTGGGACCTTCAAATATCCTTTCTCAATTCTTATAACCACTTCTTAATTGGGGTCCTACCTTTTCCTTCTTTCCAATCTGCACTATACAGTTATCATTCATATCAGTCTAAGTAGTTACCACTAACATCCTCTCCTCAGGAACCTTCAATAGCTTACAATATCTTAAAGAAAAAATCAAAATCTCTTACTGTGCCTTTCAGAAACACTTCATACTCCAAGTTCAGTGTGCCAGTGTAGCCCTAGCACTACGTGTAACATTCAACTTTACCAGATTAATCTGATTTGTATTTCAAGTATGTCATATATTCCCTCAAATCTATATACCTTTGCTGACCATATTTTCTTTCTCTGAAAGTGCCTTCCCTCTATCAATCTAGTTTATGTTAAGACTATCTCCAATGACTACTCTTACCTAATGCCACTCATATTTTCTCTGAATTCATAGAATTAATTATATACTGCCTTGTAATACTAGCTTAGTATTCAGGTATTTATATCTATGCATACATCTTCATCTAAAGAAATTTTTTCAGTACTTAAAAAAAAAATGCATTGTGTTCTTTTTCCCCAACTACAGTGAACACATCTAGGAGGGACCAAATGGCGTGCATTTGCGTCCTCCACAGCACACGTCATCATGCTATACAAATTGTTTTCATGACCAATATTTGTAAATGGCTGGAAAGACCATGCTTTGAGAATTTATATGAGTATTAAAGGCACAGTTCTAGTGGGGACAAAGCCAAAGCCAATTTTTTCATGGAGCATTTTGACAGTCCTTTAGGATATCATTATCTGCATGTATGTGTCTTTGTCTCTGTCTATAGAAACACACACACAAATATTTTATATGAAAGCACATCAGATAACACTTAATACTCAATAAAACCCATTTCGATGGCTATTACATTATTTTTGAACTTCACCAGGTGGTCTGATTTAGATTTGCTGGTCCAAGTCACTTTCTAAAAAGAGGTTTTATTATTATTTATGCCAAATTATACATTATAAAAATAAAATAATCTGTGTGTCTCTACCATGTCCTATTTAGAAGAAGTCTTGGGCTCAATGAACTGAATGATGATATATCAGAAAGTTTCTGATTCCTTGCCTATCCAATTGCAAACAGGTCTTAGCATGGTGTCTCTGAAGCTCAGAAGGGGTTGTCTGCTTCTTCACACTTCCATCTGATTAAAGTACCAGAGTGAAATGGAATGAATTACTAAGGTGATTAAGGGTGAACTTAAAATCTCTACCACCACAGTGTATAAAAAAAACTAGGATGTTAATAGAAGTTACAGTATTAAAAGTTGCCACAGAATTACTCTCTAATCAACTGCAGGAATTTAAATATCCACTATTGAATAAAAACTGATTTAGATAAGGATTTCTATTTAAACCCAAGTTCTCTAATTAGCCAACATGTAGTTCTTCTGCTCTTGATTTTAATATTCATCAATAAATGTTCTTCTCTAATAAAACTTCAAGTCTTTAAAATAAAAAGCAAAAACAAACAAGTAGGAAAAAACAGAACACAAATACATGTTCTCAATACAGAAGAGCATAAAAAGCTCATAGCTATGGTTCCAGATTCCACAATGCAGCAACTTTTAGAAACTATTGCTTGTCAAGTTTTAGTATAGTATTAGAGAAGAATTTCCACAATTTTATGAAAAGGTCATTAAAATCCTCCCAATTTCAATATATAGCTGCGTAAAACTGTATTTTCTTTATTCACTTCAATAAAAAGGATGTATTGAACATCCTTGATTCAGCCACAGAGATGAAAATCCAGCTTCTGTGTTAAGTCATATATTTTTAAAATTTAAAAAAAGATAAAATGCTTTTTACTTTTTTTGAAAATGGTTATTTGCATAAAACCCATAATTTTCATGTTACCATGTCTGGTTTCCTACTGTTACATTTAAATTAATATTTTCTAAAGCTCTCAGTAAACAGGCATAGTTCTCAGGAAACCAGTAAATTTCAATAGATATTGCTCAAATAAACAAAAGTTCTTTGGTAGTTCTCAGGGTTTTTTTGAAAGGTAATTTTTATTTATTTATTTTATATATTTTTAACATCCTTTTTCATTTTTGCACAATGTATGCATTTTCATCTTGGTTATAGTCCCCAGACAATTTCCACCCCCCTTATTTTGACCCTAACCACCCCCCCACCCCTGTAGTGTGTCTCTGGTTTATAGTTCCTTGTTGATTCTGATTTTTACTTTATTATAATTAGTCTTTTTCCTGGTCCCTTATTTAGGTTTTCTAAATTCCTGCTATGAGTGAGATCATCCGGTATTTTTCTTTTTCTTTCTGGCTTATTTTGCTGAGCATGATTCCTTCTAGTTCCATCCATGTTGCTGCAAATTGCTCAGCAATCAAAAAAGTTCTCAGTGTTTAAAGGGAATTCTAAGCCACTTTTGAGTAGAACTCAAAAAAAGTTTCAGAAATAATCTATCTAGCTCTCTCTATAGTTATCAGTTCTAGAATACTGACTTTTTCATTCTCTAATATTCCTATTTTCCAGGTACTGGACAGGGATTATATTAAGTAAAACTCTGGTTGCAAAATAGTAAAGTAGGCCCTGTGCCAAATACTGGAGGAAACAAAGATGAATGAAATATAACCTCTGCTTCAGCAAGTTTTGTGACCTTTTGCAGAAGACATTTATGTTAACAAATAATCCAAATACCACAAAATAAATGCTTGAGAAATAGAGAGGCAAATGGAGTGCTTTGGGAGTCTTGCAAGATATAGGACTAGCTGATTTCTTGCACCAGAAAAGATTTTATGAAAGAGGTAACATTTGTGATGTATATTAAAAAGTGGACAAAGAGGGCCTCCCTGGTGACGCAAGGGGTTGAGACGCAACCTATGAAGCTATCCGCAGCCACTGCAGCAAGAGTTTAATCCCCAGCTGAGTTTAATCCCCAGCCGGGGGGCTGCCCACATGTGCAGCAGACTTCTCCTGCCTTGCCCAATGCTCCCCTCAGCAGTGTATTTCAGTCAATCTGCCTGTTCTGTTCCCACTCTGTCTCTGGTGGATCCTCTCACCCCCACACCTCTGGCCTGTACCCTACTTCTTGTATGCATGAATAAAAAATCTTTTAAAAAAAAGTGGACAAAGAGTTTTGCAGAGTGAAGGAAAGTCATTCTAAATATAGGAAACAATACTTATAAAAATGATAAATCAATAGGTTGGAGGATGGTAACATTTTATGGGGCTGAAGCATAAGGCACCTGAGGGAAAATGAGGTAGGGAGACTAGGTTTCAAATTTTATCAGATTGTTTCTCCTGTGCCCTGGGAAATCCTGTGAGCAATGGGGGTCCAATAAAGGTGTTCTACCAGAAAAGTGATCAGTAAGTTTGGTTTCTTAGAAAAATAAGTCTGGTGCTACTGTGGAGTACATACTTAAAGAAAAGACAACCCAAACTGAGTCAGCTAAGAACTCCGTTGCTCTTTCTTCTTGCCTGAAAAAATAAGCTGCTTTCGCAAAATAGTGTCCCTAAATTGTCATCATCAAGACTAAGAGAACCCAAATACATATACAGATACATCATATTAATAATGAATAATTATGATGGTCTCATAGAAAAGTGTTAATAGGACTATAATAAAACAAACACTCAGCCCTGGAATATAATGACTACATTTCTAAAAGTCATAGAAAATTATGCACACTCCAAAATATCAACTATAAGTACTTTCTTTCTTTATACTTTGGGGTTCTTTTCTAAGTTTGCACAATAAGCAAGTAGCATATTTATAATGGATCATAAATTTCAAAAATGTACACACATTCTATTTCATAAACAATTATCTTTACAAAAATTTTGAAACTAAATTATTACCTTTTTGTCTCCTTGTTTTCGTCTTCTTAGCCCTGGTCTATAATCATCTCCAAATCTCAGAAAGTAATAGTAAGAAACTAGCCTCTCAATGGGATCCCTTATGACATTAATGTAGATTGGCTTCTTCTTCACACCAAATCTAAAATAGAACAAAATCAAAAAGGTAAAACTGACATTTTCATTCCTCAAATTGTAAGTTTCAGATATAGATTCGATATGGAAAGAAGAACATGGACTATTAAAACAGAGTATGTAACAATTAGAAAATATTTCATGGTTATGTTATATAGTAAACAAATAAGAATTCAAAAATTATGCTGAAGATAAAGACACTACACTTGATCTTAGTCAAAAGGTTGAGAAGCCATATTGCTAAAGATAAAGGTAAGACAGGAAAATTGAATGAAAAATAATTTTAAACTTGACTGACAAGAATTACATGAAGTATTCAATTTTATGTAGTAACAACTTTTTACTTCTGATCCACCAAAGTAGACAAACATGATCAGAGAATAATCGTAAATCTACACAAGTGCAATTATTTGAGTCGACTTTCCAAAGCTGATTTTAACAAGACAGAGTGAAAGACATTCTGTTTTCTGTATTATTTCCTTAGGAAATGATAGTTGAAGGAAAGAGAAGTCTTCTACTTTAACAATCCTTGCAAACTCTAGAACTGTTCAGTTGCCTCTGTTCTAAATGCTCACTTTCCCAATCTTGAAACCCTGCCATTATCTTGATTCTATTATTTTCCTTTATATTCAGTTAGCAGAGTCACCAAATCCTTTTCACTATCTGTGACATGGCTTTGGTAGCATTGATAAGTATGAAGAATGATTTTAATGAGATAACATGTGAACGCATTCTGAAAAGAGATAAGAATCATTGTGTGTAAACTCGGATAAGGTTATACAGAGATGAAAGCAAAGGATTGTAAGAGAAAACAGGCACAATAAAAATAGCACGTGGGTCATTCAGCCCAGCTGGTTAGGAAACAAGCATCCTTTTCATTGTAGGTTTAATTCTTTTGTCAACGAGATAGCTATTTACAGAGGAAAAAATATGTTCTGGGGACTCGCAGGCCAGTTTGAGCTGTTCCTCCTGAGTGTTTCTCAGGAGGCAGAAAAACAGAAAATTCACCTTCACTTCAAGAAAATAAAATTACCATTGACCTGTTAGAATATGACTTTCCTAGGAAAAGAAGAATATATTTAGTAGGAATTTGTGACGTTATATGAAGACTGAAAGGGAAAAAATATCATCCGAGCAGTAGGTTAACAAGACATGTTAGAAACCTTATCTTGCTTAGTCAGCGTAGTTGTATGACAAAGCAATAAACAAACCAGGCTCATTTTTTCACAACTATTCTCTACAGATAGCTTAGAGAAATGAGTGAACATCACAAATGGTTAAGGAAAAAAACATGTTAACACTCAGAACATCTGAAAGGAACCTTGTCAACTGACTAGAAAGAGCCTTTGGTAAAGCATTATGCTTTTGAGATTTCTGCTTCATTCTGGTTTAACATCCCTGGTTAGCTGGAGTTCTCACTAAGGACATGATTATCTTATACATATTTACTCCAGACTCCCTTAGCCCTAAAACTTTCAAGGAAACTTTCAAAGCCTTCTAGTGGCAAGTTCCCATGGTCTTATTTCCAACATAATAAATGATCTGTTGGTATTTGTTGGTCCCATAATGATAATGTTGTGAATAAATTATTTTTAAAATTATCTATCTCTTAAAATGGGCAGTCATCTACTGTGTGTCTTTAACAATGGCTTAAAATAAAAAATAAACACTGACAAGTTTTTGTTTCAACAATGACAAGAATGCACAGCAATTAGAACTCTCAAGTCTCAACCACAGTGGTGGTGGTGATCTAGCAAAATAATGCATCCATTTAGGAAAAGAGTTTGGCAAGTTCTTAAAGTTTCATCTAATCCAGTAACACCACTTTTAGGTTTTAACCCAAGCGAAATGAAAACATATACCCACACAAAACCTGTATGCAAATGTTTTGGCAGCTTTACTCAATCACTAAAAACTAGAAATACATCAAGTATCTAGAACTGGAGAAGGATAGAAATGGTGGTGCATCCATACAATGGAATACTACATAGTATGGAATGAACTACTGATACATCAAATTTTAAGAGCATTATGCTAAGTGAAAGATGCCAGGCTCCAAAGACTTGGTGACTGATTAGGTAGGAGATAAAGAAAAGGATTGTCTAAGCCACTCTCAAGTTTCTTGCTTGGATGTCTGATAAATAAAAATAGGTCATCTTCCCAAAAGAGGATAATGGAGGCAAAGATAAGAGTCTTGACAATATTTTAACTCAGAGCTGGAAAAAGGGCCAGGGAGAAAAAGAAAACACCAGTAAGACAGCATGGTAACTGAAAGACAGCATTTTAAAAGAGCCTAACACTGTGCTGTGTGAGACACAGAACTAAGTGCATCACATTCATGATCACATTTCAACCTCACAAGCACACAGAATTAAAGTTACTTTAATTACCATTTTACAAGGGGAGAAACCGAAGCCTGTAAGGAATATGGCTGAGACTGCAGCACTGTAAGGAATAGAGGTGGATGTAACTGCAGATCTGTCTCCAGTGACTGCTCCTTATTTACAGATCAGTATTGTAAAGAGAGCTAGTCGTACAAGGTCAATAAAAAAGCATCTCTTACATATTGCCTGTAATGATTGATTTTTTTAAAAAAAGCTTCTACAGTGTGGTCACATATTTGTTTAAAGTTGTAGAAAAAAGGGCCTCCCCGGTGGCGCAGCAGTTGAGCGCTGGGTTGCAAAGCTGCCCGCAGCCTCTGCAACGCCGGTTCGCTCCCCGGCTGCTCCCTGGCCACCGGAGGAGGGTCCCACATGGCGCGCAAACCTCTCCTGCCGCCCGCTGCTCCCCTCAGCAGTGTACTTCGGTCCTTCTGCCTGCTCTGCTACCCGCTCTGACTCTGGTGAATTCTCTCACCCTCCCGCGCTTCTGACTGTACCCAGTGCATGTATAAACAAACAAACAAACAAATAAATAAATAAAACATGCCTCTATTAAAAAAAAAAAAAAAATAAAGTTGTAGAAAAAAGTTCAACCTTCAACTGGTTCAGCAGAAAAGTACAAGGTAAAAGGGATAACTCACATGATCTACATTCTAGCAAACTATTTAGGCCTGACATAGTCACTTTGTTTCTCTCTAGGATATTTCAGATCTAATGAAGCATTTAGTTATTTGTTCCTTGTTCTAACAGATCTGCCTCTTTACTGATTGACCTGAATTGTTCTGAAAAAGACAAGAGGTGAATGAAGAAACCCAAAAGACAACACCGAAAACCCATACTCATTCCTGGCATAACCTCAAAACACACACCTGACGAGTGCTTAAATTAAATTGACTGTCATATCAAAAATAATTTCCAGTTACCTTTCTAAGACTGATGCATTCCCTTAGGTAACTGGATCATTGAAATTCTCAGCTGACCAAAACCAGTGTGAAAACAGTTTTCTTTTTAACTGAACTTTTTTATAGAGGAAAATGTTACTGGGAAAGGTTTTATAAAGAGACAACCTAATGTTTCATTTTGTAAAATTTGAAGAAAATTGAAGTGGTATTGATACTGCTAATAGGTTATATGAAGTTAAAAAGTAGGGTAATGTAACAGTTTTACTATTTATAATAAAACACAATGAACTGATTGATAATTATAGAAAGAGTGAAGTTTCAAAGGACTCATTGGGGACAAGAACTGTAACTTAATTCAACTTTATGTCATCTGATGTTTTGAAAATGTCCAACCTATGCAATTTTCTTTTAAACTGGAAAAGTTCTAAATTTATGACATCAATTTATCATATCTGTCAATAACCAAAGCACATGCGCAGACCGAAGCACATGTGCAAGCCACGTAAAGCACATGCGCAGACCAAAGCACATGCGCAAGCCACGTAAAGCGCACGCGCAGACTTTCATATATGTATCCCTGCCCCCTCAGTAATAAAGTGTGAGTTCCTGCAGCCATCCATGTGAGTAGAAGCGTTTTTCATCGCCAGCCCTTCCGCCGTGTTCCTAAACCCCGTCGGCCTGCAGGACAGACCGACAAGTGGCGCCCAACGTCGGGACACGAGTACGAGGGATCCTCTGAGGGACCGATCAATCAGTAATGTAAGGAAGGATTAGGTAAGTGATCAGCATCATGGGCAATACCATGTCCAAGGGCCAACTTGTTAGAGCCCTACAACTTCTGCTTAAACATTATGGAACTCCCATTAAGGTTCAGACCCTTCATAATCTAGTCTCAGTCCTCGCAAACACCAGCAAATGGTTCTTTCAGCAGGACACCGTCTCAGTACGAAACTGGGAAAAGGTCAAAGTAGACTTCCTTCTTCATAGGGACCTTTACAGACCCCAAACTGTTCCCCCCCCCCCGTATTCTTTCTGTGTGGCAACTAGTCTATGATGCCCTTAGTGATGGGGGAGCAGCTGCTTGTGAACCAGTGGCTGAGGCATTGCGCTCTGCGGCTCAATCCGAAAGCGAAACTACACCCGCCACATGCTCGGCCATGGCAAGCTCAGCCACGGAAACCCCCCCTTTTCAATCCTCAAATCCATGGGGAAATTCCTCTTCAGACAAGGGGGATGTGGAGGACAATACAGACTATCCACCTCCCTATGATAGACCACCCCCATCAACCAAAAATCGGCAGCATCCCTCCCTTCCCACTCTACTTCCGGGGGCTTGTGTAGTCCCTCACTTCTGCTCTTTCAAAATTCACCTCCTCAAGCCTTTCTCAAACATCCCTCGAGGAAAACACCTAGGAGTTTCGCTTTACATATTATTTCTGTAGTTAATATCCCTCTATATTATCATAACTGTAAAAGGCTATCTACATACTTAAATTAGTATAATAAGTTTCACCATAATCTAAAAAAGTCTGTTCACTTGTATTTGATAAAGTATCTTAAAAAATAGACAAAAGGTGTTTTCACCTAGACGTCATATAGATTAGTTCTCTGCATACCTCTGCTACTTATTTCATCCCAGTGTGCTCATTTTTTTTTTCTTTTCTAAATGTAAGTTAAAAAATAAACTAGCAGAGCCACAAAATTTTAACATGATAAGAAAATATTTAGAGGGTGATAGTCCCCAGTGATACTTTAATTCAACCAAACCTTACACCTTAAAAAATGCTATTCCAGAGAACTTCCGTATTAACCACCATGTTCACATAGTACTGATTACTAGTCACTCTAATCCTGTAGTGTATAATCAACGTTTTAATGTGTTCCATGCATTCGTTTAGTTTGAACCCTCCCAACAACCCATAAGGTAGGTAATAATCCCATTTTATGTATGAGTCAGACTGAGATAAGCTACACAAAAACACCACTGTTAAGTAGCAGAGCCAAAATTTAACCTCAAAATCCCAACCACAATACAAACTTTTATTTAAATAAGGAAAAAAGACTACTATACAATATTACTCTTCAGGTATAGCCTGTAGAGCCATGGCCTTAAATTACTTAACTCTACGGAAGTGCTTCAGAAATTCTTAGGTTTAGAGATAATACCATCTGGATACCTTTGCTTGAACCAAACAATGACATCTGGGTCTAGTAGATGAATCCCTCTTGGTTCTAGAAAGGGGGGTATTCTCCCGTCATTCTTGTCTACCAATTCCACCACTGGACTCCTTTCTATAGTGTCTTTCAATCTACCATTCAACAATCAATCCTCCCTCAATTGTAGCTGTCACCTTTCCTCTTGTTGGTCTAAAACCCTCAGCAATTCCTTCGTTGTCATGCGTTTCCCTAAGGTCGTTATTATGCCTGTCAATGTGTCTGAGTCTACTTCTCAGGTAATCATCCGAAATCAACAAGCAGGTCCGGCATTGGTTGTTGGTGCCGTGATCTCTGTCTTCTCGACGCTGGCAGCTGTGTCCGAGGTGGTTGGCGGCCTAGCTCTATCCAACTCCGTACTCAACGCAGATACCATCAACCATCTCTCAGAAAGAGCCTCCAGTGCCTTTCTCACACAAAATTCCATCAACAACCATCTCGCAGTAGGACTACTCCAGTTGAATCAACAAGTTTCCTTAATACAGGAAGAAATCGACTTACTGACTTTAACTGCTCATATCCCCTGTATGCCTACATATGCCTTCACCTGCGTTACCCCTGCTGTTGTATCCAACTACTCCTCCCAAGTTCATTCCCTTAATGACTACCTGCGCAGCCCATGGAACCAACCTTTCTTAAATTTACTGTCCAATTGGCTAATCAAATCCTCACTATTAATCCTGATCAAGCCCTCTCCTGGCTCTCCAAAGCTTGGGGATTGGTCAAATCCTTAGGTGGAGCGGTCTCACTCCTCAGTCTAATTTTCCTCTGTCTAGGGGTCATTTTTGTCATCTTGTGGCATCAATGGAACAGACGCAAAAACTTACGAGTAGCGCTTACATGTGCGCTATTCCCCATTATAACCTTCTCAGGACCCCAATGTCTGGATAAACATTGTGCTAGACCACTTGTAGGCCAATGACGGGTAAGATGGTGGTGTGCCCCATAGCAACCTAAGACAGCACCGTCACCTTATCCGGAATCCAGGTGGCGGACAGCCATGACGGGTAAGCATGGGTGCATACCTGCCACAACCTAAGACAGGCCCTTGTGTGTCCGCTTTCAATAACAGACACAAAACTTAACTTTGGCAATACCGCCTTGGCAATGCTGCTTTCTGGCTGACAGAGGGACCTGAGGTAGTGTTCGCTTCCGCCAACCGAAAGAACTACAAATCTAATGCAATCTTAACAGAAAGGTGCAAGGTCCATGGAAAGCGCATGCGCAGAAAGTAAAAATGATATCCCTGCCCCCTCAGTAATAAAGTGTGAGTTCCTGCAGCCATCCATGTGAGTAGAAGCGTTTTTCATCCCCAGCCCCTCTGCCGTGTTCCTGAACCCCGTCGGCCTGCTGGACAGACCGACACATATCTACAATTATCTTAAAATTATGTTGTATCAACTAAAAAGAAAGTAAAACAGTAATTGAATACTAAAGGGAAAGAAAACTAGAAAGGAAGAGCTAGGAAATGTGCTAATAAAAAAAAAAAGTCAACGGCCAGGAGTAAGACAAAAAGGAGAAAGGCAGGAGGGAATACAAATATGTAAGAAGGTATTTTTTTAATATCCCTAGTTTGAGCAGAAACAGGCTTACAAATAAAATGAGTACTTCCGAGTGATCAGTCTAAACTACAAAGGACTTTTCATCTTTTATTTATCTTATTTCCTGGTGTCTTGGGGTTTCTTGGGTTTACAATCTTTTCTAGTATCTCTGCTAAAGCAACTGAAAAGCTCTACAATTAAATATTTCTTACAACAAATATGGCCATTTTCTGCAGAAGGCAAGTATTTTAATGGACTCCACAAAAATACTTATACCAGTCTAGGATATATTTTGAAGAATAAAGTATCTTTAAAAAGTGGTAAGGTGAATTTTTTTTTCCTCTTCTTTACTCACTTGCAATGAGTATGGTGATTAAAGGACACTAGTTACATCTACAATAATTCTTGACTATATATATTATCATAATACACTTCCTCTAGTTGATTTTAAAGGTATTTGTTTAAAATCTTGTAAACGTCTGTGAAAAAATTTCATAATACTTTCATTTCCAATAACATGAGACTGGTCATGAAAATATTCAAACCTTTGAATGTTCATGTTAATATTTAATAAATGAGATTAATCTTTTCAAGAAGCTTTATACGTTTTCAACTGCAAGTACCCCAGCATATACCAGAGCTTCATTTTAAGTACAAGACTTTTGCCAAAAGCAAAAGCACTCAATATATTATTTTAATAATGAAAACCTCAAGTATTAGAAACCAAGCTGTGTGTGGAAAAAATAAAATCATTTAGGTGAAAGGGTAACAAACATTCAATTGAAGAATAATGCAGCCCTTAGGGAAAATATGCATATGAGTGAAGTTTATGAAATTGGTTCAGTGCCTCTGCAAAGAAAAAATAATTAGTTTATTTTAAAGCTGCCTATAAAATGTTTTCAATATTGCAATATGAATTATTTATAGAAAAATGTACATCTAACTTTAAAGCTACCATTTTATTGAAAGATCTTAAGTACTGGGGGAAGAATTAGAAAAAAGAATATATTGCTTTATGTATGTATGTAATATTTGGGAAATTCCTTTATAATTATGTATTTTTGAAAAGTTGAGATATAGTATCAATCTGAATCAATAATAGTTCACTAAACTTTTCAAATTTAAAATGTTAAATTGACAGTGGGGTATCAATTTAATTTTCAAATTTTACACAGAATGCTCTTTAAAATTGACAAACATCATGAGGGTACATTATTTTGAAGTCAGGACTATTAATGAAAAGACTGAGCAAACACATCAAAGTTTAAATAATTTTTAAAAATTTTAATATTCTTGAAGTTAATGCAGTATCTTATTAAGACAAAGAATTGGATCTGAGGTTTTACTATAAAGGTATTCAGATTTCTACCAAAAGTGAATAAAAATGCATATGCAAGCTACATAGATATAAAATATTCCTTTTAACCAGTTTTCTGGTCAATACTCAATATGGCAAAAACTCAAGGGAGCAACTCAGTGTGTGGATATTGTTAGGAGTTTTACGAACTCTTCTTGCAAGAATTACGATGCAAGCACCCTGATCTACTCCTCCCTATAGTAACGAAAATGAGTTGCAGACAGATCACATAAAAGAAAATAAAAGAAAAAACACCATTAAGAAAAAAATTCTCTTTGGTATGCATCACAATTTTAAAGCTAAAACAAGGTAGCCCGAGTAATGTACACTTTACTATTCTTGTTTGAGAAGCACATGCACTGGGCTACCAAAAACTGAGTGGTGGTTTTTATTTTCTTAGTTCTCCATGACTTGATAAGCCATAATCTGATTACCTTCTTGGCTCAAAGCTGGACCTCTCCTGAAATAGTGGCATTCTGGTTGTACAAGAAACATAAAAGTAATAATTATAAATAACCTTATAGATTATTGTCTAAATTTGATCTACCTTGAATTTCTAAAATTAGTATGACAATTATCAATTTATGAACACTAGAGGGCAGTAAAACACTAACGGAATATTTAAATTACTTATGTAAAAGTGACAAAGGCAAACCAATACATATTTTCAAATCCAAATCGTAAATTTATTCCTTTTAGGTTCTGAAGTACAAAGCATTTTCAGTATATGGTTTTAGTGTAACTTACTTTGCAAAGTCCAAATAAGAAACATGCCCATGATAAAAACCTGGTTTCATCTCTTTCCAGGAAGTTATGTTCTTTACAAAGCGCACCTAAAAAAAGGACAGCACACTCATTAGTTAAGTATAATTTAAAGAAAATGAAAACTGATGATAGCAAAATACTTTCCATTTAGGCATTCAAAACCAATCATACAAAGTTTGACAATTGCAGAGCTTGAAACACAAGTTTCAACTAAGGAAAAGCATCATGTGCCCTGTAATTGCTAATTCATCATACAGAGCTACTATTACCACACTCAGAAAATGAAACTACACAATATTGTACAGTGAGTACATCTCACATGGGTGAGTGGGCAGCACTTTCACTTGGGAACGTCTCTGCACACTGGTTTTATCCTCAACTATAATTCAACTATCTCAACAAATTCATCTTCATTAATACAACAGATAAAAAAAAATCAGTCTTTAAGAAAACTGATTAATGGTTATCAAAAGACTTTAAAGAGTAAAAAGAGTAAAAAGCAGATAAGTTTGTTGGTAAAAAGCTTTTAATATTAAAGATGTGATATCAGTAAAATAAAAAATTAATATCTAAGTATTGCTATTTTAACTTACGATAACTAAAAGTACACAAAAGATCAGTTAATATGAAAAAAATTTTTAAGTGTCCATATAGCAAAAACTTCTTAAAGAACTCATTAATATAGAAATGATAAACTGAAGTATCACCTGTTGCAAAGCAGTAATACACAATTTCTCAAAAAAAATGATCAATATTTTTGATAAGCAAATCTCTGCATGACAACCAGCAAGTGGTTAAGAGTTGCTTCTGGATTTGTAGTAACAGTGTAGGGTCGGGGGACGGGGGGCGGGAGGGCAGGGGGAGCCTGACACCTTGGAGCGTACTAAAAGCATCTATAAGTGGTGACCTTGGCCTCTAAGGCACAAACCTATCCACCACATAATCTTGACAATTATCAGTCTTTCATTACATTTGAGAATAGCTGGTCAGATGGAAGATATTCTGGAGTATGGAATTAGTATGTTAACAGTAATGAAGGATGAATTATTGCCTCCTGGACAAGGCCCATGGGTCGGGCAGAGAAGCAACTATATGTCAGAGGACATGAACTAAGGGAAAATGGAAGATTCTAGGAGTAGAATTTACTTTTTATTGGAAACATTAACAACTCATATACTAAAAGAAACAATGAAGTTAAAGGAAAATGAAATGAGTCCTGTCTCACAACTTACAAACACACACACACACACACACACACACACACACACACACACCCCTGTTAAAATAAAATCTGAGATAAATGTAGACAACCAACTAGGGTGCCTTAGAAAATACACAATTATATTTTAGCAAATGTTTTCAACTTTTCCTCACCAAGATATATGTGTGATTTACGGTTATTGTGTTTCTTCCCATTTGTACTTCAAATGAGGCACTAAATAAAATTAAAATATCAAATGACAAAAGAAAAACAAAAAATTTGATGGCTCAAAACTGAATCCTTAAAAAATATTACATGCCGAATATGAAAAATCTTTATAACTGCCATTTAATGGTAAATTATTTCATATAAACATCTGATGGTGTGAAAAAGCAGTTTAAGTGTTCCAGCCAAAAATGAGAGGGGGAACAGAAGGCTAACAGAATAAGGAATTGGAGGTATTGGTTCAAGGTGCTCAGACATATTTAGCAACTCAGCTCTATTTTCAGAAGCTGAGATTTAATATAGACACTGTGGTGTAATAAGCAACTATAAGGAGATGATAGATTGAAGTCTGAGTAAATAGTATTATGTAAGCCAAATGTTAGAGAGGATCACAGCACAAATTTAAAGTACATTGTGGTGAAAGACTTAGGTGGAAATAAGAGTCATGTATACATGTCACATGTCCTTTTTCCCTCCGCCATTCTTAAGGACAGTCAATATTAAACTAAACTGTCCTAAGGATGAATGATACTTCAGCTACCCTGTGTCCTTCAATGTGAGGTGAAGAGCCCAGGGTGTTGGATGATATCTGGACTGCTGCAGGGCTTCTCAAATTTTCCAGTGCAAATGAATCATCTGCAAATCTTGATAAAATGCGGATTCTGACTGATTAGAACTGGAGTAAGGCCTGAGAGTCTGTACTTCTACAGTCTCCATGTGATGGCCAGGTGAGCAGCCCACACTGAGGGCAAGGATTCAGCAAGTGGAGGCCAAGAACTAGTTCCTATTTTGTTTTTTTTTTGTTTTTTTAATGTGAGGACTATTTTCGTTGTGCCTGCAAAGGAGTCCTAAGTTCTATAAACACTCTGTAGCAAGACTATATACTCTCATATTTTCTATTTTTATGACATGGAAGAAAGTATACTGAACTAGAGCTAATTTCTAAAGACAATCTTATGAGCTATAGAAGGGGACACAGAAACAGAATGAACTCTGCCTACTTAGTCTCCATCCTTTTTCTACCCCCCCAGAGTGATGCCTGAAGCACACTGGAACCAAAGCTTTCCAAAAAACAAAGTTTAAATACTATCAAAATAAAAAATAAGGCTGTGCCTCCAGCTGGACCCAGTAAGAATTTGGTGAAAGCAGAAAACAGAGCCAGGCAAAAAACATTTAAAATATCTTGACTCCAAACAAAGTCTTATATATAGACATGTAGACTAGGCTTCTGTTTTGACCAGTGATATTCAGCAGCCTATGGGGTTTTCCAAGACAATAAAAAGGTCTAAGTCAGAGTGATTGTTGAGAAATGGTTGTACAATATGAGAAAAACTCAGGTGGGATATTATTGCTTTTATATTTTCCACACTCCTGCACTGTTGAAGTATCCAAAATACACAGAATCCTTTCTGTAACTGCCAACTAAGAGAATACTGAAGGCTACGTATTTAATATTATGCATATGCATTTTTTCTTTTCAGCTGATCAACATATAACTAAAGCAGTATGTTAAAACATGTCTCATTAATAAAGTTGTGGATGATATCCAATTTGCAATAAATTAAAAGATGCTGCTCTAAGATTTACCTTCCCTTTACAGGGAAGAAAAAAAAAGTACTAAGCAAACAAATAATGTCAATAAGACTAATGTGTCCATCACACTAATGTGAAGAATAGTCTGAGGATTCAGAAATGTCATTTAACAAACTACTGAAATTCCATAGCATCCAAATCTCTTCTTTGAAAGTGATCTCCACCCGTCTGAAGAACAGCATTTCTTCAGTTTTCTTTTCAAAGTACTAATTTAGCCACTTCTTCTTTTATCCATGTTTAATATTTACCATCTTAATTCTTCCGAATTTTTCCCCTTCTCTACTCTTTTCATTTTCAATTTTTCCTTTTGTCAGCCTAGTTTAGTTTTGCCATGTCACCTCTCCTGCATCATTTGCCTTGTCTTTTAGACTGTTTTCTTCTGGTTTTCCTCTATGGTGGGATATTCTTCCCAAGACCCTGAGATAAAGCTCTGGAATATAGAGCAGTCAGAGGAAATGGAGATTAGGCGTGCAAACTTCTACTCAGTCCATTTTATAGATTCTTACAGATTACACATGAAACTAATGAATGGTAAAATGAGAGGCAAAAAAAGGAGCAAAAGATAATAGCAAATGAAGTTAGGGACTGAAAACACAGAAAAGCTGTGTTTTCTGAGGACTGGAAAGAAAGAAAGGCATCATAGTGATTTTATTTAAAGAGAATTTCCATTTGCTGATTGAGATAGGCTATCAAGAAAGATGTGCCAGAAGTAGCAGTTAGATATATAGTACATGAAAAGAGATGTTTTTATGGCTAGCCTGGAGCAGATCCTCAACTGTGATTTTTGTCAGATTTTATAACTCAAGCAGAGTCAGGCTAGCAAGTAATCAGAAGAGACCTTTAGGGAAAATACAAGCAGTGTAGGTAGTGTTGATGTGATTTATTTGCTAGTTGAATCAGACCTGAACCAAGCTATAAGCAAAAAAAGCTAAGGAAGCACCATCTCACTAAGTGTGTCTAAACCTGCATTCTTAACATGATTAATTTCAACATTATGATTATCTGTGATCATAGAAGAACTTGTTTTCACTAACTAAAAGTAGGACTGTCATCCTGAACACCCTGGCCAAATTCCAACTTTGTAATTACTACATATTGAATAAATACTACTATTAACTTGGGTAATTACTATACACCAAACTCCTACTCAGGCATATACTTAAAATAAACATCCATAATATAGCCGTGGGTAGTTTCATGAGAATAAAGTAGAGGAGCAGGTTTCTATGCAAAGAGGAAAACTGAATAACAGAATAAAACCTACAAAATGTTCAGTAGTAATAGAACATAATATCTTCACTAAAGTTCAGAACTGTGTTGTTCAATCCTTTTATTTTGTGGGAGATGGTGTGTGTCCAAAATCACCTGAGGTAAGGGTAGACCATATTACCATCAGAGGTGCTCACTCTGCCAGTAAATATAGCATTATGCTTAACTAAGAATTACTTTAGAGGCTAAGTTGGTTCATTTATTTATTTGTTCATTAAAAAATTTATGGAGTATCTATTGTGTCTCAGGTACTATTCTTAGCACAGGAGATACAGTGGTAAACAAGACTGACATGGTTTCTGTCCTCATAGAGTTTATATTATAACAGAGGAGAAAAAGCCATAAGCAAATCAGTATGTACTAAGAAGGAGAGAGAAAGAATGATACAGTATAACTTGGAACAGGTATTTAATACATAGGAACATATATTTAACACATAAGGTTTTTTTTAAGGGTTTTTTTTTTTTTCATTTAAGCTGAAACCTTAAATAGATAACATGAAGTCAATCATGTGATGCATTAAGAAGTACATTCTAAGAGAAAATGCCTAGGTCTATAAGTGGGAAAGGCTTGTTGTATTCCATGAACCAAATATCCACTGTGGCTAAAGAAGAGGCTGCAGCAATGGACAAGGGCTGGATTTAAAAGGGCCTATTGACCTAGATAAGGAATTTGGGTTTGTTTGGGGAAGTATGAAGATGAATTTAAAGATTAGTACCTCACCATCCTGGGAAGATTATAATACACAATTTCCCTTAACTGCACTGTGAATCAAGTTCTAGATCTTTGCAACTCAAGCTGTGAATTAAAGACAACAACCTATGTAGGAGCTTTTTAGAAATTCAGAATATTAGGATCCATCGTAGTACTTCTGCATCAGAATCTATATTTCAATGGTGACTATACTATATGAATTATACTTTCAGCAGCACTCATCTAAAGTGTTGTTCTGCATAATCAGTGTCTGCCAATAACATCAAGCCACGGGCTCTAATCCAATGATCAGAAGTTGACTTAACAGCAAATTAGAAGAAAAAAGAAATTACTATGTTGTCCTACAGAGAATGCAAATTCTAGACATTTCCCATATCATAACAGAAAGAAGTTAAACATAACAGACCTAAATAGATGAAAATAACAGATTATAAAAGATGATACCACTTACAACTATTTGACAGTTACTTCAAAGATAAGATGTTTTCTACTGCAGAGATATTTTCATGATAGCAGCAGAGTATACTTCATTTTCTCATTACCTGTATCCTGTCAATTCCTGCCTATTATATGAATAAAACCCATCTCAAAAATAAAACTCTCAGGCCTTCCCTGGTGGCGCAGCGGTTGAGTGCTGGGTTGCGAGACTGCCTGCAGCCTCTGCAGCGCCAGTTTGATCCCCAGCCACTGGCGAGGGTCCCACAAAAAAAATTAAAAAAATGAAAAATAAAAATAAAACTCTCATTCTTACTACATAGTTTTCCCATGCCTTATATTCTCAAATGTTTGTTTTCACTTCCATGTTCAAATATTTTCTTATTTTATCCCAGCAACTTCTTTTTCTAAAGATTTATTTATTTATGCATAGAAGGACTGGGGTACAGGCCAGAGGTGCAGTGGGGGAGAGGATTCACCAGAGACAGAGTGGGGGACAGAACAGGCAGACTGACTGATACACTGCTGAGGGGAGCAGCAGGTGAGACAGGAGAGGTCTGCTGCACCAAGTGGGTAGAGTCCCTGGCTGGTCAGGGATAGAACTTGTGCTGCAGAGGAGAGCTTCACAGTGCTGTCCTCAACCCCTTGTGCCACCATGGAGGCCCCTATCCCAACTTCTTAATTTTGAAAAATCACTAAACTATAAAAAAGCTGAAAGAATAGTCAACATCTGTACACTTTACAACAAGATTCACTGTTTTGTTAATAACCCCCCCCCACACACACACAATTAACATTTTTCTGAATCATTTAAAAGCAAGTAGCAAGTAGTAAACATTTTTTGAGATGGTACCTCAGCCCCTAGACATGTCTAATTAAGGATCTAATCACAGACAATGGTTTTCATTGTCTCTTTAGTTTCTTCCATTGTAGAGATAGCCTACCACACTCCCAAACTTGCCAATGTCAGGACACTGCTGTTTAGAAGAGTTCAGAGCAGGTGTTCCAGAGAATGTTCTCTAATATGGATTTACCTGTCTCCCCAAAGTGAGGTCCAGGCTAAATATTCTGGTGGGGAACATATTGGTAAACATTTTGGTGTGAATACCATAAACTGATGTTTTTCTTGATCACTCCACATAGTTCCTGCAGCTATGTTTTACATTCCCAAGTAATAAGCTCTTTGAAACATATGGTCTTATTTTTTTTTTAATTTCTTTGTTATTTCCCCAATGAATGGAATGAAAGATTGAATGCAGAGTTGACTACTATTTCTAAGGATAGCTGAATATGCATATCTACTATACATTAGTTTTATACTAGAATAAAATATTTGGGCTTTGCCTCTAAAGTTTTTGAGAATTAAGCATGTGTCTAGTACATTATGTTCAAAATATATCCAGATACTAAAAAGACTAGACTATTGAGGCTGGAAGGCAAAGGAAGAAAGTGTGGTCACTTACTACATTACAAAAAAATTTTATGAGCAAACTGGGCTTTAAATGGCAGACTAAGACTTCAGCAGATTTAATAAAAATCTTACCTGTTAACTTTAATTTGAATCAGATACTGATGAGAAACTATTTGTTAGAGAAGAAGGAAGAGTAAAACAGGTCACTTAATTCTTATTTAAATAATGAAGTTGAGAACAGTACATAAGACCAAAAAAATGATATATTCAAATTAAAGTATTTTATACAAAATGGGGCTCAAGGAATATTTAAAAAATTATTTTCTAGGCATTGATTATAATTTAAAAGTATACATTTAGATATTTACTAAACGTAAACTAAAAATGCTGTAATATGCTACATGAAGAAAAGGAATGTAGTAACTATGACTTGTTTGAAGAACTGCTTCTAGATCAAGACCAGTAAACAATTTAAACATGGTATATTAGAAAATATTTGGTATATAATCATCCCTAATTAAGATCAGGTTTTGAACTACCAGCTGAAATTTTATTAAAGTGTGTCAGCTAATGATTAAGACTATTCCTCTACCCAGTCCCACACAAACATGTGTTAAGTGCAGCTGATTATGAAATGCAATTGCTTTTAAGACAGTGTTTATGCTTCTCTTCTGCTGGCCTTCCCATATATATAACGAACAAGCAATTGAAAGAAAATCAGAAGCTTTGTTTCATATTCCAAATGTAACTGGAAAAATGTACCACTACATGATGCCTGTAAATATCATCTGTGGCAAGTTTCTGCAGATTTATATTTAATGAAAAAAATGGTGGATGTCATTTTTTTGTGAGACATCTTGTTGCTGCCAGACAATTTTGTAAAGCCAATACAAAATAATTCTAAAAATTGACCAAGCAAGTTAGCAGAATTTTTCCAAAATATATTCTCAAAGAAATCTAAAATCATTATGTGAGCATTAAATTTTCCTCATAAGCCAAGATCTATTCTGAAAAGCAATCATGCAAATAGGTTTAAAATCAACTACATACTGTATAAAAACTGATTATTTAGGATACTTGGCCTTGAAATATACAATATTACAGAAATGAATAGTTTTTACGACCCACTTAGCTAAATAAGCTCATGTTTCTTCTCATTTACAGAAAGAGTTATTTGGTTTGGCTGATGAATGTAGACTTTTGGTCCCATGAAAAAGAGTAATTGAGGATACTGCAGAGAGCCAAGAATTATATGGGCAGATGATATGCCATATACTATTAGCCTTATAAACAGCTCTCTAGCACGAAAGTGGAAGTTAACTGTGTGTTATCAATGCCATTCTCTTGCATCAGTGCAAGGACTGTGGGGTAATCAATTCTGTAACAATAAAAAAATTCAGCTGTTTTCAAATAGATAAATACAGTATAACTGTATTAATACTACAAATACCTTTCTAAAAAGGTTACACCAGTATAGTCAGTCCTAAATAGTTCATCTTAAATAGTATTTCCAAATACTATCTTTTCTATTCAATCCTACGTGCTACAGTATTTGCAGAGAACTTTACATATTTATAATTCTAGTCTGAACTCCAGGTATTTGTTAAAGTGATAGTAAATTTGTTTCATAAGAAAATTTCATCCATTTTTCTTAAAACTACTTCATACAATTATCTGTTAATATAAATTTTTTTTTCAAGATTTATTTATTTACACAAGAATCAGGGTACAGGCAGGAGGTGTGGGGGGTGAGTGGTGCAGGGGGCCAGAGACAGAGCAGGGAACAGGACAGGCAGACTGATGAAATACACTGCTAAGCGGCACAGCGGGAGAGACAGGAGAGGTATGCTGCGCCATGTGGGATTCTCGCTGGCCAGCCGGGATTGAACCTGCGCTGCAGAGGCTGCGGACAGCTTCACAGTGCGGCGCTCAACTGCCTGTGCCACCAGGGAGACCCCTATATAAAATTTCTTAAAAGGCAAGATTATGTTAAAAATATGCCACGATCCCTATTTTCCAGAAATTTATATCATATATATATATATATATATATAAATTACTAGTAATGATAATATGAATTCAGGTGCCTAGTCACAAATTTGTGCCATAGAGCACAGAGGTATTCATCAAATAAAGGTTTCTCTATCATAAGTTATGAAATATCATAACTTATTATTGTAGGACATCTTGCTAAACATATTTCATGTTTTAAAGGATACCTTACCTAAAAGCATCAATTTTCTCTTCAAAAATTCAAGATATTAACTTATTCATTCATTTCATAAATATCTGAATACATACTATCTGCAGCCAAAGTACCAAATACTGTTTAGAATGTAAAATTACAGAAAATTTCATTGGTATCTTCCTCTAAGAGATTTAAAACCCATATATTCCTTTAAATGTATTGCCCTTTTGAGTTAGGGACATTTAAGAAGGAAAATTTGAGTGAAAAGGTGTCAGAAAAACATTTATATAATACCCAATGCTGTTACCTGATCTTGGAGTGACATCACTGGATTATTTTTGGTAGTGTTGATGTGAAGAACATGGTATTTATTCTTTGCACATAGGTCATAGGCAATATTGGTAAAAGAGGTGCTTGCAGTTTTGGGGACTCTGTTATAAATGATCACCATGTCCTCCTCTTCATCTAAAGTTATATCTTGCCGAGGGCCATCCATTGTATGTCGTTGCTCAATTTCTCGGACTTCATGTCTTGCAATAGCCCTTTCTGCAAAGAAAAAAAGGTATAAACTTAGTTTTATAAGGAAGTTATAAAAGCACTGAAAATTATTTTCTATTCCTGGAATATAATTTTCCTATTCCAGATCTGGGTAGGAGTTGAAGAAATATATTTGAGAACCAAAAGTTCAGAATTATCTTTGAAGGATAACACAAATGCATATCAAGAACAAAGAATAAACAGAGTCACAGACCAGAGTTCTTCAGTGTTGTTCAAAAGTCACTTTTCATTCTAATAGGATTTCTATAGCCTGAATTAATTCTCAGTACACAAAGACAGACTAAATGGAATACTAAATTTTATAGTAAAAAATGTACCTAGAAAATAAATCACTTATAATTTAAGCCAAGATTTTGAAATATATTACTTAGGATTTAGTTACTCCCTGGTTTATCTATAGGCAGGGCAGAGATCATAAATGTTGGGGGATTTTAGGTAATCAGAGTAGAAATAATACCATCACAAAACCTTTCTTTCTTTTTTCCATGTTGCATTACAAATAAGTCCAGGCTAAGTTTACTTCTGAAACTCCATGGTTCTTCTAATTCAAAACATTGTTTACAATGCAGTTTAAAAAGCAGTTACACTTTGCTTTCTACTACTAAATTAATGTAAACTTCAGATTCGAATATTTTTTAGAATAAAGGAAGGAAGAAAAGGGGGAGGAAGAAGTGAAGGGGAATATATCTCTAACAAGATTGTATATTACTGTCCTCAGAAACAGCTGCCCTCTCAAAGCATTCACCCCCCTACCACCAGATCTCTGTGCAAGCCTTCTCACCCGCCTTGAGCAATTCACTCCCTACCCTAACCCTGCCTGTTGAACTTCTCAACCTTCACATTGAATTGAATCATCATCTGCAAGGGAAGAAATCACACAAATACACAATGTATGTAAATATACCTCATAGTACACAGTTTGTACTTACCATAATTGCAATTTTACATTATATATATGGCTATTACTATCAGCCTACGATACGGTCAAAGACATAAATTTAATAAAGTGGTATGAAAAAGCAATGTGGTGTAATTAAAATAACAAGTTCAGGCTTCAAATATTGTCATATTATACATCTTATATTTTGGTTCAGAAGATGTGTTTATCACTTTACAGAGAACATAACCTGAGTTGAGAATTTGCATTTAAAAGATGGGCATTACAGTTTCAGGTCCATTGCTTCTTAGAAGTGGATTCTGCCTATACATATATAGGCATACATATGTATCCATAGTTTATATGCATATGCATGTACCCTCAAGCCACAACTCCTTTGCAGGAGTTGGTTAGGAATGTGAGGAGAGATGAACTTAATGCTGAACACTCTGATGGCACATTAGGGAGATGTCATATAGACAACTGGACCCATAGGTAAAGTGTAGAGAATAAGGGTACAAATAGAAGAAACACATCTACAAAACCATAGGAATGAATCTGAAAAACTATGGGAATCACTGAAACTGTCTAGACAATCTAGAATAGCATTGAAAGAGACCCTCAGACAGAATCTTAACGAAATACCAAAACTTAAGGGTCTAATAGAAAAAGGCAAACCACAGACGACTAAGGAAAAAAAAAAAAGGAAAAGGAACTGGGAGATTCCTTTAAGAGTACATACCACATTAGAAAAAAATTTTCAAATTGACTTTTATGTTCATTATGACAAATGAACATAAAAGTCAAAGTAATGTATGATGCTATAAGCATCTATCAATACATAGGATTTACAAGTTGTCTTATATCATATTCAGCAAGTATCTACTGAGTTTTAAATAAACATTTAAAATTCGATCATTTTAAAGGAATCTCATCTTCTAAACAACCTCAAACTCTTGTCATAGTCAAAAACTATTATGGCATTCCTCTGTTCACAACCCTCCTTTGCCACCGAGGGACAGAATTGTGAAAGGTTTCCTCCAGCAATCCAAATACATGTAAAAATTACCTTTAAAAGATTCACCTACAATCAACAAAGCTTAATTTATTATTTTTACTAATTTTTCCAAAATCAAGTATTTGGAAAAGAAGTAGATTTTATGCTTTACTTCTTAAATAAATATCCATGTTACATACAGAAACATAATGATTAAAGAACTGTAACTATAAATTTTAATATACCCAAATAACTGCTTTGAAAATTAGCTAATAATTAATTTAAAAGGTTTTTTAAATAAGATGCTATTTAGGCATGGGTTTTTATTTTTTCAAGTGCTAAAACTCTAGGTGGACTATGAAACTAGCATGTTTTTAAAAGTAATCATTGTTTTTGTGTCATATATGTATTAAATTATAATCTGTATATTTTACATGATTAAAATTTTCTTATATTATGAAAATATGCAAATGTAAGTCATTACTGTCTTCATTCAAGTAACATATTTATGCACATATTATGATTTTACTTTGCTTAAACAAACAGGATAATTAATTACATTGTGTTATGCCCAAAACTACACTAAAAGAGAGAATTTTTGATAGTAACGTTTGTTTATAAAATCAAATCTTACTTAGTTGAACAATAATATTAACTAATGTTGATGGTAAACTTCTCTCTCTTTTCTCCTGTGACAATGTCTAAAACCAATGAGACTATTTGCAATGCAGCCATCTTTTTACTTACTAAGAATTCAGCAGTTCTATTTCTTTTTTATCAAAGTGGTTCTGCCTCAAGTCAGCACAGCTTTTGTGGAGACTCCCTTAGATCAATGGAGAAGCTTTACAGCACATTTATAGTGCACTTAGAGCAAACAGGCGGTATATTTAAAATACTTAAGATGCATTTTGAAGTAATGGTTTTCTCATGTTTGAGTAATGAATTATAGAGACTCTGCTATCCAAGCTATTTCAGAATCACCACAAAATACATAGTTTACAAATAATATGGGGTGAAATCTGAGAGTTGTGTAATTACATGCAGGCCACTCACGAATGTGCCCAACACTGAAGATGGACACTGGTCTCCATGGCAATTCCTGTTCTCCCAGACTCCTGCTGAAGATGGCACATAGCTCAGCTCAATGAGCCTTTCCAGTGGCAGATTACCAAAAAACCACAAGTCGTTTAAAAGACTATTCATAATAGCAATAATTACCTATCTCTGCATTGACAGGATACTAAAGACCTTATTTACTGAAAGAATATAATGATCAAGCTAAGTATGAAACATTGTATGAAATGTGCCAACCTAAATTCTACATAGCATTGAAGTCACAAAGATGTGTCAGATTAAGAAAAAGGACAGAAGGAAAAGATTTTTTTATCACAATAGAGCCTCTAATGACTATTTTTTAAGTTATTAAGGAAACTGAATTCATAATTTAAAAACTTCCCCAAAAAGCAAACTCCAGGCACAGATGGTTCAGTGGAGAATTCTACAGTCTTTAAAGGAAATACTTCCCAAATCATTTTATGAAGTTAATAGTACCCTGATACAAAGCCAAAGAAAGATTGACAGTACAAAAAGGAAACTATACACCAATATTCCTCATGAATATAGATGACAAACTCCTTAGTGAAATATTACCAAGTAGAATTCAGCAATATATAAAAAAGAATTACACACCATTATCAAGTAGGGTTTATTCCACAGATGCAGGGCAGGTCAACTGCTTAGTGTTAAATATTGATGGCCTGAAGACACAGTGAGGATCAACAATTGAAGGAAAGTAACTGCAATAAGGGTAAAGCTGGGGACTAGTGAAAGATGGGTTAATGGACTTAGGTGAAAAAAAATAGAGGGAATTATATAAATAAATAGCTTAGGTGAAAAAAATAGATGAGGGAATTGGAAGAGTTTAAGGCACAGTCTCCAAGGATCAGTACCGAAAAGGAGGATGGTACCACTCACTGAGTTTGAGAATTAAAGCCAGTAGGAAGAGCAACTGGGGCAGAAGAAGAAAGGAATTCAGGGTATTTGGAAATCTACATCTATTTTCATAATGGTTTGTATTCCGAGCATATATAACAATGCTGCCAAGTCTAAAAGGTTTGGAAGATCAGGCAGAGAAAAGATAAGAGTAGAACAGATGTAAACTGGAAAGTATACGGCATCTGTTCCCTCACAGCCTCATGGAGAGCCCCATTGAGCTTTTGGAGAAAGGGAATGCAGGAAGATGATAAAGGAGCTGTTTTAACGAAGGGCTATGTAATACACAGGGGCACTGTTTTAGTTAGGAAACATCAGCTACTAGAATAAATTTTTAATTGTTTACTATATAACAGAAGTTTAGTTCTTGTTCAAGCACTAATGTGAGTATTCCTGGTTGGTA
Source organism: Talpa occidentalis (assembly GCF_014898055.3). Taxonomy (NCBI): domain Eukaryota; kingdom Metazoa; phylum Chordata; class Mammalia; order Eulipotyphla; family Talpidae; genus Talpa; species Talpa occidentalis. The sequence continues at coordinate 40,486,114 of NW_023605305.1, forward strand.
GGTGGTCTTTTATAGTGATTCAAGGAATCAGGCTTCTCCTTCCAGTGACTCTGACCTTCCCCTAGGACTCAACATCTTTTGTATCTAGTTAGTAGACATAAAAGAAAAGGTCGAGAAAACACAATAGTTTAAGAATCTTGGCAAATATTATTCATACAACAAACACCGAAATGGAGGGATGGTGGTGAAGTCCTTGGGCGGGCATTGCTTCCTAGCAATAAATATGTATTCTGAAAGGAAAATAATGAACAGTCGGCACGTAGCCATCTCCTCACAGAGGCACACAAAGCAGATTTACACACAGTGATAAAGTATGAAGAAATGGGTGGGGGATACGAGAATTTCCTCCATTTCTACATGAAACATAAAATCAGTCATGGCACAATAAGGGCTCCAGCACTTTCTGACATTTTCTCTTGGTTGACCAATGATAAGAAGATGAACAACAGATGCTTGCAGGTAAAGCATCTGCTTTTTCTTTTTTTTGAACACATGTGAAACATCTCCGGAAGATTTCAAAAAATAACAGAATGGTGTTTTAGTGGAGAATGAGGTGCTAGATGAAAATCTGAGGTCAAGATCAAATGCAAAATAGACTATTGCATAAATGATTCCATATATATGCACAGATTCATAGAAGGGAACTTGGATTAACCATTTAGACACAGTAAGTTGGAGGTGCCCACAAAACATCCAGGTAGTAATCTGTACATTACTGAAGACATAAATTTCTGAACTAAAGACAGAAATTTAGGAGTTCACAACACAAAGGGAACAGCTAAGGTCAAAGGAATAAATGAGATGACAAAGGCTGAGTACAGAGTTAAAAAAAGAGCATAAAAACAGATTTCTGACTCTACCGGTCTTTGATTTAAAGATCTTTGCAACCAATACTACCTACAGTTTATGCACAAACGAAAATAATCCCACAATATCATTGCATGAGCATGTTCTTACCTGTTATGAATATTTTAAGGTCTTTTGACAGCATTGTCTACTTTCAAATACTTTCAAATAGACTTAGTGTACTTCAACAGATAAGGCAGTTAGCTGGAAGACTTATATCCTTGCTTTATATTTTGCTGATGTGCCTTTGGAATGTTTCTTGAGGGCTTACTGAGTTTTACAATTTACAAAGCCCTATAGTTAGAATATGCTTCATTAAATGTCTGCTAACATGCTTCTTTAAACTAAAAGTAAAGATGTGATTACATAGAATATGTAAAGAAGGTGGAAAGTAGATTTCTCAGGGAAGAACACTTAAGAATTTTTCTTAAAAATGTAAACATTGCAGGAAAAAATACAACAAAAATACAAAAAAAAAATGCAAGTTCTGTTGTCCAGCTAACATACTAATTTTAATATTAAACTGGGAGGAAGATTCAGAGATTTCTCAATTTTTAGCAGAAGTCCAAACTGCCATCAAAATAGATGTGCTTTGTTGAAATAAATACCACACCAAGATTAAAGCATTTTCAAAATCAAGAAAATGCCAACAATGTCTACAAAACTGAATTATTTTCACACTTCAACAACTGCACCTGGCGCTCCATTGACTAGTAAGTAAAAAGAATAAAGAGGAACTAGGACTCAACTCCAGCTGGGTTTGGAGATCATTAACTAACACCCAATGCAGCAGCTGTTTGAAAATTAGAATTAGTGATGCTGAATACTTGCCATTATTTCACGAGAACTTGATCTGCATCATATTTCTAGAGCAGCAGCTTTCAATTTGATCACGCCTCAGAATCACTTGGAGGATTTATCAAAATACAAGTTCCTGCTTCTCACCCTTTCCAGTTACCAATTCAGAGGCCAGGAATTTGCATCTCTAGTTCCCAGGCGATGCTACTATGACAGTCAAAGAACACTTTGAAGATTAATGTTCTAGAGAATTTTTAACTTGGTTTAAGAACAGGTGAAAACAGAAGAAGAGAAATTATTCTTTCTATGTTACTAATTAATTGGTACTCCCACGAATGGGGAGTTTGCAATAATTTTAGATATACCTTAGATCTATGATAAACACTTTTTCACCTCACAGTATAAACTAGGTGTGGGGGTGTTCTGGTCAAGGCATCTATTATCCTTAAATTCACAGTACTGATTCTGCTGGGTTAGATGGCTGATCCATCTCCCTTACTGCCCCCCATCAACCATTAGGTCTCCTAAGACGACGCAGCTCTTTCCTCAAGGATACTGTAATCCATCATTATGGGAAGGACAAGTGAAATGCTTAAATTGTTCTTGAGAACAAACTGTTATCAAACCATTTGAGAAATGTAACATTTACTAATTCTGACTGCCTTTCACTATCCCCTACCCTTTTTGGTCTGAAATAGTAATTTTTGGAGACAACCACTAATTCAGGAACCATTTTAATGGTATTCATTTGCAGCATTCAACTCTACATGAAGAAATTATAAGACTATAGTTCGAAGTCTTTGTTTGTTAAAATACTAATTGATGTTCAGGTAAATGACACATTACCTGTTGTCAAGACTGAAAAAATATTTTTAACATTACATTTCTATTTTATAGGGTTAAATCTTCTGAAAAACTGTGTTAGTTTCCAATCCATTAATTGTGGGAAAAGGAACTTATTTTCCTAGTCAAAAGTAAAAATATATCCATTATGTAAAGGTATGGGTTATGAAATTCATGAAGATGAGACAAAGCAACAATTATCCAAAACTATTTTGTAACCTTGTTAATCTATTTGAATCAGGCAACATAGTAAGCTCTTTCCACTTCCACATTAGGAACAAAGAAATTGTAGAAAGTGAAAATCATAGCAGAACTAATGTGATTTTCTTTTGGGAAGGGGAACACAAGTGTTCATGGGTGCATTGGGGAAGGACATTCTATGAAGACTACACCTGAGGGGTGGGGGAAAGCAAACATTGTTTAAAAATGAACAATGATGTAAAATACATATAAATAAGGCACTACGCTTATAAAAAAAAAAAGCTACCATCTTATTCCAACAGAATAATAATGATCATTACCCAGCATAGAATGTACTCAATAAATTTGCTTATTGGGGTATTATTAAAACCATACAGAAGATTTAGTTCTTTACTGGACAATATAAGAAAGAACAATTTCAAAAAGAAATGAAGGCTTGATATGATTTGATCCCCACCAAACTACCAATAATAAAGCATGATCAAAGCTTCAGTTCCATACATACTAAGAATATACCCTGTAAGTTTGATATTTCACAGGCTCACACTCAATTCTCAGTGCTTTTTCTTCTAATGTTGCCAGTATTGTATGGGAGAAGCATAAGGAGCAGAGAAGTTAAGAGGTCAGAGGGATCAAATAACCAGAACAAGACCATGGTTCCTGAACATAGACAAACCTAAGAATCATATGGAGAGTTAAGTTACCTTAAAATAGATTACAGGTAATAATAACACATTCTATAGGTAATAATAACACATACTGGGGATTTTTAAAAAGCTCCCAAGGTCATTTAAGAGTTTGGGTAAAAACAACAAAAATAAAACCTACCAATAGGAGCCATTACAAAGTATACCAGAACAAAATGGAATTTGCTACAGCACTTTATGTTAACCATGGCTTATGACCCTATTCCCATTTCATCTTTACATAACTAACATTATGGAAAAATTCTGTGGCATAATTTCTCATCTCTTGACCCCATTCTATTTTTAATGGAATACCAGTTTGTTCCTCAATTTTGGCTTTTTTTTTTGTTTTTTTGGGGGGGAGCCTAAGATTAAGTGGAAACAGTAAGTTTTATAAAACAAAATGGCTTTAGGAACAATTGAAATTTAGGAATGAGGTTATTTAAGACTGAAACCTATCAAAATTATAATAAAAATGTAGCTAAAGTAGTGCTTAAAGGGAAACAAAGCATTTCATGATTTTATTAGAAAATTAAGTCTAACATCAATGAATTACACTTCACCTTAAGGAACTAGAAAAAGAATAAAAAAAAATGAAGGCAGAAATCAATGAAATAAAAAAGAGAATAAGAAAAATCAGTAAAATCAAAGATAGGTCTTTAAGAAAAATCAATTAAAAATGATAAACCTCCTGCCACACTAAGAAATTATCACTACAAGGAGGCACTACTTGTAAGAAAGTTTAAATTAAAGTTTAAATTAAACTTGGCTTTAAATTAAATTTAGTTTACCACTAGTGATATGTAATCTTGAGATCACTGAATGCCTCCTTACTTCCCATTAATAACATGGATCAGTTTTGGGGAAAACAGTGTAAAGTTGTTTTTCCTAAATCAATCAACCAGTCATTCAATTCCTTACTCTTACCCTTATTCTCTTTCCCGCTCCCTGCTTCTTTTTAAAAATAAAATGTCATAAAATCACAGTACTATCTATTCTATTATATTGCTCATCGAGGAGTAATTTTGTGTATTCAGAGTTGATTAGAAAGGGAATGATGTCAATATAATATGGAAGTGGTTTGTAATGGTCTTTCTCAACACCTAAAGCTGAAGCAGTTGAATGTAAAACTGACTAAACATGGAAACTAAATGCTTGCCACCACATTTTACCTTTTGGTCTTGTTTGCCACATGCTGTATCTTTAGAAGTATTTCTTTTCTGTGCACCACAATTTTCACTCACTTTGTCCTTTCCATAACTCAACCATCTTAAATTCCCTTCTGTCAAGGAATCTTTACTTCAATATTAAAAATGCACTATATGTGCTCTAGTAATTATTTATTAGGAATTTAGTATGTCTCTTTATTAGTTGTTATGTCAGTTCTCTGGTCCAAATTACACAGATTTTGAGTGGCTTGTATTAACGCTGTTTTTCCTCCAAAGGCCAATTATTTATTTTTATTTTTTTAATGATATATTTATTTTTATACAAGAACTGGGGTACAGGCCAGAGGCACCAGAGGGTAGGAGGATTCACCAGATAGAATGGGGAGCAGAACAGGCAAACGGACTGAAAGCACTGCTGAGGGGAGCAGAGGGCAAGCGAGGGGAGGTCTGCCATGCCATGTGGGAATCTCCCTGGCGGGCCGGGAATGGAATCCGCACTGCAGAGGCTGGGGACAGCTCCACAGCGCAGCACTCAACCCGCTGCGCCAATGGGGAGGCCCCAAGGCCAATTATTTATAGTGTGACTTTGTAGAACATGAGTTTCTTTTTTTCCTAGAAACTCATATATCACCTTGTAGCCTAAATGCCTGCATATAAACATAAAAGTAGAAAGGTTTTGATTTACAAAGAGAGTTTAAATTCTTCCCTTGTCCTCTCTCATTTTTTTGCCATACACCAATGTACCTTTTTTTAGCATTCTGGGGTAACTTCTCAAGCTCTACTGAGCTGTAATTTAGAAACAGTTTATCTAATGAACCTGGCCTACCCTCCTCTTTAAGCAATCGAAATTCATTCTTTAGATCTACTTGGTTACACTAGGTGAATATATTCTTGAACAAAAATCAACCTAGTAGTCTAAAAATTGCTGAGTTTTATATTTCTCACTTTTTTGAAAGTCTTCCGAATTACCAGTTTTGTTAATTCTTTTTTTTTAAAGATTTATTTATTTATACAAGCACTGGGGTACAGACCAGAGACGTGGGAGGGTGAGAGAATCCACCAGAGACAGAGCAGGGAGCAGCGGGGGAGACAGGAGAGGTCTGCTGTGCCATGTGGGTTAGCTCCCTTGCCAGGTATCAGACTTGTGCTACAGTGGCTGCAGATAGCTTCAGAGTGCTGACACTTACCTTCTTGTGTCACCAGGGAGGCCCCATATGAAAAATTTTTAAGAGTTTATTTTAGAAAAATTTTCCTCTTCTTTTAAGAAATGGTATAGTGTCTCATTTTATAATGAATTTCTATAAATGGACAAATTTTTTTCTTTTTTTGCCCTGGGTGCTTGGAAGCCTCAAGATTATGGCAGGTGTGTTTACTTTAAGGTTGACACAGGTACAGCCTTTGCCTCAACTCATTTTCCCCCTCTTTATTCCTTCTCATGAATTCTTTGTCCTTTTAATGAATCTCATTGTAAATGTCCTTTAAAAATAAACTTACTCCTTGGAAAGAAAGGAAGTATATATAAAAGTATATATAGTGGCTCCCTGGTGGCGCAAGAGGTTAAGGCACTGCATTATGAAGCAATCCACAGCCTCTGCAGCACGAGTTCGATCCCCAGCCAACCAGGGAGAAACCCACATGGTGCAGGGGACCTCTACTGTCTCGCCCACTGATCCCCTCAGTAGTGTATTTCAGTCAGTCTGCCTGTTTTGTTCCCCACTCTGTCTCTGGTGAGACCTCTTACACACACACACACACACACACACACACACACACACACACACACCCATGCACCTCTGGTCTATACCTCAGCTCTTGTATGCACACATAAATAAATCTTAAAAAAAAAAGTATATATAAACATTCAGTACCAGAAAGTAAAGAAGCTGGTGGCAGGAAGACTCATTATTAGACTCTTGAATAGTCTTGGGATGAGATCACAAGGGTCTGTTTAGGGGCAAGAAATCAGGTAGAAGTTTGTTGTATTTCTATTTTATTAAATAGTAACTGAATTCTGAGGCTATGATCAAGAGGACCTGAATAAGAGAAAAGTAAGGAAGAAGGAAAAGTTCACAGAAACTATACAGAAGTTTACATTTACAAACACAAGAGGAAGAATCAACTGAAGACAAAACTACTAAAATTGGTTTTAGACAAACTGAACTTTTGGTGTGCACTGAAATGGTAATTATTTTCCTTTAGTCTATTATATAGTAAATTACGATGACTAGCTTTCCTGTTAATAAACCACTCTATCTTTTCTAAGGTAAACCTTCTTAATCTCTCCCCTGCCGCCACCCCCTCAACCTCAGTTTTACTGAGATATAAATGACATATAACATCACATTGGTTTTAGGAATAAAGCATAATGATTTGATATTTGTATATAATGTGAAATGATGACAATTAAGTTCAGTTACCATCTAACATCTATTAACTCACACTGTTACAAACTTTTAAGATCTATTCTCATATACAACACAGTACTTGTCAACTGCAGTAAACATTCTGTACATTATGTACTCTGAACTTATTATCTTACAAATGGAAGTTGTGTCCTCCGACCACTTTTACCAGTTCCACTCATCCTCCAACCCCCTGCTTCTGGCAACCAACAATGTGTTCCTGATTTCTGTTAGATTTTTTTAAAGTGAAATTATAGTGTTTGTCTTTTTTTCTCTCTGACTTATTTCACTTACAATTATACCCTTTTATATGGATAAATAATACTCATATATATTGTATGTTATGTGTATATCACATTTATCAGGTTGGTTCCATGTCTTGGTTCTTGTAACCATTCTTTGTCTTGATATATTATTATTATTGTATTACATATAATTTGCTAATACTTAGGGTTTCTGTATCTCCATCCGTAAGGTGTATTAGTTTGCAAGATTCTTTTATTTTATTGTTAAAATGGCTATATTAAATGCCTCATAAAATAGTCCTTCCTTCTATATAATTTGAGTCTTATTTAAAGATACTCGATGTTAAAGCTGACTTATAAGCCATCTGGATCTGATGCCTGTTGAGAAAGAGTATCCACTGTTGTAAGGATGGTGATTTTTTATGACCAGTTTAGTTTCTTACATGGTTTAGTTTTTGTCAGGTTTTCTTTCTTTATGGGAGAGTCAATTTTCATCATGCTTTTTTTTTTCTAGGAACTTGGTCATCTCATACGGTACATTGCATTTAAGATGTTTAAGAAAGCACTCACACTTCTGATATCAGTATTGTGGTTTAGAACAGAAAGAAGAAAGCTATCCTCTTAAACCGACCTCAAACTCGTAGGCTAGGTTCCTAAATACCATTACTATGAGAATGTAACTGGATTTGGAAATAGGATTTTTAAGAAAGTAATTATGAGGAAAGGTAAAGTCATCTATATATGGTTAGGCCAATTTGACTGGTGTCCCTATTAGAAGGGGTGAATTAGGATACAGACAAGCACTGTAAGAAGACAGAGGAAGAAGATAGCCACTTATATGCCAATGAATGAGACCTCGGGGGAAAAAATGCAACCCTGTTAACACCTTTACTCAGATTCTCGCCTCCAGAACTTAAGAAAATAAATATCTGGGGTCTCCCCTGGTGGCGCAGTGGTTGAGCGCTGGGTTGCAAGGCTGCCTGCAGCCTCTGCAGCGCTGGTTCATTCCCCAGCCACCAGCGAGGGTCCCACCAAAAAAAAAATTTGTTGTTCAATTCACCTAATTTGTGGTACTCTGTTGGGGAAGCCTTAGCAAGCTATATATATCTAAAGAAAAGGGCAATAAAAATGATTAATCAGGTTAGTGACTGTATCTAAAATCTATTTGAAACTTAGGAAGCCTAGGACTATTTATGAATTAAGAGTGAGGTAGAGGGATGTGTGGTTTTTCCTCATTCCCTTCAGGACTGTGTCTACTGCAGTAGAAAGCAAATAAGTAAATGACCAGAAAGCAGCTGATCAGAAAGAAGAATGAGAGACTCACTTTAATAGTGTTATAGAGGCAAACATAAACTGTGGAAACTAATAACTTGGAATTACTTAGCACTTTATGATCCTCCAAGGACCATCAATTATGTCTTCTTCCTTCTACCCCTCAACATTAGAACCAAAGAAATTTGAAATGCCTGGAGTTTCATGTGTTAAGGGGACTTTTTTTTTATTTAGTAAATGTGAATATACTTCCAGGAAAAAAAGTTAGCAGTCATTGTCATATGATAAGAAACTCAAAATAACACCCCCCCAAATCCATTCCCATAGTTAATCCACACAGATTGGAAGAATATTCTGCATGTTAATAGAAAAAATTATATAACAGATATTCAAATTAACTTACACAATCTCCCTGATGCCTGGCTTCCATTATTGGTATACATATGAACAAACTGATCAATTTCTATGGGAGTCAGAAAAAGTTTTGTTGACAGCACAAACACACATTGTAGAGCAGATGCTGTCATCAAATTGTAGTATTCTGTTACTCTGCTTTGAAATTAAGTGAAGTACTTGTTTAAAAATGTTTTCTCATTAGAATGTACAATGATCACTTTAAATTCTATCTGCTATAATAGGACATTTCTATCACACTGCAATCTGGACTGTGCCATAAACACTATTGTACTTGAACAGATGGAAATCATAAAGTGATATTTAGCTACAGATTTCCTGTCATATAGTTTTGCAAACTGAAAAAGGAGAAATCAACATTTGCAATCAACTAAAAACAAAATACTATCTAGTAAGCTAAAGTGATGCTAATGTGACATAGGAATATAAGTGTCTTCAATTTAATGTACTGTTGGCTTTCATGGCAAAAAGAAAACATTAAAATGATACCTCACATAATCAAGAATGTGATGCATGGGGGTAGAGAGAAGGTAATAAGATACCAAGAAGAGAGCGACATGCCTGGTTCCTTGCATCATCCTTTTAATTGATCAAGTAATACATGTTCTAGTGAACTTATGATTTGCTCGTTAAGAAATATCCAAGAATATTAAGGAATGCCCTTTAAACATCAGAGTTTTAATTTCTCTTTATAGATTGTGGGGTGATGATACTAGCAACCTATTTTTAAAAAATTAGCAAGGAAATTAATAAATTCACACAGGGGACTATAGACTACAACACAATTTGTAATTCTATGTTTTTTTAAAAATTCTTAAGTAGATGGTAGTTGGTATAACTGGACAAGAAAAAAGGATTCATCTGAATTTTTTCCAGAGCAGTCAACAAAGAGTCACTATGGAGTTAAGAGGTAATAAATTGATACATGGAACACTCGGAATTGTAAACTGTTACACACATACTTTGAAAATTAAAAAAAAAAAAAAAAAAAGATGTGACTGAGTCAAGAACAGGAAAACCTTAGATGAAAGTCATTCCTTTCACCCTCCTATTTTCTAATTTATTTTATTTTTTTAAAAGATTTTATTTATTTATTTATACAAGAACCAGGGTACAGGCCAGATGCGTGGGAGGGTGAGAGGATTCACTAGAGACAGAGCAGCGAACAGAACTGGCAGACAGACGAAATACACTGCTGAGGGGAGCAGTGGGCGCAACAGGAGAAGTCTGCGGCACCATGTGGGACCCTTGCTGGCCGGCTGGGATAGAACCTGTGCTGCAGAGGCTGCAGACAGCTTCACAGTGCTGTGCTCAAACCTCCTGTGCCACCAGGGGAGGCCCCCTATTTTCTAATTTAATAACTATGTGACAAAGTCATACCTTAGGCTCATTTGAAGGGGGGAGACTGATAAAATAGAATATTTGAAGATTCTGATTTGGGACCTCTTTATTCTCTGAAATTTAGGCTCTGTCAGGGGGAAAGAAAACACTAGTAAAAGAAACGAAAAAAAAAAATGCACTTCTTCTCTAGTATTATATGAGGTACAGATCTCAAAAGTGCTAATAATTTCCACCACAGTAGAGAGGTTTCCCTCACACTAAGCAAATCACAGGTAACCACAATAGAACTTTAATGGGGGACTCCTCATTATAATAATAGAAGCATAAAATTCAATTGTTAGTAAAAGGGGGAAGCTGGGAACCATTAAAATGGGGGCAACGAGCATGTAAGTGATGGTGTTTGGGGTCCAGAGAACCACCTGGTGGCATCAGCTCACAAGGAAGGGAAGTTTTGCTTCTCTTCACAGACTCTCTAGAAAGAGAATTCAAATCTGGAGGTTTTGGTGATCTTATGGACATGGAATCCAAAGCTTCTCAGACTGGCTTACTTGGACTCACATTTATACTACTTTGAGAACTGTGTTATCGGGGCCACCTGGTAATTTTAATTTGGGCTTGGCCTCACAGTTAGGCTTTTATCTTTCCCTGCCTGTTGTAGTTTCTGTTTGTCAAAGCCTCTACGAACAAACGGTTGCTTTTAAATTGATAACTTAAGTCATGCCATCTCAAATGCTCCCACCGCTCCATCAGTCAGGATCATTAAAAGATCCATACAGGGCCGTTGAGCACTGGGTTGCGAAGCTTCCCGCAACCTCTGCTGCGCCAGTTCGATCCCCGGCTGCTCCCCGGCCACCTGAGGAGGGTCCCGCATGGCGCGCAGACCTCTCCTGCCGCCCACTGCTCCCCTCAGCAGTGAACTTCGGTCCTTCTGCCTGCTCTGCTCCCCGCTCCGGCTCTGGTGAATTCTCTCACCCTCCCCACGCTTCTGACTGTACCCAGTGCTTGTATAAATAAATAAATAGAGATCCATACATACAATATCTGATTACTACACAAATAGCTGATTTTATCAAGTCCAGTTTTGTTGAAACCTGTGACCTAATGATAGTCTCCATGACCTTTTGCTACCATGCCTGCCAAGCACTGCCAAGTTTGGGTTACTAATATTTAGAATATTTCTCCTTGCCAGGTAGATATAACGTATTGGGTATAATGGCTGAACTACAGTACATGGCAAAAATGAAAAAATGGTAAATCTAAAAGAACTGGGAAGAACCATATTTTGTTCTTAGTTCCCTTCACTCTTAATTTTACATCTCAGCCTAGAAACCTTATTCACTTCCATGTTCACAGGGTCTTCATCTCAGGTTAACTTCTTTTCTAAATTCCAGATTCTTAGTACCTTAAATGCTGCATACCATATGAAATGAACAAGAGACTAGAAAAATTAGAAAATGGGGGCAAACAGAGGAGATATGTTAAAGGCAGATATGTTAAGTACTTAATATTTGAAACACTTTTCTTAGCAAGTATTAGTTAAGGTCTATGTTTCACAAAAGAACAAAAATACGGCTAATAGACACAGAAGATAAAAGGTGAAATTTCAGCCTAATGAAAGAACATGTTAATATCTATTGGCAGTTGAAAGAATGGTGTCATGAAGACTGGACAGTAGGTGTACAGATATTGCTATCAGGATTAAGGATGGAATGGAGAGATTTGTACTTCTTTTTTACAATCAATAAACATAGGTTTGTATGCTGTGGCACCTATTAACTATTGTGATCTTGGGCAACAACCTTAACTTCTAAAATTTCCTTAGCTATGAGGCAGGGATAATAATTGCATCTCACAACATTATGTTATATTAAGCCTTAATAAATGGCCACTGTTGCTACCGGAATAGGAACTTTTTGGGAAAAAAGGTCGTACTATTTAGTTTCTATAGCTTTATAGATATTTACATTTGTACATGTCTCTGATTGAATTGTCACAGCAAAACAATAATTCTGAATTATTAGAAATCTAGTAAATGATCCTATAATGAGACAATCATGCTTAATGTATATTTTAATAATTAAAAATGTTTTGTAGTGAAGGCAATTACTGGTGATTGGTAGCTAGACATATCACAATACTCTATCAATCAGGATTCAGTCAGTAAAACAGAAAATCACAATGGGTTTCAAAAGAAAGAATTTTCTATAGGGAATTAGTTACATAGGTATTAGGGGTTGGATGAAGACGGACATCTGATATGTAATCACGGTTTGCAGTGCACTTTATATCTCACTTAATACCCACCCTACAGTTAAGGTCTCCGGGATGCCTCAATAGTTAACTATAAACACATATTGGTTTACTGTTGTTATTTGGGATATTTTTTTAGTCTTATTGGAAGCCACACTAATCTTGAATGTCTTCTTTTTATCAACGCTTTGCTCTGTAAAATTTGGTGTGCCCTTATTTCTTTCCTAATCAAATCTTAAACTAGCTTTCCAAACCTTTTATAATCTTTTTTTTTTAAAGATTATTTATTTATACAAGCACTGTGTAAAGTCAGAAGCACCGGAGGGTGAGAGAATTCACCAGAGCCAGACCGGAGAGTAGAACAGGCAGAGTGACGATGTACACTGCTGAGGGGAGCAATGGGCAGGCAGGAGAGGTTTGCGCACCATGTGGAACCCTCGCCTGGTGGCCGGGGATCAGCGCTGCAGAGGCTGCGAGCAGCTTCGCAACCCAGCGCTCAACCACTGCGCCACCGGGGAGGCCCCTTTTATAATCTTATCTCATGTTGTCTCCTGGATTTTCAACTATTGTATATTCCAAGATTTGTGGGCTCTGAAGGTCTTAGCTTAAATCCATGAACAGGCTATATTCATTACTCCAATGCTTTCACTAATGTTATTCCACTCTCTAGGAATACTTCGTGTTGTGGACTGAATTGTGTGCCTCCTAAATCCTTATGTAAAAGCTCTAAACCCCAATGTGTGATATTTGGATATGCAACCATAGGGAGATGATAAAATTTATATGAAGTCATGAGGGTAAACCCTCATGATGGGATTTAATGCCCTTTTAAGAGGAAGAGACACTAGAACACTCTACCAGTGTGGTAGAACAATCTTTCTACCACAATGAGAAGGTGATCAACTCCAGGCCAGGAAGACAACTCTCACTTGGAACCAACCAAATTGGATGTACCTGAAACTTGGTCTTCCCAGCCTTCTGAATACTGAGAAATAAACCTATGTTATTGAAGCCATTCAGCCTACAGTATTTTGCTAAAGCTGCCCCCTCAACTAACACACCAATCTTAAATGCTTTCCTCTCTCTAAAAATTCTATTTTTCCAAACCCAGTGCAGATCTCATTGCCTGTATAAAGCTATCCCAAGTCTGATTTATTCCCCTTTCTTCTAAAACATATAACTTTTATTATCTAAGCCTCACAGTTGAGTATTTGGTTGTATGCCCCCTTACAATTTGTGGTGTTTTTTCTTCCCTCTTGCATAGAAGCTTTTTAGTTCAACATAGTTCCATTTGTTAATTTTTTCTTCGTTTCTCTTGCCATTGATGTTGAACCCTCAAAGACACCCCTAAGGCAAATGTTGATAAGCTTAAAGCCCCCCTTTTTTTTCCTTCTATGTGTTTATGGCTTCAGGTCTAATATCCAAATCTTTAATCCATTTTTAATTATTTTTGTGTGTGTGGTATAAGACACTGATGTAGATTAATTGTGCATGTGGCTGTCTAGTTCTCCCAACACCATTTGTTGAGGAGACTTTCTTTTATCCATTGCATACTCTTAGTTCCTATATGATAAATTAGATGCATATAAACACACACATACACACACTCTGAGCTCACAGTTCTGCCCCAGTAGTTGGTGTGACTGTTTTTATTCCATTTTCATGCTGTTCTGATTACTAGAACTTTGCAGTATAGTTTGAAGTTAGAGAGTGTAACACTTTCTTCCATTTTTATTCTTTCTCAGGGTTGCATCAAATAACCTAACCATGAAACTCTTTACTTATACTTTACTGTCCCTTACTTCAGTAATAAGGAAGCAAAAAATTTTACAAATGTTTCTATTCTTCCATATAGAAATAGATAGATCAATAAGTGCTATAATTATTTTAAATAATCTCATTGGAGTATACTGGGAAATATATTGTCCTGAAAGTCAATCATTCTTAAATTCACCAGGATCATAACTAAGAATAAATTGCTAGGTTCTCTACAGCTTCAATCTTCTTATCTGCAAAATGTGTTGGGTGTGATTAGCAGAAATTCATTAAGTCCCAAGCCTAACCAAGACCAATTAACCAGAATCTCTGAAGGTGAGGCCCAGATGTTCATATTTTATGAAACTTTTCTGTTGATTCATGTGTGGAGCCAGAGTTGAGAACCACTGGAGTAATGATCTGAGTAGATAGTGCTATTCAGGATGCGGCCCATGGACTGCCTGCCAATTTGTTTATTACCAGTCCACAAGGACATTTGGAGTCTGTGCCAGAATACAAAACATCTAAAGAGTGTGTATCATTGTAAAGAGTTGTCACTGCCAATCTAGAATAACCTATGGCAATCTGAATGTTTGCTCAGCAATAAAACAAATAATTTCCTTTAATAATTAGTGAATGAGAATAATGAAGAATGTCTTAAATATGTCAAGTGCACTAATTTGGCTGGAAGGTATTTTTGGTAGCAAGACTTTGTCGATTAAGGAAGTAGGAAATTTATTTTACATTCATGCAGTCTCCTCATTTGTTCTCAGACCAGTGCTTTGAATTACCACTTCTCTAAGAACGTTCCTAGTTCTAAATTCTGAATATGTAGTATACAGCTGCTTAAATTCACGGATTCAAATCAATATTGCAATATTAATTAATAGGAGAATGCTATTTAGATAATGGAAATGGCAAGGTTTGAAAGGATAAAAATGTTGGGTGACAATTTTTTTTTAAAGATTTATTTATGCATAAGAGCTGGGGTACAGGCCAGAGATGTGGGGGTTGAGAGGATCCATCAGTGACAGAGTGGGGAACTGAACAGGCAGACTGACCAAAGGACACCACTGAGGGGAGCAGCAGGCGAGACAGGAGAGGTCTGCTGCGCCATGTGGGTTGCTCTCTGGCCAGCCGGGTATCGAACTCGTGCTGCAAAGGCTGTGGATTGCTTCATAGTGCGGTGCTTGACTCCTTGCATCACCAGGGAGGCCCCTGGGTGACAATTTTTTAAAGAACCAAATGAAAAGTTTAGGTGTCAGTCCTCTAAAATGGAAAACATTCCACTAACATAATTCTGTTATTTTGTGACATAATTTACTGCTTCAATACACTATCCTTTCTTCATTATCACTCAAGATAATTGGATTACACATGGTTAATTAAAGATGTTTGGTTTAAAGTGTAAAAGATTTCTATGTGGTACATTTAATAGGATTCCAATAATGATAGTTGATGAAAACTAAGAAAATAATTGTTCTTAAATGTATCAGCTAATCAATAAATATTCTGCAAATAACTCACAGCAAAATGTCTATTCATGAGTAGACGCGGGATATCAGGCTCACAAGAAAGTTCTGAACATCTTATGATTGTATGATATGAAACTTTCAAAATCTATAAACTCCTTTATATTTGAAGATAGTATTATAAATAGTACTGTGTGAAAATTAATCAGTACTGGAATAACTGTGGCACATCACTTCTCTTTCACAAACTGCACAATTTCATGTTAAAGCTCCAAAATGGATCTCAAATATTAAAATGCTAATTTAACTGAAGGTCTATTTGAAACTTCCACTGATTTTTAAGACAAATTTAAGATAACTTCTGTTACTGGCACATATGAGACTTTCCTCTTTTGTTATTCTGGCTCATTAATCAATCATTATAGGAAATTGTTTTTTCTCAGAACAAATATTCACAGATTGCTGCAGATTATCATAGATTGGCAGTGACAGCTCTTTGTCATCACAATTTAATTTCCAAAGTAATCATGATTCTCTTTATCCATGCAATCCTGTTTACTATTTATCTACTCTGAGTTCTTGTATTTAATAAAAATGCATTTTTCTTTTCTCTTTTATTACTTTTTCCAATTATTTTAACAGTGAAAGTAGGTTTGATAACAGATATTCTTGCTCTAAAAAGCCATAAAGTGTATATAAGGAACACCAGTATAATTAAAAAGTTTTGAATAGGCTTCAAATTAACTCCCACAGATTTTTCTGGATGAACAGCTGGTTCAATTCAGCCATCTGCGATTACTGCCCTTTATAAAAATAATTTTCTTCCTTTCATTTGACTTGTTCCCAGTCTTTGTTTTTTCCTAACTCATTTAATGTGTTGTAAGTCTAATCTTCTGATCTCGATGAGCCTCTAGATTGAAAATTAATAATGATGTCATTGTTCAAATGTTTTAATAAATTGTGGAAGATTTTATATATACATACATATAGATGTGAACTACAGACATTTTAAAAGTGGACATAACTAGAATAGTAAAATGAACTCCTATATTCTTATCACCAAGTTACAGAAATAAGTGATTCACATATAATCTTATTTAATCTATGCTTCCCCTTCACTATAGCATATATCAGATGTCCTATCACTTTACGCATAAACATTCTTCCTTTGAGGAGATTACTGACACCTACTTGGTGTCAGAATGAAGTCCAAGAACCCATCTGGATTCTTAGAAGTAATAGGTAGTGAAGAATCTTTGTTAGAAGGGAATTTGAATTTTCTGCTGGATTCCTAAAGTTACTACATTGCTAAGATCCTGCAGTGTGAATATGAAATGTTCTCACAGAAACTGCAGAGCAAAACTCTGAAATAATCTTCTGTGATTCTTCAATGCAAATTTTTATTTAAAATGCTAAAATTTTCAGTTTGTGTAATGCCATTACTGTGTTAAATGGACTTTAATTCCTTGTAATGAATAATGCTATTCAGTACCACAATGAGCAGTTATGAGCTTAATAATGAGGCAGGAGTAAAAAGCATTAGTTTTTCTGGTTTACCAGTTGAGGACACATTAGGTGATAGTTTACATAACTTCTCTAATGAGTAATATTTGGCAAATATGCAGGAATTTACTTTCAAATATACAGCAATCTTACTCGTGATGGTCTTGATGAGTAGACCATTTACTCTAATTTGTTTCAAAGTGAGCAAAAATGGAATAGAGGTGAGAATGATTTAATAAGATACCATGAAGGAGGTCACAATAAATTATCATTCCGTGACAAAAAAGTAAACTCTCATAGAATTGCAAATATTAGTATTACAGGAAAATAGCCAGTATCCTGCTTATACTTGAGAGTCAATATTCCAGAACAGCTGGGCCCCTCCCCTCTCCTCCGCCTCAGTTTTTGTAATCTGTGTCCTCCAGGGTAATGGGGACTTTCCTAGATTCTGGAGGGAGACAATTAATTAATGGATTGTTAATTTCCTTTTATTATTTTTTCAAAAGATTTTATTTATTTATGCATACAAGATCTGGGGTGTAGGCCAGAGGTGTAGCGGGGAGAGAGGTGGTGAGAGGATTCACCAGAGACAGAGTGGGGAGCATAACAGGCGGATTGACTGCAATACACTGCTGACAGGAGCAGCAGGTAAAGACAGGAGAGGTCCGCTGCACCATGTGGGTTAGCTCTAGAACACAAGCTGCTGTAGCTGCAGATAGCTTCACAGTGCTGAGACTTAACCCCTTGTGCCACGAGGGAGGTCCATGTTAATTTTATTGTTTAAACTACTATAATTCTATTCATTATGATTTAAATTATTCACAAAAAGTACCCTTGGGTTGTAAATGTGCAATAAACAGTATAATCATTTAATGAACTACATTTTTTCAAAATGCATAGTTAGGCTAAACCCAAATCTCTTTGAAAGAATGCTGAAGTTTTGACATTCTAACTCTATCAGTTAGGAAACAGTTACAGTTTTACTAAGTATTTGTACTAAGCCTTTTCCTTTAAAAGATCATAGCTGTATTAAAGAGTTTAAAAATATCAGTAATCTTTATAAAGAGATAAAAATACCATTGTGTTACAAAAAGAAAACCACTCCCCAGATTGCAACGACAGCAACTTGGAAGAACTTCTGAGCCTTCCAGAAAGAGAATTTAAAATTGCCATGATTAAAAAAGTGATAGATCAGAAGAAGGAAATTGAGTCCCTAAAGAGGGAAGTAAGAGAAATGCAGGAGATCAAAGAATTAATGGAGGAACTAAAGAACTCTGGGAAAAGCAATGAAAGCAGAATAGATGAAATGGAAAAACGAATAAGTAATCTTGAAGACACAGAAATAAAAAGAACCAAAACAGAAAAGGAAAGAGAAGTACGAAGGAAAAAGAATGAAGAAAGACTTCGGGAACTATCTGACTCCATGAGGAAAGGAAATATAAGAGTTATAGGAATTCCAGAAGGAGAGGAGAGAGATGTAGGAACAGAGAAAATATTCATGGATATAATTGAAGAGAACTTCCCAAATGAGAAGAAGGAGCTGAAAATTGATATACAAGAAGCAAGAAGAACACCAAACTTCCACGACGAAAGGAAAAACACAGCAAGACACATAATAGTAAAGCTCCCAAGAATCCAGGACAAGGAAAAAATAATGAAGCTGACAAGAGGGAAGAAACAGATAACATTCAAAGGAAAACCAATCAGGCTGACATCAGACTTCTCTGAAGAAACACTACGGGCAAGGAGAGAGTGGAGGGACATAGTCAACAGACTCCAAGAAAACAGATGCCAACCAAGAATACTCTATCCCGCAAAGCTCTCTTTCCTCCATGAAGAAAGAATATGGACCTTCCCAGACAAAGAGAAACTCCGGAATTTCATTGCGACTAAACCCCCACTCCAAAAAATACTACAAGGAATCCTAAAGCCAGAACCTCAGAGGGACGAATAACAACGAAAGAAGACCAAAAAAAAAAAAAAAAAAAAAGTTATTAAAAGAATAAATAATAAAATCAAAGGAAAGACAAACATAATGGCAAATACAGATGCTAACATATCAATATTAACTCTAAATGTAAATGGACTAAACTCTTCAATAAAAAGACACAGAGTTGCAGCCTGGATTAAGAAACAAAACCCAACCTTTTGCTGTCTCCAGGAAACACATTTAGCTACAAAAGATAAAAATAGGCTCAAAGTCAAAGGATGGAAAACAATCCTACAAGCAAATGGGCCAAAAAAGAAAGCAGGAACAGCTATACTTATATCAGATAAAACAGACTTCAAACTCAAAAAAATAAAAAGAGACCCCAATGGTCACTACATTATGATTAAGGGGACAATACTTCAAGAAGAAATAACACTCATTAACATATACTCACCAAACGAAAGAGCACCAAAATATATCAGACAACTGTTGTCCTCTCTGAAAACAGACATCAGAGAAAACATATGTAGTGGGAGACTTCAACACACCACTATCAACAATGGATAGATCAACAAGACAAAAAATAAGTAAAGAAACTAAAGCTCTAAATAAGGACCTAGAGCATTTGGGCTTAACAGACATCTATAGAACACTAAACCCAAAAAAAAACGGAGTACACATTTTTCTCAAGCGCACACGGATCATTCTCCAGGATCGATCACATACTGGGGCACAAGACAAACATCAACAGATACACCAAGATTGAAATCATACCAACCATCTTTTCTGACCACGAAGGCATCAAACTAGAAATAAATCATAAAAAGAAGGCAAGGAACTATCCTACCTCATGGAGATTAAAAGCCACACTACTGGAAGACCACTGGACTAACGAGGAGATCAAAGAAGAAATTAAAAAATTCTTTGAATTGAATGACAAGGAGGACACCAATATCCTAAATGTATGGGATGCAGCAAAAGCAGTAATAAGAGGAAAATACATAGCAATAGAAGCTCACATCAAAAAACAAGAAAGAACTCAAAGAAACAACCTAATCTCGAAGCTCAAAGATCTAGAAAAAGAACAACAAAAAAACCCCAGAACCAGTAGAAGAAAAGAAATAATAAAAACCAAAGCAGAAATAAATGAAATTGAAACTAAAAAAACAATCCAAAAGATCAATGAAACCAAGAGCTGGTTCTTTGAAAAAATAAATAAAATAGACAAACCCCTAGCCAGGCTCACAAAGGAAAAAAGGGAGAAAGCACAAATACACAGAATCATAAATGAAAGGGGAGAAATCACAACGGACACAGCAGAAATCAAAAGAATAATCAGTAACTACTATGAACAGTTATATGGAAACAAGTTCAACAATCTAGAGGAGATGGACAAATTCCTACAACTCTACAATCACCCAAAGCTAGATAAAGAAGAAATAGAACACCTAAACAGACCAATTACAAGCAGCGAAATTGAAATGGTAATTAAAAACCTCCCCAAAAACAAAAGCCCAGGACCTGATGGATTTACAAATGAATTCTACCAAACATTCAGAGACGAATTAGTGCCTATCCTTCACAAACTCTTCCAAAAAATTGAGAAGGAAGGGACAATACCAAACACGTTCTATGAAGCCAATATTACACTAATACCAAAACCGAATAAGGACAACACAAAAAAGGAAAACTATAGGCCAATCTCCCTAATGAACACTGATGCAAAAATCCTCAATAAAATTTTAGCTATCAGAATCCAACAATGTATCCATAAGATAATTCACCACGACCAAGTTGGATTCATTCCAGGGGCACAAGGATGGTTTAACATCCGAAAATCAATCAACGTTATCCAACACATCAACAAAAAGAAATATAAAAACCATATGATAATATCAATAGATGCTGAGAAAGCTTTCGACAAAGTGCAACACCCATTCATGATAAAAGCCCTTGAAATTCTTGGGATACAAGGAACATACCTCAACATCATAAAGGCCATCTATGACAAGCCAACAGCCAGTATAATTCTCAATGGTGAAAAGCTGAAAGCAATTCCATTAAGATCTGGAACAAGACAAGGATGTCCACTCTCACCACTGCTTTTCAATATAATACTGGAAGTCCTAGCCAGAGCAATAAGACAAGAGAAAGACATCCAAGGAATCCAAATAGGAAAAGAAGAAGTCAAACTATCACTATTTGCAGATGATATGATAATATACATAGAGAACCCCAAAATCTCCACAGAAAAACTAATTCAACTCATCAATCAATTCAGTAAAGGGGCAGGATACAAAATCAACACGCAAAAGTCAGTAGCCTTCCTATACACAAACAATAAATCTGAAGAAGAACAAATCAAAAAAACCACCCCTTTTATTATCGAAACAAAAAAAATCAAATATTTGGGAATAAATCTAACAAAAGAGGTAAAGGACCTATACAAAGAAAACTATAAAACACTGTTAAAAGAAATAGAAGAAGACACAAAGAAATGGAAAGACATCCCCTGCTCATGGATTGGAAGAATAAACATTATTAAAATGGCCATCCTACCAAAAGCAATATACAGATTCAATGCTATTCCAATCAAAATCTCAATGGCATTCTTCAAAGAAATAGAACAATTATTGATGAAATTCATATGGAATCACCAAAAACCCGAATAGCCAAAGCTCTACTGAAAAAAAAAGAAGGAAATGGAGGCATCACACTCCCAGACTTCAAACTATACTACAAAGCCATAATCATCAAAACTGCATGGTATTGGAACAAGAACAGACATACAGACCAATGGAATCGAATAGAAAATCCAGAAATAAACCCACAGATTTATGGTCAACTAATCTTTGACAAAGGAGCAAAGACTATGCATTGGAGCAAAGAAAGTTTGTTCAATAAATGGTGCTGGGAAAACTGGGTCGCTACATGCAAAAGAATGAAGCTTGACCACTACCTCACACCATACACAAAAATCAACTCAAAATGGATTAAAGAACTAGACATAAGACCTGAAACCATAAAATACATAGAAGGAAATATAGGCGAAACACTACGGGATTTGCACATCAAAGACATCTTTACAGACACATCACCCAAAGCAGTGATAGTGAAGAGAAAGATAAACAGCTGGGACTACATCAAATTAAAGAGCTTCTGCACAGCAAAAGAGACAATAACAAAAACAAAGAGAAACCCCACCAACTGGGAGAACATTTTTGCACCCAACACTAATGATAAAGGACTGATCACAAAAATCTGCAAAGAGCTGATGAGACTCAGCAACAACAAAGAAAATAATCCAGTCAAAAAATGGGCAGAAGAGCTAAAAAGAAACTTCTCTGAAGAGGAAATGCAAATGGCCAACAGACATATGAAAAAATGTTCAACATCACTTGTCATCAGGGAAATGCAAATCAAAACTACCATGAGATACCATCTCACACCAGTGAGAATGGCACATATTAAAAAAACTAGCAACAACAAATGTTGGCGAGGATGTGGAGAAAAAGGAACTCTTGTGCACTGTTGGTGGGAGTGCAAACTGGTCCAACCACTATGGAGAGCTGTGTGGAGATTTCTGGACCTACTAAACATAGAGCTTCCATATGATCCAGCAATTCCACTCCTAGGTATTTACCCAAAGGACACAGAAACATCAATTCCAAAGAGCACCTGCACTCCTATGTTTATAGCAGCACTGTTTACAATAGCTAAGCTTTGGAAACAACCCAAATGCCCAAAAATAGATGACTGGATCAAGAAGATGTGGTACATATATACCATGGAATATTACTCAGCATTCAAAAAAGATAAACACATGCAATTTGCAGCAACATGGATGGCACTGGAAGGGATCATGCTCAGCGAAATAAGCCAGAAAGAAAAAGAAAAATACCGGATGGTCTCACTCATAGCAGGAATCTAGAAAACTTAAATAAGGGACCAGGAAAATGAATATAAGAAAGTGAAAATCAAAATCAACAAAAAAACTATGAACCAGAGACACTTTTTGGGGGGGGGGGGGGGAGGGGAAGGATTGGGGTCAGAATGGGGCGTTTGCAATTGTATGGGGGAATATAAAAATAAAATTTAATATTTAAAAAAAAAATAAATAAATAAAGTTAAAAAACACACACAAAAAAAAAAAAATACCATTGTGTTAGCCTGAATAATGGTCCCCCAGAACATGTGAATATGTCACTTTATATGACAAGATGGTCTCTGTAGATGTGATTATAGATTTTGAGATGGGGAGATTATGGGGGATTATCCTAACGTAATCCTAAAGGTCTTTATGACATAGAGGCACATACTAAAGGAACATTTTGATAATTACCTGCTTTTACATAAGTATAAAAAATGAAGTGAGCCGGGCCTCCCTGGTGGCGCAAAGGGTTAAGAGGCAACCTATGAAGCTATCCGCAGCCACTGCAGCACAAGTTCGATCCCAGCCAGGGAGCTACCCACATGGCACAGCAGACCACCCCTGTCTCGCCCACTGCTCCCTTCAGCAGTGTATTTCAGTCAATCCACCTGTTCTGTTCCCCACTCTGTCTCTGGTGAATCTTCTCACCCCCCACACCTCTGGCCTGTATCCCAGTTTTGTATGCATAAATCAATAAATCTTTAAAAAAAAATGAAGTGAGCCAAGAATTCAAGTTAACCTTCTTCAGTCATTAAAAAGTATAAATGAAATTTATATATACTAAGTATGCTACTGGCATGTCCAAAATCATGTATAAAGAAAACATTTACAGCATCAGTTCCTCAAAGTACATACCTGAGACCTAAATCTGTCATTTTGACAAACTACAATTGACTTTGGGGCTATGCTCCTACCACTTAAGAAAAATTCTTGTCTACCCTGATAGAGATGCTCAATATATTAAGATTTAAATTACATTGATTTCACAAGCTAAGACAGATGGTAGTCCTATCAAATAACAATTTACAATGCCCTAATTCTATTATTGATGAGTGAATAGAAGAATGAAAACGAAAGAGAACATGTTTATAGAATTAAACCTCTCACATGATATTAAAAACACTGGGGATACAATTTAGGTAAAAGTTATAAGTTAACTACTACGAGAACAAAAATGTAACGGAACTAGTGTCCTGCTAACTTGATAAGAAGGAAGTTCAGAATCTCTAGTTTATGTTTACAATGATTTGCTATTCATCAATAAGAATATTTCTCTACAACAGATTTGAAGAATCCTGGAAAACTCTTAGATTATAGAACTGTCACTGTTTCTCTATATTCAAATAAATTTTTAGGAAGGGTTTTTTTTTTACTCTTACTTATCAACTAACCATTTATCTGCCTAAAAATCTCTTCAAAAATCTTAACAATAATGCTACAAGGTAGACACTATTCTTAACAATAAAGAAATTGTAGTATGGAGAGATTTACAAACTTGTTCAAGATGACAAAGCTGGTAAGAAGCAGAACTAAGATATAACTATAAGATAGAAAAAGTTTCTGGTTTCTATCCTTTCCATTTTCCTGTGTAAGTAATATCAATGGCACTTAGTTTTCAGGAAGAGCTGAAGGAAAAACAAAACCTAAATTGCAAAATACATACAATTTACAGAACAAAATCATTTTTGTAATTTGGGAACTCTTTGTATAACATAAAATCTACTGTGTTGGGTGCAGTAATGGGGAAGTAAAACACAGGTAGATGACTCAAAGGAACTACAAAAATCAAGAGTTGGACAGGATGGCATTAAAGTATAATAATTTTTTTTTAATGACTGTTAACCTGATTTATTGTGGTGATCATTTCACACATAAAAAATATTGGGAGAGGAGACCCAGTCAATGAGATTAAGTATAATAAATGTTTTTGATTTAGCAGGTACATAATCCAGTTTCGTTTGAATACGTACTTATAGTTCACTTTGTTCTGCTTTCTTTCATTCTAAAACTCTACAAAAGTCAAGAATTATAATAAAAACAGAAATTTGATTTTTTCTAAAGTTTCTATTCCTGACATCTTAAAAATCTCCCTTTAGAATTTTGTTACTTTCTTCTCATCCATTTTCCTGCCTCTAACAATCTCCTATGTCCTTACAGGTATCTTGTTAACTCTATTTCCTTTCATTTGATTAATTACTGGCTTCATCCCAAAAATCTTTGTCAAGCCATATCTTACCATCCACAAGTCTCATGTTTTTTTCATGTCTAACTTAGATTTTGCAACTGGTCCTCTAAATGCTTTAATGTTCACATTCTTTAATGTTCTTTAATGTTCACATTCCACCAGGAAGACAGAATTTTACAAAGGAAGTGAGAGAGGGTGAGAAATGAGGTTTTCCTTGTATCCTATTTAAAAAAAAAACAAAAAACTTCTTGATTCTATAAATCTACAGTCAGTTGGGGCAGACAAAGCTTTTAGTAAACAATCCTCAAAGCAAACAACCACTTCTAGTTTATCGATCCTATTTGCTTCTCCTGTGTGGATTTCTCACATTTCCCTGGTTAACAATGGTATCTCTCCCTCCACTTTCCTCTTCCTTCTTCCAGAAATGTCCTTCTAAACCTTTCTCAATCTTCAAATTTCAGCTCAAATTCCACTTTCCTTGATGACTTTCTACTTCTAGATATTAAGCTAAAATAACGTTTACATTTCGATGGTAACAGAGCACATCTTAGTTATTCATTATTTATATGTCTATCTTCCAAACTAGAATAGGACAAGGATAACAACCATGTCTACTTCATCTTTATAACCCAAACTTACAACCTAAACCTTGATAATAATTGGTAACTGATGAATGTTTATTGCTGACAGGATTAATTGTGCCACAATGGAGTGACTATAGCAAGAGGACATTAGCAAGACAGTGAGACAGGAAGCCCCATATCTCATTTTCTCATGCAAACCCCAATTTAACAATAACACAAGGACCAAAATACCTTTATGTAATTTCCACATTCTGTCTAAGAAGTTGAAGTACCCTAGACTAGCACAAAGACAAGAGCAAAGTTTCACTGTACCCACATCAGCCCCTCTACTAAGGTACAGCAGTGCCAAGAGATTCTTCTTCAGGGGGAAAGAATGGAGCACGCATTCAACATTCTGGTTTTTTGAATGCATACCTAAGGAACTAGCTTCTGCCCTGCTCAGCTCTTAATCAAAGTGGCAAAAGACTTGCACACTGAAAATGACAAAGCATTTTTGAAAGACAAATAAAATGAAAGACCTCTAATGTTCAAATATTGGAAAACTTATTATTTTTAGGATTTGTAAACCCTACAGTGATAAACAGATTCAATGTAATTCCTAGCAACATCACCATGGCATTTTTTACAGAAATAGAAAAAAATAATCCTATAATTTATATGTAAGCACAAAGAACCCCAAATAGCCAAAACAATCTGAAAAAGAAAAATGTTTATGACCGAACACTTTCTGGTGTCAAAACATATTACAAAATTAAAGTAAACAAAACAGTAAGTTATGGACTTAAAGACAGACTATATGGCCTCCCCGGTGGCGCAGTGGTTGAGCTCTAGGTTGCGAAGCTGCCGGCAGCCTCTGCAGCGCCGGTTCGATCCCCGGCTGCTCCCCAGACACTGGAGGACGGTTCTGCACAGTGCGCAGACCTCTCCTGCCGCCCACTGCTCTCCTCAGCAGTATACTTCTGTCCTTCTGCCTGCTCTGCTCCCCGCTCTGGCTCTGGTGAATTCTCTCACCCTCCCACGCTTCTGACTGTACCCAGTGCTTGTATAAATAAATAAATAAATCTTTAAAAAAAAAAAAAAAACAGACCTATATATCAGTGGCACAGAATAGAGAGTTCAGACATAAACACACACATACAGTCAAATGATCTTCCACCAGGGTGTCAGGACTACACAATGAGGAAAGGATAATTAAGACCAAAAATTATATAACTCTAGAAAAGTACATAGGCAAAAATGTTTTATGACATTGTTCTTGCATATGATACCAAATAAGAAAAGCAAAAAATAGAAAATAGGACTACATCAAGTTAAAACACTTTTGCACAGTAAATGGAACAAAAGTTCCATTACTTAAAGATTGGAATTCCAATACTTAATTCCAATACTTAAAGATTGGAAGGCAATATTCGCAGGAAGGCACATATCAGATAAGGGATTAATTTTCAAAATATATAAAGATCTACAACACAATTGCAAAAATACAACTCAACTAAAAACTAAGCATAGAACTTTGAACACACAACTTCTCTAAAGGAGACTTACAAATGACACATAAAAGATATACAAATATAGAAAAGATATTAACATCACTCATCATCAGGAAAATACATACCAAAACCACAATGAAGTATCTCCACCTAACACCTGTGAGGACATTATTTAAAAAAAAAGTGTTGGTGAAGAAGTAGAAAAATTTGGTGGTGAGAATATAAAATAATGGTACTGTTGTAGTGATGTAAACTCTATAAAAAGGGAGGTCCCAATGCTCTGTACTCCACCTAATAAAGGTTGGAGCTGAGTGGCATGGACCTTGGAGAAGACACCTGGAAGAGACACAGGGCACAAAGACATGTGAAGAAGAAGGCCCACTTGCTTCTTGGCTTGGACTTCTACCAGGGACTTGAAGAACCTGGAAGGAGATGAGTGGAGCAGAGACATGCAGACATTTGGAAGAGATATAGGTAAGGACCTAGGGGGAGACCAACAATGGCAGCTTTTAACTTGATTTTTACTTCGATTTTGCTTTTTTATTTTATTATAATTTTTTTAATGATGTGGTATTTTTTTTTTTAAGATTTATTTATTTATACAAGCACTGGGGCACAGTCAGAAGTGCGGGAGAGTGAGAGAATTCACCAGAGTCAGAGCGGGGAACAGAACAGGCAGATTGACGAAACACTGCTGAGGGGAGCAGTGGGTGGCAGGAGAGGTCTGCACGCCACGTGGGACCCTCGCCCGGTGGCCAGGGATCGAACCGGTGCTGCAGAGGCTGCGGGCAGCTTCGCAACCCAGCGCTCAACTGCTGCGCAACCAGGGAGGTCCTGATTCTGCTTTTTTAGTTCCAGACTTGCCTGATTCCTTCTGCCCCTTTCCTATGGTTATCTGCCAGAAGGTATCTTAGACTTGTGGCAAGCTTTTATGCCTCAGTAGTCCCAGTTTGGACCAATCTTATTGGATTAACATTTTATTTATCTAGTAGCTCATTACTTTCTTCATATATTGCACATAAATACATTTTCAGGACCAAGCTTCCCCACACAAAGTAGTAATGAAACACTAGATACATGACAGGCATTACCTCTTATCATTTTGTAGCTCATATCCTATAATCCAAAGTCTCTTGCATTCACCAGGTGTCCAGTATTTGTTAATGATGTATCTATTTCTAAGCAGAAAATCCAGCATTCTTAATAACAACATATTACTTCACAGTAGCTTCATGCATTAACACAAAAACCATTTTCAAAATTTTAAAAACTACTTTTTCATTTTCTTAAAAGCTATAATAATGTGGTCTTTATGGTTTACATATGCATTCAGTCTTTTCCCTTTATCTTTTCTTTCTTATGGAAATACATTTTTCTTGTCTAGATAGCCTTTTATCCCCACGCCCATGGTAAGTTGCTTCAAATTCTTTGTATATTCAGAGAAATTTAAAAGTAACTTTTAGAAAATAAAATGAATTAAATATAATTACTTGGTAATGTTTTAAATTTTCTCAAATATTTTGGATTAACTGGATAATATTCTGGATATTAACTGAATAATATTCTGCAGTGATGCAAAATGAGAGTTAGAATTAGTGATTTAGAGGGAAGACTGCAGCATGAAGTAAACTAATTACTCTAGCAACTAAACACTGTTTTTATTATTACAATCCTAACTTAAATGTATTGACAAGTTTTCAATTGAAACCATCAAAGATTGGGGGAAAAATAAAAGGAAAAAGCTATCTATTTTAAATGTGGCTGATTAGCTTTAGTCTGACTACTCAAACTTTCCTTTCTATCCATACCTAGTATCTTGAGATCAATTTTCTTCTCTAATCTTGGAAAAATAATTAAAAACTAATCAAGACACTTAAGCACCATCGTCTAGCTGTTTTAATGAAAAATGGGCAACTGAAGAAGCTGAAAAATCTGGAACACATCTATACAAACTTTCAGTCACTATAAATGGAAGGAGTACCTTTTAGTTTTTGTTGGACTTTGCTGGAATTGATGGAATTGAATAATACCACTAATCTGTGCAGTTCAGAGAAGCACTTTGTCCTTTTACAGTAGGGAGAGAAATACACTGAAAATGCTATGTGAAAATACTGTTTTAGACCTAGAGTTGGCATGTTCTTCATGAGGCAGCCTCTAAGGAGGTCTCAAAAAGCCCATGCAGAAGTCTAAGACCACTACAATGTCCCCAAATCCTGAAAAAATAGTTTAATAATGGAAATGGAACCTGGCTTTATAACAGATAAAACCACTAGTTCCAAATATTATAGCACCTATATTGTATATTTATTATCAGTCTTTCTCAGGAGAATAATCCATGACCTAAAAAAATTATAATCAATCAATATTCTGCTGAATGAACAAGTGGTTTTGCTTTTTAAAGCACATTTGAAAGATTCTCTTTCAAAATATACTAGTTGGTTTTCAACCAAATAAATGTAAACAAAACAAAAAATTTTATAAGCTTTGTTAAATATAAATTCAAGATACCCAGACCAGATGCAGATATGATGAGACACATAATCTAGAGACTTGTTAAAAGTCCACAATCTACAAATAAAGTAGAAACCAAAATGTAGTAAAGACTGTAAGACTTATACTATCCTTGATAATGTCCTGAGTACAGTGATTTGCACTTTAAGCTGTTGGCTGCTAAATTTGTGTGACACATACATGTACCCTCTAAAATCATAGTCTTCCCTTCTACAAAATGCTAAAAAAAATGCTGATTAATATGCAAATATATTCCCTTTCTGCTCAGGGCCAAGCAGAATATTTATTAATATATACACACAAAACACTGAAGTCAGCTCACTCTGCACAGTAACATTTCTATACTATAGTATTAAACAGAATGCAGGTAAAGTATTAATATATATATATAAAACGGTGAAAATAAGAAGATATATACTACTTTTTACCAAAGTGAAAGCATGAAGTCTATTGTGATTTTTATGTGTTTATGGCATTTTAAACAATAATTAAGAAACCTTACTTTAAAAGTTTTGTTACCTCAAAATATTTCAAATTTAGATCCATATGAATATAGGGGCAGAATGTCTAGTTTTAGTCTACTTAAGAAAATATCTAACATGAAATGTATAATACAAAGTAATTTGTCATTCTAAATTTCTCTATTGATTCCTAACCCTCTGAAAGGTGCTCTATCAAGAAGAAAAAAGAAGAAAAGATAATTTTTCTATGTTATGAACTTTTTATTTTAGTATCTCAAAAGACATCACCACTATGGATATAAATGACATATTATGCTCTGTACACTAATCTACCTACATTTACCAGTGTCACTGATTGAACTGTTACTTCCAAATATCTGTTTATAACATATAAATATTAAGAAAAAAGATGAAGAATAATACGAAAACTAAAAAACGTTCTGTATTTCTCTACCATAAACAGTAGGGGTAGGGGCAGTGGTTGGTAAAGGGCAGGTAGACAAAATTGTTAATGTTTATGTGATAGACTTTATTATTTCTGAATACTGGCTGCCTCTCCTTTACTGGGTCTTTCCTATAGGAAAGTATATTTCCTGCTTCTCTGTTATTTGCTTTTACCAATAAAATATTAAAGTGACATGCAAATACCTTAAGAGTCATCACACAAGTTTCATTAATTCTTTTTCCCTGTCCTGCAGCCAAGATCTAAGAACAAAGAGGCAAACAGTAGAATTTCTGCAGATTTGCAAAGTATATATACTATGAACATAAATATGACACTGAGCTTTTAGAATTGTTTCCTATCACTCTTCAGCAAGGTTACACACCCTACACTCCATAAACAGCAAGTGAGGTAAGTGTCCACTACTACAAATATACATTAAGTAGTAGTCAAATGGTATATATCCATGGAAACTGTTCGTTATATACAGAAAGTCCACTTCAGTGTCCATAAGTACTAGTCTAGTTGAATATCTACCATGACAAGGTCACTACCCCCATTTTCTTGGATGACCTCTGATGCACATTTAATTAGAGCCACGTTTTCTTTCTATTACTTTACAAAAATTACAGGAGGTCAATAATCACACTTGTATTAAAGATGGAGAAAGGCAAACATGTAACACACAGCATACAACAGAGATAGTAGCAGCCAGCTGAATATTAGCAATGCTGGACACAGTAATTTTCTAATCTTAAGCTCCTTCTGAATTTTGCATTTGGGTAGCTACAGATTACTACCTAGATTTTAATAGTGGCATTTAATATAATTGGACTTGACTAATTAAAGCCCAAACTAATATATAGCCAGTTCAATATAAACAATCATTATACCTCTTCAAATTCTTTTTAAATTTGTTCCTGCATTGTTTCCTAATAAATTCACCTACTTGCCATTTTAAATGGCTTGTCAAAACATTAATTGATGCTCTGGGCTAAAAGGTTTCTTGCAGCTGAATTTAGAAAGTTCACCAAAGATCGGTCTTAAGGTTTTTAGATAACTGATAGTAGAGTAAGTGTAATTAAATAAGGCATTTACATGTCATTTTTGCTCAGCAATTATATTTCAAAATATTACAGGGTATAAAGCTTTGTCAAAACATGGCAGAAGCAATCACTCTTCATTTCTGCTTAAGTGCTTGATATAATTTAATTATCAAATTTCAAATATGTGCCATTAACTAATGGTATATGTCCTTCAATGTGACGTACACCATTTTTTCCCTAAGAACATGATTATAAAAAGAAAAATAACGAAACAAGTTGATGTGTAAAACTTGCTGAATTGGTCATATTATTTTTCAATCACCTCATATATGTGGATTCCATCCAGGAAAGAGTTCAGTTAATTTTATTTCTATGAGACTTAACACAGGAGACACTTAATTTAAGTCACTTGTTTGAAGAATAGCTCTAGAGGGCCTCCCTGGTGGCGCAGCGTTTGAGCGCTGTTTGGCGAAGCTGCCCGCAGCCTCCGCGGTGCCGGTTCAATCCCCCGCTGCTCCCCGGCCACTGGAGGAGGGTCCCGCATGGCGTGCAGACCTCTTCTGCGGCCCACTGCTCCCCCCAGCAGTGTACTTTGGTCCTTCTGCCTGCTCTGCTCCCTGCTCTGGCTCTGGTGAATTCTCTCACCCTCCCGCGCTTCTGACTGTACCCAGTGCTTGTATGAATAAATAAATAAATCTTTTTTAAAAAGAAGGAAAAAAAAAAAAAAACCTCCTTGAAGAATAGCTCTAGAACAGTGCCCAAGAATGTCCAATTTAAGTAACTTTCTTTGTGGTAAACAATTTTTTTTCATTTATCCACAATTCAGTACCTAAGCACATTTTTAGCTATTATTTGCTACAATTCAAAGAAACAATATTTACTTTTAGATTAACAAAGTTAGAATGATTCGTAGCATTTTATTTTACTGAAAATAAAGATACCATAGTTGAGACTGTTGACAATTTTAAATATGTATGTGTAAGAGTACAGGAAAAAATCCTAAGTATAGCTTTTAAAGGAGAATTCTATGCCATTACGTTCAAGTGAAAAAGAGGAAGAAGGACATCCAGACCCGAAAATAATGTTATTATACAGAAATAGTAAGCTATGTGAAAATACATTGCTTAATACTGAAAAGCTGTGAGACATGAAGTACTTAGACTGTAAAAAATACTGTACAGTTTTGTGTCACTGGAGATGTCAGAAGAGTGTGAGGTATTTTAAAGCAAAAAAAAATGTTTTGAAAAGAAAATAATGGTGTGAAGTTAAACAGAAGAGTTTTCTTCCATTGCACTATAACCAGACTTGCTATGATGAGAGTGTATGGGGACCAGTTCATTTTCCTCCTGAGAACGCCCATAAGTTCATGTCCTGTGTATTCTGTACAGTACCAAGCAGCCTGCGTTAATCATTGAAAGAATCTTGGTGCGAGCTAAGATTAAATATGTGGTATTTCTTTTATCTTCATGTGCTAGGAAGGAAAGCCAAGAATTACAAAATATAAAATAGGTAGAAAGATATACATATTATTACTGAGAAGTTTATATGAATGTGTGTGAGAATAGTGGCATGAAAGTCTACTACAGAATTTAGTTTCTTTTAAAAAATCTAGAACAAATAGTATCAAAACTCTTATAGACCTGAGCTAAATGCCTCCATCGGCTTCTGACAGGGCTAAAAGAAAGGGATAAAGTAATTATTTAATTATAAATCCATACAGAATTTGTTAACCAACAAAACTGTTTCCAACAAGAAATAATTCAATGCCTTTTCCTACCGCAATAGATAGCCAATACCAACTAGCGGCACTTTAGATTGTTTTTCTTTTATAACTGCTACTACATTCAACCTACAGTGTGGAGGAAAAACAATTCTGGGTTGGAAAAAACTAGTAACCATGTAATGAAAGAAAGAACTAGAAAACTTCTACAAAAGAATTTTAACAGTGACTTAGCTTTAACCCAGCACCTGATAGTAAACAAAAATTATTGCTAATAAAGGGATTAACCCAGTATCTAACATCTGAAAATTCATTTCAGAGTAATTATAACATTAATTTTAGAAAATTGACTAAAATTATTCAAATTTTACTTTGAGTAGTCATACTATGACTATTTAAAGAAGTAATGTTAAGTCTTAGTATTTTCAACTAAAATGAATCAATATAGTAAAATAATTCGATCTATTCAGAATTTTTACCTCCACCATTCTAATTAACTAAAACCTATAATCATTTAGCTATTAATCATTCCTGCATAGAATACTGAAGTGCTTTCTTTAATAAATACAATCTCATGGTAATAGACCTCATCAATCAGTAGGTAAAGCATTGCCTATATATGCAAACCGGCCCCTGTTGACTACTAAGTGCTCTGTGTGCATTATTTACTTTGATGCCCTTTATTTAAAGATTCCCTGCATATTTGGGTTGCACTATAATAGAGAACTAGCTCAGTAACTCCTACAGCTCACAGCATTACTAAATGTCTTCTCCTTGATATTTTGGCAGCAAAAAATAAGCTGAGTGGATTATGTCAATGCTAAAATTTTTTTATTAATTCACTACTATCCCTAGGCATTAGTGGTGCATTTTAAGGTAATGGAAAACATTATGAGGGAAACAGTAAGCACTCCCCTAAATCTCACTGGGACACTAAATAGCCTATTATAAAACTTGCCAGCATGCTTCAAGAATTTCATTAAAAAATATAGTTCTAAAAGTTGATCTTCGTCACAACATACTAGATAAGAATTTCTCCTAATATGTTCAACCTAATATGTAAAATATTATTAAACCTTCCTGTTAGTATATAAAAATAATTTGGCTCTAGAAATACACTTTTCTTTTAACTCTGAAATCATATTGAGGATATCTTCTTTACATGAAAGAACTGAGGGCAATGTTAATGTAATCTTCCACTGCTCACAAAATTGCTAACAGAAATCCACTCTGCCCTGCAATTATATGAATTTTAAAAAATTCTAATAAAAAGTTATTTCACTAGAGAAGAAATCTTCCAAATATATTAAGTTTGGGGACTGTGATTAGAGGAAAATGAGAACTAGCATGTGATGTCTTTCATTGATTACACTTCATCTGCAACTTAGTTCTAGTTAAACAAAAAACACATGACACAAAGGTAATTTAAATACTCACATATCCAACAAAGTAACGGTTTATAATGGAAGAGTATTAAAAATATTTATCTCCTGCTGTATAACCTATGACTGAATGGGTTGAGGCAAATATATAGAACTTCATGGTTACTCCTCTGCCCAATAATTTTTGGTACTATATTTCTCATAAGATTCTTTTCTTTATAGCTACTTTGTACCTTTTTAGAATACATTTCCTCCCTATTTTTTCCATTAATAAGGGCTAACAAAAATATACACTCATTTCATCTTTAATGACTGAATCCAGAACTGCTATACAAGCATTGTATTTTGCCAACTGTGTAAATATACAAAATACAAGCATTGTATTTTGCCAACTGTGTAAATCACTGATAGCTACTTGAAACAAATAACTTCCAGTATCACTCAATATTGGCTTTAACTGTAGTTAATTTTTAAAAGATTATGCTTTAATAGTCACTGTATCACTGAATAATGGTTCTTAAGAGTCAATATTTTTAAAAAGTAAAAATATTTTATCCATCTAAAAAGTCATCAAAATTGATTTATTTGAACATTTTGGAAAATTACAGAACCAGGCAATCAAAAAAGTTCTCAAGCTATCAAGGCATAAAACAAGAAAAGCTCAAGAAAAATGACAAAGCCAACAATAAATATAGAAGAGGATTCTGCCTCTAAGTGGATTAAAGGGAATTCATACATGCCAAATAATTCTTCTGAATTTGAGTTTTATAACAAATGATATACTCTGGTTATAAATAAAAAATATTCCTGAATTTAAGTCTTGTAATAAAAGACACTACATGAGAAAAACAATAACTATCTCTAAGGCATATCAACTGACATCATGTGGAAGGTCAGATGAGATTAAGGTTAAATTTTAACTCAGTCAAAATTGAAACCACAGAATAGAAAATAACTACCAGGAATTTTATGATGGTGAGAGTTATTTTAAAATAAAATCAACTAGGGGCCTCCCCGGTGGCGCAGCGGTTGAGCGCTGGGTTGCGAAACTGCCCGCGGCCTCTGCGGCGCCGGTTCGATCCCCGGCTGCTCCCCGGCCATCCGGAGGAGGGTCCCACATGGCGCGCAGACCTCTCCTGCCGCCCGCTGCTCCCCTCAGCAGTGTACTTCGGTCCTTCTGCCTGCTCTGCTCCCCGCTCTGGCTCTGGTGAATTCTCTCACCCTCCCGCGCTTCTGACTGTACCCAGTGCATGTACAAACAAACAAACAAATAAATAAATAAAAATACATGCCTCTTTAAAAAAAAAAAAAATAAATAAAATAAAATCAACTAGTCTTTACTAATGTCACTGTTGATAAAAATTTAAGTAGAGGACTGATACTGGTATGTCAAAAACAATATGAAGTTAATTTCTATGTTGGATGAGAGGGTGAACTATGTCATTTCAAAATATCATTCTAACTCTTAGTATTATTTGAAAAATTTGAAGTTAGTGTTCACCATAAAATGCCCAGGTAGTATATTTTTCCTTTTATATTCTTGTATCAAACTAGGTATCAATTAGTTCATGGCACACATGCAAATCAGTACATAAAACTTTGACATTCTTCAGATGCCTATGACTTCAATTTACAGAATATTCCTTTTATGAAAAACTATAAATAATACTTGCTGTATGATTTACTTCGGACAAAAAAATACTTCCTTAGTAAATAATAACATATGTTCATAGTTTAGGTCCTAAAGTTAAATGTTTGAAAATTAAAGCTAATTTTCAATAAACACTTTTTTAAGAATGACAACAAAAATTTGGAACTGTTTGGTGGCATAAGTAAACATTTTTACCTAGCCACATAAGAAGAATCCTATTGCAAAAAAACACAAAAGGTTACATTAAGCTGCTGGCTCAAAAACACACAAATACATATGGGACACTGCCTATAAAAGTAACGGCATCAAGCAAAACCCAAACAAACAAAAAGAACTATAAAAATTGACTATTGTTCTTGGAACAAACACCAGAATATGTAACCATAAGCACATCTGAATAAATGGGTCAATGGCAATGCAAGCACTTAACTTTTTAAATCCTAGTTCATGGAAAAGAAAAACAAAATTCAATACCTTTCATTCATGCATACTATATGCATTCAAACATCATCATTTAACTTTGATTAACTGCATATAAAATTCCACCTAAAGGCCTCCCTGGTGGTGCAGCGGGTTGAGTGCAGCACTATGAAGCTGTCCACAGCCTCTGCAGTGCGGGTTCGATCCCAGCCGGCCGGAGAGACACCCACATGGTGTGGCAGACCTCTCCTGTCTCGCCCACTGCTCCTCTCAGCAGTGTATTTCAGTCAGTCTACCTGTTCTGTTCCCTGCTTTATCTCTGGTGAATCCTTTCACCCTCCTGCACATCTGGCCTGTACCTTTGTTCTTGTATAAATAAATAAATCTTTAAAATAAATAAAATAAAATAAAATAAAACAAAATTCCACCTAAAACAAAGCTGAGGGAAACAGAGAACTGAGTGGGGGATACCAGAGACTGGGGTGGGGAAGATTGGCAGAATAGGTTAAAAAGTACAAACTTGTAGTTATAAAGTAAATAAGTCATGGAGATGTAATATACAGCATGGGGACTACAGTTAATAATACTGAATTGTATGTGGAAAGTTGCTAAGAGAGTAGATCTTAAAAGTCTCCATCAAAAGTAAAACCTTTTTAAAACTACTTATATTGATAGATGTTAACTAAACTGAATGTAATCTAACTCTACATGTCAGCTGACAAGTTTAAGCACTGTCCTTCTAGTAAGAATATAATTATGGTGATCATTTCACTATATATATATATATATATATATACATATATGTGCATCTATATATGCACAATATCATTATGTTGTACACCTGAAAGTAATGTAAATGTGTCAATAAAAGAAAAAAAGGAATCCTATCAAGTATGAATACTTTAATGATAAATTTCTAACCACCTTCAAGACTGTGTAAACATTATTCTACCCTTTTCTCCCGAGCTTTAGTTTCAACTGATTTCATACCTAACACACAACAGATATAAATCTTAAACAGTCATTAATTAAATCCCATGTCCTACTTCTAAGAAATCAATTATAACCCCAGATTCCTGAAAATTTATGAGTAGTAACACTATACTTTCCCTTGTCAAAGATCCTTCTTCATTTTACCCATCACTTATTGAAGACCCAGACGTAGAGTTTGATTTGTGATGTACAGTCCCAGAAGCTTGGGTACATACTCCCTCCCATGCATGACCCACAATGCTCATACAAGTACTTAGGGCTCATCCTACCTCTGCATCAATGGCTTCTAAAGAAAATCAATACATTTATGGGTCTACCTTTTATACGTTAAGTTTCTATGAAAGATTTTAACTGAAGAATTCCAGTGCTAAAAAATTTGAAGTGCTACAGCTCTATTTTACATTCTAGATTGAGCAAAGATTCTCAAAAGGCCTCAAATGACCCGTAAAATATCCAGACAGAAATTTAAAAAAGGAATTTTAGGGTTTTGACATTAAAAACTGGACTATACAAGATATTCAATGTTAAAGTGGAAAAGAAATTTATATTTTGTGGAAAGGGCAAAAACAAGAATTTTACATAATTATTTAAAAGCTATAAAGAGAGAAAATGAAATGCACAGGCTTATCATTTAAAAGTCTAAATAGCAGCTACACACAGAGTTGTCCCCTAACCAAAGATTTTGAAGAAAGTGCTATTTTTAAAAACAAAGCAAGGATTGCTATCATAATCAAACTACTTAGTTTTCTAAAAATTATTTTTTATTTTTAAACTTCTTTATTGTGAATTCTAAAGTTCTAAAAGGCTTCTTCTCTTAATTTCAGGGCATAATTGTTTGGAACTTTTTGGAAACATTTAAAAGCAAGTACTTGGAGTTAACTTAAATATGGATTTCAAATTTCCTCCTTTGCAGATACCTAATGTAAAAAAGAGCAAGGGAGATTTGTTAAGAAAAATTGTAAGAGACTCTTTGAGAATAAAAAATCTTACTGGACCTAAAGCAGATATATAATTAACAAAAAGAAATTAGGAAAGAAATTTGAAAAGGTTAATGACATAATTCTATTGGGGGCATGATGAATGTCAGAAATAAAAGATAAGAGCCAAAGTGGAAAGGTTAGAGCTGATAATGATTTAAAAAGTTTACAACAAAGAGCTGAAAGTGCTAATGATATGAGATTAAATTAGATATATAAAAAAAGGGAGTATAACAGATGGCACTGTAAAACCACCAATAACAAAATAAATATTCTCTAAGCAGTACAGATTATATCAGCCTCTGAGATAGTCTTTGAAAGTTTTTAAAATACCTTAATCTATCTGCTTGTGTATTTCTTATAGAGTTCTTTCCCTATAGAGTTAGGTAGATGAACTAGAAGTACTAGAAAGTAGGCTTTTAGAATGGTACTTCTCAAATTTTAATATGTACAGGAATCAGAATTTATTAAAATGTGGCCTGAGTCAGTAAATCTGAGGTGGGGCACAAGATTCTGCTTTTCTAATAGTACCTTAATGATAGCCACATAATGCTATTTTAAAGAACACAGTTTTAATGAATTTCTAAAAACTGGTCATGAGATTTTGGGGAAAAACAATAAAATATTACATTTAAAAGAATTTCATTGAAAAGTTCAACACATTAAAGCAGCAACAAATAAAGATTAAAGTTGATCATAAGCCCACTTTTTAAATACAGCTTTATCAAGTGTGCACAGAAAAAGAAACTAAAGAAAAAGACCTCAAGACCAATCTTATAAAAAACAAAAATGCAAATTAATAATTTCCACTAAGAAGAAAACAGGAATGACATTTTTGTTTTTGTACCAAAACTGTTAACAATAAGTAAATAGAGACATTTTGTTAAGTGAGAGAACAATGTGTTCAGTGTTTTGCTTTATTTATTGCCTGGAAACTTTCTAGTGCAACAGACTTATTGACTTAGACAAGCATATCTGAGAAGTTACTTTAAAAATAATTCCCAGCAATAGCTCTATAGAAAATCCATTGACCTGTAAAAAACATGCTCTTGAGTAATATATGTTCATGTGATGCTGAATTCATTTGGTCATGCATTCACCGTGATGGTCAATCCTGAGGACATTTTAGCACTTATTTCAAATTTCTCTAAGCACTTAAATGTTGGTTATCTTTGAAAGCAAAAATAAATAGAACTTTCAGCTAGAGAAAAACAAAAAGATGACTTAAAGAACTGTATATAGACCAGCATAAGGGAATCCTTGACCTCTAAATACTTCTTACCTCCAGTAGCAATCAGGTAGAGCAACTTAAAAGATAGTAAGGATCATACATTGCTTTGTTCAGATAATGGACATTTATGATCCACAGATGTATTATTTTCATAGTTTAAACTCTGAAAACTTAAGCACTCTTTGCATTTTGAATATAATCTAACAAAATCTTCCGTAAAGTTTAGCATGTCTATTGTTTATCTTTTTTTTTTTAAAAAAAGATTTATTTATTGATACAAGAACCGGGGTATAGGCCAGATGTGCGGGAGGGTGAGAGTATTCACCAGAGACAGAGTGGGGAGCAGAATAGGCAGACTGACTGAAATATACACTGCTGAAGGGAGCAGTGGGCAATACAGGAGAGGTCTGCCATGCCATGTAGGTATCTCATTGATGGGCCGGGCTAGAAATGGCACTGCAGAGGCTGCAGAGAGCGTCACAGTGCTGCGCTTAACCGCCTGTGCCACCAGGGAGGCCCTGTCTATTGTTTATATTTAAACATATTTTCTTTCATCTTTATCTCTTTAGAACAAAATAATTGTATTAGATGAATGTATCCTGGATGCACACATTTTTTAGATAATGGCTCATGTGTGCCACTTACTACTTTCTGATGGACTTGAATTCTAATCTATACACCCCAAGCTTGCAGAAATCTCTGCTGAGTTTTTTAGACTCACAGTAAATGTTTTCTGATGGGTTCTGGGATTCTGCTCTGGGCCTGGTAATTATTAAATGATCACACAGGAGGGAGAGTTTATATGAACATATTATATACAGAATATTCAGTTCTCTCGCCTCTGGGATTTGACCTCAGTCCCCATCCCAGTAAAATTGCTGCTTTCTGCAATTTAGGTACTGAGAATTGGAAAATTTCCTCAAGGGGGGAAAAAAAAAAAATAGCCTCCCCAGTGGCGCAGTGGGTTGAGCACCATGCTATGAAGCTGTCTGTGGCCTCTGCAGCGTGGGTTCTATTCCTGGCCGGCCAGGGAGATGCCCACATGGCGCAGCAGACCTCTCCTGTCTCGCCCTCTGCTCCCCTCAGCAGTGTCTTCTGTCCGTCTGCCTGTTCTGCTCCCCGCTCTGTCTCTGGTGAATCCTCTCACCCTCCTGCACCTCTGGCCTGTACACCAATTCCTGTATAAATAAATAAATCTTTAAAAAAAATTATAAAGATCACTTCAGGAGCTTTAGTTTTTTCAAGAATCATAGTCCCTCAAATCCAGCTTATCCC
The DNA here is from genome assembly GCF_014898055.3 of Talpa occidentalis. Classification (NCBI taxonomy): domain Eukaryota; kingdom Metazoa; phylum Chordata; class Mammalia; order Eulipotyphla; family Talpidae; genus Talpa; species Talpa occidentalis. Next base: position 40,527,540 of record NW_023605305.1, read on the forward strand.
AGTTGTCCTCCAAGGCCTTCACCTAGTTGTTTACCGTACAAGGCCCAACTTTTATAATCAGTTTCAGTAGGAAGGGTCATAGGAAACAAACTAAATCAGAAAGTCCACTGACTTTGTTACTGTGTTTTTCATTTCTAAATTTTTTTTCAAATTTGCTGTTGCTTTTTTAAGTTTCCTTGCAGATATTTTAAGGTATGCAATAATTTGTAAGCACAGTTGTTTTAAATCCGAGTCTAATAAAAATCAATATATGGAGTCTGAATTTTATCTGCTTATTCTTTCTTGTTGGTTCTTGTTCAACTGTCTTATTTCTTCACATGCCTTTTTATTGTAAATGTATCCACTTTTTATTGTAAATTGTATCCACTTTCTTGTAAATGTTATTTACAGGGGTTCACATTAAGATAATGTCCCTCATCTGTGGTTTACATCTGTGTTGGGGAAAGCTACCAGAGAAGCTGAGCTACATGTCTCTGCCACACCAATGTATATGCAAGGCAGTCTGTGGCCACACTTGCCAGTTACTTTCAAAAATCTCTTTCCATTTTTATTCTTCTCCTCTGCTTGGTATTGACACATTTCTCTGGTTATAGGCTGCCACACCAAAAAAACAGATATCTTTTCAGACCTTTAGTATTTTTAGAGCATTAAAAATACATTTTATCTGTTTCTTTAATTTCAAATTACTTGACATGAACAATTTAACTGACCATTTTAAGAAAAGAGACACCACTGGTGCACTTCCATCATCTTAATTACCACATTTTCAAAGAGACCGTCCTAGAGCACTGGATCTAAATCTCTCCCCCATTCATTATCACTGTACACTTTATTGTTTCTTTCAAAGCACTTACTACTCTAATATTATCTTGTTTACTTATTTTGTTTGTGTTCTTCCTGAGTAGAATGGAAGCTCTGATGAAGCAGGAAGCTTATGTATCTTGTATAGCAGTGTATCCACACAATTTACCTAGCACAGTTACTGACATGGTGACTTGTTCTAAAATATACTGAAAGGTATGATGAAGCAATAAACTAGATTATAAGCCTGAGTTCTAAATAAACTAGTAGGCAAATGTTTTTAAACCAAAAATATTTTTCATTTCATTTCTCTCTTTAGAAAAACCTCCTACTTCTAACAGCTCAATCCCAAGTGATCAAATCTTTTTACTATTCAAGTCATTTCTGTGTTGCCAAGGAACTGCCAAATAGATAATGTTGGTGTTTTTAAGAACTTTCAAATGTCAAGCTACGAAAATAACGGTAGATCATATCCTGGCGAATACACTAATACTCATTAAAACTCTTAAACACAAGGTAAGCATATATACAAAAACAATAGGCACTTTTATATAGACATTTTAATACTAAGTAAATCTAATGCAAAGTGGTTCAAATTTTTTTAGTTAAATACCTACTTTTGAAAAGAGGTCACTCATAAAATCAACTAAATTTTTGCTTTAATTTCTCAATTAAGAAATAAGAAATCTGGGCCTCCCTGGTGGCACAAGGGGTTAAGACGCAGCCTGTGAAGCTGTCCGCAGCCTCTGAAGAACAAGTTTGATCCCCGGCCAGGGAACTACCCACATGGCACAGAAGACTTCTCCTGGTTTGCCCACTGCTCCCCTCAGCAATGTACTTTGGTTGATCTGCTGTTCTGTTCCCCTCTCTGACTCTGATGAATCCTCTCATACCCCATACTTTTGGCCTGTACCTCAGCTCTTGTATGCATAAATAAATAAATCTTTAAAAAAAAAAAGAAATAAGAAATCTGGGACCTCCCTGGTGGCGCAAGGGATTAAGCACAGTACTGTGAAGCTATCTACAGTCTCTGCAGCAAGAGTTCAATCTCCAGCTGGCCAGGGAGCTACCCACATGGCATAGCAGACCTCCCCTGTCTCACCCACTGCTCCCCTCAGCAGTGTATTTCAGTCAGTCTGCCTGTTCTGTTCCCCACCCTGTCTCTGGCAAATCCTCTGACACCCTGCACCTCTGGCCTGTACCCCAGTTCTTCTATACATGAATAAATAAATCTTTTTAAAAAATAAAGAAAGAAGATATCCAACAGTCACAAAATCATACAGACTTGGGCTCTTTCATCTCAAAAAGCAATGACAGAGGGCCTCCCCGGTGGTGCAGCGCTTGAGCGCTGGGTTGCGAAGCTGCCCGCAGCTTCTGCAGCGCTGGTTCGATCCCCGGCTGCTCCCGGGCCACTGGAGGAGGGTCCCACATGGTGCGCAGACCTCTTGCTGCTCCCCTCAGCAGTGTACTTCGGTCCTTCTGACTGCTCTGCTCTCCGCTTTGGCTCTGGTGAATTCTCTCACCCTCCCGCGCTTCTGACTGTACCCAGTGCTTGTATAAATAAATAAATAATCTTAAAAAAAAAAAAAAAAGCAATGATGACAGGGCCTCCCTTGTGGCGCAGGCAATTGAGCGCAAGACTGTGAAGCTGTCTGCAGCCTCTGCAGCACTGGTTTGATCCCGGCCAGCAGGCCAGAATCCCACGCGGCGCAGCAGAGCTCTCCTGTCTCACTTGCTGCTCCCTGCAGCGGTGTATTTCAGTCAGTCTGCCTGTACTGTACCCTGCTTTGTCTCTGGTGAATCCTCTCACTCTCCCGCACATCTGGCCTGTACCCTGGTTCTTGCATAAATAAATAAATCTTTAAAAAAAAAAAAAATGCAATGACAGTGGGGACAGAGAAAGGCTGCCCACCACTTTTTCCAGCCGGAACTTTTTATATTTCACATATACAGCGCCCTTTATGTTAAGAAAAATTTTAAGCAATACCTAACTTTATTCTAAGTCCATGCGATTAATGCTACACAAAATGTTTTGTTTTGTCAAAAGAATGATTAAAATAGAAATATATTCCTATTCTAACTACCCTTATTCAGTAAACAAAACTCAAGAAAATCTTGATATTTAACAAAAAGTATGTGCCACTGACCCGTGAATAACATGAGTTTGAACTGTTAGGGACTTAAAAGCACCTTTTCTTCAATAAATACCATAGAGAACTAAAAATGTATTTTCTAACTTAACATTTTCTCTATCATAAGAATACAATATATCATACATACAACATATAAAATATGTGTTAATTGGCTTTATCTGGTAGATCTTCTGCTCAATAGTCTATCAGTGGTTAAGACTGGGGGGAGTCAAAAGCTATAAACAGATTTTCAACTTTGTGGAGGTTGGGAGCAGATCAGCGCCCGTACCTCCACATTGGTCAAGGGTCAAATGAATTTTCTGTTATTTGAAGATATATTGGCAAAATGCCGTAGCAGCTTCCATTTTGTAATTAAAGACAGAGCCTAAAACATTTGCTTTACTCCTTCCCATATTAGACTTAATCATTGCAACCTAATTACAAAGCCTCACATTTCACAAAGATTAAATTATATTTTAACATTTTCCTTTGAAAACCACTATTGTTAATTTTTTTAAAGAAACTGAATCCCCTCCCCCCAAAAGAGGGAAAACCATCTTTTTGTTAAAAATTTCAATCTTACGTTACAGTTCTTACCATGAATATTTTGTTATTCTAAAATTAGCTAAGACTCCATATGTAGCTGTTTTCACGTGGGACCTAGCAAGCTGTAACTGGGCAAAGGAATTTTGTTGCCTATAACGAAGTTAAGAGAAAATATGTACCTCAACTAATTTCGCTAACATCATACACATACACCTACTGGAAAATAAAATGTATAAACTGCATTCTCTGTGGAATATTACCTTGTATATATAGCCAGACACCAGTTTAACCCAAGTTGCCTGGAGAAAATGCAATTGTACTGAATAGATTACATGATTGTGAAGTGATTATATTAAGTTTTTCCTCTTGGTGCAATTTGACAAATGTGATTTTATGTAAATATGCAATGATGCTTCTTAGGTAATGTAATTCTACAGAAATGGGAATAAAGTACTTCTTTAACATACTTCTTAGAACAATACAATTATAAATTGAAGTACCAGCATAGTTATACCTGTGTATTTTCTTAACTGCTGCTGTTAAGATAAATGGATATGACCTATATGGAACTTAGATGGGTGAAGTAGTACATCTTAGTGATAACACCATATTTATAAAGCACCTATGGAAAGGGTATATAACCAACTTTCAAATTATCTAAAAATGAAGACAAGAAAACTTTAAAATACTATGTTTCAGCAAATATGTAAATAGGAGGCAAAGCTTTCAAACATGTAAATAGAAGGCAAAAAACAGCTGTATTTTGGCAAAGGGAAAACAATGCTCACCTAAATAGTAAGTAGGTATAGTACAAATAGGATGATAAGCCAACCCCTAAAATTCTTGCATGGGTTTTTAGATTTTAAAGTATGATCGTATAAATTATCAACACTTTTATGACAGAGGATTACATAAAAATCCAAGTAACTTTAAAAGTAACTACTCAAGATAGGTAAGTTTTCCAAACAGTTAAAAATAATCTCTTTGAGACTCAAAAGTATATTTAATAATTTTGGTTACTAAAATCCATCTTCTTTCTTAGAGTATTCTATATTATTTGGTACTGCAGGATAGCAGAATATGCCACCCCAAAATATGCCACTGATTATTTTGAGCTGTAGACACTTGAAAAAGAGCAATCTCTGGGCAAAACAAAACTGTCTCTGAAAGTACCTTATCTGCCTAGAAGACTAATCTCCCGAAAGGACTAAACTGTCATAAATCCCTTCACCAGGAGTTTCATCAGCCAGGAATAAATAACACATCACAGGAAAGGAGAATACAAGTCAACAAAACACCCAAACTTAGTCACAAACTAAGAAACCTCCCATCTTTAAAAGCTGAGAGAAGTGAGCCATTTCAAAATGGGATTGGGCAGATCCTGCAGATAAATCACCCCACTTGTCTTGTTCAAACAGGGCCAGACCTTTTGGACTAGGTCAAATGGCAATGGTTTCATGAACAGCAATTTGAGAAACCAGGAAGAATGATAACATCCTGTTCAAAAGAAATGATAGTAAACTTTTAACTACTTTAATTTATCCTTATAACACTCCATTTGAGCAATTTACCTTTAAACTGCTTTACCTGACCATCATTACCTCATCCAGCTTTTACTGTTTAAAAAAAAAATCTCTCTCTCTCTCTCTCTCTCTCACACACACACACACACACACACACACATTTGGGTTTTCTACCCAAATCTGTGCTCCCTGAATTGCAATTACTAGATCCCAAATAAGTGTTTTGCCTTTTAATAGCTTTTTGAGTTTAGGTTAACACATCTATACTCCCGAGGGTTCATTCATTTTTTCCTAAGAACCATGTACTCTACCCTAAGAGGCTATTAAGATACCACATAAATCTAGAATTCTAAGCCACCTGAGGGAGTTAGTAATTTCTCCCTAGGTATCTTCCATGTAAATGTGAGGCATACTTGTTAATCTCATTTACCACATTCATTACAACTAAGAACTCAGTAGAAAGGAAAATTATTTTTTTCTATGATACATACAGTATATCAAAGGGTCAAGGCAATTTTATCATTTTTTTCATTTAATCCATTTAACAGCTCTATGAGACAGATCTTGGGTTTTTATTTTTTTGCAGATAAAAAACCAGAGTCTTGGAAAGGTTAAGTTTCTTATCCTTGTGCCAAAGGAAGTGGCAAAATTAGGACTTACATTTAGCATGTTTAATAGAAGTTCAAATATAAACTCTTTAAAAAAGTTACTCACGCAATTAAAAAAATACACTATTCACATGGTTTCTATCTGACATACCCATCCACAGGGCTTCAATACAGTTTTTTTTTTAATTTTTTTTTTTTATATAGAGGCATGTTTTTACTTATTTATTTGTTTGTTTGTTTTTGTTTGTTTATACATGCACTGAGTACAGTCAGAAGCGCGGGAGGGTGAGAGAATTCACCAGAACCAGAGCGGGAGGCAGAGCAGGCAGAAGGACTGAAGCACACTGCTGAGGGGAGCAGCGGGCGGCAGGAAAGGTCTGCGCGCCATGCGGGACCCTCCTCCGGTGGCCGGGGAGCAGCTGGGGATCGAACTGGCGCCGCATAGGCCGCGGGCAGCTTCGCAACCCAGCGCTCAATCGCTGGGGCCACCGGGGAGGCCCCTTCAATATAGTTTTTAATTGGCATTCACATACAGAGTTCCAACAGCAAAAATAGGCCCACTAAATGGTGAATCAAAATCTTCAAAGAAGGTAGAGGTTTGTTACACTCATTTCCTTGTATTTCTTAGTATAAATAAAAGGTATTTTTGTGACAAATTGAACTGCAAATGTCTTTAAGACAATGAACCCAAATCTTTTTAGTTCCCCAAATCCAAGAAAATTGAAATTGATTAATGCTATTAACTGGAATAAAAAACAAAATCTAAAAAATAAAGTAATTCATATCTAAGAAGACTAGGATAAAGAGAAGGAGGAGGAACAGACAGAATAAAAATGATTTAACAAATCAAATGTGTAGGGCCTCCCCGGTGGTGCAGCGGTTGAGCGCTGGGTTGCAAAGCTCCCCATGGCCTCTGCGGCGCCGGTTCGAGGGCCACCGGAGGCGTCCCACATGGCGCACAGACCTCTCCTGCCGCCCGCTGCTCCCCTCAGCAGTGTACTTCGGTCCTTCTGCCTGCTCTGCTCCCCACTCCGGCTCTGGTGAATTCTCTCACCCTCCCGTGCTTCTGACTGTACCCAGTGCTTGTATAAACAAACAAACAAATAAATAAAAACAAATAAATAAATAAAAATATATGCCTCTAAAAAAAAATACTAAAAAATCAAATGTGTAGCAAAATTAATTATATTTTTTTCATAGTATTGGAGCCTCTTATGTGAGGAAATAAATATACCAGTGGTAAAGGCAAAAAAAAAAAAAATACTATACACAATACAGAGAAGAGAGAATAATCTAAATATTTAGTGATATGTTATGTTGACATTTGTGTCTTAGCCTTTTGAGATGTTGCTTTGGAGGGAGCCTGCAATACCCCCTTCCCTGAAGCTGATAAGGCAGGAAAATGTCCTGCACAACAGTTACTATGTAATCACCTACCAATCCAATTACACAATGAGAAAGAGGATTACTTGTTAAAATGTAGCTGCCACATGTTAAACACAACCTTAACATTTAAGATTATTCTATTCTATGCTAAAGTGAATGAAAATATTCTGGAGGAAAGAATAACATGAAAGGTCTCAGAAGAGGAAATAATATTGCCAACAGGTACACTTAAATTTTGTGCAAAGAAGATTTGATCTTAAAAAAAAAATTAGGGGGCCTCTCTAGTGGCACAGGTGGTTGAGCACCACACTGTGAAGTTGTCCGCAGCCTCTGCAGAGCTGGTTCAATCCCAGCCAGCCGGGGAGCTACCCACATGGTGCTGCGGACCTCTCCTGTCTCGCCTGCTGCTCCCTTCAGCAGTGTATTTCAGTCAGTCTGCCTGTTCTGTTCCCCTCTCTGTCTCTGGTGAATCCTCTCACCCTCCTGCGCCTCTGGCCTGTACCCTGGTTCTTGTATATATTTTTTTTTTAAATTAAAAAAATTGTTCTCAGAGCTTTGTGGGATAATATCTGGAAAAAAATAAGAAAAGCAAGGTCTGTCTATGGACTGCAAGTAATATGAAATAATTCTGAATATCATATGACTAACACCTGAGAGCCACCATGATCCCTCACCAGAACTTTGATGCAGTCAAATAGTCCAATACATGCACCGTCCGGTATATCTAGAAAGAAAACAATCTGCAGGCTAATATTATCTAGTGCTGAAAACAGTTATGGGAACAAAAGGGAAGAACAGTTGGCATGCTTTCCTATTCAAATTAGTATGGGAAATAAATAACTCTTGATATTCACACTTGTTTGGTCCATGTGGGTAGTTTAGGGAGATCTGAAATAAAACTATTCCCTGACATTAATTGTCCTGGTTTAAACAGATTAACATCACTTACAGGACAAGTAACATTTGGCAAAACAAATAGGATAAAGTAGTGTGTTCCTTCTACTGAAGAATACATAAAGGGCAAAAAGTTGAAAGAATATGGAATTAAGGAGAGAGGTAAGCAAGGATTTCTTACAACTAACTCAGTTAAAAATCTATGATAATAGAAGACAATATTGTTGAAATATTTAAATATACAGATAAAACTCTCCAGTATGAACATTTTCTTCTAACTTAGCAAGCACAAACTTTCTTTTGGGGTTAGTAAGAAGTTATAAGACAAATTTAAGTTTTACTACTATTCACTACTAACTTCTGAAAAGATACCAAGTACGTGAAAGATAGGCAATGGTAATAAGAGAGGTTCTCTGTTTTTAAAAATTCTACAATTTGAATAATCTGCCTTTGATTAAACAATAACTTCACTTATGTGTCTACTATGAAATGAGTCAGGTATTTTTCCCTCCAGGATAAGCAAACAACTTTTAAAAACACACGCATCTTGAATAATAATGATCCCTTTACAGGATCAAAAATAAGGTTACCTTTTAAAATTTATGTTTAATTGCTCTATCATTAAACATAACATTTTCAACCATAAATGAAAACATTTTCTACCATAAATTAAATTAGAATGTATATAATACTAGTGAATAGTAATGTACAAACCTGAAAAATGACCCTAAATTCATAAATGATTTAGACATGCATGGCACTACATTAATTTTAATTAAAACTGAAAATAGTCCTTAGCACAAATGAACACTCTGGTAAACTGCCTATTTTCACAGTAATAATTATTTAACCTAGAGATTAAAGTTTATTAAAGTCACATTCCAAGGAAGTCTGACTTAGGATCAAAAACTCTCAAGAGACTGAAAAAGGACATAAATGTTCACAGTTTTTCCAATTCATGAAAATATAAAGTGCTTTCAGGAATGTGCATTAATTTCTTCAACAAATGTTTACTGAGCACCCATTATATTCTGGCACTTTCATAGTCACTAGAGATGAATCAACAAAGAAAAATAATTGCCCTAGTGGAATGAGACAGGTAATTTTTTTAAATATCCAAATTAAGTAAATTACATATATATTAAACAAAACATAATAAATGGTAAGGAGAAAAATAAAGTTATAAGGCTTTGGAGTACTCAGACCAGTTAGGATTGCAATTTTAAACAGGGATAGGCAGGGAAGGCCACAGTATAAGTTATTACCTATGAGTCAAAGGTAAAGAGATGAAGCAAGCAATTTTCAAAGGGTTCTAGGTAGACAGAATGACAAATGCAGATACCGTATAGCAAAAGCATTTTTGATATGGCCTAGAAACACTAGGAAGACAATGTTCCTAGATCAGAGTGAACAGGGAAAAATAAAACTAATGGAAGGGTCAGGTAATTTATGGCAGTGTGGATCACAGTAGATTTAGATCATGGCAGAAGCAAATGGTCTTCAGCCAGCAGATGTGGCAGTAGCCTTGGGAATCTGTGGCTTCCAGATCAAAGTACAGGTAGCAGCTCCTCAGGCTATTTAGTTTGGAGGTTTGGTTTGGAGAGCTATCTTGCTGGAAGTTCAGCCTACTCCTTTAACTCCCTCCAAATTCCTTATGTTATAAAACTATTTTTAAAAATTCCCTCGATGCTAAAACAAGCTTAAGTGGATTCTTTTGTCTGCAACTAAGTACCTGGGTCAATACAACTCTAAAAATGGCAAGCCTATGGACTGCAGCCATGAAGTAAGCAGGGAAAAAAGCATTCCCATGTAGAACAAATCTATCTAGGCCTACTCAGAGAAACAAAATGCAAAGATCATGGGAGTTAGGCGGTGTGCTATTTTTATATAGTATGTGCTTATGTGTGTGTATTTCATTATTCCTAACAAATTACCATAAAGTTAAATGCTTAAAACAACTAAGTTTATCATCTTCCTCTTTTGGACATTAGAAGTCTGAAACAGGTCTCACTGGAGTCTCTAGAGGAGAACTCATTCCCTTGCCTTTTTCAGCTTTCAAAAGTTGTCCTCTTTCGTTAGCTCAAGCCGCTTTCCATCTTCAACACCAACAATGACTGTTGAAGTATTTCTCACACTTTATTATTCTGACATTAACACACCTACTCCCCTCTTTACATTCAAGGATTCATATGTTTACATGGTACCCACCTGGATAATCCAGGATAATCTCCCTATTTTAAAGTCAGTTGATAAAAACCTTAATCTCATCTGTTACCTTAATTCCCCTTTGTCATGTAAAATAATAAATTCACAAATTCCAGGGAAATAAATGGAACAAGGATGCAGCAAAATATCACACAGGTTTAGAAGTTTTAGCCCTTGAAAATATGTTTTTACAGGAAAAAAACCCCTAAGCTAAGGAGATTGTGTCATATTTTGTGAAGCAAACAATATTGGTTTTTTTTTTTCCCCTGAGTAAATTGAACCTTAAACATGTTTAAAAATCAATTGTAAATGTGTACCAAGATTGATTTGGATTAGTTAGAAATATATTATACTTTTGAACACAAAAACTAGAAGAGGGTTTAAATTAACAAATCTCAACATTTTTTATCTAAAGAGCACTAGAGCAAAAACAATTGGCTTAAAATAGCCAAGAACTGGCTTTGTTAGAGGAACAGAAAGGCAAAATATGAGCCAATGAATGATGCTCCGAACAGACTCCATTCCATCTGGATGCACTGACATTGCAGGTACAGAAGACTACAATTCCCAGCATGCCTTGAACCTAACTTCCTGGACTGAGGTTGGAGCGGGAGGCAACTGGGAGCTAGGGACAGAGTTAAGCAGCCATGGTTGGCTTAAAAACCAAACAAATTGTGGGCCTCCCCAGCGGCTCAGCGGTTGAGCGCTGGGTTGTGAAGCTGCCCGCAGCCTCTGCAGCGCCAGTTCGATCCCCAGGCGTTCAATCCCCGACCGCCAGGTGAGTGTCCCACATGGGGCGCAGACCTCTCCTGCCACCCGCTGCTCCCCTCAGCAGTGTACCTCGGTCCTTCTGCTTGCTCTGCTCCCCGCTCTGGCTCTGGTGAATTCGCTAACCCTCCCGCGCTTCTGACTGTACCCAGTGCTTGTATAAATAAATGAATAAATCTTAAAAAAAAAAAAAAAAAACCCAAACACATTGTGCTCTCACTCTTTTGCTTTTCCAGTTTTAACTTGCACCACTGTGTCTCGGTTCAGATAATGTAGCTGATAGGAAGTGTTAACCAATTAATTTCTCACTCTCTCTTTCCCCTCCCTCTAGCCATATCTTTCAATGACCATTTCAACAAGCATTTTGCATACAAAAATTATATAGCTAAAATGTATTTAACTGGTAATTAATGGATATCAGTAATTAAAAAGTAAAACTGGATGAGTGGCAATCAACCTCCAGGAAATTGACATAGTTTTATATATCTTTTAATTTCCTGCAAATGCTAACAGGATATTTAGCAAATAATTTATTGTATTCAATTGAATTTAACTATTACCTTTAAGAAATGCTCTGACATTTAAACATTAAACTCACATGAAGCTGCTGAATCCTATGGGAAAAAACAGGATTCAGCTGTTTATTTTAAATATTTCATTTTTCCTTATTAAATTCTCATACATTCAGGACCTAACTTTCTATCTAGCTCATTTTACAGCACTTTGCTTTTTACCTATTTTATAACTTGAATGTTTGTGCAGCCCTGTATGGAACAAGTATGTCAGTGCCATTTTTGTAATAGCATGTGCTTACATCCTGTCTATGTAGTGTACTGGTAATTTTCACATTTCAAATTTTCTTATTACATCAGTTATGGTGATTTATAATCTCCAATATTCCTATTGTAACTTGTATTAACAAAAAAATGATTAAAATTCCCTAAAGGCTCAGATAATGGCTAGCATTTGTAAGCAATAAAATATATTTAAATCCAGGGCCTCCCCTGTGGTGCAGCGGTTGAGCACTGGGTTGCGAAGCTGCCCGCAGCCTCTGCAGTGCCAGTTTGATCCCCGGCCACCAGGTGAAGGTCCCACATGGTGCGCAGACCTCTCCTGCCGCCCGCTGCTCCCCTCAGCAGTGTACTTCATCGGTCTGCCTGTACTTCATCGGTCTTCTGCTCTCCGCTCTGGCTCTGGTAAATTCTCTCATCCTCCCGCACTTCTGACTATACCTAGTGCTTGTATAAATAAATATATTTAAATCCAGGTATTTTAAGGTGTAACGCATACTTAATATGAGGTGGCAAATCAAAAACTATGTGTGGGGCCTCCCCTGGTGGTGCAGGTGGTTGAGTGCAGCGCTGTGAAGCTCTCCACAGCCTCTGCAGTGTGGGTTCGATCCTGGCTGGCCGGCGAGGGCCCCACATGGCGAGCAGACCTCTCCTGTCTTGCCTGCTGCTCCCCTCAGCAGTGTATTTCATCAGTCTGCCTGTTCTGTTCCCCACGGTCTTCGGTGAATCCTCTCACCCTCCTGCGCATCTGTCCTGTACCCCAGTTCTTGTATAAATAAATAAATAAATAAATCTTTTTTAAAAATCACTTAAAAAAAAAAAAACTATGTGTGACTCACTATACTGCTATATTCACTTTATTGCAGTTGTCTGAAACCAAATCCAAAATATCTGTAATCACCTTACCTCCATTTCTCTACATTTCAGTGGGTGTGGGAGGATGACTTTTGAGAAAGTCTTAATTTTATAGAGTTGAGGTGACTAAATGAATTCAAAGCTAGATATCCTGTAACTAGGATGGTTGGGTCAATATGTAGCTAGTAATTTTAAATCAACCATCAGAATTCTATGGATACACCCATTTCTAAGTCTCATTTGAAATTTCATCTTAAATTTCTTGGTCACTATTTTTCTTAATCCTCAATCACATAATATTAATTTGTCACCTAGGAGAAGTGAAATAATATTGCTAGGCCTCAGTTTTCTCACTCATCATATTTCTTTTATAGAGCTACATTCACTACATACTAAATTCCTCCTGCAATGTCTATTGCCTGTCAAGCACCTATTTAATGGTTATTACGTAGCTGAAATAACATCTTTTAAAGGGGCACTTTCTGTACTGGTCAGGAAAGAATGAGGAGAAGGAATCACAGAATGGTTCTCTACCAATTATGGTCCTAAACAGTCAATATGCAGAGTCCAAGATGGAAGGGAGTGAGATGGTGAGGGTCAAAGTTGACTGGATAGATCTCATCTTCTCTCTCTCTAAAGGTATTAATTCCATCCATTCTAGTTTCTGCACCTCTGCCATAGCAGCACTCTGTCTCCAGAGACCCTACTATAACTGTTATGCTGAGAGGTAAATCTTAGAATGTGACATCAATTCAGAATAATAGGGTTATAATCATTTATTGCCAATGCATTGATTACAGTCAGGAAGAACTGATTGTAGTAAATTTTCACTTCTTAATAAAAATACTTAAAAAAAACTTCTTAATAAAAATGTTTGCAAAATCAAAATTAAGCTGTTTTTAAGATGGTACTTTTTATTTGCACCATATATTTTGATAGTGCTGGAAACTGGCCAAAATCAAAAACTACTTTCTAGAGCTAAAATTAACATTCTTCCATGATCAAACAAACAAACAAACAAACAAACAAAAACCTGAATTTATTTGGCATAAAATTAAGGTAGACAAAATATTCACTAATTTTTGGCATTTTTGGTCACTTTGGCAACATAAGAGAGCACAGAATTAACACTGCTAAAGGTCTCTTATTTGGGTATTATAGGGTAAATGAATTAATCAGGCTTTTTGTGCCACTAACCTCTGTAGTTATCCCCTGCAGCCTTGATCATGTTGATGCAGAAGGCACAGGGAGCAGGGACACTTGGAGTATGGGTATGAGCATGCGTAAGTGTGCACACCTGAGCCTAAAGGCCAGCAATATAAGAATAGCTATGGGGTAGATGGCTATGGGAGGATGGCTGGTTACAAGAAGACATGGAGGGGTGGGAGACTCAGTTTCTTGCCTGTCTCCCAGCCACCATGCCCTCCCTCCCTCACCTGGCCCATGCCTGCCTCTTTGCATATTAGCTTCACTGCCTGCCATGCCTGTGTGTCTAGTTCTCTAACAACATTAAACCTGAAAAAGCCAATGAGTGCTCTGGGACTCTCCTTTATCCATCTGCCCAAATCAATAGTGGACCTGCCCTGTGCATGCTGGCACTAGAGGTATATACTCAAAAGAAATGAAATGAGGGACTCAGATATTTGTACCCCTATGTTCATAGCAAGATTGTTCACAATAACCAAAAAGTACAACCCAAGTGTCCACTGATTAATGAATGGGTAAACAAAATGTGGCATATACATATATTGGAATATTATTCAAAGTAAAAATTAAGTGAATTTCTGACACATTCTACAATAACTGTGAACCTCAAAGACATTATGTTAAGTGAAACAAGCCAGGCACAAAAAGATGAGGTACCCAGAACAGTCAAATTCACAGAGTTAAAAAGAACAGTGGTTACCATAGGGGCAGGGGGAGGGGGAGGAGCTATTTTTTAATGGATATAAAATTTCAATTTAGGATGACAAAAAAATTCTGGTGACAGTGATGATGGTCATACCCAGTATGAATATACTTATTCCAATGAACTGTAATGGCTGAAATGATAAAGCTTTAAATGATAAAGATTAAGTTTTAAAAGATCCTAGTAATCATTGTTTTCCAACTAAAAGATTTCACCATTTAGGTAAAGCACTGTCAAAAAGGTCTGAATTGTATTTATTTACCACTATAACATGTTCTCAATTAAAATTAATTCCACCTCTATTATTATACACATTACACATTGCTATTATTATATAATTGCTACAAATGCAATTAGAGTTAGATACATATTCTTGATATTCAAGTCTTCCGCAACATGCCAAACTATACAACCAAACATTAAATATTCAACTACAGTATCATCTGATAATTTAGGTGAGTCTATTTAAATAAACAAAGTCTGACTCTTTGCATGTAAGCTTAAGGAAAAGAACACTTCTCAAGGATTTCAAAATTGATATTCTAGAAATAAGGGACGCCCTGGTAGCTCAAGGGGTTAAGCACAGCACTATGAAGCTATCCATAGCCTCTGAAGCATGTGTTCGATCCCCAGCCAGGGAGCTACCCACATGGCACAGCAGACCTCTCCTGTCTTGCCCACTGCTCCCTTCAGCAGTGTATTTCAGTCAGTCTATCTGTTCTGTTCCCCACTCTGTCTCTGGTGAATCCTCTCACCCGCCCCTGCTGCACCTCTGGCCTGTACCCCAGTTCTGGTATGCATAAATAATCTTTTCTTAAAAATTTATATTCTAGAAATAAAAAATATGCCTTTTAATATTAGGTATTCCTATATTTTAGAGTAAAACTTATCTAATGCAGATACATAGGAATTTGTCACCTTTTCCCATTGTTCAACAGTGTTTGTTGATTAAAATATGCGAGTTATGTTAATAGCTGATAATCTTAAAATTTCAAATTTGCTAAGATTTCTATTAGTTCGTGTATGTGTATTAACAAGCACAAATCAATGTTCTGATTTCTTTTAAAATTTCTGATGCTCTGTATATTTTGAGACATTTTCATTTGTCTTCAAAAAAGAAAAGTAAGTGTTACCTTCAGCAAATTATACTCATTCTCTTAAGTAATTTGCCTTAAAAGCATCACCAAGTAAACAGACGAGACAAGACTTTATAAATTGATGACACTGTCTTGTTTTCTTTTGGGCTTGAAATTAAAGGCCTTTTCTACTTGAAAGGTTGTTTTAAGTATTAAGTGAGTGTCCTCATTTGATATAAGACTTTTGACATTTCATTAGATGGTCTTTCACATTTTCAGATGACCAAGGACTCACAATTCTGACTTAGTAATAAGTAAATGCCATCACAATAGTTGCATTATCTCAGGATATGACATTATAAAAATGTAGTGTTTCTTAAAGTTGCCAAACCACATGATACAAAATAACTCAAATTAATCAAAGACATGTCTGTTAGCCTTACTGTAGAGTGGATCCTGCACACAGCTCAATGTGTGTATTAGTAATCAAAACCACACAAATTGAGGCAATAGCAAATAACAAATAGTCATACGCTAACAAATACCTCCCAAGTGCAAGAATGTCTTTCAGAGGTACACACAAAAGATGCAAAGATTTCCTCACTTATTTTTCAATGTCTGATGACAAAAACAAGAAAAAGACTAGGCTTTAGCATCGGGTTAATAGCCATCATGTAGATAATTATTAGCCTGGCAAGCAAGAGTTGAATTACTATTCTTCCTATAATAAGTTAATGTAACACAAAATATTCCTGATTATGAATGAGTACGATGCCATGGTTTGCAAGAGAACAAGTGGAAAAATGAAGGGCCATGAGGCCTAAGAGGCAGTGGGTACATTACATTTTTTAAAAACATGGAAATACAATTTTATAAAGAGAGATTTACACATTGTTTCATACTCTAGAAATAATGGTCATTCAAATAACAACTAATTTTCATCACATATAATTTGCACGTTATTCACTGAAATAGCAGTCAAAAGACCTGGTAAGTTGGGACTCATATTTTTCTTCTTTAAAAATATTCTAGGGCCTCGCCTGGTGGCGCAGGTGATTGAGCACTGCATTGTGAAGCTGTCCGCAGCCTCTGCAGCGCTGGTTCGATCCTGGCTGGCAGGCGAGGATCCCACATGGCACAGCAGACCTCTCCTGTCAGGCTCCCTGTTCCCCTCAGCAATGTATTTCGTCGTCTGCCTGTTCTGTCCCGTGCTCTGTCTCTGGTGAATCCTCTCACCTTCCCGTGCATCTGGCCTGTACCCAGGTTCTTGTATAAATAAATAAATCTTTAAAAAATAATAATAAAATAAAAATAAAAATATTCTAGCTTTGACTGTTTTTAATTGAGAAGAATCAATTGTAATTACACCTAACCAAAGCCAATGGTTTCACAAAGCTTTAGGTTCTCTAACCTAAATCCACTAGGAAATACACTGGCATTGTCCTAATGAAAGCCTGCAGTACAACAGTTCATCCTTCCCACTCATGGGAATAAGCAGCCAGATAGATCACTTCAATAGCAAAGATAAAAGATGAGATAGCAAGTTGTTTGCCATGGCAACAACTTTTAAAATTCTAAACAGATCACTTTCTCCTATTTAAATATAAATGTGGTCGAAAGCAGCTGCTACAATGACTGACAAGTTCTCAATCAAAATCCATTACCATGAGGTTTTCCGACTTAGAGTGCATAACAATATCTGCTTCAGGTCAGAAACAGAAGCTTAAAATGTATCATTCCAAACTCTCTTTCAGTTTCAGGTAAAATTGCACTGCTGGAGTCTAATCTTAATTATGTGTTGAATAAAAGTGTACTTTAGTTTTATTTCAGAGAATTAGTACAGAAAAATATCCCAGAGATACATCTGTTGTGCCATTTTAAGTTTGGGTTTCTAATGCTGGATCTCTTGAGAGCTATTTTAAATCCTCCAATATTGGCCAAAATGTATTTAGTGGCCTGTAGAAATGGGCAGTAAAAAGACAGTATCTTCTTATTAGTTCTTGTAAGGTTCCCAAGGGAATGTAATCTGAAACTAAATTTTTAAGACTTCTCTATCAATAATGCAGGTATATATACACTAAATGCCATCATTATATTTGAAAGAACATTTGATAGAAAGTATGAAATATGAAGTACCTAAAAATGAACCTAAACTTGAGGTTAAAAAAAACAAACAACTAATTTGATATTTAACTTCAAATTAAATGGAGAACATATTTGTAATTTTTCCAGTATAATTCAGATCATTTTGATTTCTCAACATTTTATTAATCACCAACTACATGTTGACATGTGAGTCAAAAGGTCTGTCCCTAAGCATCCAAGCATTTAGTAAACTTATATAGATCTAGAATTTCCTTTTAAATATATTACTATCCTATGATTTCTGATATTTAATTACCAAAATAAAAGCATGAAAATAAACAAAACAAGTAACTCCAAGTTATCATTTATCTTCACCAAAATATAGGAAGGATATAATCTCTAAACATAGAACTATCTTTTGACTGGAATAAATGTTGAAAAGCTGGGTATAGTTTGCTTTTGTAAAAGGTATTTACATATAAACTTCCTTAAGCACATGCACAAGGAAATCTAATATTCTTCTGTCTTTTCAAAAGAAAACATGGAAGTCGATTTGCATAATTTGTTTACTGTACCTTCCCAAGTAAACTCACAAACTGACCTTTCCTTTCTTCCACCTCCACGGATGCTGGTGAATTTGTCAGACTGCGTCTCGCCCACATATATAGAAGGCACAAGTATATTAAACTCCTTTCTGTCTTTTTCTCTTTCCAGTCTCTCTGATACTTGTTGATTATTTCCCAGCACGTAAGAACCCAGAGTGGTATGGGATAATTTCCTTTGAGCCCTGAAAACATGTAAAATCATTTCTCTACAAAAGAGCTTAAGTACTCCAGGAAAGAATAAATTAAATGTAAGGCTCATATGTATAAACATGTGGGTATGCCAACAAAATCAACCTTAAATGCTACAGATAAGAACTTCTAGGAGATTGTCAGGATCTAGCCAGTTCTAGAGCTACAAAGTGAAGAATAAAATTCTGTACTCAGTCTCAAGAAGTTGATGGCAGTCAATTTTGAGACAACCTACGTAAAAGAAAATGCCAACAGGTAGGATGAGTTGTTCCAAGTCTTGTATGAACAGCTGGACTAACTCATTGACTGGCTAGTCCTGCCCACTGGAGGATAAAAGTTAGGTGTCTAGGAAAGCTAGGAGTTGGAATGGAAACCTGTGTATGCCTGGGCATAGCCCAACCCAGAATAAGCTGTGATGCTGCTCTCCTCATTCCTGAACTTACCCTTTAAATATCTCCTCCTAACTCCCTTCAAGTGTTAGGGGGAAAGGATGTCCTGAGATAATCTCATACAGGCTTTGTGGACTCCACCCCCACTCCAGACTAAAGCCATCAGGACATTGGGAAAGACAAATCCCATCACCACCAAGGGGAGGGTGGCTGGGACCTGAGGGTGGAGTTGGGCAGCCAGGTTGGATATAAAAACCAAACACGTGGGCCTTGCTCGCTCTCTGGCTCGCAATAGCTCGCCTCCTGGTTTCACCGCTCCTGGCTGGCGGCCAACTCTGAGAGCGCCATTTTGGGATTCCTGATCTGCGGATCGGGTAGGACTCATTTAAAACTTTGTCTCCCACTTTTCTCCCAGAGCTGTACATTTCCTCATTTCCCCTTCCCTTATAAATAAACCTTTTATTAACCTTTCACGTGTGCCTGCAGTAGAGCATTGATAAGTCCTTTTAAGCGCGCGGGTGAGGACCCACAGTCAGGCACCCCGTTTTGTATCGGGGTTGCTCTACAACACAAGGAGTGAACTATATTCTCTTCACACACTGGCCCCCTCATGCATGAGTCTCTCTAATAAAGCCTTTCCTGTCCAACTACAACTAGTACTCTCTAGTGAATTTTTTCCCAAGCTTTCAGGTTGGGGCCTGTAACAATTTGACACCTTGGATAATCAACCACTCATCCCATAATCAATTCAAACAATTGTAAGAAGACCAAAGGCATTGGATTCCTAAGATACCAAAGAAGACTGTAAGAGTTTGGAATCCACTTATAGGAAAGATGCACTTGAGACTGTAGAACTAAGATGTGAAGACTACAGATTTGAATTCTAAGATTGCTCGGCAAATGCTAAGGTGTCACAAAGCTCTTTTGGATTAAGGGAGAGTTAAATGATTCTCAAAACCCAAAGACTTTTATGGATCCAAGTAATTATATGTTTTAACATCAAGAAGAAAACTAGGTTTAAGTAGAACAACTTCAGTTTTTATTTTTTTTTCAATTTTATTTTCAACTTCAGTTTTTAAATGAACTTTTTTTTTAAATGAACTTTCCTAAGGTATAATTTACACATAATAAAATAATACTAATCTCAAGTGTACAATATGATGAGTTTTGAAAAAAAAAAAAAAAAGATAGAAGATATCTCCACCTCAAGAAGCTTCCTTAGCCTTCCCTGAAGTCAACTTCCCATCCCTGGCCTCAGGCCAAGGCCAAAAACCAATAATGTGCTATCATTACAGATTAGTTTTGCCCTTTCTAGAATTCACATTTATTCCCTATTAATAATTCTGTGGCTCAGGGAAATTAAGCAGCATGTACAATTTCACACAACCTTAAGATTTGAATTCAGAATATGAAATCAGGTCTGTCTGATGCCAAACTAATATTAAGTAATACTACAGGATTTGGGTCTTGCTCATTTTCTGCATCTTGAACTGGATGGGTGGCACCCAAGTAATAGGAAGAGCCACTTTGAATAATTATCTCGATCATTAGTTAAAGGCAACAAAGAGTCACAGAGTATCTCCCCAAATATGTATTAACTACAAAGGGAAAGATAGCAGCTTTACAGTGAAGAAAACTAGCAGAAATCACCTTAACCAAGAGAGCAAGGCCAAACCACTAATAAATAAGACATTGAATTCATGGATCACATTATAAAAAAGGAATTATTTCTATGGTATTCTTGTTAAATATGCATAACTTTAGTCTAATCATGAGAAAACACTGAGCAATCCCAAACAGAGGTTCACAAGTTAAAGAAAGTCTAAGGAACTATTTTCAGACTATAGGAGAATAAAGATGAAATAATAACTAAGTCCAATGTTGGATTCTGAACTGGATTCTGATGAGAAAAAAAGGTATTAATGGAAAAATGAGTGAAATTCAAATAAGGTTTTTAGTTTAGTTAATAGAATTGTACCAATGTTAGTTTCCTAGTTTTAATAACTGGCTAATGGCTACGCAAATATTAACACTGTATGAAGCTGGTAAAGAATATATGAAAATAATACAATTTAAAATTTCTGGATGTCTGAAATTAACTCAAAATAAGTTTTAAAAGAGTCCTAGAATATTTTCCTGCAACTCTAACATATTTCATAATCTTCAATAATGAATGCATATAAACCAAATCTGTAGTAAAAATACACATGGCCAATTTTCCCTTAATTCATATCAGTATTTATTAAACAGATTACACAAATTAATATAGAATATTGTGACTGCTTTCAAGCTACTTATAATTTAATAAATGAGCCATGACAAATACAAAAAGTTAAGTTAGTTTAAAATATAAAAGTTATTATTCTACAATAGAATTTTCCCTGGAATACTTCAGACAGACCACTAAATATTAAATACTCTCCATGCACAAAAACTCTACAAGTTCTTGATAAAAATGTGATATCCCATGAAATAAAATTTGAAAATCCTAACCAAACACAGTATGTATGATAGGTATGCATTGTAGGAACATTGTTTTGTCTATAGAGAACAAAACAGCACCCCCTGTCTGAGGTGAAATGTGAAATGCAAAATGCTAATTTCCCTACTATAAGAATGAAGTTGTAAGATTGATATTTGGACTCAAATATCCAATCTTCACAGCTCGTGTCAGGTCTAAGGGTAGACCTCTGACCTGAGCTGAGTCCATGGTAAAAGTCCACTCCAGGTCTAATTTATATATTAAGTAGTTTGATTTAAAACAAATAGAAAAAATTATGAATGGGAGGGAGACTGTAACTTTTAATGAAAAAACTGGAAGGATACTAGAGTAGCTTGTACCTCTGCAGAACACAATGAACAAATTGTTAAAAAAAAATAAATAAAAGGGGAGTTCTGCAGACCTTAATAGCATACATTTACAGGTCTTCCCTCTTAGATCCCACTATCTCTATATCAAGCCACAACTTAATTTGTTTCAGGTAGGCAGAAATGTTATCTGTCTTTTCCACCACTGTATTAAAACAATGTTTTATCATATAATAGGCCCTCAATAAAAATTTGCTGACTAAAAAAAAAAAGGGAATTCCCAGGCTAGAAAATGCAATTGGCCTAGTTTATTTTAGGTATATACACCTTGAAGAATCAGCTGGCTAAAGATCACTTGAAGCTATTTTGGAATGCTTTCCATTAAAGAGAATTTGTAGATGATGCTAAATGGCACTTATTGGATATGTAAATATTAAAATATTTGATCTGTAAAATTATTCTATAACAGTAAAGAAATGCATTTTATGTATATTTTGAGGCCTTTAAATTTGCATATTTTCATGATCCTTTAATTACTTGTATAATTTCCCAATTTTTTCTCTTAAATAATAGGCAAAAGATATGTGTGAACCAAAATAACTTAAGTAGATTTATTCATTCAGTTTTTTGGTTCATAACTGACCTATATTTCTTTTAGGTGCTACTCAACATAGATTTCTTACACAACAAGTTATTTTACTCATATTTATTTGCATTAATATATTATTAATTGTGGGGCCTCCCCGGTGGCGCAGTGGGTTGAGTGCAGTGCTGTGAAGCTGTCCACAGCCTCTGCAGCTTGAGTTCAATCCCCAGCCAGCCAGGGAGCAACCCACATGGTGCAGCAGACCTTTCCTGGCTCGCCCACTGCTCCTCTCAGCAGTGTACTTCGGTCTATCTGCCTGTTCTGTTCCCTGCTCTGTCACTGGTGTATCCTCTCACCTCCCACGCCTCTGGCCTGTACCCCAGTTCTTGTAATCATAAATAAATAAATCTTAAATATATATATATTATTAATTGCAAAATGTACAATGGTAGAATAACCTAACAAGATTTAATCATTCTGCAATAAAATGTTAAAGTTGTCTATGTAACTAAGTACTCTTAATTAAAATATATTATTCAATCTTCTCAGTAAACAAGTTTAATCTCATTGTTACAGCTAAAAATCAGAACTAAGCAAAGAATAATTCTTCAAATTATGTTTATAAATTTATAAAATTCACTTCTCTAGTTCATATGATAATTTCGAATTTTGGTGCTATCTGTAAAGTATCTATTTGTTTACAATAAGTGTTATAAAATAAAAGTCTAGTCTTCAGAAAACTATAAAATCATTCCAATCTTCAAACTGAGAAAAATTACATGAAAATAGGTAAAAAGGAAGATTAGCAGCTGCAACACCCCTCAACCTGCACATCTTCATATATCACATGAGCAACTGTTTATAAAGCTACTTCCCCTAAGTTTTAAATAGAGAAAAGGACTCTTAGACAAATTTAAACATTTGCTTCAGAAAGGAAAGGCACAGAAGGAAAATTTATCCTTAAAAAAAATTCCTACTCATGCCTCAATCGCTGGTGAATCCTCTCATCCCCTGGCCCCTCCCGCCACCCCACACCCAGCCTAGATCCCATTTCTTGCACGCATAAATAAAATAAAATCTTTAAAAAAAAATCCTAATTGAGGTTTCAGAGGACCTTAACTTTGTAACTAGGTACAAAATGAAGAAATAAAAGTTTCAACCTAAAAGGCAATTTTAAACCCAAAGCAGGCTCTTAAAAGATTACCTCTGTAAGTAAGTCAAAATAAATTTGTTGTAAGTCAACGAAGAAAAATACCCCTTTATAGGATTTTGAAGCACAAAAATGTGAAATCAAATTGCTTCAGATCCTGATTGACCTTGTAAACTTTTCAGTTTCTCTTGTTTCCATTTCCTCATCTGCAAACACCTCATAGGTCTGTAGTAAATATCAATGTACATGAAAAGGGCTTGGATCTGTGATTGGCACATGGTGTTCAATACAGTCTAGTGATATTTTTTTCCAGTCAGCAAATACAAGGGAATATTTTACATTACATATAGACACTGTCGTAGCATTTTTCTAAGAACCAATTAGTTGTCGCTATATAAAATTTAGACATGGATTAACAATATAAGAACACTAAACTAAAAAAATAATCCTCATATGAAGTGACTCTAAGAAGCACCTTACTCTCAACTCTAATTTTTCAAATAAAATTGATGAACTGACACTACTAGAAACTGAAGCAATGTATACAAATGACTGTTTATCGTAGCTTTGTAATACTAAAAATACAGAAAAACTAAAAATACAGATCTCTAAAAACAGATGATTGCTTAATATTGTACTGAACAGAAATAAATGTCACTGTAACAGGGTGGTCCCCAGGAAAGGGGGAGGTTCCAGGTTCCCTGCCCCACCCAAATGGAGGATGGAACTGAGCAGGGAGAGAAGAAGCTGCAGAGGAGACTGAGGAAGGAAGGAAGCAGGATGGAGCCAGAAGGAGACCTGGAGGAGGCACATGGAACCTAGAGACACGTGAAGAAACTGTGCTTGCCTTTTGGTCGTGGACTGGGTGACACAGATGTGGGTGAGACCCGTGGGGAGGTAACAGTGGCAACTTTTATCTTGATTTTGATTTTGCTCTTTTCCTTCCAGGTTTGTCTGGTTGTTTCTGACCCTTTTCTGTGGGTACCCACTGGAAGGTGCTTTAGACTTGTGGCAGGCTTTGGGGCCTTGCTCTGGGCCAGTCCCATTTGGATGGACTTTTACCCACGAGGGGACGGGTAACTTTGGGTGCTTGATTTAGAAACTAAATTCTTTGCCTTTCCTGTATTGTTTCCTAATTGTATTAAAGTTCCTTCCCATTAAAGTCTCATATGTTTTGTGTTGATGCGGCTGTGTTGATGCGGCGGATGGCAAACCTATTTAGAGCAGGCAGGTTTGCAGGGTCTGGGGTGCCCCTCTCCCTGCCCTGTAACATCACCACCACAACCACCATGGCTAACAATTTCGGAACAGGTAAGTTCCAGAGAATGTTCTAAATATAATTTAATATACCACTCTATAAGTAAAATAATTTTATTTTCTCCATCTTATTGATGAAGTGACAAAATATATTACCCCAAATCAAGTAGTTAGAGTGAAGAATCAAGATTTGAGCCCATCTAGTTCTTAATCATTGTATGCATCTAATATTGTAAAAAATTAGCTTACTATGTTGACTGGATTGGGCTCTATCTTCAATGAATGTGGGATGATTTTTGCTTGCTTTTAATCTTTGCTTGCAACATCTATTCCAAATGTTCACTCAAACCAAAGAGAGACCATTAATATTTGTATGTTTTTCATAGAACTTTCATGTAGCCAACAAAGGTTATAACAATCTTTAAGTCAATGGTTCTTAAGCTTAGTTGAAAATTGAAATCATCTGGAAAACTTTTGAAAACATTCCAATGCCCAAGCCTCAAACCCAGAGCTCTGATTGGGGAGGCACCCTCATCCTAGTGCAATTAAATCAGGATCTGAGAATGGGATTCAGGCATAATTTTTTTTTTTAATTCTCCATGTAATTTTAGGTGGAAATGTTACAGGGCATAATTTCCATAAAAAGAGGTGAAGGTTCCCTGCCCCACCTGATGAAGGATAGAGCTGAGTGGTAAGAAGGAGACTTGGAGGAAACAAGCACAGCAGACTTAAGGAGAGCGGTCTTGCTTCTGGGTTTTGGACTTCCACCAGGGACTTGGGGAACATGGAAGAAAGTGAGTATTGTGGAGACATGTAGAGACACTTAGAAGAGATGTGCGTGAGAAACCTATAGAGAAGATAATGGCGCTGCTTTAGGTAATCCTGTTTGGCTGGGCATTTACCCACAAGGAGATGGGTAACTTTGGCTGTTTCATTGGAAAACTATTAACCTTTCTTCCCTTGTCTCTCTATACACACAACCATATTAATGTTCTTTCACACTAAGAAAATGCTTTGTCTTTATGCGGCAGATGATAGAACCTAATAACAGTGTGCAAGTTTTGACATTCTGCACACTAGCAGAAACAGGGTTGAGACCCGCAACTTTAAAAATTCCCAAATGAAAGCAAAGCCTCCAAAATCACTGAACATATGGGATAAAAATCCATGATCCATTAATCTATATGCTAACACCACAGTATTTTTAATAAGAACCTGAAAACAAGCATAATTCAGCTTCAAAGAAAACATTTCAAAAGCTTATCTGTAACTTGCTGTTCTGATCTTGAAACACATTTTACCAAAGAAGTGAAGTTACAAATGGTGGAAAGGTCAGATTCCCAGGCCACTTCACAAAAACGTATTTTACCTGAGAATTATAAGTTGCAATGACAATGACACCATGCTATTTTAGTTTTTTAAAAAAGCCTAACGGAAAATATTTTAGAGTTTGAATTTCAATGTCAGGAAACTTCTCAGTTGCTCAGGTAGCAAGATAGTCTCTTCTTTATCTCACACCCTTATCTAGCATAAGAAAGGATCCCAGCAACCAACTGGGGAGTTTGTAGCTAAGTACTGCTAGTACTTATGAAGTCTCTGCCCTGCTTCTAAAATAAGGCACAGATAAGTGATTGGAGGAAAAGTCTACGATCTTAAAGGCACGTAAAATAATGTCATGGGGGCCTCCCCAGTTGGCGCAGCAGTTGAGCACTGGGGCAGCCTCTGCAGTGCTGGTTCAATCCCCGGCTGCTCCCCAGCCACCAGAGGGTCCCACATGGTGCGCAGACCTCTCCTGCCGCCCGCTGCTCCCCTCAGCAGTGTGCTTCGGTCCTTCTGCCTGCTCTGCTCCCCGCTCTGGTGAATTCTCTCACCCTCCTGTGCTTCTGATTGTACCAGTGCTTGTATAATAAATAAATAAATCTTTAAAAAAAAAAAAAAACGACACAAAAACCTTACAAAAAAATAAATAATGTCATGGGATTAATGAGGAAAACTAGGGGGGAAAAAAGTAGAAAAAAAAAGTTTTTCCCCTCAATTAATGAGAAATAGATGTTACCTCCAAAAGGACACACATAAGTCAAGAAGTCATCTATTTGATACAACTTTACTTATGTGGAATTCAGAAAAAAGAAGAAATTGAATTTTTTACCCCCCTTTTTAGCAAAAATCCAGTTTTCTGTATTACTAAGTTGAATGGTGCTAATGATTTCACACTTATGTCAATATACAAATAAGAGAGTAAAATTTGTATATAACTTATTTTTAATTATCGAGATTAAATTTCCAAATATGTTTTTTTTAACATTTTATATCTTAAAATCTAGCATGAAATTAAAAAAAAAAAACAGACATTTAGACAGTGTACAGAAACAGAGGAGGTAGTGTTATAGGACAGGGAGAGGGGCAGCCCAAACCCCGCAAACCTGCCTATTCTATGTAGGGTTCTGCCATCCGCCGCATCAACACAAAACATATGAGACTTTAATGGGAAGGAACTTTAACAAAACTAGGAAACAATACAGGTAAGGCAAAGAGTCTAGTTTCTAAATGAAGCACCCAAAGTTACCCATCCCCTCGTGGGTAAAAGTCCATCCATATGGGAATGGCGCAGAGCAAGGCCCCAAAACCTGCCACAAGTCTAAAGCATCTTCCAGTGGGGACCCACAGAAAAGGGTCAGAAACAACCAGATAAGCCCGGAAGGAAAAGAGCAAAATCAACATCAAGATAAAAGCTGCCACTGTTACCTCCCCACGGGTCTCACCCACATCTGTGTCACCCCGTCCACGACCAAAAGACAAGCGCAGTTTCTTCACGTGTCTCCTGGCTCCATCCTGCTTCCTTCCCCAGTCTCTTCTGCAGCTTCTTCTCTCCCTGCTCAGCTCCACCCTCTCATGGGTGGGGCAGGGAACCTGGAACTTCCCCCTTTCCTGGGGACCACCCTGTTACAGTAGAAGAAGCACTAATTCAATGGTTAGACAAACAGTTAATCTAAACATGACCTGAGTCAAAAACCACACAAACCCCTGTTGTGTTTTTGCCATGATTTCAAAATCCCTGCTTGCTAGCAAATACATTCATCTGTTTTGGATATCCTGCAAAGCACTTACATCTCCATGAGTAACTCCCACAGAAAGAAATACAGTGAAATGGTTGTGTACTAGTGAACCAGTTAAAATGCCAACTGAAAAATAAAACAAAACCAGAAACTTATTTGCAGGTTAAATAAAGAAGTAAAATGACAGACATAAATTTAGAACATTTCAAGTTTTAGCTCATTTCTTACTGCCAAGATCCTTAAAGGTTAAAAAATAAAACAGATGAATAAATAATTAGGTAAATTCTCAGTAATATGCTCTCAACAAATAAACCAATATAATTTGCTATGATCTTTATTTCAAAAGGAAAACAGAAGGTCTCTACTGTACTTTAGGTCTTGTGCCTTAAATCACTAAAGAATGGGATTCATTCTATTATCTTTTCAATAACTGAATTAAAGGTTAGTAAGACATTTATACTGTTAAAAACAGCCTCAAAACATTATGTATCTAAAAGCAAACAGGCAAATGATGAGATTACCCTCCAAATCTTTTCTGATAGTAGAAGATATCACACAGACCTTCTATTTCATTACTTACTCATCAGATCCCTTTCTAAACAATGCCTTCCCTGAAGATGAAAATAGTTCTATATCCCTCACTTTGATGTTATTTATTTTAGTATCTTAAAAACATGAAGAATATGTAATTCAAGTCCAACAGTATTCAGAGTCATCTGACCAAGTGGTTAGATTTTAACAAGTGACTAGAAATTTTAATCATCTAAGTAATTAATTTAAATATACTAATGCCAAAGCAACCCCCACCAATCTCCCAAATCAATTAAATCAGAATCTCCAAAAGTCCACACACTGGGAATTATTTTTAAACTCTTCAAACTGATTCTAATGTGCAGCTGGGATTAAGAGTCACTGGTCTAGCCAAGGCGTTGCTAGACTTCCAAAGGATAAAAAACTAAAAATATGCTCAATGGTGCTCTAATGTCACAGCCAGAAGAGGGCAGCAAAGGAACTATTCTAGCAAGGAACTATTCTGGAAAGACAAGTATGTAAAAATAAGCAGCTGCCCTCAAGACCCCACTGAGATTCAAGTGTTCTGGGAGAAATGCCATGCCTCAAGTGGGAAGTAATGAATGGGAACCAAGCAGAGATAAGCCAGCAAACAGGCAGTGAGAGACTAAGATTAGAGTCACTAGGAAGCACAAAGGTAATTCTCCAAAATAGGGAGGTAGAGGCTGGAAGTTTCTGGAAATCTCCTACTTCAACAACAACAATCCCAGCTGAACCATATAGTAAAGTAATGTAAATCTTAAGGTGTTTAAGAATACACAAAATAGATTAATGTTATAACTTAAAAGTCTTATACAGTAAAAATAAAGAACAATCTGAACTACTAGAGTGACTGACTCACAATAAAGAATAGATTCAAATTCTAAAATCAAAACTACAGAACTTACTACCTTAGCAATGGGTATGTGACTTCATATACCCCTTCCAGGGGATGATTAGGAAAAAAAAAACTAGAAGTTAAAATTCATGTACTTATTTTACATATTTATTTTATATATATATTTATATATAGGCAAAGTTTATAAAGAACTCTTTTTTAATATTTAATTTCTATTGAGAAATTCATTATCAATATGACCCAATTCACATCAAATATGATAAATTTACGAAGACAAGATTTTTGATCTTTAACTTTTATAAGACTGAAATGCAAATCTTATACAGTTCAAAAATTAATATCCATTTACAGTACTACCACAATCTAAAGTTTTCTTTCTTCCTTTTTTTTTTAATTGAGGTAACACTGGTTTACAACACTGAACAAGCTTTAGTGATACAGCTTCACACATCAATACCACACCTTAAGTCTAACTACCATCAACCACCATCCTATAGCCACCCCTATTCTATCCTTTCACTCCCAGCTCCCTTTTCTTCTAGTAACCACTATTCTGTCAAATTCTAAGTGTTTTTTTAAGTTTGGTTTGTTTCCTTACATTCCATATATCAATGAAATCATGTTATTTGTATTTTTCTTTCTGACTTAATTCCATTCAGCATATCTTCAAGGATTATCCATGCTGCCCAAATGGCAAGATTTCATTTCTTTAATAGAGGAATAGTATTCCATTGTGTGTGTGAGAGAGACATCTTTATATATGCCACATCTTTATCCATTCATCCACCAACAGGCACTTAGTTGTTTCCATACCTTGGCTAATATAATATAATGCTGCAGTGAACACAAGGTATGTTAGTGTTCTAATATTTTTCAGATAGAAACTTAGAAATGAAATTGCTGGATCATACAGTTGTTCGATTTAATTTGGGGGGAATCTCCAAATTGTTTTCCATTGTGGGTGGACCAATTTCTATCTGCACCAAGAATGTATAGGGGTTTCTTTTCCTCCCCACCCTTGCCAACACTTGTTTCTTGTATTTTTTATAGAAGCCATATCTCTCTTATTTTACAGACTAATTCCTCTTTACAACAGTCATAAGAAAACTAAGAGCTTTTAAGAGTTTTCTGAATCTTCCCTGTGCTTATTTTCTAGTCATTCTAATTTACTTCTTTATAATATATCTCAAACTATTAATACCCTTCCTATTAGTCACATTAACAATAAAAACAAATTCAACTCAATAATTATACCTTTAACATCTAGACTGCCATTGAACCGTCACTTGTTTAACATTAAGAAACTATAAAGAAAGCAATTAATGAAGAGTCTTTTTAGAGATATTTTAGGTCTAAAATTTAATGAATACAATTTCTCTGACCAAAAAAACACACAAAAATATTCAAACTGTCTCAGAACTTTTTAAGCTAACAATTTCTCTTTATTCAGAAATAAATACAGCAAAATAATCCTTTTCTATGGCACTACCTTTTTCTAGGGTGTAGAAGAGAATCACAACCTAGGAAAAGAAGAAATCAATTATCAGATGGTCATGCTAATTCACTTGGCATGCTAATCATGCTAATCATCCATGCTAATATGGATGCCTAGCTGACCACAGCATCCAGGTAAGCTTAATATCCTAAATCATCATGTGTGTACAAATACCGTATTTTATTTTATTTATTTTTATTTATTTATTTATTTTTAAGGAGAGAAAGTACATTGAAGTTTATTTATTTATTTATTTGAGCACTGGGTACAGTCAGACACGCGGGAGGGTGAGAGGATTCACCAGAGCCAGAGCGGGGAGCACAGCAGGCAGAAGGACCGAAGTACACTGCTGAGGGGAGCAGCGGGTGGCAGGAGAGGTCAGCGCGCCATCGCCATGTAGGACCCTCCTCCGGTGGCCAGGGAGCAGCCGGGGATTGAACCGGCGCTGCAGAGGCTGCGGGCAGCTTCGCAACCCAGCGCTCAACCACTGCACCACCGGGGAGGCCCAAATACCGTATTTTATAACTGCATTAATTCAAGCTGTAGTGCCCTAAAATTTAGTCAAGAGAAACCTCAATTCTATGTTGTGGTTGTTTGAAATGTGTGCAGTTAAGTTTACTGCTTTTGTAATTCCACAATAAAATTTCACATTCTGAATTGTTTAAATTTCTAGAAAGAACCATGTTTAATTCATCTTGTATCTCAAAATTTAGCACAATGCCACTTGTGATAGTACATATGGCCACTAATGAGTTCTTTTCCCTTTTCTTATCTTTTCATTGTGATGTGAGTAATACATACAATATAGTGCACAAAACTAAATGTATAGAACATTTATAGAGAATTCATAATATCCAAAAGATGGCAGCAACCCAGAAGCTCCTCAGTGGATAAATGGATGAACAAATAGTGGTATATACAGTGAGGCATCACTTAATGACTGAGGTACATTCTGGAAAATGCATTGTTAAATGTGTGAACATCACAGAGTATAATTTCATAAACCTAGCTGCTACCGTGTACCTCATGGCAAGGCTGTGTATCTACTGGGATCATAACTACATGTATAACATTGTTGACTAAAATGTCATTGACACTTAACTGTATCCATCACAACTTGGATGAACTTTGAAAACACTACAGTGAGTGAAAGCATATTGTAAGAAAGGAAGCATATTGTATGATTTCTTTTATAAGACATTTAAAATGGGCAAAATCAGAAACAAAAATTAATTGCAAATGAACTGGGTATTGGGGAGAGTGGTCACCCAAAGGATATGGGATGTTTTCAAGGAGTGATTAAAACATCTAGAACTAAACACAACTGCTAGTGGCACATTATGAATACACCAAATACCACTGAATGGTACATTTAAAATGATTAATTGAATTTTATGTGATTTTTCACTTTGATAAAAAAATATTTTGAAAAATCAGATGTGCAATTTAAAGAGTCATAAAATTAACACCTGCGTAACCCACCACCAAAATGGGAAAGAGAACTCTTCCAGTACCACAGAAACCTTTTATGTGTTCCTTCCCCACCCGCTTTTCTCCACAGAGAACTATTAAGATATTTAGTAATCATTTCCTAGCTTTTCTTTATAGCTTTACCATCTACATACTTAACCTTAAACAACATTACAATTTCACCATACTGTATGAATTGTTTTACCTTGCTTTCTTACACTCAACAGTTTATTTTTGAGCTCCATTTACATTACTGGCTATACCCTTAGTTCATTTTATTACTTGCACAGTTGACAAAGATTTGTTTTTAATCAAGATTTTATGCGTTTAAGTTATCTCTATGTCTTTTCACAGCTTGATAGTTTCTTTTTACTGCTGGGTAATAGTCCACAGCATATGTGTACCACAGTTTGTTTACCACTCACCTACTAGGGACACCTTGCTTGTTTCCATGTTTTGTTAATTATAAATAAAATTGTTATAAACATTCATGTGCAGATTTTCATGTGAACATAATCTTTTGGGTAAATACTAAATAAGTGCAACTGCTAGATCATATAATAATAGAATGTTTAGCTTTGTAAGAAAATGCAGAAGTACCCTTCAAAATGGCTATACCGTTTTTGCATCCCTACCAACAATAAAAAGAGCTGCTATTGCTCCACATCCTTGCCAGCATTTGATGTTATCAATGCTTTTGATTTTTCACCATTCTTATAGGTGTATAGTAGTATCTCATTGTTTTAATATCTTCTTTGTTGAGGTAGCATTCAAATATTTTGCTGTTTTGTATTGTTCATTTTTTTGCTGCTGAGTTTCAAGGATCCTTTATATATTTTTGGATACCAGTGTTTATCATAAACATTTTGCAAGACTTTCTCCCAGTCTGTAGCTTGTCTTTTCAATTTCTAACAGTGTCTTTCACAGAACATTTTAATTTTAATGAAGGTCAACATATCAATTTTTTTTTTTCCCACAGTGACTTTGGCTTTGTGTCTTTAAAAGTCTATGGGCTACTTGGTGGTGGTTGTGGTATGATAACATACATCTGAAGAGGTGTGATTCTGTACCTCTACATCATATAAATGTTGTGAATCATTGTTACCTCAATTTTAAAAAAAAGCCATCATCAAACCCATGGACATCTAGATATTTGTTATCTTTTAGGAATTTTATAGCTTTGTGTTTAATATTTTAGGTCTATGATCCACTCAGATGCAAGATCTGTACCTAGATTATTTATTTATTTATTTACATACTTACTTATTTTTAAAGATTTATTTATACAAGAACTGGGGTACAGGTCAGAGGCACGAGAGGGTGAGGATCCACCAGAGACAAAGCAGGGAACAGCACAGGCAGACTGACTGAAATACACTACTGAGGGGAGCAGCGGGTGAGACAGGAGAGGTCTGCCATGCCATGTGGGTTTCTCCCTGGCTGGCCGGGAATCGAACTGTGCTGCAGAGGCTGCGGATAGCTTCACAGTGCAGTGCTCAACCCACTGCGCCACCGGGGAGGCCCTCTTTTATTTATTTTTGCCTGAAGATGTACTGTTAATCCTGCAGCATTTGTTGAAAAGACTATACTTTTACCATTGAATTGCCTCACTTCCTTTGTTAAGATCAATTGACTATATTCATAAGACAATATAGTCTGGGGCTATATTGTTTCACTGACCAACTTGTCAACTTTTTTTTTACCGATACCACATTCTCTTATAGCTTTACAGTACATTTTGAGTAAGGGAGTGTCAGTCTTCTGATTTTGTTCTTCTTCAAAATTATTTTGGCTGCAATGGGTCATTTACCACTCCACATAAACTTGGAATCGAGGTTAATATCCACAAAATAACTTGCTGGGATTTAAATTAGAATTACATTGAGTCTATATATCAAGTTGTGAAGAAATGATATCTCAACCATATTGAATCTTCCTATCATTATATATGTGGAATATATGTATCTTCTTTGATATTTTTCATCAGAATTTTGTCATTTTTCTCTTATATATCTTGTACACAATTTGTTAATTTGTACATTTTATACTATGGATTTCGATTTTGTTTGCTGGTAATGTACATGGCAGTCTCTTTTTTATTTCAAATCCAATTGTTAGATTTATACGTATTTCTTTTTGTGTTAATGCAAACAGCATTGTGCTTTTAGTATCAAATGTTCACTGCCACATTACAGCCATTGTATTTTAAAAATTAGCCTTTGATAGTCACCTAAAGGTATCCTTGCTATAATCACTTAAGAGTTCCAGAAGATTTTTTATTGACTCTGAGATTTTCTATAGAGAACATGATGTCATCTATAAACAAAGTTTTATTTATTTCTCTGCAATCTGCTTACCTTTTATTTCTTTTTCTGCTCTTAATACATTAGGTAGGACTTCCAGAATGATGCTAAGTAAGATCATTGAGAAGAGACAAAATTGTCTTTTTGCCCCCTCCTCATAAAGTAGATACTCGCTCTAAGTTTTTCATAACTATTCTTCATCAAGCTGTAAGAAATTTCCCTTACTCAGAGTTTACTGAGAATTATCATAAACAGATGTTGGATTTTGTCAGATGCTTTTTCTACATATACTGATAAGGATCACTTGATTTTTCTTATTTAGCCTGTTACTAGTAAAGGACTACATTAATTGTGTTTTAGCTGCTGGTCATAGTGTCTAATTTTTTAAATAATTTTTAAAATTCAACTTGCTAATTTTTTATTAAGGATTTTTGCATCTATTATTCCTAAGAGAAATAGGTCCACAATTCTCCTTTCTTATAATGTTTCAATTTTGGTATTAGAATCATGCTGGCCTCATAGAATGAGTTGACTAAATATTCCCCATGCTTCTTGAAGAGATTGCAAAGACTTAGTATAATTAATTCCTTTAAAGCTTTAGTAGAGTCAGGGAAATTTAAAAACCAACATTTAGCTTTTCAGGTAAAAATGCTGGAGGCAATAGTACATGCCTATTTTAAAATTTCTAGTTATCTTTCAGGCAATTGTTCCAATATCATAAAAATAGCATTTCTACAGTATTTTCAACAAAACAGGGTTATTAACCCCCTTGTTAGTATCTTAGAGATTTTTAATAGAGCTTGAATAAAGCACGCTACTCATGGTCACAGCTATTGCATGAATGGGGTGTTTATCACAAGTATATTTAACGCAATAATTCTATTATTTCATTGAGATTTTATTATTAAAAGAAGAGAAAACTGGACATTTGAAAGCACAGAGAGAAGTAAAGTGAATGAAAGAGAAAATACTGTAACAATTCTACCTCAGAAGAGTTACACAGGTAAAATATTACAATATTGTTTATTCTACACATTTTGAGAAGCATAATATAGTAGTTAGGAGTAAGACTGGCGAGGTTTAAATCCTGATTCTGTCAGTGCTAGATGTATGATGGTAAGCCATTTGTCCTATGGGACAATTAAATATCAAATTAATCTAATTTCATGTAAAAAACTAAAAGTCAGGGATTATTTTATTTAATAATTTTCCACTGTTTTTAAAATGACAAAATTTATTAAAGAAACTTCAACTTTAAATGTTCAGAAACCTGCTCATTACCTAAAAATTCACTTGTAAACACTAACAATTTATAGTCCACAACTCACTTGCTAATGTAGGGTTAGTATCCTCCCCTCAAAACATAAAGAACAAAATGTGGCAGGTTCTCAGAGCATTACCTTCTTTCATTTCAAATGACAAAATCATCAATGCTTATGTTAAATACAATGCAGTTTTTTACTGTCCAATTATTCAATGAGGAGGAAAGAAGCTTTATCTTGCAGTTCTGAATATAATTTCTACTTTCCTTAAATTCAACTAGCAAAGACCTGTGTTTAGCCTCCCCCGTAGCACAACGGATTGAATGCAGCGCTGTGGAGGTGCTGTCCACAGCCTCCACAGCGCTGGTTCGATTCCCAGCCGGCCAGGGAGATTCCCACATGGCACAGCAGACCTCTCCTGTCTCGCCTGCTGCTCCCCTCAGCATTGTATTTCGGTCCTTCTGCCTGTTCTGCTCTCTGCTCTATCTCTGGTGAGTTCTCTCACCCTCCCGTGCCTCTGGCTTGTACCCCAGTGCTTGTATAAATAAAACTTTTATAGATAAATAAATCTTTTATAAAAAAAATCTAAAGAGAGAAAACTATATAGCGGTATAAACTTTTTTAAATCCAGATTTTACAATGGAAATATATCAAGCCCCATTCAGTAAGGTTTTTCCTGGTAAGCAAATCTTTTTTAGTAATACCCTAAGACCAGTCCTTTCTAGCTAAACTATAGCTTTTCTCTTAAAAGTCACAAGACAGGGCCTTCCCTGGTGGCACAGCAGTTGAGCGCTGGGCTGCGAAGCTGCCCACGGCCTCTGCAGCGCCGGTTCGATCCCCGGTCACCGGCAAGGGTCCCACATGGCGTGACAGACCTCTCCTGCTGCTCCCACTGCTCCCCTCAGCAGTGTATTTCATCAGCCTGCCTGTTCTGTTCCCTGCTCTGGCTCCGGTGAATTCTCTCACCCTCCAGCGCTTCTGACTGTACCCAGTGCTTGTATAAATAAATAAATAAATCTTTAAAAAAAAAAAAAAAAAAAGTCACAAGACAGCAGAGCAAAAGGTTAGATCACAGAAACTGATTGGAAGTAAAGCCATCACAAGGAGATAATCTGAAGGAGGAAAAGTTCTTTTGAAATAAATTCCTTCTGGAAAGATTCATATTGCTCAAAACCATATTTTCATGGGAGCATTACTGATATTTTTCTATAGCGTTGGTGGTTAACTGGGAATATCTATTTGAACTATCTTCCAGCTTAAAGGATCTTGGCCACACTCTCTTTTTAAAGAACTTTTGAGGACTTGACTGAGTTCAAGCAATGAATAAGATGCAGTATTGTTCCTTCAGAAAAATTCTCGCTTTACCTGCAGGTTCTCTATTGGCCAACTTTCCTCTATATGTGGAACTAGGATTCAAAAAGAAAATGTTTTTGTAAGTTCTGAGTTTTCAGAAAAAGAATCAATATTATCACTTAAATATTTATTCCTTAAAGCAGCTGATGCACTTGTGTTGATACTCTACTCAATAACTGCTGCTCAAGCTCTTTCCTTGCCTAATTCTTGTCAACAAAAAGACTTAAAGACATATAGATGCATATATACATATATAATAGTACTGTACAAAAATATGTATTCATATAATGATACATAATTTATAAATTTATACTTATGTGTGTCTGTATATACATATATGGATAAAGTGCTTTTATTTGATTGGTATACAAGAGCAATCACTTCTTAATATCCGAGGCTTTATTTTATGATAAAATTATTTATTTACACCACCCTTTACCCCCAACTTTACACCTTAGCATCATGACACTTGGTTTTTACTTATGATGCTGCAAAAAAAAAAAAAAAAAAACCAACAGTTTTGAGGGCCTCCCTTGGGGGCACAAGGGTTAAGATGCAACCTGTAAAGCTATCCGCAGCCACTGGTGCACTAGTTCCGTTGCTGGCCGGCCAGGGAGCAACCCACATGGCGCAGCAGACCTTTCTTGTCTCACCCGCTGCTTCCCTCAGCAGTGTACTTTGGTCAATCTACCTGTTGTGCTCCCCACTCTGTCTCTGGTGAATCCTCTCACCCCCCACACCTCTGGCCTGTTCCCCAGCTCTTGTATGCATAAATAAATAAATCTTTAAAAATAAAAAAAAAAAAACAGTTTTGTGAAACATCACTCAATACTCTCTATTTGAGAGCCCAGTCAAATTTCTTGCAAAAACATATACGGGGGAAAAGCTTGCCTCCTCCAAGGAACTAAAGTGTGTTTTATTTTCGGCTTTCGACAGAAGGAAACTCTTAAAACCAAATTCCCAGCTCAAACTCATCAAGTTATACAGTAAAGATTTATATTTTTACTGCTCCATTAAAAAAATGTTTTCAGTTCAACTTTAGTAGATGATTTAGGACAATAAGACAGCAAATGTGTTCCAACTATTCT
Source organism: Talpa occidentalis (assembly GCF_014898055.3). NCBI lineage: Eukaryota > Metazoa > Chordata > Mammalia > Eulipotyphla > Talpidae > Talpa > Talpa occidentalis. Next base: position 40,565,538 of record NW_023605305.1, read on the forward strand.
TGTATTTTGACTTTCTATTCTAATTTATATTTTACTTTGATCCTACACAATTGAACTCCTTTTTAATCTATTACTATTTTCTACTAGGATACAGAGGAAACCTGAAAAAGCCCTCAGCACATTTGAGAAAAGAACAGAACAAAAAAGATGCATATTCTGACAGTCTTGACCAGTGAATTACCAATCAATTTCCTAGAGTAGATAAGTAAAATTCATTCAGGTTGCTGGTAGTTCATAATTATTTTAATAATATATATGGGCCTCCCCGGTGGCGCAGCGGTTGAGCGCTGGGTTGCAAAGCTGCCTGCGGCCTCTGTGGCGCCGGTTCGATCCCCGGCTGCTCCCCTTCCACCGGAGGAGGGTCCCACATGGCGCGCAGACATCTCCTGCCGCCCGCTGCTCCCCTCAGCAGTGTACTTCGGTCCTTCTGCCTGCTCTGCTCCCCGCTCTGGCTCTGGTGAATTCTCTCACCCTCCCGCGCTTCTGACTGTACCCAGTGCATGTATAAACCAAACAAACAAATAAATAAATAAATAAATAAATAAAATGCCTCTATTAAAAAAAAAAAAAAAAAAGAGAGAGAAAATATCTCCCCAAAAAAAAAAAAAAATAATAATATATAAAACAATTTGGTAACCTATTAAAATAAATGTTTCTGCTTTAAAATCTTAATTCAAGAATGTTAATCAGATAGCATGTATAACAATATCTGAATCTAGGTGATCACTATAACATTAAAAAGGCAGAAACAAGTAAAATTCCTAATTGAGCCTGCCTGTAGTTGTCTGTGGCTACCTACTTATTTAAATACTGAGAGCATGTGTATCATGAGCAAATACTATTAAGGGAGAGTTCATATGCAATTACTTTCATATGTATTCCAATTTGCCATAAAAGGAAAGAATCTGAATAATCTACTGTGAATGAATTCTGAACAAAACAAATACACAAACACATAAACTACTAAGAACCTTTTACTTACTTACGTTTCCATAAGTATATACTGGGGAAAGTATCCTTATGGTCTGAAAGGTCTGCCTTCTACTAGTTGTTTGACGAACTTATAATTCCTTATCAGAGCTTCAGATCAATACCACCTTCTCTTGAAAGGGTTGTAAACAGAAATCCATTCCATTGTAATCACACAACAGGAAAGATGGAGGGGCATTTCCAGGAAAAGCCCCTAAGACTAAGTCATTTCTTTTACTCTAACATTTTACATTGAACTATTTCAAGCATAAAAAAAGTCATAAGAAAGTACAATGAATAATACCTTTACATCCTTAATCTAGGTCACTTAGTCCTAAATGGGGGCAATATCACCCCTAAAACATTATTAGTCCTGAGGGGAAAGGGTGGTGAAATAATCTTGGACAGTATGATAAGGTCAAAAACCCAATTGACCAATTGTTAACATTTTGCCACAATTGTTTTCTCTCTTGACACACACAGATTTTTTGATTGAATAATCTGAAAGTTTCTTCATCTGACATCTCACTCCTTAATATGTTAACAAGTTTTATATCAGATGCTTCACCTATATATTCTCATTTAATCCTCACTATAATCTCTAACATGCCATTTAGAGAAAAGTTTTCTAATGAAATCACCCATGTAATTAGAGCAGAGTTTTCTTGAACAAAATACATTTTAAAAAAATAGGGTCAAGTATATTGCTGACTGAATCTCTTTTTACTATATTAAAAATTTAAATGCCAGAGTAAAAATATTAATTGGAGGAAACCAATAGATAATAAACACCTCTAATGGCTAATTTTTTTTTATTAATGCAGCAACACCTTTACAATATTGATTAAAAAGAAATGAAAGACGGGAACTTTTATTTCTGGTGTCACCGAACAGCTTAAGAATATGGACTACAGAGTCTCCCCTGGTGGCGCAGCGGTTGAGCACTGGGCTGCGAAGCTGCCCACAGCCTCTGCAGCGCCGGTTCATTCCCCTGCCGCTGGTGAGGGTCCCACACACACAAAAAAGAATATGGACTGTAATGCACTTGGAGCAAGTGATAAATTTTTCAAATAAAAACAAGCCATAATTTTGATCATCAGCAAAGAGATGTCTGGTTATATAAAGTTATTTGAACATTTTGTTCTTGATACATAACTATACTGGGATGAAAACTATGTTTTAAAGAGGAAGCTCATAAGCAGTATCTTCCAATAATTGAGACCTTCTATAATGTAGTATTTTAATATTGAAAGACATAAAGTAAATATTTGTTTCCCTCCTCTCAGTCCCCCAAAGAGATCTGATTTAAGTCTTCATGGAAGGTTTCATTACATGGTAAGCTGAGATCCATAAAACTTCACTCTTTGATCCAGTTTGCACAAACCTTAACAGTTTACACCAAAATTATAGTTTAAAAAATTGGTTAGTATTAGCATCCTAAAGTATTCATAATCCTACATAATTTCTCTAATGACCTTAACATATATTGCTTTTTTTTGGGAGGTCCAAATGTAGGGTAAATGAAGATTGCTCAGGTTTTTGCGTTGCTGGCCTCTGTGGCTATCACCCTGAATGCAGGAGGAACTTGGGAGCATGGTAGACACTTGGAGCACAGTGTGGGCATGCGTAAGTGGGCAGACCTGAGCCTGAAGGCAGAGTACAGTGTACAGTAGACAGAGTACAGTGTTCAAAATGTATTTTGTGAACACTGGAAAGGGTAAGTATATGTCAGAGTACAGTGGAGAGCAGCCAAGAACGGCTACGAGAGGAAAGAGTGTAGAGATTTGCAGGGGAACCCCAATTTTGCTGTCTCTATGCTGCCTTGTTTTCCATTAACCTGTGGGGATGACGCCAAGGGCACCAAGGTTCTCTTTTAAGCTGCCTGACAATGAACCTACCTGGCCTGGGATGGGTAGCAGGTAGAACACCCTGCTACCTATTCCATCTCTTCCAAACCCTTCATATATGCTGTTCACTCTGCCAGGAATACCCTTCTAACCATTAGCTTACCCTATTTTCCATTCCTCAGATGACACAGGATTGGTGTGAGGGTTGGAAAAAAAAATGCTTAGCATGTAACTCTGAATAAAGGACACACAATCTCTCATTATCCATATATCTTTAATCTGTTCCATGATAGGCATACTTTAACTATTTGGTAAAATAAATCCAGCACAGAAGAAAAAAATTGAAGTGAGAAGAGAGAGGGAAGATAAAGGAATAGGGCGTGTTCTTTTGACATAAAGGGAAGTGAATATTTAAAAAAAAAAAAGCCAATTAACCAGAAAACCCTTTATCAAAACTAAGCAAGTTAATTTCTATGTTACTATATCTATAAAGGCATATAATATGCAAGTGATATAAGTTCTTCTGGAACTGAAAACAAAGTGCACAGAGGTCATACTCTTGACATCCTGTTTTGTTTTTTTTTTTAACATATTTAGATTAACAATAAACAATGATCTAGTTTGTCTAGTGTAATACAATGCCTACTGGGAGACAATTCTCCACTGATCTCCACATTTCTGCACTCCTGTGAGCAGGGGCACTGATGATGGTTCTTTGCTCCAGACTCTCTTCAAGGGCTTTATAAGGTAAAACCCTTGAAAGGCAGACACGGTACCATGGAGCAAATATCTGTGCTCCCTAAACTCAGGATTTCTCTCCAGCATGTGCATGTGCAGCATGTGCAAGTGTCACCCAGCACCAACTCTAGTAGATAGAGCTCAAGAACCCAATGTAAAAATGGTGTTACTCATGTCTTCTTACCAGCATCCATGAAACTAGGGCAGGCTAATTTTCACTTTGCAATAAAATTTCAGAACTTGTACACTCATGAAAATAATCATGTGTAAAAATCAGAGCTCTCACAAGTGTATTTTACTTACAGCTTTTCAGAATATAGGTGGTGATCCAATCAAAATGTATTTTGTGAACACTGGAAAGGATAACTATATGGTATCCATCTGCGGTATAATCATTTATTAGGTCATTAAGCTACACATTTTCTAGATAACTATTTCCAAATCTTAAGATTAGATTACTTATTTTAAGCCACAGGGCCTAATGCTTACTGATTAAAGATGCTCTTAATATGATGAGCTCATCAGCCAAATGAATTTCAAAAAGGAGTCAGTATCATGTATTTTATGAAAGATTCCCAGAGTTTCTAACATGCCAGCTAAGTCCGGTCTCATACTAGTTAAGAAACTCATACTGTTACAGCCATGATCTAAACATACTTTTCTATAAACCCTGGAGGTAGTACAGTTCAGTAATGAGTTCTAGTCCTAGTTCTAACACTCATTATTAAATGAATAAGTGCACCCACATCATTTAATTCCATGCTTCATTTACCTTGCTTACAATTACCATGCTTACATTTACAAGACGACTTCCCTTGACAATTAGCAAAAGTCCTTCCACCCTAAAAATCTCCAATTCACACGCTCCCAGTTTCCAAACCTACTGCGGTTCAATGGAAAAACAACATATACAAATTAACTTCAAAATTCAAGGAGCCAAGAGGTGGATGGATAACCGTTATTAGATGCTTTTTGATCCAGACCTAAATTGTCAAATACTCATGGCCCAGTTAATGGAATGAGGGTCTCCATGAACATAAAGGACTGAACATGTGTCCCAAAGGCTCTTTTAAGTACCTCAGATATCAAGAAGTTTCTTTATCATCCAAAATAAATAAAACCTTCTTTTTCCAGCCATTGGTTCCTGTTCCAGTATAGCAGATTTTATTTGAAGTTCTACTGCTACTTGGCACATTAATAATCATCATTCTTCCCTTAGTCCAATATAACAGTAATTACCTAGTCTATGAGAACAAGTTCAATATCATTGCAAATTTCTTGTAAAAAATCTAGAGGTCACTGCAATGCAACTTTAATTAGCTAAAAGTGCCTATGATGGCTGCATATTTCAAAAGAAATGTGAATTCAAATTTAATTCATTAGCTCCATCAGTCTTATCAACTTTTTTAAGCTCCCGAAACTCTAGTTTCTTCAAAGGATAATATCTGCCACACAGGACCACTCATTGTAAGCATTAAATGTGATTATTTCATTGACTCTAACACAAAGAGTTGTACATATAATAAGCAGTGAATAAATTATAGAAGATATTACTTAAAGAAATGAAACTTACTGAACATCCTTTCCTTATTGTCTCAATGGTATCCCCACTATGTCCTAACACTACTGAACATTTCTATCACACTATATCACATCTCACATATTGAATGTACTTTATGTGCTCCCATTTTCATACCTTTGATCATCCCTGCCTGAATCTTTTCCCTGTAAAATACTTATCCATTGTTAAAATTCTTGATCAAATTCCATTTCCTTCAAGAAAACTCCAAATACCAATACCTTTTAGAAAGTCAGTCAGAATCCTGGCACTTGCAGCTGGTGCTCAAAGGAAACAAATTACCAATCCTATGAAAATTTAGAAGGTTGTAAGAAATACCACATACTGGCTTTTTAGAAAGTATAAAGAGGCAACCTGAACATTAGAGATAGGTCAAAGGACTAACTTCATTTTGAAGTTAAGCTTATAGTGAACATGAAATGAAGCAAAGGCAAAACGTTCATATACACAGCAGGTACTTCACAACTGCCTGAATTAATGAATATAAAGAAAACGCTACGAGAAGTTAAAATTACTATTTTTCACTCTTCTATGTAGATTCAGAAACTAGGGATACCAATGTTACAGAAAAAAGGTTCACCATGGTCCTTACGACCTTCAATTAAATATGCTTTCTACCATTAAAAAAATATCAATATTCCATTTAGAAAACATTCAATTCTTAGTAATGCTTCATTTTTTTAATCACTAGGTCAAAATTTTATGTCATTCTGACACTTAACATTCTCCGCGATATACTCAATGTATCTCTCTCACTCTCAAATCTTCAATAGCTACCTCTCCTCAAAACTATGCTTTCTAGGGCCCCTTTGGTGGTGCAAGGGGTTAAGCACCACACTATGAAGCAATCCACAGCCTCTGCAGCACAAGTTTGATCCCTGGCCGGCCACAGAGAAACCCACAGGGTGCAGCAGACCTCTCCTGTCTTGCCCGCTGCTCCCTCAGCAGTGTATTTCAGTCAGTCTGCTTGTTCTGTTCCCCACTCTGTCTCTGGTGAATTCTCTCACCCTCCCACATCTCTGGACTGTACCCCAGCTCTTGTATTTCTTGTATGCATAAATAAATAAATCTTTAAAACAAAAACAAAAACTATGCTTTCTATTCCACTATTCCAGACAGTTCCTTCCACTATCAAAGAGTTTTTTTCTTAATCTTACAGTATTTGCATAAGACCAACCTGTAGTCTATTTTTACAATTTACATCCTTCAGTGAAAATGACTAATAGACATTAAATCTTTCAAAGTGACTGTCAAAATGCTTTGTAAGTAGGCTTCAGAAATAAAAATTCCAAGTTAAAATTTTTATTTTTGTGGACTGAATTGTCCCACCTCAGAAGTGTCCCACTGCCTAAATGCTGGCTGATATCAAGTTACTCTTTCTTTAATAAGAACCCAAAGTTCTCTTTTCAAAAAAGGTTAGATGCAAAGCATATTAGATATTTCTACACTATTAATATTAAATGATTCATATGTAATGTTAACACTAGGACTTTACACTAAGTATGAAGTTCTATAGAAATGTCTCCTTCTGAACTTTCAGCGACATTTTAAAAAATTAGAAGAATCTACCAAAGTAGAAAGTACCAAAATTAGTACTTTTTGTTCAAAATAATTAATATGCCTTCAACGAGCCTTCAATACTACATTCCAACATTTAATTTACGATCTTAAAGGTCATCATAGTATTTTATAGCTGGAAGAAACCTCTATCACCTCATGCTGATTTAGAAAGGTAAAGCTTACAGTAAACCTGGAAGAGACAAAGAGGCAGCATTCCAGAAAGTCTGGGGACTGACGATATATGAAGGAAAAAGAAAAAGAATCAGGATCTCTCCAAGTTTTCAACTCTAAGAGATGTAAATACTGTATTAAGGAATCACTGACTGAAATAGAGTTTAGAAGGGAAGCTAATTGTGGGATATGAGTAGAATAAGAGAGAGGTTGTTTTAAATAAGCTGACTAAGACCATAAACTTAGCTTATCAAAGAAGAAATGCTTATTTTTTTTCTTACAAAGCTGGTTGTGTTGCATGTGGGGGAGAGACTATTCACTGCCCCAATTTAAAGTAGGAAATTTCTTTCTCCATTCCAATCTATAAACGCTTTTTCATTTCCCACAATAAATAACTATTAGTGCTACAGAGAAACAGTCCTCTAAAAAGCTGATATCCTTAAAAATAAAAAACATTTTCATTATTTCTTAAATAATTTTACTTATAATTATTAACTCTAAAAAAGGCTTATAATCTTCATTCCACCCTCTCCAGCATTACTTTAGCCCTTTTCATGTGAACTAAATAGAAAAGCATAAAGAACCAAGATAATCTAATCAAAGATAACCTATTTTTGCTGAGCATTATAAATTAAAGTCTAAATGAATTCTATTCATTACCTAAAATTTAAAGGGATTGATCTTTTATTTGACAGAGTATTTACTAAAGATAAAAGAGTTGGCTAGTTTCAGTAGTGCTGGCACTGTTAATTATGCCTGCCAACAACTCAGTCCCATAAACACTGAATTCTGTTCATCCAATGGTTCCTTGTCAACAAGCGGTAATCACATTTTGACACACATTAGTAGATTTTAACAAAGTAGAATTAATCCTTTGTGTCCTCTGACAGAGGTTCATAAGCTTGTACAATTTTTTTAACAGGAAGTCTTTAAACAATCAATACTGAACATTCAGATATAGAAATATGAAAAAAAAATCTAGAAGCAGAATTGGTATTATCATTATTCACAATAACCTCTAAGTGAAGTATCAAGTTTCTGCTCAGAAACATTTCCCTTCCATATTTCACTCATTTTGACTTATAATATGGTTTATGAAAATATTTCTGAAAAGATAAATTTCACATAGAGGTTACCTATGCAGAGAAATGAGTTCGGTGAGAAGTACTAGAGTCTTTGATATATTTATAATACTTAAATATAACTGTGGAACTACATTAATATCTAATAAAGCCAAGTGATAGACACACAGGCTATATGTTAAGTATACGGTGTGAGTGGCAGGGGGTGGGGATGGTGCAAACTGCTTTGTCTACCTTTCAATCCTCCATTCCCACCCACAACCCCCAATGAAAACCCCATGGCTAAGAGAATTTTGGCCAAAGGGAGAGAAGAAATAGTTTGGGAATATGACACATTTTGTAGGAAGACAAATCCAGGCAGTTCATGAAGATAAGTGAGAGGGCCTATGTCAGAACATGACAAATCGATTAGGAAGGACTCTAGAATATAGGCAAGCATCAGATACAAATTAGGATATAATTTCCCAAGAATCAGTCTGCATCAGAGACTATATGCTATAGAGGTACTTCTAAAATTACACTTAATGTCACTTTTTCTACCAGTTTACAAATTACAAATGTTTGGGGCACACACATCTGATTAGTAAGTGAACGGTTTTTCTAACTTCCAGTGTGTTTTTAACAGTTATCATTTTCCAAAGTCAGGTTAAGAATTTTTGTTTAATTAGTTTTCCCATGCTCAAATAAGCTGAAAGAAGAGAGTCAACAGCCTCTCTCCAAGTGACATCCATTACTCTGATAGGACATTAAATATCAGTTTAAATCTAATTGAACTTCCTACCACAGTCTATTGATTTTTAAAATAACATATGTGAAGTCACCTACTTTTAAACATGTAGTTTTAGGAAATAGAAATTAAGTATTAGAATGATGAATCTATTTTAATAATGTTTGCACATGCACTTGTGAAAGTCTGTTCATTTTTAAAAATGAGAGAAAAAGAACTAGAATGTACATGGTGGATTTTTATAAAATCTATTTTATTAAAAACACTGCTAGCAGGAAATGGGCTAACTGGGATTTTATTTATCCCCTACTCCCTGCATTACATAAGCAATAGAGTTGAGCAAAAAAGAAAAAAAAAATTGTTTCTCTACCTAGCTTGCTATTTCTTATATTTGAGGGAAAGAACAGTTTACTGTTAAAGGCAATCAATTGTTACATATTTTGAGTATAAGGGCAAATCTGGTAAACAAGCAAATCACAGCAAATCAATCAAATATTGGTAGTATTAACAATGCTCATTTTGAGGTGATAATGGTAAAGTAAAAAGCATAGCTTAGAATATTCATGATAGATATTTATCTTCTAACTATGACAAGAATTTTAAGCCACTAATTAAAAAGAGGTTACTGCGTATTTGAACCAAATAAGTTTCAATCTGAATCTTTATAACAGAGGCTTTCAAGCATAGCTAAGTCCCACGCCACACCCCAAACTATTCAAATCAATCTTTGAAGTCTGAGACCAGGCACCAGAACTTTTGAAAGCTTCTGATGTGATTCCAACAAGTAATAAAGAATCATTGCTCTAAAATTCTAATAGTATAAACCTGATGAAGTATTCTGGACAAATACATAAGTGAAATGGCGGGGGAAAATTAAGCAGTCTGCTTTTTTTTGTGGGACAACATACACTGACATTTTTCTAAGTGATCCTGACATACTTGAGTTCAAGCAAATTAATTTTCCCACCACAAAACAAACAGCAAATCGACCAGATAAGTGAAATAAGCCACAGAACTGGAATGGAAACACTTTTTTACAACTGATTGTTTATAATGCTGCAACTAGTCTATACCCAGAAATCACTGTGAGACGAAACATATTTTTCCTAGGGACTAACATTTAACCCTTGTCCTCAATGAAAATAAAAGTCCAAATTGTAATGATGGAAAATGGTTCATCTCTATCAATGAGAAAACACCAAGTCTGAAAGCAAATTTCAAGAAACCTTCCTACACATTTTATATAGCAAGAAATTTAAATTAAATCCATTTGCATAAACACTTCACAACTATGCATTTTTTTTAAACCAACACTTAAGTTTTACATATGTTCAAGTACTAATTAGTATTCAGAATGAAAGACTATACAGAAACTCAAGTTAAGTCTTTCCCTTAAAGGACTTTCTTCTACCAGTTGAATTACTTTTTTCTCTAAGTGGGGTTTACTTTATCGTAATAGTAATTCGCATTTGTACTGTTTTGACACTTCCTAGTTCATCTAACAATCATTTAATCCATCCAAAACTTTTGTGCAGGACACTAATTAATCAGTTACCCACATATTATTCTCAACTCTTTATTTCTGTGAAAAACTTACTCATAAGCAGTTATTGAACTGAGCCAAGGTGGATAAGACAAAAAAGAAATATCTGAACACTTGCCAACATTCACTATTTCTTGTTTTTGTTTTTTCACTAATCCACCCCACCCAAGCCAAAAAAGGGAAATAATAATATGTGAGCATTTATCCAACTGTTTTTCATAACTGGGCTATCACAAAGACTATGTAGGGAGTCCTAGTCTTCAAAAAGAAAGGAAAAAGAAAAAAAAAAGGTATCAAAAGAGCCTTAGTATAAAGAACTCAATAGGAAAGAGAATAAAAAAGCTTATGAGAAATGGGCAGGAGGAATTATTCCCAGCAACTTAATTGAAAGTGATTGATATTTTAAGTATTGGGAAATGTTAGGACAGGAACTTAGTTGCCTTGCGCAATGAGGGACATAGCAGTGGTGGAGCAAGTTTGCAAGGCAAGACTCTGCTGCTTGAGCAGAAGTTCCTGTGCCATTTACTGAAAGCATACAGGCTAGTAAAAGCTGACCGTGCAACAATGGTATGAAGAATAAGGTCCATAGGGTGGGATTAGAATGGGGGACAAAGTTTTACAGAACAGAGAAGGGGACATTGTGATCATATGTCAAAAGCCATTTGCGTCCGCAAAGTATTTGATGTTATCACAGACAGAGTTATCCCAAGACCACAATGGAGACAGTCACTTACTTAATCAGAGGCCCAGGCATCCCTGGGCCTGCCTCCTGATAAGGACTATACTCTGTAGGTAGTCAAGGAATGCTCTGTTGTGATTTGCAGATAGCCAATAGGTCACAGTTGCCCATTGGTGGCCAACTAGTAGCCAGCTCATAGGAACCTACAGGGAAAGAAGATTCTGATTTAAACATTTAACTACACTGCTGTAATAGTCTGAAAAAAAATCCCTATTTTCATACAGAAAAGTCTGTGTACATTTTAATTTCAAAATTTCAAGATATTAATTTCAGTAAGAAAATAACTTCATCCAAATTCTCATTAACTTAACATAGAACTCCTGGGGGAAGAGGGGGAGATGTCTCTAGATATTATAGTCCATCTTCAAACATCAAATAGAAAACATTTTATGCAACCTGTTCTACAAATATACCTTTTCTTTGACCAGAAGAATACAGAGTTTTGCCTTACCTCACAGTGACAGCTCAGTGCTGGCATTCAAACTAAAAAGCATAACAAGTCATCTAGTTAGATATCAGCAAATAATGGTTGTTTGATACACATATAACAAAGATGAATGACAAAAATAAAATACATTTTAAAGTACATTTATTACATAGTTGAATCTACAAGTACAAGTGTGGTTTTACCCTAAATAATTGCTGGGAAAAAGTGTAAGTCAGATGGAAGAGAAGGTACCAATAAATGCCAATGCAGAAGATAAAAGTATCTTAAAGAAAAAAAAGCTACACTAAAATTGATTGTGTCCAATTTGAAAGGGATTTAGATACAAGATAGAAGAAAGGGACTCTAACAGGTACAAATAACCTTAAGACACAAAGTTAAGAAAACTATTAAAGACTGCATAGAGAAATAAAAAACTAACCCTTTCCCCACACATAAAATGCTGAGAAATATCAGAGGAGCAAGCAATCCAACACTGAAAAGACAGCCAAGTAAAATGTACTGTAGGGCCTCCCTGGTGGCACAGCGGTTGAGTGCTGGGCTGTAAACCTGTCCACAACCTCTGCAGTGCTGGTTCAATTCCCGGCCAGCCAGGGAGATACCCACATGGCGAGGCAGACCTCTCCTGTCTCGCCCGCTGCTCCCCTCAGCAATGCTTTCGGTCTGTCTGTTCTGCTCCCTGCACTGTCTCTGGTGAATCCTCTCACCTTCCCAAGACTCTGGCTTGTACCTGGGTTCTTGTATTAATAAGTAAATATTTAAAAAAAAAAAAAAAGGAATCGGCAGGAGTTAACATTTGATATTCCTCCAAAAGCTGCATTGTTCTTTATAATTAGGAAAATGTTAATTTCTTTGTATTTCCTACTTAATTCCATATCTAATTAAAATTTTGACATATCTAGATACTCAATAGCAGTTTGCAAAAAGCTAACCAAACTAATAATATACAGCTATAGCTAAGTTTCCTGTACAGTGAAGCTCAAGCAAAAAATTATGTAATTATGTAAATATCAGGCACAAAATAAGTATAATTTAAATATCTAGCCAATGCAATAGGACATGCTATTGAAAATTTACTACACTAGATTGCACTACCAAATACTAAAAAGCACATGCTACAGCATGTTTTAGTTCAATGCAATGAAAATTCAAACAAAGCACCTGAAAATTTAAGAATTTAAAATATGAGCAAAACAACTTGAAAATTAATAGCATTCTCATTCCCCAAGAGAGAAAAAGAAAGCTAGAGATTGGAAGGCATCACAGGAAGTCCATTCCAGTAACACCAGATGTGTGTATGTGTGTGCATATCCCTGATAGTAAGTATTTCTTTCTAACAGTGCATGTAAAAACTAGTGAAATCCAAGTAAAAGTCTATAATTTAGTTAATTTCTTACCAATTTTCCTAGCCTTGATAATTGTACTCTAGTTTTACGAGATGTTATCTTTGGAGAAATCTGGGTAAAGGGCACACAGAACTCTCTGTACTATATTTGTACAACTTCCATATGAGTCTAAAATTATTCCAAGATAAAAAAAAAAGTTTTAAAATGCAGAAAAAATGCATCTTATAAGAAACTAGTATAAATGAGAAAAAGTAAATTATAAACTACTAAATGTGAAAGAAAACCTGAATAAACGGAAGTATGTTTTTGGATTGGGAAATTCAAACATAACACTATCATTGTAATCTTATTATTAATATTAAGTACTTCTATTCATAATCAAAACAGATTTTTTTTTATGTAACAAGTTGATTCTCAGCTTCAAGTGGAATAACAGACAGTAAAAGCAAAGAATCATGCAGGAAGGATTAATACTAACAAGTACCGAATAATATAAAGATTTTTAATAAAATGCTAACACCAGAACTTTTAGATAAAGCAGTGTAATAGGATGGCCCAGAAACATATCCTAGTCCCTATATTCATAACAAATGTAAATTCCAGATGGACTGAAGAATGTGAAAAAATGAAAGAAACAAAATTATTTCACAACTTATGAAGGGTTTCTGGTCTGACACATAAAGAGCTTAAAAGTCACACCTGCCATCCTCACAAGAAAAAAACTGATTTGAAAAATCAACAACTCCTCTCAAATTCATCAGAGAATTGAGGTTCAGGGCAAACTGCTGCCCTGAAAATAGGAAAGATGGGTAAATACAGAAAATCAGTTTACAGAAAGCAGAAACCCACAGTTAGCATCAGTATCCCTAGGAATACAAATTATGATTGATGAATTGCTGAAAATTCAGTGATAAAACTTAGGGGACGGTCAGTCTTGAGAATGGGTGGTAACTTTTCTGAGGAACCGAAAGGTGCAGACTATGAAGATATAAGCCTTATACTTCAAAAAAGTGATGGGAAAGAGTAATGATTTTGAAGTGGCTCAGAACCCTTTGTTTTCTATAATATAGTCTTGCCCTCATTCTGCCAAAACCTTTACAATCTAGGGGAAGGGAAATACCTAACTTTAGTCCTTTTGAGTTTCCTGTCTCATGTAAGAATTGGGGAAAACTAGGGGGCTTAAGAAGCACTGAGCAAAGTCACAGGCTCACTAAAGACTGAAACATAACCATAGATCATAAAATGCTTTTACTCCCACACTCATAGCTACCATCAGTAAGGTTCCTGTATTGTAAAAGGTTATAGCTGAAAGAACTACAAGTCACAGGCATTAACAGAGAAACTCAAAGACAACAAACAAGGGCACAAAAGGAAATTGCTAATAGCACATCTATAGCAAATAGTAAATGCAGCCTAACTCTTGGCCAGATAAAACTACATACTAAAGGCAAATTTACCTCATTCTTTTTACTCAACATAGCATGTCTAGTTATCAACAAAAAATTAGAAGGTATGCTAAAAGGCAAAAAGCAGAATCTGAAGAGAAAAACCTAACATCACAACCAGATTCAGGTATGACAGATTATTAGAACTACCAGGCTGAAATTCAGTACCTATGATTAGTATGTTAAGGATTTTAATGAAAAAGAGGACAGCATGCAAGAAAAAGTGGATTAGTGTAAATGACATGGAAATCTTAAGAAAGAATTAAAAGGAAATGACAAAAATCATTTGCAATGAAACAGAAATGAAGAATGGCTTTGATCATTTCATCATATTAAAAACAGTCAAGAAATGAATCTGTAAGCTTGAAGATATGTCAACAAAGTTCCTAAACTGAAAAGCAAAAAGGAAAAAAAGAAAAAGAAAAAGAAAAAGAAGAGCCTATCTCAGAACTGTGGGACAAAAACAAAATGTGTAATATGTGCATAATGGGAGTATCAGGAAAAGAAAGAAACAAATGAAATATCTGAAAAATTGCTGAAATTTTTCCAAAATAAGAAACACCAGCCCACATACCCACAAAGCTCAGCAACATGAAGCATGATTTTATTTAAAAAAAGGAAAAAAAGAAGCTGTACATAAGCAAAACATATTTAACTTGCAGAAAATCAAGGACAAAGCTTTCAGAGGCAAGAGGGGGGAAAAACACCTTATCTATAAAGGAACAACGTTAAGAAGTACATCAGAATTCACTTCTGAAATATATAAGACGAGACTAGAGTGAAATATGTAATGTGTTTAAAGTAAAATAAGCACCAACCTAGTATATCTGTATACAGAAAAATGACTCTTAAAAGGTAAGGACAAATTCAGATTTTCTCGGAGAAAAAAAATTTGAGGGAATTTGTCACTAGGAGAAATGCCCTAAAAGAAAAAAAGTAAAAAAACTTTTTTTTAAAAAAAAGTTATTCAGAGAGACAGACAGAAAATAACATATATCAGAAACTAGATATACATAAAGAAAAGTAAGATTTACAGTAAGAATAAACGAAGCTAAAATAGTATTACGTACATAAATTTAAATAAAACTATACATAATTGTTGCATTTTTATTTAAATGCACATATAACTGAAAATAAAAACCTTAGAAGATGATTTGACTGAATCAAAATCAAAATCTGTTGTATACATAAAAATATCATGAACCAAAACGAAAAGCCAACTATAATCTAAGAAAAATTAAGACAGTAAATTGTCTTAATATATGTTTTAAGGCATCCAAGAATCTACAGTATGGGGAGGCAAAGAACTGATTTATCTGGTAAATTTAGAAGACAGAACTGGTTCTTTCTCATTTAGAGTCATTCTTATCTGCAGATGCACACAATTTCTGCAGCTTTATGCCACAACTTTAAAGGATCACATTCTGGTCCTTTAGAAAGGTCTTCAGTTTTGTAGTGAAGTAATTGGATTGATAAATCATAATCAGAAATGAAATATGGGAAAGCCAGTACGGTGACACATCTAAGCCAAAGCTTCCAATATAACTTACGCAACAAAAATTCTGATCTCCAACTGACTCCCTTATATTTACTCAACTGGTAGAAAATTCGGGGGTGGAGGGGAAATGGTATTAACTGTTCTCCAGATCCAAGAAATTATAACCAACATTTAAAACTTCATGTAAATATTGCACAAACCAAGTACTTACAATTAAAATAGTTAGGATGCAGAGAAAGCTAAAATTATATAGATGGGGGCCTCCCTGGTGGAGCAAGGGGTTAAGCACCACACTATGAAGCAATCCGCAGCCTCTGCAGCACGAGTTCGATCCCTGGCTGGCCAGGGAGCTATCTACATGGCCCAGCTGACCTCTCCTGTCTCGCCTACTGCTCCCCTCAGCAGTGTATTTCAGTCAGTCTGCCTGTTCTGTTCCCCACTCTGTCTCTAGTAAATCCTCTCCCCCCCCATCTCCAGCCTGTACCCCAGCTCCTATATGCATAAATAAATAAATCTTAAAAAAATAATAATTTAAAAATAAAATAAAATAAAATTATATAGATGAACGGATATGTAATTTTAAAGAAAAAAGTACAGTTCATCAAAGAGCACTTTCCTTATTGGATGATGAGTATCATGAAGTATCAGGGTGAAATCAAAGGAGGATTTACAAAGTTTTAGCTTTAGGGCCATACACACAGCATAGGCCCCTTCCAGAGATACTAGACATGATTTTATATTCACGACTTTGTACTTGTTTTCTTAAAAAGACCCCTGAAATTATAAAAGCTTGAGACCTCAAAAACCTGGTGAGCCCTAGATGAAACCCATCCAAATACATTCTGAATGAAACACACAAATTATATTTTAGAACATAATATTAAATGACACAGAAAAAGTCCAACTGGTTACCTCATAGTTTACCATTAAAAAAAAACCAAAAACCTAAAGCTCTTTTTGAAGGTAATATTCCTATTTCACCTTTCACCTTCTCAAAGAGGGGGCTTATTATTCTCATACTATACTGGCTACATGGCAAAACCTAGAAAAATGTTCATTACCAAATTACCAAAGTGATGGCTATATAGAAATAAAAGTTATCTTGTGTAGTTTTAAAGATTCTAAACCCAATCACCAATCTAAACCAATATTTTTAACTGTATTTTTTAATGTGTAATTTTTACAAAGTGACCACACTGAATGATATTTTTGTCCCATTATTTTATGAACAAACCATAATTATGTTACCTTTTACAGAACTGCTCAGAAGCTTTTAAGGAAGACAGGTTCACCAACAAACTTAACCTAGGTTGTTGTACTTTTCCTGTCATTTTCTGTCCCTTGAAAAGAGCTCCTACTTTTTATGTTTGACAGTAATGTGCCTTTAATAATTATCTTAGTTATCTCCTAACTAATATTGTTCTAATATAGAAAGAGGAAAAGACTGACAGGTATAGCTATTATATCAGTAATTTTAACTCTATGAACCACAAATGAATACATCTGATCATGACTCTAACCTAAAAAGAAAATTTATATACCTTTTCTGCATCACTTTAGTTATTCAAGAATACATTTTGTATCAAGACAATAGGTTGTTATTGCTCAGGCCCTAAAATAAATGGATATATATTACATTAACTGTGGTATTTTATATAACACCGCTGAGACAATCAAATGAATGGTTTATTTACCAAAAAAGAAAAAACAAAACAATAGCTCTCCTCAAAACTATGCTTTGGCAATTTCATAACAATGTTGATTTAAATCATAGTTGAAAACTATAGCTTAGGAAAGTCAATCCACATTTTTCTTAAGTATCAGGGCTATGCTAATATCATAAACTACTCTACCAGATATTCTTAAAATTAAAAAAAGACAAAAATTACATATCCTGAAGAATTTTCTAAATAATCATCAACATGGACTAATTATCTGTCAAAATTACCCTATAAGCAATATGTAAGGCTCTACCATGAAGGATTATGCATTGAAAATGATCTTAGGACCAAACCCAGAGGGTGTTAGAACAATCCACTTCACTTCTGGGAGAAAGTTTACACATACTGGCACTGCACCTGCAAGGTCTTGTGGCTTGGGGTGAAAATGGATTGCCTCGGGACATCTGAGGCCAGCAAGGACACTACCAGAAGGGACACTGAGGAGATGTATGCTTCATTAAACAAGAGGTTGGAAGATATCTAGAAGCTATAGTCTGAGGCTGAGAGGCTGCCATACAAGGCAAAACACTGTGCTGCCATATGGCCTGTGGCCTAGGGTGGGGAAAGTGAAGCAGTGTGAAGGCACACACCCTTTACTAGGGGCAAATATGTTCAGAGGAGTTGGGGCCCTCCCAGAGTGCAAGGTCCCAGTGAGAAGAGCAAAAACAGTGCACTGGGATGTTCTCCATCACCTCCATCCCTCCATACTGGTAATGAACTTGTGAAACACAAGAGCACTTACTACAGAGACTCTCTGGAACTCAAGTGAGGAAGTCTATCAGTGGAAAACAGAAGCCAGGTCCCCACCAGCAACTGGATGCTTCTAGGTCCTTCCCCAGTCTGATACAGCTGCTTCAAGATGAAGTCTTCAGACTTACAGGAGTCCAGAAAGGCCAAACTTATAGAACCATATAAAACTGGAAAAGTTTTTTTCTAAAAAACATAGCGCCATCTGCTGGAAAAGTAGAAGTACTACGAATCTCTAAGTTACTCTACAGAGAAATTTAAAGCGGCAAAATGGGCAGACAGAAAAGTACAACACATGGCACACTGAGCCCTCTAGGCAATGTCATCACAAAAATTGATCAATTCCCCAAAATCCAACCACAAAGACATGGGAGATTTTATCTTCTTATAAGATACAGAGATCAAAACTGCAACAATAAAGAAATTCAAAGAAATGGAAGAAAACACAGAAAACCCGATCAAAGAGATACATGGAAACTCAGAGAAATGAATTACCCATGAAATAAAATTAATAAACAGTGATAGGTCTTTTAAATAAAGTAACAGAGATGAAAGATGTAAAAACACCAACAGAGGACATTAAAAATTCTGGACAAAGTTATGGAAACAGAATTAGACCAAATGGAAAATCAAATCAGTGAACTCAAAGACATAAAAGCATAAAGGAGCCAATGAAAGAAGAGAAATATGAAGAAATACTTCAAAAATTATTCCATTAAGAAAGGTAATGTTAGAATAATGGGTATTCCAGAAGAGAAACAAAGAGAAAAGGGAACAAGAACTTATATGAAGAAGTAACAGGGAAAAATTTTCCACCTGGGGAAGAAATTACATATGCAAGTCCACTGAAGGTGTCTAAATGAAGTGTGACCTACACCAAGACACATAGTCATGAACCATCCAAGAGTTAAGTGAAGAAAGAATATTGACTGTGGGCAAGCAATCCATCTGTAAAAGCAGATGGTCTATAAAGGTGCTTCCCATCAGTTTTACATCAGACTTCTCTGAGGAAACCATGCAAGCAAGAGAATGGAATGACACATTCAAAACACTTAAAAGATAAAACTGCCAGTCAAGAAATACTGTATCCTGCAAGACTCTGCTTCAGATATGTGGAACAAATAAAGGTCTTTCCAGACAAACAGAAGCTAAGGAAGATTGCCAACAATGATTTTCAATTATAATCAGAGCCCCTAGACCATAAGGCATCACAAACCATTTATGCTTCAATACCTTAAACTCAATCCTTATGATTAGATAGATGCTTGTTCATATCAAACCATTCTCATTAATACTAAATCACTAAGACTTCCCACTTCACTTTTATTCTATGACTTAAGTGCAAATGTGGAATTTGTTTTTCCTGTCTCCTTAAATAAAAGGCAACAAATAAGACATCACTCCAAAATTTGCCTCAGAATCTGAAGAGTTATACTTCATTGTAGTTTCCACAATCTGTCAAAATCTTTCAGATATTTTAATAATTCAATGCCCACCAAAAGAAAAAACTGGGCTAAAAAATTTAAATGGCTATTACTGAGTATCTACACAAATATTTGCTTATTTTCTTAACTCATTCTGCCTTCTTCACTTATCCTGATTTATATGTATAACTGTAAAAAAAAAAAAAACTCAACAATTTTGAACTAAATAGGATTAAAATATGTGTGAAAAAATGTATAAAATAATTCAAATTAGAAAAACTGCAAACTTTCAGCTACATTCAACACCATTAAAGCCAAAAATCTTCAAATCTCTTAATACATCATATATAACTCCATTTATGAGACCATAACTAAAATAACCTACTATTCTTAATTAGCAATTTTTAAAACTACCTCTTATCTCAAAGATTTTTTTTATTTTTTATTTTTTTTAATTTTATAGAGGCATGTTTTATTTATTTATTTATTTTATTTGTTTGTTTGTTTTGTTTATACATGTACTGGGTACAGTCAGAAGCGCGGGAGGGTGAGAGAATTCACCAGAGCCAGAGCCGGAAGCAGAGCAGGCAGAAGGACCGAAGTACACTGCTGAGGGGAGCAGCGGGCGGCAGGAGAGGTCTGCAAGCCCTGTGGGACCCTCCTCCAGTGGCCGGGGAGCAGCCGGGGATCGAACCGGCGCCACAGAGGCCGTGGGCAGCTTCGCAACCCAGCGCTCAACCACTGCGCCACTGGGGAGGCCCTCAAAGAATTTTTTTTTTTTAAGATGTATTTATTTATGCATACAAGAACAGGCTAGAGGTGTCAGGGTTGAGAGGATTCACCAGAGGCAGAGTGGGAAACAGAATGGGCGGACTGAGTGAAACACACTGCTGAGGGGAGCAGCAGGCAAGACAAGAGAGGTCTGCTGTGCCATGTGGGTTAGCTCCCTGGCGGGGGATCGAACTCAGGCTTCAGTGGCTGCGGATAGCTTCATGGTGCTGAGACAACTCTTTGTGCCACCAGGGAGGCCCTCAAAGAATATTTTTATAAAAACATTATTTTCCCCCATTAATTGCTTAGTCATTTCTGAAAACATTCATTCAACATACTACAGATGCCTCAGATTTACTTTTATAATTTCTTTTAAAGTTTGAAAACACTCCCTTACTTCTCTGCCTCATCTCTCTTACATTTCTCCTATGAGAGCCAGTATTACTATAAGCACCTAAACACAGAGAACAAATAGTCTATTTTCTGTGCTTAAAAGATTGATAATTCATGTAGCGCATATAAAACCTTGCATACTTAGACTGGCACATAAAAGCTTTCAAGTTAAACTGGTAATTCAAGGTAGAGGACAGAGGGAAAGAATGGTGTTCTAAGACATGCTTAAATAGGAAAAAAAAAAAAAAGCCCATACCTTCAAAGCAATTATAAATTCAAGATATATATATATATATATATATATATATACTTAGAAAATTAGTCTTCCTTGATAATTTTCTTCTAGAAAATAATTTCCAAACCCCAGACTAACATATGCTTAATTTATTGAAATTCAAATGAAAACTAAAACATACTTTCAGCTTATGAAATACTATATTCCATTAGAGGATATGAGAAAGTTGGTTAGTAGGGTTCATGGAGGATTTTGATTATGTCACCCAAATTCTAAATTGGCAAACTCAATAAGAAATGAAGAAAAGTCTTAGAGGTACAGCTAAAATGAAAAACAGAGCTCACAAGAAATCCAGCACTGCTTTCAAAATGTTTTTATTGCTAACTAGGGGTACCAAGAGTTACCTATAAACATTAAAAGTTACAAAATGCAAACCAAGTGATTGCTCCAACCATGAAATTTTGTGTATCAACCACATTAGACATTCAGTATGGTTGACTAGTAGTTAAGAATAATGTTTTCTTGCCAGAAAAAAGAAGTAGCAATATGATGATAAAGGTGATCACAACACAGTTTAATCTCTGGTAGTTTGTATCATCTAGCCTACCAAACTTTCCAAAGGCAAAATCATAACAGGTCACCTGAGTAAAAATCTTTGGACACTGTAAGATTCAAGAGTTTTGTTCTTCGGAAGTCTTATCAGGCCAGCAATATGTAAAAGTATAAAGTATCCTATTCTATAACTGAGGAAAAAAAAATAGAAAAAAATGAACTTCCTAAATTAAAGAAAGCAGAACACTTATTTTCCCACTGTTTAGGATAATGACAATGAATCACTATGGGAAAATTGACAATGCAGGAACTATCACATAAAACTGTTTCCAGTGGAGGAACAAGCTTGGGTTCTTTTTTTCTTTGCTCCTTTATCAACGATTTAAAGAAAACATATTTAGAAACTAAGGAGTTATTCTGTACATACACACACACACACACACATGTGCTCAAACACAAACATAGAAATTCCTGTCATAATATAAATTTAAGATGCAGTTTATAAAAATCCCATCCTTAAGCTGGCAAATTGGCAAGGATTAGTAAGAAAGAATGAGGAGAGTTCAGTAATGTTAAAAAAAAAACCCAGGGCTTTCATGTTAATTTTTAAATATATGTGTGTGTGTGTGTGTATACATGCCAACAGATTTCTATCTTTAGAGCAAAAAATATGAATTACCAGTTATTTTTTACTCCTTAAGAGAGGAAAGAAATAAACAACTAACACGAATGTCAAATCTAGAACTCATGTACTATCTTTTATCTGAATACTTATCAGACAGTCTGGAACAGGGAGCACACAGAAGTAAGAAATGTAAGCCCTGAACTACATTAAACAATAAAAACAACAGCAGCAAAAAGAAAGTATTTATGTTGTCATTGTGATTGATAACAACTTATAATTGCAGTCTTTTATGTTCTACAAATATTTTCATATTTATTATATAATTTCATCTTCCCAATAACTGATGGCAGAATAAGTGTAATTTATATTAAATTAAATTAGACACCTAAGATAATTAAAATATGCCTAGTACACTATAAGTATTCAATAATTATTAATTATTATTGTCTGTTAGAGATGAAGGATCAGGGGCCATAATGGCAAAAGCAGATAAACCATTTAAGTAACATGGGCCCAAATGGTAAAGAAGGAAGAAATTCAAAACAACAGTATAAAAAGACCAAGGAAGAGTCAGAATGGTCACAGGAAGACTAGACTGTAACTAGTCACAGGTTTAATTAGTCAGAGTTACAAACTAGGACAAAAGAAAAAAGGACACACAAATACATCTCATCAATTCAGATATTCCTGAACAGGCTCATTCCAGTCAAACAGCGCCTATCACCAACAATTCAAGGGTTCAGGAGCAAGTCATACCCCTAATTTTCTTCACTGTGAAACTTATTTTGAAACAGTAATGTTTCATACAAGCCTGTTGATTGTCTTGTTTTAATTCTTCAATACATTAAGGGAAGAAAAGTTATTTTCTAATGGACAATGGTGAATTGTCGTTATTCTAAACTATTTAAACAAAATACAAAAGGTGCATATTAAAATATACCTTAAGATCATGTCAAGTCAGTCTTTCTAATCAGCAATTCTATGAAGGAAACAACTGAGTTAAGCTGGTTTCCTACCGAAGGTATATAACACAACAACGATTTAGAGAGATGGGTGCTTCTGTTTTTGTTAAAAGCAATAAAACTATGATAAAATTTTTAAAAAATGTGGAAATTGGAGGCAGCTTCCTAATGTTCAAATACAAAATAATCACAAATTTTGTAGTCACATTTGATCAGAATCTTAGTGTCATGACTGATAGCTGAACTAGCTTCAGTATAACACAGACACCGCCTAAACAACTAAGTCAACACAAGATGAAAGGGAGATTTTATTGATTTTATTTAAAGCTAACAACGCCATTAACCAGAACTCCAACATTCTCCCATTTATTCAAACATAACATTTCTTATCAGTGGATACTTAAGATATTATCCTTTCACATCATACCGCAGGAAATTAATCACCAAATTAATCACCAGGCTCTTCAATGGGACAAAAGCAGGGTAGAATTTACAATTCTCTTTATTGATGACCAAATAAAAATTATTTTCTGTAGCAGGATTTTAGTTATGATGTGTATGCTCTGCAGCCAGATTTCTTAGGACTTCATTTTTTTTAAAGTTACTATTAACAGTGCAGCAGACCTCTGCTGCCTCATCCACTGCTTCCCTCAGCAGTGTATTTCAGTGGATCCACCTGTTCTGCTCCCCACACTGTCTCTGGTGAATCATTTCACACACATACACCCACACCTCTGGCCTACACCCCACCTCTTGTATACATAAACAAATCTTTTTTAAAAAAATTGCTATTAACTAAAATAAAAGCTATACTATAAGAAAGCATTATTCTGAAAGCACAGCAAAGCAGAAAACTTAATACAGAATTCATTGGGTAAAGAAAAGTATAGCAACTCCAATAACAAAACCTACTTTCTTAATTAGCAGGAAAAACAACAACTAGATGATCAGCCCATTTCCTATGCTGTTTATATTCAAAGCATAAAGGGAATACATGCAAGGAGTATATTATCAATGAATGGACAATTTTTCTATATTACATTCACCAGGTCCAATGTAAACACAGTTTATAGTTAGAAATGAAATATGCCAAGAAATTGCCTGCACCTGCACTTAGCTTCAAATTTATAACCATACTAAGCAAAAGTTTCAAGGTATTTTCCAACTGAGTTCCCCTTTCCCAACCTGGAGAACATCTGATGAGTCTCTGGATTCATTTCTGTGTGCTTTACTATAAAGATCAATTATTTTTAGCTATCATAAACTCAAGAATAAATAATGAAGAAAGATAAGGTGATAGTAATGGATGATTCTTAAATTCTACTGGAATTAGGAAACAGGCATTACTTTCCCTCTAACTCTAGTCTAAGATTTCTATAAAATACAGAGGAAATACTGGAAAGAAGTCTCAAAACAAGACTATCAGTTCACCAAGGATATAATCAATTATCTCAAGAAACGTACTAACAGGAAAAGCATAAACTGACTCGGGAAACAGATATTCCATTGACCAGTCTGACAGAAATAAAGGAAAAGAGTTGAGTCATATGACTATATGACTCGGAAATCTGAAGAGATTTCCAAGCTATAGCACAGACAAGGAGAACTCATACAAAGTCCAACAGTCACTGAATTAAGGAGCAAGAACTGGGAGTTCAGGGAGTTCAAGGCAGCTAGAGTTTGCTGAACAGAGCACTAAAAAGGACAAAACTGCAAAAAGAATTTTCAACAGAATACCAATCAGTATATACATGTGAAAAAACAAATTGAGGTCACCCAAATGGAGCAGGCAGAGCAACCTCTGGGGTTCACTCAACAAACTTTCTCACCAGCCAGAACAGGAAACCCTTGTAACACACAGGGCCTTGACGACTCTTAAAGGTATTGCCTCAGTAGTGAAAGAAAATTAATCCTACCCTAATGGTTATTCTGGTCCCATATAACAAATTTAAAAACAACCCTCAAAGGATTAAGCTGTTTCCACATAATGCAAATGTGTCCCAAAACACTTAAAAATAGTTATAGGGGGACTCCCTGGTGGCGCAAGGGGTTAAGCACCGCACGATGAAGCAATCCACAGCCTCTGCAGCATGAGTTCAATCCCAGGCTGGCCAAGGAGAAACCCACATGGCGAGGCAAACCTCTCTTGCCTCGCCTGCTGCTCCCCTCAGCAGTGTATTTCAGTCAGTCTGCCTGTTCTGTTCCCCACTCTGTCTCTGGCGAATCCTCTCACCCCACCCCCCAGCATCTCTGGCCTGTACCCCAGCTCTTGTATGTATAAATAAATAAATCTTTTTTAAAAAATTAAAAAATAAAAAGTTACAGGGATATGAAAATACCTAACACCTAAAAGGGTCTAATTCATTAACTCTGACATCAAATTAATAGTTGCCAGGCATGTAAAGAAGTAAGTAAACATGATCCACAATGAAGAGAAAAGTAAATTAATAGAAAGCAACCCATAAATAATGCAAATAGTAGAACTAACAGACAAGGCCATCAAAAGAGTTATTAACCATCCTGAGGTATTTCTTAAACTTATACAGCTATGCACCTTAAAGTTATACAGTGGTGTATGTCACTTATATGCCAATAAGCCTAGAACAAATATTCCATTTGTTCAAGAAAATAAAGAAAAGTAAAAACATGTTAAGGAGAGAAATAGAAGTTTTTTAAAAATATTCAAAAATGAACTTCTTTAAAAATATTCAAAAATGAACTTCTAGAAATGATAAATGCCTGAGGTCAAAAATACATGGAATGGAATTAAAAGCAGATTACACATTACAGAAGAAAGGATTAATAAAATGAGAACATAACAGTGAAAAAATCACATGAAAAAATGCAAAAAAAAAAAGACTGAAAAGTGAATGTAGCATCAGTGTACTGTATGACCTCACATACACAATATAAATGTAATTTAACTTCCAAAGGAAAGGTAAAAGGGAACATAAAAAATATTTAAAGAAATGGCCAAAAACTTCCAAATTTAATGAAAAATATCAACCTACAAGTTTAAGAAGCTCAACAAAACAAAAGCGCAAGGAACATAAAACTACAATACAGCCCATTATAATGAAATCATTTAAAACCTACTGAAAGTCTTAAAAGCAGTGAAAGGATAAAAGGAAATTATGTACAGCTGAACAAAGGCTGTGAATGAAAAACAACCTATTCACCAGAAACAAGGTAAGTCAAAAGACAACAAAACATCTTTAAAGTATTGAAAGAAAAAAAATGGCAACTTCAAATACCCAGCAAAAATATCTTTAAACATTAAGGCAAATAAAGACATGTTCAGGCATACAAAAGTTAAAAGAATTCATCAACAGACTTTCAGTACATGTAGTTTAAAAACAAATCCTGGGCCTCCCTGGTGGCTCAAGGGGTTAAGCGTCAGCACTACGAAGCTATCCACAGCCACTGCAGCACAAGTTTGATCCCCAGCCAGGGAGCTGACCCACATGGTGCAGCAGACCTCTCCTGTCTCGCCAGCTGCTCCCCTCAGTGGTATATTTCAGTGGATCTGCCTGTTTTGCTCCCCATTCTGTCTCTGGTGAATCCTCTCACTTCCCCCACTTTTGGCCTACACCCCAGCTCTTGTATGCATAAATAAATAAATCTTTTTAAAAAAATTTTTAAAAATCCTTAAGAAGGAAAATGGTACTAGATGGAAATTTGCATCTACCTAAAGTACTGGGAATTCTAAATATGTAAATTAAACATTTTTAATATCCTTAAAAGATAACTGATTGCTTTAAAATATTGTAACAATCTCCTGTTGGACTTATGTAGAAGAATAAAATGTCTAACAACAATAGCAAAAAGCCAGGTGAGGAAAGGGACTACTGCTTCCACTATACATATCGTATGATATACACCATAAAACCCAAAATAAGTATTGGGGGGAAAAAAGAGAACAGTGCTTATAACTCATCAAGGGAGAGGAAAAGAAATTGAAAAACACTCAATAAATCCTAAAGAAAGCAAACAAGGAGGATAAAAAAGAAACGGGGAACTGACAGAATAGAAAACAAACAGTAACTGAGATCTAAACTCAACCATATTAATAAGATTAAAAATGCTCTAAAATCCTCATTTACAGAGGGACACTGTGAAATTGGATGTAAGCCCCAACTATACGCTACCTGTAAGAAGACAATTTAAAGACACAAAAAGTTAATATTTTTTAAAATGGGAAAAAAATACAACATGCTGACACCAGTCAAAAGGAAATCGAAGTGCCTATATAAATAGCAGATTAATATCAGATCAGATTGCCAGGTATAAAGAAAGTCATCTCATAATGAAAAGGGGGCTAATAAATCAAGAAGAAATGGCAGTCCCAAAAGTTCATGCATGTTATCCTCGTACTTCAAAGCACAGGAAGCAAAAGTAAACAGATTTCAAGTAGGAAAAGACAAATCCACAATTATCAGACATCAAGATCCTTCTCTCTATAACTGACAGAATAAATAGGCAGAAAGAAAATCATGGATAAAGACTGGAAGAACTTTACCAACCAATTTTACCTAATTGACATTTACCACGCACTGCATGCTATAATAGCAAAATACACATTTTTCATATTCACACAGAACATTTATGAAGACAGCTGATATTCTGGATTATAAAGCAAGTCTAATAAATTTTAGGATTCATTTAAATATTCAAAAAATTTAAGTATCTGCACATCCCTTTTCCACAATATACAATCATAACTGGTAAATCATCGCCAACCTAAGATGGTGACTAGTCCTTACCAATAAACTGAGGGTTCAAAAGAGCTCAATTTTAGAAGAGGAAATCTTCATCTAACAAAGTATGTATAGAATTCTTACCTCTCCCCACACCCCCCATCTGACCCACACCCCCCTGCACTAGGCTGACAGCATGGAACTCCAAAGCCTGAGAAGATGGCAGAACTGTGTGACGAGACCCTGAAATCACCCAGGCAGAGAAAAATCATGCACCAACATGCTCGCCTAATACATGAAGGGGTTGGGGGAAGCCATTTATTGTATTTAACAATAAAACTGTGAACTTTGTTTTAAAAGCATTATTTTAATAAAAGAAGCTCCCAAAGAGTTTTATGCAGGAGTGACATGATTTGATTTACATTTTAAAAGGATCACTGCAGCTGTTATATTAAGTATAGTCTGCAGGGAAGCAAATGGGAAAGCAGAGACTAGTTAAAACATGGCAGCAATCCAGGAAAGAGATCTAGAATTAAGCTTATAGAGTGGAAGTGTTGAATAGTAGTCATATTTTGAAAGAAAATAATCCAGCAGAATGGGAGAAAACGAAGGCTACAAAATAGGAAAAATGTTGAGAATTATTTCTTTAAATAGTTGAAGGAAAAGGAAAGATCAAGTAAACAAGTGGACCAACAAGCAGTTAATCTGTAGTTAACAGGCAGAAAGGAAAAGTACATAAGTGCATTTACTAAAAAGCTGATAGATAATAATAAATAATTAGACTACAGTGAACCATGATTATAAAGTCTATCTATACGTATGTCCCTCAAAAGTAGTCTTTCTGGAATACAGTGTTTGAATATTCATTATTATTTCAATGTCATTCAGTAACAAATACCTAATAGAGATTTAAAAGAGTGGCAGAGAGATATCCTGGGATTATTTTAATTGAGATCAACTATTACAGGTGACTTCTCCAAGGCACTAGATATCCTATACAGGAATCAGAAGTGAGGATCTATTAGCAATTCTAGAATAACTGCATTCCAATTAATACAAAGTTCCTGTAAACAGTAGCTACTGTAAGGTTGTCAAATAATTTCAGAAGTAAAGACATCTATCGTTCCTTGGAGGATTTTACATGCATTATTGTTAAGGTTGTGAAAGTATCGATTTCAAAGAGCAATCTCAATCTTGGTCCTGCAGTTTATTCATTAGTTTAGGAGGGTTTAAATATATAGTGAGTAATATAATTCTCACCAACGAAAATGGCCACATAATCCATTCTGAATTATTGTCCTCATTTAAAAAGGTCATATCCTAACGTATTTATGAACTTAAACAATAGTATTACAAGCACATGATCAGCAAATATTACAGAAAATAAAATTATCAAACACATAATTCTAACATTTATGTAACAAAGGTTTCATGGCACTGTTCTATCAGTCAGCACAGCAACAGGTGTGCTCTTGAGCTGCAGAAAGAACCATACTTTTTAAAAGCAACAAATTCTGACATGCACAGTTTTAAGTCACAGCATCTTCATTTTCCCTCTATGCTGTCTTCAACTTTTTACAGAAAAATTAAGTATATATTTTAACAAAGCTTTTTCAACATAACACCCCAGGAAAATGTTTTCATTACTAATGTACTTGTATCCTAAATTTAACTCACAAACCACGTGTCATCAAAAAAACAATAAGCACACTCTGCTCCATTAAATATGAGACACCTACTACAAATCAGTGATTCTCACCATTAAGGAGATCACACAACACTTTGCAAATCTGATTAAAGCTATTAATATAATTTCAGGGATTTTATGGATGCCTTGATATCTAGATATGGGTCCCTGATGTTTAAAGAAATCTTTGTTTAGTGGAAAAGAATAGAGTCCAAAATCTTAATAAACGATTAAAGAAGAATTTGTAACATACAGTGGGGAGAAATGGATTATTTCTTAGTATAATTTTTGCCATAAGTGACTATTCACTGAAATTACAATAAACCCCAATAAATATAAGAATGCTATAAAGACCTAAATGTAAAAAAATAAAAATTATAAAATAATTATAACAAAATGTGGAGAATACACATAATCTTGTTTGGGCAAAGTCTTCTTAAGCAAGTTAAGATGCCTATTTCTCCAAACTGAAAGATTTGACTAAATTTTATAACTTCTGTTTAAGCAATGTACAGGCTTGGAGAAAAACAGATGCAAGACACATGAAAAATAAAAGATAACTAATTCTCATATTTTGAAAAGAAACCTAAAAACTGGTTAAATAAATTACTCAATAACGAAAATGAAGTAATAAGCAAAAGATGTTCAACCTAATTAGAAGTTGGAGAAATGCAAGTTAATGCAAGATTATATCATTTCACAGCTTCAGGCTGGCAAAAATTAAAAGCAGATAGCATCTAGTACTTGTGAATTTATTGTCAGTGTAGATTACTCTAACCTTCTGGAAAATAAATTTTTTTGAAAATAACAGATTTTTAAATCTGTGAAATTATACAAGACATATATCCTTTGTCCCAGCAATCCCACACACAACTTATTCTTGGTTAAAAATAATACCAACACATAAGGAGCTATATGGGCAAATAAGGGTGTTTCTTTAACACTGTTTATAATACAAACAGGAATAGTTAAAAAATAAGTTGGGGGGGGGAACAAACTGAATGTCCATTACTGGCATATGGTATTATAATTTATGATACATGTACAGTATGTAATACTATATAGCTATTAGAATAAGTCAAATTTATGTATTTTGACCTAAAATATGTCTATAATATCAAATTGTAAAAGCAACTGAATAATATGCACACCATGATCCCATAATTATTTAAGAGAACAAAGATTAAAAACAACTATGTTATGGGACCTCTGGCACAAGGGGTTAAGCGTCAGCACTATTAAGCTAACTTAACTACTGCAGCATGAGTTCGATCCCCAGACAGGAAGGTGACCCACATGGCACAGTGGACCTCTCTTGTCTTGCCTGCTGCTCCCCTCAACAATGTATTTCAGTCAATCTGCCTGTTCTGCTCCCCACTCGATCTCTGGTGAATCCTCTCAATGCACCCCCGCCTGGCCTATATCCAGCTCTTGTATGCATAAATAAATAAATCTTTAAAAAAATGAAAATAAAAACAACTGTGTTATGTGATAATGGATAGTTTAGGAAATCCAATTTATAAACTTAATTTCCCTAGTGGTCAATGACTACAACTAAGTTTGAATACATCTAAAGCTTTACTTGGGATTTCACCATCAAAATACTCTCACGTCAAGGTGCCTACAAGGTATTATAAACTTTTCGATTATTTGGAATCTTCTGTAACAGAAAAGATAACAACACAAAACTACTTTTTTTTTTTTAAAGATTTATTTATTTATTTATACAAGCACTGGGTACAGTCAGAAGCGCAGGAGGGTGAGAGAATTCACCAGAGCCAGAGCGGGGAGCAGAGCAGGCAGACTGAAGTACACTGCTGAGGGGAGCAGCAGGCGGCAGGAGAGGTCTGCGTGACATGTGGGACCCTCCTCCGGGGATCGAACCGGCACTTCAGAGGCTGCGGGCAGCTTCACAACCCAGCACTCAACCGCTGTGCCACCGGGGAGGCCCACAAAACTACTTTTAAGGGCAAAATGTTCAACAGTTTTTATGATGCCAAAATAAAAAATGATTTTTAATGTTGTAATTTTACACTTACAGAAAACTAGCTTTTTTTTTTCTGTAGCAGAAATAAACTATTTCAGTTGTTTCAATGGGTAATATAATTAAGTTTATTATATGGATATAAACAAGAGGCAGGCATTACACTAAACCAATTCCTTTGTGTCAGAAATTGGATTTTCTTAGAATGGCATTCATTCTTAGTAATAAATGCAATTAAACATTGGTACTACAGTTTAAAAATTCTATTCAAACTGCTAAATCGTACTGTCATGTCAACAGAAAGTACCAAACAGTCTGGTATAATTTAAGGAGCACTTGATTTGGAATCAGACATAACTGGGTTTCAATTCTGGCTCTGCCACTTACTAGTTATATGGTCAAGTTATGTAATCTGAAAATCTGTTCCTTCATCTGTAAAAATGGCTTTCTGTGGTGTACTTGGAAGATTAAATATCATCACATATGAAAGTACCCAGTACTGAATATGTCTGTTAACAGTACTGAATATGTCTGTTCCTTTCCTAAGAAAGATTACTAACTGGCAACAATTGTTTTAATACTGCCTCTGCCTTTTTTTTTTTAAATCAAGACTGCTAACATAAAGTTAAACACTTTATATGCCATGTTTCTGTACCACTCCAGAAAATTATTAGTTGCTTCAAGTGTTTTGTATTAAGGCTCCTTTCCTTGGCTCACTTTTGAGAATTAACTATTTTTGATTCACTATTTCTGATAGAATTCAAAGATTTCTTTCTTGTTAAAAAAAATCATGAAAAAAAATATTTCTACCTGTGACTTTCTACATCTTTTTAAAGTCATTCAAGTTGTGTCTAAGGCAACTATTTTCAAGTGTTATGAAAAAACGCAAGGCAAGGAAGAAGGAAAATCAAAAACTGAAGTTATCCTAATCCATAGCAATGTGTATAAAAAATTCAAGTAACAAAAGAGTAGGTGCACATGTTAATACAACTTCCAACTTTCTCTAAGGGGAATTATTTCTTTCTGTAAAGCTGGATCAACTAATGAAGCCAGAATAGAATCTGAATGTCATTTAAATGGATCCAAACAATAAAAATTATTTGGTCAACCTTCAATATTTAAAGTGAATGTTTTTCCATCATGTAAGTTACACATTAATATCATCCTAGTACGTAAATATAATTATCTCTTCAAAATTGTACAGAGTAATTTTTACCCCAGAGTTGAAGGCTGGCATTACCTTTAGCTCCTCTTCACTTTTAGCTGCACTTCAGTTAGAG
The DNA here is from genome assembly GCF_014898055.3 of Talpa occidentalis. Taxonomy (NCBI): domain Eukaryota; kingdom Metazoa; phylum Chordata; class Mammalia; order Eulipotyphla; family Talpidae; genus Talpa; species Talpa occidentalis. Next base: position 40,598,305 of record NW_023605305.1, read on the forward strand.
GTATTTTATGCTCTTTAGCCTGCTGCTATTGAAAAATCTCCATAGCTTCCTGCAGTCTACAACTAGGCAGCCTCTATATGTAATATTACCATTATTTTTTGATACATTTTTCCTAAATATTAGCCACCCACAGCAGCATCTAGTTGTTATTTCTTGGTCTAAATTATTCTACTGCTGTTATTTTAGTGCTTAGTTCTCCAAAAGTATTTCAAATGAAAATAAGGTGAAAGTGCATGCATAAAAAACACTTCAAATTACTTTTCCATATCAAATTACAGCCTCTTGAGCTGATTTTTTAAGTGTCATGTACATTTTTGAATCAAAATTTGTATCTGGCATTCTTTTAACACTCCCTCCCAATCCCGAGTTCTTCCAAATGCCAAAGTTCAGTACTAACCTGAAATTACCTATTTGTGTATTTTTTGGTCTTTCACAAATTCACACTCCAACTTTTTGTCCTTCAGACCTCTTCACTGATTAAAGAGAGCAGTTAACTCCTGAAGGTACTTAACTTTATGGTTCACCTTTGCGCATCATCTTTCTTAAACTTCACTCTAATTTCCCTATTAAGGTTCGCTCCTCTTCTAAATTCACATCAACACCGTCTTGCAGCAACGTACCTATATGCATCCCGTTTCACCTCAAAATATTAAGTTTAATTCTGCTAAGAAAGAATTTAAATGCCTGGGTGCCTTCTTACGGTACTCATTGAAGCGTTTAATTTGCTTTCCTGTCCTACCTGGTTAGGTAGCTTAATTCTCCCATCAGTTGTGTGGTCCCTTGCTGCCCCCAACACAAGAGTGCAACTCACTACAGTGTATTTATTTTACCCACCATCATTTCCAAGCATCTCCCTCCATTTCTGCACATCTAGCTCTTCGGAAACCTCCCCCTGTGCAAGAGATCACATTCCCAGGTGCCCACATATCAAATTAAATACCCCTCCTCTGACATTGCCCGGGCTTTCTAAACGACTTCTAGAGCACACCAAGGCTGAGCGTTGGTCTCCTCCAGCAGCACCCGCTCCCAGCGAGTTCAGTCTTCGCTTGTTCTCTCTCTCCCCGTGGAATGCCTACTTCGGGGTAACCCTTCAGCTCCAAGAAGCCGAACCTTGCAACCTCTGCCCAGTGACCTCGCGAGGCCAGCATGCAACTCAAGCTTAATGCACACCGTTCCTGGAGCTCGGATCCTCGACACCCCGAGTTCCAGCTCTCCTTGCAGCCTCTTGCAGCCTCCAGCCCCCGAGCCAGACCCCAAGTTAGACATTCCACCGCCACTGGCTCCCGCGGCAATGCCTCCCCGGCCCGGCCCCTTTTAAAACACTCCACTCGGAGTGGCTCTGCTCCTTACCTAGCTTCGATCGGGACTCCTCCAGTTTCTGAATTTGGTTCTCCAAGTAAAGCATCGCCACCGCGAAGGCCACCACCGCCAGCAGCTGCAACTTGGGCGGCATCATAATCCTGAGGAGCCCCATGAAACCCGCTGCTCGGGATCAAGACATAACGCGGGGGGCCGGGAGCGGGGCCCCGGAGGCGAGGGAGCTGCCGGGAGGAACCCCCCGAGGAGGGAAAGGGGCGAGGAGAGCGCGACGGCCAAAGAACCACCGCAGCGACCCCCCTTCTCGCCTCCCCAGTCCCCCGCCCCCAGGCACCAGCACCCACAGCGCCGCTGCCCGCTGCTCCTCGGCCGACTCGACGGCCACCTCCTCCAAAAGCCCGCGCAGCAAACACAGCGCGAAGCGGCTGCTGGGCTCTCGCCTCCCTCTACTGCCTCAGTCCCCGACCCCCGCGCCCGCCTGCCCGCCCGCCTCCCTCTCTTCCTGCCTACCCTCCCTCCCGGGCTCGCGGCCGCGCGCTCCTCCAGCAGCGCTGCGGCTGCGCCGCCCGCGGCCCCGCCCCCGCCCATCCCCCTCCGCCACCACGCGCACGCATCCACGTACGCTGCTCGGCAACCGAAGGCTCCACCCCCTGCTGCGTTTGGTTGTGCTTATTGGACCGAAGAACCCCAGGGCTTCGCTCTGGATTAGTGTTACGGTTGGTTGCCTTTGCCATCAGTCTTCACCAAAGCGGCATTCGATTGGTGAATTTGGAGAAGGAGGCGGGCCGAAACTGACGAGGGCGGGGCTCCTTGGGGGCTTGACGAAATGTCGTGAATGAAAGGAAGGAGCCCAGGGAAGCACGGATTTGGGGGGGTTAGGAGAATGCCTGATTTGGGTTCTCTAAGGGGCCCGGGTTCTTCAGCGTTCCATTAAGTATAAAGATGTTTGATCACTTTTAAGCTTGCACATACCTTTACGTGAGACCCGTCTCCGTAGAATAGGAGATTTGATGGCAATGGCCGTTGGCAATTTGTTTAGATCAGGCTCTGGAGTGGACGCCCCTAGTTGAGGGGTCCTCCGGGCAGCCAGAGACCCACGGAAGATGGCGGCGATAGCGGGCGGGCGAGCTGGGTGGTTCGGGCCAGCGTTTGGGCTGCGGTTGCTTTTGGCGTCTGTGCTTCAAGCGGTGAGTGGAGATCACCTCCGCGGCAGTCCCAGGGCGAGTGGGGGGAGTGCACTGAGGAAGACGGGACGTTCCGTGCAGTGTGGGAGCCACTCTTAGAAAGGATGGAAGGGCTGGGCTTCCTTTGCTGCTGCGGCCGGAGTGCGACGTGGCTGCTTCCCTGGATGCTCGTTGCTGCCCGCTGCGGGTTTTCTACCCGTTCTTTCTTCTGACCCAAGACTATCTTGGATACTTCTCTTGCAGAACTTTGGCCAAAAGCAATTTCAGTTACGCGGCTAACAAAAAACCAAAATAAATTGTAGAAAGCAATGTGTATTATTTTTAAACAGAGACCAGTTCCCTATGATAAGACTCCCAAAATTTAGAGGAAAGCCCTCTGTGGTCCACAGTACACTTCTGTTCTCGCTCCCTTACTGTTAGGGGGCTCTGCCTCACTGTTAGACCTAGTTTTTAATCTCTGTTCTCTCTGGCATTCACATACTGCAGGGTGAACTTCAGTGCTATTTGTGGTTTTGAACAACGTTGTTGTAATGAAAGGGGCTGTTCTAGCGTTATTTTTAAAATGGATTTTCTAGAAAAAGTTTACATCACGTTTAAAATCAGATAGTGTTAATTAGGTTTTTAATTTAATTTTTCTCCAGTAACAGGATAGTTCTTAATCTTTGACTGAATAAAGACTTTTTCCCTGCTCATTCGCCAAAACAACTAAGTATTGGTTACCTCTTTACATGAACTTTGCAGACCACGTTTTACTATGTGAATAATAGTGTTGTTGGGGTTTTTTTTATTATTTTTTTAATGACCACTGTCTTGGGAACTTGTACATGTTTCCTGTGTCAGCTTAACTTTTTAGATATTTTCTTTACTGAGAAAAAAATTGTCATTTTTAAATTGACCTATCAATTTAAATTTAAGGTTTGAGGAGTTAGGGTCTTTACTGAATGTTTCTATAAACACCTCTGTTTTCCTTTTATAAAGGAGTTTGAAGCATCTTGCCTGTTTCCAAAGAAGTAAAAGTGGATGCTCTTAAATCCCTTATTATTAAATATTCTATTATTCAAGCATTTGGTGCCTTAGAATTTACTGGAAGACCCTACTAGTTCACTGCCATTCAAAGATATAAAGGCATTTTAAGTTGCCTTCTGATTTCCCAATCTCTTTGTTTCAGTTATCTCTGGCTGTATGACCTCACCAAAACTTGGTAGCTTAAAATATCACTATTTCTTTATAATTCTGTGAATCTGTTGAACAGTTTCTAGATATCCTCTGGCAGCTGTGTTAAACTAGTATGTCAGCTGGTTTGAGAGGTCACAGATGGTGCTTTCAGGGTAGTCCGACTTGGTTCTCCTCCAGGTGACTGCTCATCCTCCATCCAGTAGGTCAAACTGCCTCCAACATGGCAGAACTCCATTGTGGTAGAAGTAGCATTTCTAAAGAGCAAAACAATACTTCCTAAGACCTAGCATTGGAAATGACATATATCATTTCTACCACATCATATTTTTCAAATGAAATCCCAAGACTAGCCTAGCTTTCATGGATGGAAAAATAAACTATCAGTGTGGGATGAGTGACACAGTCACATTGCGAAGAGGTATACATATCACAATAGTGGGAACTTAAGGCTGTTAAACAATCTAATGCACTGGCCATCCATAGAAGACAAGCAAGAAACTTGGATGTCACATTTGACTCCTTCCTTTCCTTATATATCTCACAGTCAGCCAATTCATGTCCTCAATTTTATTTCTAGATCTTTGTCCTGAAAACAATAATTTAAAGATGCAGACTACAACGTAATTACCTAGTTTTACAGTTTTTCCTTTTTTTTTTTTTTTTTTAAAGATTTATTTATTTATACAAGAACCAGGGTACAGGTCAGAGGCGCAGGAGGGTGAGAGAATTCACCAGAGACAGAGCGGGGAGCAGAACAGGCAGACTGACCAAAGACACTGCTGAGGGGAGCAGCGGGTGAGGCAGGAGAGGTCTGCCATGCCATGTGGGTTTCTCCCTGGCAGGCCGGGAATCAAACCCGCGCTGCAGAGGCTGTGGACAGCTTCAGAGTGTGGTGCTCAGCCCACTGCCACCTGGGAAGCCCTTTTACTTCTTAAATAACTCAGATCCATTTATTGTCTATCCTTCATTGAGCCTACCAGCATCTCCTTAGAAATAATGGCTTCCTGGTTCACCCTTTGAATTACCAGAATCTGTGTGATTGTGTTTCAGCTTCCCAGTTGCCCAAGCCAAAAATTATTTTCAATTCTCCTCTTTCCCTTCAAATTCCAAATCCAACTATTTATTAAGCCCTGAAGTTTCCAAGCCATCCACCTAGTTTTATTTTCACCTGTACTACCTAAATTCATGGAGTTAGTACTATAGTTTTTTACTCTCCCTATTTGAAAACATGGAAGTCTAAGACGTGCTAAGAATGTATCAACCCTATGTTCTAATAAGCTTCATACCAGTACTTCTAATTGGATGTGTATGTGAGAATGGAACTAGAGAGTGTTAAGATACACAGATGCTTGAGCTGATCTGAATCAGAAATCTGCTGGTGACAGCACAACTCTGAACTAGTTAGTTAGTACAAACCAGGCTGAAACTTTTTCCATCCATTTCTGAAGGGGCCCCACCATGGAGGAGTATCCTAACTTACACACAAGTAAGCCATCAAGTAACAGTGCTATATTAACCCCCTCAACCACAGTATTAAATATCCTGAAGAACTATGCTCCTACAGTCTCTGTGTTCTTGTGGACTCTGCTTATTGAATTCATACTTATGGTATAGTGCAGCTTAGTGAAAAGACACTAAACTTTAAGGTAATTTGTTTTCTAGTTTTCATTTCTCATACCCGACTAATCAAAGGCAGATTAATTTACTCTGAACCTTAGTATCCCTATTTCCTTCTCTGTAAAGTGTTTAGATGAAAAATGTAAGGCTTAATTCACATCTCATTTACACATGTGGAAAATCAGATATAATCACACCTCTGTGTACTTTTTTCATCACACTTTATGCTTGTATAGCACTGATCCACAGTTTTAGTCACACCATAGCTCTAGTATGCATTTGTGTCTCTCCACTCCTCTTGCTCTTGTGCCAGTTAGAATGTAACCAAAGCGAATACAAAAATCATTTTCTTTTAAATTCATGATTATTTCTTCTTGCGCCTCACGTGCGTTTGTTCATTTAAATCCCTATGAGATGGAATAGACTCCTAATTCATCATGGTGTTCTGTACTATAAGAGTCATCCAGGATATAGATCTGCTGTTTGTGTAGAGCAGCAACGAACCCCACCCACTCCTGCAAATACAGACAGTATGACTCCAAACATAGAAAGGAAGTCCTGGGCAATTTACCTGTGTTAAACTGTTTTAACTTTCCTAAGGTTTATTCCTGCCTTTCTCTTCTGTAATGACCAGTGTGTTTAAGAAAGGATAATAAAATCCTTGAAAATGGAAAGGGCTGGTATGGAGAATTATTGAAAAAACATTAAGAACTTAGAAATACTGCATTTCACATTTAGCCTGAGCAGGAGAAAGGCCAGGTGAAATAGGTAATTGGCAGTAGTGAAAATTAGCCCAGTGTTAGGAACCTAGCAGTTGAATAAAAAGAGAAAGGGAAGAATTTCTCTGCACCTTGGGGTTGAGTTACTGGTACTGACCGTGGACTCAGCTGCTATTTTGCTAATTCACACTTCTGAGTCCTTAGAATACATAAGCTGTGCTTTTATCACTATCTTTGCCTCTGAATAGCTTTAATTTAAACTTAATAGTAATAGTTATCAACATTCCAATGTGGTGACAGCGAGGAAGATATAAAGTGATTTAATCTGCAAATACATTCTTATTAAAGCTAAGTCTTAGAAAAGTATTATTTTAGTGCAGCCTGAGGGTATTGTTTTCAAGAACATCCCAGAACTAAGTGGTATTCTTCATTCAACTCATACTATTTCTTCATTCTGAGAGGCACCATATTGAAAGGCAGTATAGAATGATATTGTGTATCATTGATTCTGAGACACCAGCTCATGCGATCAACCTTCTGCCCTCCTACCCACATTTCTTCACACATTAACACCTTGGTCAGTCTTCTGTGGATTGCACAATTATAATTCTAAGCATTTTTGTGGTTATTTTTAATGGTACATACGTAACGGTTTGGATTCTGTGAAATACGGTAGTTAGTAACAGTGGTTAAGGATTTTGAAGGCAGGCCAGAATTGGAATTTGTTGCCACCATTTAATATTTGCTGTGTAGACTTTGACAAATTACCTTAATTCTCTTAAGCTTGTTTCCTTCTCTATAAGGGAGTAACAATACCTATTTTATAGGTGATTAAGATTAAATGGAACGATGATGTAAAGTACTTAGCAAAATAGCTGGTGCTTTGTAAGAGCTTGCTGTAATGGCCATGTTTCTTTTACTCATTTTTATGGTATTCCTCCTTTAACCAACCTATTTGCTTTTGTGTCAGATTTGAAATTTGTCCAAACTTACATGAAAAACTTATAAATAAGTTTTCTGAGTATAGACTACTTGAGAGACAATCTTATATACATATGAGTGTAAATAAAATGTGTAGCTATACTAGACTTTTGTCTCAAAACTTTTATTACAATTTAGTTATTCCAGTTTCCCTGCCACCAACATTCGTCTCCAAAGAAATTAATAATACCAGAAAAATACTGCAGTGCATAAGAGAATGGAGTCAAATAGCTTGTCAGTCCTTTGAAATGGGGAAAGTAAAAACTGGTAAATGATTGTTCCAATCAGGATTATCCTGCCTTGTTCTTAAAATCTGTTTCTTGCAAGTGTGGCTAATTATTTTAAAATTAACATTTGGCCTTACTGTGCTCGTGTAAATGCTATTCAGTTACTTCTGGGTAATAAAAATGTAGGGTCGGTTATAATTTTGAACTCTTTTGTATTATTTAACATTTGGTATTTATGAAATCTTTAAAATAAGTTCTGATATTCTTAGACTCAAAACTCTGCCTTTAAAACCAGTGATAGAAGAGTTAGCAAAAAGTAGTTCACTTAGAAGATTAATGATGCCTGTATTTCATCTGTACTTGTGTTCTGTCCCACACACATCTAATACAGTGATTAAAACACAAGTAGTATCTGTAGTGTTTAAGTATGCTTCCACAGTGAAAAGTGGAAATAATACTAGGATCTCTTAAGTACCCACTTCGTTGTGGATAGGCTACTAGGTGCTTTCTGTGCTTTTTCTCTTTCAGTCCTCAAGTTCTCTCCAGTAAGAGGTGATTATCCCCTATTTGGATAAGTAATACTGCTCTCTGTTAGCATTTGAATCAGGATGTTATCAGACTCCAAAATACACATTTCACATATTCATGCCACCTATCAGTAGGTGAACAATAAATTCCAGAATAAAACCAAATAGTACAATTGCATGATTATTCATTTGAGAGTCTTATTTTGTAAACCATGCTTAGGTAACAATTTCTTAAAATCTGTTAGACACTTTACAGTTTTTAAAGTGATTTTACTTTTATTTCCATTTCAGTACTATTGACTGCAAAACATATGACCCTAAAATTTAATGCTGTAATATATTTATTTCACATTCAGATTCTGTGGGCCAGCAATTCAGACAGAGCACAGCTTGGATAGGTTTGTGTTCTACACAGCAGTTGAAAGGCTGGGGCTTGAAAAATGATGTCTCTTTACTAATACATCTGATCATTGATGCTGGTTTTCAGCTGAAGACCACAGATGGACCATACTCTGTAGTCTCTCTGTTTTAGGTTACCTTGCAGCACAAGTGGCTGAAGTTCCAGAGTTAGGCTACCTTTATCACATGATGGCTGAATTCCAAAGTTGAATGTTTCCAGAGAAACAGACACAGAACACGTGGAAATGCTAGCCAAGCAAAGAGTATTTCCTTTTTCATTACCACCCCTCAGTGTTTAACTCCCTTCTTAGACATCAAAAGCACTGTAATCACTTTCTTTACATTCTGTCAGAAAATCTCAAGCCCCTACCCAGAATCAAGGGAAGGAGCACAGACTACCACTTCTTAGCAGAGGACTGCCAGTTACATTGTGAGAAAAAACGTGTGGCATATTGGTGCAACCATATTTGGAAAACACTTTTGCCTGTGAAATAGATCAAGCAGGTCATTTACAAAGTATTACTTACTTTGTCTTCAGTTCCTCCCACTAAATCTAATCTATTTTGAAGATTTGTGTATTCCACATGATTACTAAGATAAAAGATACATAAAATACCAGTTTAGGCTGTTAACTAACAAGACCTATGAGATGACTAGCATCTGAGGGAAGTATGCCAGTAAATTTTAGACTTTGGGAAATGCCATTGAATTTTAATTTGCCTGCTCATTCTAGAAGAAAGTTGACAAAATGCATTTGGTGGGCCATATCAACTAGTTCTGTTTTATAAGTAAAGGTTTTTTTGAAACATAGACTCCCATTCACTTATTATCGTCTATGACTGCTTTTGTGCCACAGTAAGAGCTAAGTAGTTGCAATCGAAACCATTTAGACTCTGAAGTCATGTAATTGCTATCCACTCCCTTACGTAAGACTTGTAGACCCCTTGTATAGAAGATAATTTGCAATTACCCTTATTTGAGGCTATGATTTTTACCAATTCTCATGTTTGTTCAATAAATGCGAAAACTAGCACGAGTGCTGGAAATACAAAGAAACAACTTTGTATTTGCTCTCAAAAGAGCTCACAGTATTGTTGGGGATCAGGCAATCCTAGATTGACAGTGCAGTGTTGTGGGTGGTGCTGTTTTACAGCTATACACATTTCTTTCTGAGAGAAGTACTATAGCTGAGATTGGGATCTGACTTTTTTCTTTTTTCAGAGAAGGCTTCCTAGAAGACTGATACTGATCATGTTCTTGGAAATAATTGGAAATTAACAAGGTGAAAAAAGCCTGAGATGTTGAGAAAAGTATGAGCAAAAGTATGTCTGAGTAGTTTTATACTTGCGGATATTATAAGTTCTTTGTAACTGAAAAGTAGAATGAGGTAAGACTAGCAGTCACCATCGTTAAGAGAATTTTCGGAACTTAAAAAATTACTGGTTATGAGATTGGTTAAGAGTATAGAGTTGGGGCCTCCCTGGTGGCGCAAGGGTTGGAACGCAACCTATGAAGCTGTTAGCAGCCTCTGTAGCATGAGTTCAATTCCCAGCCTGCCAGGGAGAAACCCACATGGCGAGGCAGACCTCTCCTGTCTTGCCTGCTGCTCCCCTCAGCAGTGTATTTTGGTCAGTCTGCCTGTTCTGTTCCCCAGTGTCTCTGGTGAATCCTCTAACCCCCCGCATCTCTGCCCTGTACCCCAGCTCTTATATGCATAAATAAATAAATCTTAAGAAAAAAGAGTGTAGAGTTGGATGATCAACTTGGGCAACTAGGTCATCAGGGGAAGTGGTGCCACCTTAGCTGTATACCAGAGGGATAGGAGAGTGGTGAAGGAATAGCTTGAGGGGGCTGATTGGTTGATAGTGAATGATGATTGGACATTTGGTGGCAGAGTGAGTGATATACAGTTGCTGAGGTGAGAAAGTACACCTGAAACCTATACAGTATAACAAACTAAAGTCACCTGAAATTTTTAAAACTTCTTTTAATGGTGCTACTTTACTAAGGTACTGAGTACATTAGGTGCAATTGATTAAGGAGAAAAGGGATAACTTTTCTGTTGAGGATTTTGAATTTGTCATGTCTGTGCAACATCACTGATATATCCAATAGAGAGCTTCGTAGGCTTAACACTCAAGAAAAAGACTTGGGGGAATTTTCGATAAATGGGTATGTAGAGCCTATGGATCAAGAAGCAGTTGTGTTGCTATGTAGCAAGTGTGAAAAGGAAGAGAGCCACAAACAAAAGGGAAACAACAGCATTTAAGAATGCATAGTAGAGAGAAAAGGTCAAGCCTACCATGGAATGAGTAGCTGAAGCAGAACAGTTTTGAGTGCCTTTGCTTTTAGTGATTTTTTTGGCAAGTTTGTAGTGGTAAGATTAGAAACCTGACTAAAGTTACAATTATGAAATGACAAAGTATTGGGAGAGCAATTAGAACCATATGAACTTGAGGGCCTCCCTGGTGGTGCAAGGGGTTATGTCTCAGCACTATCAAACTATTTCCAGTGCAGCCTGAGTTCGATCCCTGGCCAGGGAGCTGACCCACATGGCACAGCAGACCTCTCCTGCTTTGCGCACTGCTCCCCTCAGCAGTGAATTTCAGTCAGTCCTCCTGTTCTGCTCCCCACTCTGTCTCTGGTGACTCCTCTCACACACACCCCACACCCCTCTGGCCTATACCCTAGTTCTTGTATACATTAATAAATAAATCTTTACCAAAAAAAAAAAAACCCATACAGCTTGAATACACTGACAAATTGGATTACTGACATGAAATCCTTATGGGGATAGCAGTAGATGAAATCAAAGCATGGGTATATTCTATATTCCTTCGACAGAAGGAATATACCACCAAGACTGGAGAGAAGAAGGAATGAGGGAAGAGAATTGCTTTTAAAACATGTTTTTATCTGTCATTGTGCTGAGTTACTATAAAATCATCTCATTTCATCTTTACTACAATCTATGTAGGAAGTATTATTCATTTATCGGAGAAAAAAAATTAAAGCTTAGGAAAGTTATCTTGCCTTGGGTCACACATCTTGTAAATGGTTAAGCTAGTACCTAAACTGCAAGGTTTAATTTCTGTCGTTCTGCTGCTTTAACCTACTGTGTCCCCTTCTGCACCATTTAGCTGTTGAATGTTGGTGAACAAAGAAGATAAGTCTGTGGTAGGGACCTAGAATTTAATGTTACTCCATAGAGCTATATAAATAGGTGCTAAGTTCTTAAAACATGATTTCATTTTTCTCTTAAAGAAACTTTTTAAATGTATTGAATGTTTAATTTTATATACATATATATATCTTTTTTGTTATTTTAGCAGAACCGAAAAATGACAGAACTTCATTTTTCTTTTTACCTTTTCAGGTGTCTGCCTTTGGGGCAGAGTTTTCATCGGAAACGTGTAGAGAGGTAGGATTCTCCAGCAATTTGCTCTGCAGCTCCTGTGATCTTCTTGGACAATTCAATCTGCTTGTGCTAGATTCTGATTGTAGAGGATGCTGTCAGGAAGAAGCACAATTTGAAACCAAAAAGGTATTGTTTTTTTGATCTCACATACACTGATACATAGTAGTTCATTATTAATTGAGCTGTGTGTGTGGTATCTTGATACCTTGCAGCAGTTACAGCACAGCAATAATAGTAGGTAAGTAGTCAGTCAGTTAATAAATGTCCAACTGGCTATAATCTAAAATGGCATTGTCTAAGTAAATTTTCCTTTTAAGCTGTATCCATTGTTTTTCCTCCTCATTCCTAACCTGTTGTCTCTAAGATGTACCTCTCATTAAGCATTACTAGCAGACTATTGCATAACATCAGTACAATAAGAAGTCTTCAGTAAGCCTGGTGAAACAAAAACAAACCAAAAACACTTAGAAATGTATATATATTTACTTTTATATACTGGAAATATAAAAAAGTAAGAAATCTTGGATCTTCTAGATGCAAAAGTATGAAATCTTGGACCTTTTAGATCTTGGACCACATGCAAGTATAAAATTGGTGCTTGATTTAATCTGTATAGTTCTACTTTCTGGAATATTGGTACATAGTCATAAAGGATACAATATAGACAGTATTTTTTTCTATCTCTTGATTCTGACCTAAGACTTTAGTTTGAGGCCTTAGTTTAATCTAGTCTTAGTCTAATAAAAGTAGAAATTGTGATATATAGACTACTGCTTTGTATCAAAAACATCAAAAATACTTAAACATGACCCTGTGTATATGTGAATCATGCATACAAATTCTTTAAAAGAGAAGAACTGTGGTTTATCTACAGGAATGTTTGCCATTTATATATAATAAAGAAATGTTACCAGAATACTGATTTTGGTTCTTGCATGCTTTATAGGTATGTCCAGGATTGAGACTTTTTAGTGATGCTTGCTTATTTAGCTGTTGATCTCCAAAAGTATAAAATTTCTTTTAAAAAAACTTAATTCACGGAAGGAAAAAAATGTATTTGAGATCCCTTATCATTCTGCAAATAGTCCAATATTTTTATTTATTTATTTATTTTTAAGATTGATTATTTTTACGCATACAAGAGCTGGAGTACAGGCCAGAGGTGCAGGGGTTGAGAGGATTTACCAGAGACAAAGTGGAGAACAGAACAGGCAGACTGAGTGAAATACACTGCTGAGGGGAGCAGCGGGCAAGTCAGGAAAGGTCTGCTGAGCCATATGGGTAGCTCCCTGGCTGGCCGCGGAGGGGGGGGATTGAACTCGTGCTGCAGGCTTTCGATTGCTTCATAGTGCGGTGCTTAACCCCTTGTGCCCTAGTCCAATATTGGCCCTAGTCCAATATTTTCATTAGGCCTTATTTTTCCCCCATTTTAATCATAAAGAATCTAATAAGTATCACATTTATTAGCTAGAAAGTGATTTTTTTTTTTTTTTGGTAAGCTGTTTCACCACTTTTATAACTAGTTTTGCTCCTATCTAGGTACCCAAATACAGTTTGCAAACTCTAATAAGGATGTTTACCTAAATCTGAAGGGCATGGTAGCTTGAAGAAAAAACATGACCTAATGAAAAAAAATTTAAATCTTGGTACTATTTTCATATCACTAGTATTAACTAAATCACAGACTTGAGCTTTTTATACAGAATCAAGGTGCAAGAGAAGGCACCACTCTTTTTTTCCACTAACTGACTTGTTCCTTGTTGTAGGAAAACACAAGTGACTACCATTTCCTCAGTGTTGTATCATATACTTTCTCCCACCAGAAGAGGACTCATTTTCCCTCATGTACTTTTTTGAAATATTTTAGACAAGCATTGTTACTAGCTCAAGTTTGGTTATTAACCACTTATTAGGTAGGGCTATAATATACTGTGAGAACCATTAGCAACCATCATAGCTATGTGAGTTGTTAAAGGGGAGCAGACTGCTGAAGCAGTTCTCAGGTAAAGAGCAGGTTAGGTTGTATTTTCTTTTCAATTACTAGAGTAAACCACTTCTACTTGCGCTATTTTTAAAGCTTGTGCTCAGTTGCCTTCTTCAGGGAAGTCTTCCCTAACCTTATCCAACTCCACTGCCACTCCTAAGGTATGTTAGCTTCTGTATTCTCAAAGCACTTGAGGATATCTTGACTTGCCCCTACCCCCCACTATACTGTATCTGTTGTTTTGCTTTTCTCTCTCCCAATTATTTATGTTCTTTGAAGTCTAGGACTTTTTTACGTTTCTGAATCCCCAGCATTAGCATATAGTATTCCATATGTGTTTTTCCTTGACTAAGACTTTATTACTCATTATAATTAGAAAAGATAATTTTTTTAAAAATTATGTTGAAAAATATACTTGAGCTTTGTGCTTGTTATGTACTTTTTTCTATATTTCACTTATATATATCCTGAATATAAATTTGTCTCCATGTTGACAGTATATACTAGTAACACATACTTCATTATTCATCTAACTACTACAAATATATTCCTCCCATTTTTATGTTTTACTTAAAAAGATAGCATAAGTATTTTACATGTATCTAAAAATAAATGTCAATTATTGATATTTAGCACAATTTTTTAGTGATTCCAATCTTTTCAGATCTTAAAATGTGATGATTATGGCAGCTAGGTGTTTTTTCTTACCTTCTTTCGCTCATTGAAGGTTTTCATATCTTAATATGAAAGAAGTTAAATGATTTTATCCTCTTTTAAACATTATTACTGTAGAATTTTTGTATTTCTCCTTAGCTACTTGCTTCTATTTCCTTAGCTGATGCCTATTCTTTTATTTTTTTTAAAGATTTATTTTTATGCATACAAGAACTGGGATACAGGCCAGAGGTGTGGGGGGTGGTGGTGAGAGGATTCATCAGAGACAGAGTGGGGAACAGAATGGGCAGATCTACTGAAATACACTGCTGAGGGGAGCAGCGGGCGAGTCAGGATAGGTCTGCTGTGCCGTGTGGGTTGCTCCCTGGCCGGGGATCAAATTCATGCTTTCAGTGGCTGCAGTTAGCTTCATAGGTTGCATCTTAACCCTTTACGCCACCAGGGAGGACCCTGATGCCTATTCTTTTTAAGATCTTGGTTCACCAAGATTCTTGTAGTCCCACTGCTTTCTTTGTTCTTCTTTTAAAATATTTTTTTATCTAATTGGTTTTAGTACTTCTTTCATGTTTATACCTACCTTATCAAACCACAGCATCTTCCAGAAGAGAATGTACTTAGTTAAATTACTCATGAACCCATAAGTAAATTATTTCAGGTTAATTTGCTGATCACTCAGTCTTAATTGTATTGGAGGGAGTTTAGAGTAGTTTAGGTTTAAAGCGCAAGCTCTGGAACTAAACTACTTAGTTTCAGAGCTTCCTCTGCTTCTCAGCTGTTGATCTTAAACATATTTAATCACTTTTGTGATTAAATGTGCACTTTTATAAATTGGAGGTAATAATAGTTCTATCTCATAGAATGGTCATGAGGATTAAATGAGCTAACATATGTGCACTGCCTAGATTAGTGCTATATAATAAGCTGCTATATAATAAGTACTAGGTAAATAAATACTTGGGGCTAATGATGTTGACAAGTCGCAGCAATAGCGGTATGTTTTACTAATGGGAAAAAGCAAAAAAAAACAAAATTTGGAGAACTTTGAAAATAACATAATAATTATTATTGGCAAAGTGTAGAATAAAGGAAATACATACAAAATATATTAAAAAAGTTTTGTATTACTCTACCTTCAAGTTCCTGAATCAGTTAAATCAAGAGGAAATACCTTATAATAATAGAATCAGTGGTTTAAAAATTTTTCCCAGTTGCAACTACATTGTGTGCAAAAAAATACAAAAATGTCAATGTAATCCTCGATTTCAAAATTTTAAGTCCTGCTGATTGACATTTAATAAGGAGGATGATACAAATTTGCATTTTAATAATATAAACCATTTATTTTAGAATCTGTATGAAAGATTGCATCAGGAAAAAATTTTATATTAAAAAAAATTCAAAACCACTGATAAAATGGTGCTCAGTTTTGTCATGACAAAGCTATTCTGTAAATTGAAAGAGACCCCATATTTAGAATAAATAAATTTAGAGTAAAATTATTATTTTTCAAATTTCCTTGGATAGCACAGCAGGTGAAGCCATGATATTTGAAATCAGAAATAACATAATAACAGAAAGTAAACTACATTTGCAAAACAAAAATAATAACTCTGTGGAAAAGGCAAGCTATAAAACTAATTACAATTATTTCTGATTTTCTTATTGACATTCCTCTGCTACTTATTTATATTTTTATTTTAATATTTCTAACAAATTTCAAAGATTTAACAAAATTTTGGAAGAAACACGCTTAAAAATTATTTTTTTAAAAAACTACACATCAAGAAGAGATTTATTTGAATTTTGAAATATCTTGGTCTCATTCTCAGAATACCAGTAGACATCTAGGATGTAGATCACTAAATTATACCATTACTGGTTCTGGAAAATTGCTCAACAGTTAAAAATCTGCTTTTCAGATAACAGAAAAGGAATTATCCTCAATAATAATCATATTATACTAGATTTGAATGAATGGACCTAAGTGGTTAAAGTAAAATTAAAAATATAGTTAGATACCCTCCATTTCCCACTCACCTAGTTGGAGTTAGACTAAAGTGAATTGACCACCTTTATGTAGTAGCATTAACATTTTCAATATGTGTTACATTCTGCTTTCACATTTACTTGCACTCCAGAGACGGTACAAAGGTAATATTATGGCTTAAGGTATAATTTGTTAGAAGTTCATCCCCTTTTCTCTTTTTAAGCATTTTTGAAGGAGTTAAATTTTTATCTTCACTCACTGCTTTTTGTCTTTAACAAATTACTCCAGGATCTTCAGTTTTCTTGTAGTGATTACATTGGCCTCCAACCTTTGAGTGTTCATTTTACACTGGTTATGTGCTGGAGTGTTCGACCTATTTTATTTAATCCCCACATCAACACTATCATGTAAATACTATAGTTCTTATTTAACACAAGAGAAAATTTGGCTGTAATGTGTCCCAAGTTACCCAGCAATCTGGAGCTAGAAGCTGACTTTATCTCAAGTCTGTTTGACTCCAGAATCTCAAGTTTTTAAACCTTAATACTATTTTGCTTTTCATCTTGAAAATGTTAATAGTAATATCTATTTGTGAGAAATTCAATGAGTTAAGTATGGTAAAGTTAGCAGACCATATTACTTAAATATGTTAAAATATCAGACCTTCTGAATTTACAGTTAACAATTTTAATAACAATTCCATTACTAGTTTTCATATTAAATTATAAAATCATTCTCAGTTTTACCAGACTTCACAGCTCCCATTACTTTGTCTCTTCTAAAATATATTAATAAATCTGGCTTTGAGGCCCAACCAAACAGCATTTTAAATAAGCACATAATTTTTCTTAATTCTGATAATATACATGAAAAAATTTAGTTATTTTCAATTTACATGGAAATTCTGTAGTCAATTTCAGAGTAATTAAAGTCAGCTTAAACAGCATTACTTGAGACAGTGGCAGATTTTAAGCTTTAACCCATCAGAAGTAGAATGCTGCTGGTGTGTAAAACATAGAAGGAGGAAATGGAGGTTAAGCTAACTGTGCGTGAAATTGTAGTCAGGAAAGAAATTTCACAGTTGCTTAAAATAGTTTCACTTTTGTAGTGTATCTGTCGCATCAATACATGAACTGATTTCTTAAAGGAAACAAATATAAATGTTCAACAGATAATTCTAATTATAAAAATATTCTCAAAGCTTTTTTTAAAAGATCTGAATAATGCTTGGCAACAGTTCAAATTCAGTGAAACTACTAAGACTCCTAAGTAGCAATGTTACTAAATAACGACACAAATACTTTTTATGGTGCAAATATTTACAGAATAATAATAACAGCCACTAATATTCCTTAAATTCTTACTATATGATAGCGCTGTTTCAGGCACTTTCTGTGAATCGATTTATATAACCCTCACAACAGTTCTGAGGTAAGTAACATTACTCCCATTTCATAGTTGAATCTGAAGCAGAGAGATCTTTTCTAAAGTCATACAATTAAGAAGTGGCTATCAGTATATGTATCATATATTTGTATAGCAAAAGATTTAAAATTTATGTAGTTAATTGAACTGAAAATATTTAAAATTTTTATGATTTCTAAGTATTTCATTTAATATGCCTTTAATATGAAAAACAAACTCTTTTTTAGGTATTTACAATTAGGGTAAATACCTAGGTAGCTCCTATCCAAGCATATTAAAACGTGCTGTCACATTTGCAGATTGTAATATTTCAAATGGAAGTAAAGCATTAGAGTATTTCATGACCTGTTTATATTTTACACTGCATTTCATTTCCTAGACATATCTACCTCAGAGTCAAAATAAACTTTCCAATTATATTCTAAGTATTTCTTCTTGGCATAGGCTCTGAGAATGCCAAAATAAAACGAGTCACTGTCCTCAATGAGTATAAGAAATAGATGTGGAAATTGGACTACTAGAATGTATTCTGTTGGGCTTCTCTAATGTTGTGAAAGTAACCACTAAAAGGATATAATACCACTGATATACCACTTATATACCACTAAAAGATAAAAGTTATAAGGAGAAATGAATCAAAAATCTTTTACAAGTTGATATATTGAGAATTGTAGTTGTGATCATATTAATCATTATGAAAACAACCAGTAGAAGAACTAAAAGCAACCAGTTTAAAAGTTATTGAGCGGACAGTAAGTTTACAAGCTACTGAGGGTAAAGGGCAAAAGAGACTTGTTCTTTCTTATTTCATACTCTACTGTTTAAATTATTGTTTTCAGATGCATTGATTTCTTTTAAGAATTTAGTGAGATGTGTGCTATAAAATAATGTGTGTGTGTATATGCCATGAAAGCACAGAATGAAAAGCATAACTATTGGATTACTGGATAAGGCAGGTAATTATCATCCATTACTTTAATGTAGAAATTGAAGCTTATGGTTAAGTTGGAAAATGTTTAGGAGAAGGTCATCTGAAAAAAGGAAAGGCTACTGAAAAAAAGGCAGATAAGCATGAGAGAGAAAGATTGCTACCTAAGGTAGCAGAAAGTTTGGTTATGATGAATGATGATGTTGGTTAAGTTAGGAGCACTTGTATGCCTTGATTAGAAGTTTGGAGTCTATCCTATAGGCAGGGGACAAAAAGGATTACCAATAATGAACTCACATACTCTGGTTTCTCTTCAGATCGTATAAATCTTTCGCCTTTTACCAATAATGAACTCACATAAGATCTGAATTTTTGTGACTTGGTGGTAGGGTGAATGACAGTTGCTAGAAAGAAAAGAAATACTGTTGTGAGAACAATAACTTAAAAAGCCATTTTCCAGAATCAAGAAACATGAGCTTAAGCCAACATACTGCCAGTAAACATGGAGAAGGGACAGATCTGAAATAGATTTAGACAATACAATCTACCTTTCTTAGAGATGATCATAATTGCCCCTATTTTTATGACAAATAATAGGGTACAGTATTGAATTGGTAACAGCACTAACAGAGTTCTCTTTTGAAAAGCAGTTTTTGCTGCCATATATAGTACTACCTCATGTTCATTTTTTTTTTAAAGATTTATTTATTTGTTTGTTTATTTTATTTATTTATTTTATACACGCACTGGGTACAGGCAGAAGCGCGGGAGGGTAAAAGAATTCACCAGAGCCAGAGCTGGGAGCAGAGCAGGCAGAAGGACCGAAGTACACTGCTGAGGGGAGCAGCGGGCAGCAGGAGAGGTCTGCGCGCCATGTGGGACCCTCCTCCGGTGGCCGAGGAGCAGCCGGGGATCAAACCGGTACTGCAGAGGCTGCAGGCAGCTTCGCAACCCAGCGCTCAACCGCTGCGCCACCAGGGAGGCCCCCTCATGTTCATTTTTTGATACCAACTAGATTAGAGGAAGAAAAGAATGAAGAGGATACTTCCCAGTGTTCTTATTTGAGAAACTGCTAATGCCAACAAAAGGCTACAATAAAGTAGTCACAGATAGCCCTTTGACCCAGATGGAAAAGGGACAGCTATATTCTGTAGCTACAAATTGCCTTTTCAGTTTCTTTTTGAAGAAATGTGTTAAAAGTTTTAATTTAGAAAGCCATGAATTTTATTTGGGTACCATAATGAATTCTAAAATAAATGGTATACTTGTCAAAGAGTGAGCAAAAAATAAAAATGTGTTGAATGGCCTAGTTTCCTTTGTTCTAGGTTCATATTGCTGCTCTTCAGTTTTTTTTTAAAGTTTTTGCATCATTACAGTTTTATTTATATATCCTTAAATTAAATGCATATTTTCTTTAGTTTTAACAATGAAAAGCCATAATTTTTGACAGCTGTTTGTTTTTTTATGTCAGATACTTGAAAACTTTCTTAGAAATGATCACAACTGTCCTTATTTTTATGAAAACAAGATTGTACAGTATTTGGATTGGAAATGGCACTAACACGAAGAGCTGAGTTCTCTTTTGAAAAGCCGTTTTGCTGCCATATCCGTAGCACCTCATGTTCCATTTTGGAGCTGTTGAAAGTTTGAATGCTGAATCATACTTTGTCTGGGTCTCAGTTTTTCAAATTAACAGGCAAATATTTTGTATTTTTCAAACATTTAGTAGCAAAAACATTGAATTTTTTTATTATTGAACACTGTGCTAAATAGTTTGTCATTTTCTAAGCTATTTTTCACTTATTACTGAATGGCTAGTTGGCTTTATTTTTTTTTTTTTAATTTTTTTTTTTTTTTTATATATAGAGGCATGTTTTCTTTCTTTATTTGTTTGTTTTTGTTTATACATGCACTGGGTACAGTCAGAAGCGCGGGAGGGTGAGAGAATTCACCAGAGCCAGAGCGGGGAGCAGAGCAGGCAGAAGGACCGAAGTACACTGCTGAGGGGAGCAGCGGGCGGCAGGAGAGTTCTGCGCGCCATGTGGGACCCTCCTCCGGTGGCCGGGGAGCAGCCGGGGATCGAACCGGTGCCGCAGAGGCCGCGGGCAGCTTCGCAACCCAGCGCTCAACCGCTGCGCCACCGGGGAGGCCCTAGTTGGCTTTATTAAGATACTCAAGTTTAGGGTTGTTTTTTCTAATTCCTTATAATATATTGATCTCGGGAAATACAACTGCATTATCTCAAGTTATTTCCTTTCATTGTCTGATCCTTCTTAAGTATTAGAAATTGAATGGTTTCCAAGTAAAAACCCTGGACTTTCATACGTGTAGCTGAAACATGGGTGTGAGGGGAGGTGCATCTGTATGTTGTTTCCAACTGAACTATTTCCATTGATGATGTATCTCTTGCTAATGAAATTCTCTTTATTTTAGATGTATATGCAAAATCTGTTCGTCATCACAGTATTAGAAGAAATTTCATTCTTTTTTCCTCTTTGATTTCATAGATGAAATGGTCTAATTCAGAATGTGGTAATTATCAAAGAAGCATTTTTATTTTATTTCATTTTTGTACATTTTCATTGAGCTTTTTAGTCTAACAGTGATTGTATCTTTATGGAAAGATTTCCCTAGTGTATTCTTGCATTTTTAGAACCTAATGTGAATTAAGGTAGATATTATCTTGCTTCTTTCATAACTTTGTGGACCTCAGGACAGAAACTAAAGATACAAATTGGAATAGCACTCAATAGTGTAGTAAAGTAAGTTTTAAACTTAGGGAACTTCCTTAGGCATAGTCATATTTTTTCAACGTTCAATAGAAATCACTAAAAAAGAGTTGAGTTTGACCTCAGGGGTATAATATGAGAGAATTATATTTACCAGCATAGATTGCTAAAATTGTAAAACTGCATTTATTTCCCTAATCCTCCCATTTCCATTCATTATTCCTGTTCAGGAATGCCATCTGTCAGGGCATATATGAAAGTTAGCATTACCTTATATGGTCTAGAAAATGCACTGCTTGAATAAGTCAAATAATTCAAAGTGAAATCTTGTCAAAAGCTTGCTACCACATCACAAAAATTTAGTGCCCAGATTCTTTATCCATGTGTGATAGTCATATTGTTTCCAGCACTCTGGGCACTTAAAAATACCAGAAAATACAGGAATAACTTTATGGTGAGTAATTAATTAAATCTGAGAACATCAGCAGATCACTAAACATGGTTTTGGTTAAAAACATTTCCCAAGTTAATTAACTAGCCAGATTTTGCTTTTAGCTTGTGAAGAGTAAAGTCAATTTTAAGAAATTATACTAGATGCATTTAATGCTTAGAAAGGTGGCTCATAATGAGTGTATCATAATTGCATTTTATTTAAGATCTTTATGTAATATGCTCAGCTTTCATCATGTTGTAGCCATTTTTTCCTAGTTTTTATTTCCTTCATTTTATTTAAAGGCAACTCTTCGATAGACCCGTAAAATAGTTACTTCTCATATCTGAATTCTGTTCAGCAGTTAAAATTTTTCATTTTGTCCACCTGAGAGAACATTTTCTTCACATTTCTAGTTAATAAATTGTTTTTCAAATTTTCCTAATAGTACTTTTGAATTTATTTAATACTAAAGTTTTATCTTTAAATAAAAGAGGATTTTGAAAATAAGAATGTATGGCTGCATTAGGACATTGGTCTTGCTTCAATTAATGCTTACATGATTTACCTCTAGATTTAACTTGATCAATCTGTTGAGTAGGCAGTAGCAAAAACCTGTTGGGTTGTTTTGCAATATTTGCCTGATTAGTAGTTGATTCTAATCCAAGGCTGTGATTCTCATTCCTGGCTGCTCATTACAATTACCTGGGGAGCTTTAGAAGTAGTAATAATAAAAATACTGATGCCTGTATCTCATGCCCAAATACCTAATTTAGTTGGTCAGAGGTAGGTTCCAGGTAATTTTCAAACTCTTCCCAGGTAAGGCAAGTGTATAGTCAGGGTTGAAAACACTGACCTAAGTAATTTAAAAGCTTGAGAAATTTTGGAGGGGCTATTCTAATTACAGAGGAACCATGAATGATAGCTCTCTAGAGTCGCTGAACAGAAAGCTCTATTAACTATGAAAATGGGTTTCAAGTGCACAACTTAAACTTAGTCAATAGTGCGAAAGACTTATTATAATAACTTGTTATTTATTGAACCTCTAAAGAACCCAAGCTTTTTGTGTGTTTTTCTTTTTTTATCTCTTCTTTGGAAAGCAGAAACTTTTCTTCAAACAAGTAAGCTGAAAGAGAAGATGACTTATCCAAGGAGACCTGCTTCTCTAAATGTCAAAGCCAGAATTGTATCACATACACATTTGATTTCATAACTTGAGTTCTTTTCACTATACTGTTTAAGGAAACTGAGACATATTTAAAAAATTAACAGTTCATTTGAACAAAATCCACTTGAATCCTGCAGCACCAAACTGCCAGTTAAGTGATTAGGATTTCTCCACCCATAGGAGCTAGGGGAAAGACTTTTATAGAGAAAATGCAGAAGCAAAGCAAGGAAATTAGTGGTTGCCTCATTTAGGAATGCCTAGTTAGTGGTGATTGGTTTTCTTCATGTTTTGTTTTCCCAAACTTGAGGCAATTATATAGGCTTAAGTTGGTTTGTTTATTTAAGACTGCTAAAGACAGAACCACCTCAGTCTTATAGCCTCTTTGTTTAATTTAACAATACCATGCTGTACAAAAATGTGATAATTATACACAAATAAATAGCTCAGTATTTTCGCACTGTCATAGTAGAATATTTCTGCTAAGACCACGTTTACAGATTTGCTGCTGGGGTGGTGGCAGTATGATAGCAACAGTAAAAGTTAACAAATGCAACACTATCTCTTTAATTAAGAAAAGTTATGTAACTCACAAGAGTGGCCTTTGTTTGGTGTTTTAAATTAATTTATTTTGGAATCTAGCTATCTGGTGAGAAAGAGCACAGACCTGCTTTTGTCTTGCTGTTAATCTGAACTGTCATGTATTAACATAGAATTTAATTATAGCCAAGTTATCACCAGAAAATAGTTTGGCCTTTTTCTATGTGTGAAAACATCATTATAAACACTACTAAAAATTTGTGACAAAAGTTTGGTCAGGTGGATATGAGGAGGAAATGTCATTATATTCCAACAGTATTTGTCAGTGAAGTCTTTTATTTAATGAAAGGAGTACATTGTCTCAAAATAGTAGGAAAATATGCAAAATCTACCTTTGCAGCGCCAGTTTGATCCCTGGCTGCTCCCCTGCCACCGGAGGAGGGTCCCACATGGCGCGCAGACCTCTCCTGCTGCCCGCTGCTCACCTCAGCAGTGTACTTCAGTCCTTCTGCCTACTCTGCTCCCCGCTCTAGCTCTGGTGAACTCTCTCACACTCCCCGTGCTTCTGACTGTACCCAGTGCTTGAATAAATAAATAAATAAATCTTTTAAAATAAATAAATAAAATTGAGGTACAAATAAAAATCTTAGTAATACTTAAAGACACTTAAATCAGCTAACCAAAAAGCTGAATTTTTAAAAGGTAAGTAAAAATCACTTTAATGAGTAGGAAATTGGCAAATTCAAGAGTCTTTTTTCAAATAAGGTAAATTAGTGAGAGAACTGAAGCAGTTAAATATTTCTATTTCTCATTAAAGGGGTCCTATCAAAAGGAAAATCTGCTGGTTTTAAGTAACAAGATTAGGACTTCAAAGGGGAAGCCATTTTGTTTCTCATTTTAGTATTTTTCTAAATGTGTCCATGTTTTTCCATTTTAATTATTTGAGCTACTGTAATGAATAATGACCTACAGTGCCTCGAGTTAAATATTCTATACTAAGAAGACTTCTCTGATGCATACGAAAAAGAGGCTCTATCAGTTTACTATAAAGATATATAAGCTTGCCATATAAAAGTTATTTAAGGGCCTCCCTGGTGGCGCAGCAGTTGAGCACTGGGTTGCGAAGCTGCCTGCAGCCTCTGCAGCGCCGGTTCGATCCCCGACTGCTCCTCGGCCACCGGAGGAGGGTCCCACATGGCGCGCAGACCTCTCCTGCTGCCCGCTGCTCCCCTCAGCAGTGTACTTCGGTCCTTCTGCCTGTTCTGCTCCCCGCTCTGGTTCTGGTGAATTCTCTCACCCTCCTGCGCTTCTGACTGTACCCAGTGCTTGTATAAATAAATAATAAATAAATAAATCTTTTTAAGAAATGAATTAATAATAAAATTTATTTAACTTGCTGCTTTGATTTCTCTTCTTGGTATTTTTCCACAAGTGTTTGTAGGTTATATTTTGTATACCAGTGATTTACTTATAAAAGTAAAAATGCTAATGGTAAAAATCAAGTAAATTCAAGTTTTAATCTTTAGTCCTTTCATACTTTGTGCCTCAGAGAATTCCCTCTTTGAGTAGCATGACTTGTATATTTCTATGACAGCAAAGATGCCTGATTACTTTATAAAACAATTAAAAGGTAGAGTATTGTGAATAATACTATAATAATAATATATAATAATATACTATATATAAAATGATATATTAATTTGTATATATTGTATACTACATATAATAATAATATATAATAATGCTATTGTGAAAAATACTGCTGTGAATGTTGATATACAGTTCTTTTGGGTTAACACCTAGCATTGGAATTGCTGGATCATAATTCTATTTTAATTTTCTAAGGAACCACTATTCCATTTTCTGCACCATGTACTTTCTGAACAGTATTGCACAAGATTCTCCACCTCCTCACCACCACTTGCCTTTTTTTTTTTTTAATAGTAGCCTTTCTAATGTGTATGAAATAGTATCTCATTTTGGTTTTGATTTGCATTCCCCTAACGATTAGTGATATTGAGCATCTTTTCATGAGCTTATATATTTTTTTAAAGATTTACTTATTTATGCATACAAGAGCTGGGAACAGAGTGGGGAACAGAACAGGCAGATTGACCGAAGTACACTGCTGAGGGGAGCAGCCGGCAAGACAGGAGAGGTCTGCTGCACCATGTGGGTTGCTCCCTGGCTGGCCCGGGAATCGAACTTGTGCTGCAGAGGCTGCTGATAGCTTCATAGGTTGCATCTTAACCCCTTGTGCCACCAGGGAGGCCCATGAGCTTATATTTTTAAGATACTTTGGGGAATTTGTCTAATGAAGATGAACCAATATTCAAAAACAACTTAGCATATGTAATTGGGTCAACCTAATCTTAAGTTTTTCTGCTACAAAGAATCTTAAAAATCATTGGCATTCCTTTTTTTATTTTTCAGGTTGTATATTTTATTCATTTTTAAATTATTTTATATATATTTTACATCATTCTTCATTTTTGTACAGTGTACACTTTCTCCTCTCAGGTGTAGTAGTCCTTGTAAAATTCCCACCACCAACTTACCGTGCACCATCACCATAGTCCCTTGTGCTCTTGCCTCCCCTGTTTTGATCCCTCTTCTCCCCCCCCCCGCAGAATGTCTGTGATTTATAGTTGCCTGTTAATTTTGTTTTTTTAATTTATTATAATTATTTTTTTTTCCTGATCTCTTATTTGGTTCCCTTACATTCCTCCTCCAAGTGAAACCAGCTGATATTTTTCTTTATCTATCTGGTTTATTTCACTGAACATAATCCCTTCCTGCTCCATCCATGTTGCTGCAAATGGCATGAATTTTATCTTTTTTGATTGCTGAGTAATATTCCATTGTGTATATATACCACATCTTCTTGATCCAGTCATCTATTTTTGGGCATTTGGTTTGGTTCCATATCTTGCTTACTGTAGACAGTGCTGCAGTAAACATAGGAGTGCAGGTATCCTTTTAAGTTAATGTTTTTGTGTCCTTTGGGTAGATTCCTAGGAGTGGAATTGCTGGGTTATGTAGTAGCTCCATTTTTAGTAGTTTGAGGAACCTCCACACAGCTTTCCATAGTAGTTGGACCAGTTTGCACTCCCACCAGCAGCGTAGGAGAGTTCCTTTTTCTCCACATCCTCACCTACATTTGTTGTTTTCCTGTTTTTTCAATATGTTCCATTCTCACTGGTGTAAGGTGGTATCTCATTGTGGTTTTGATGTGCATTTCCCTGATTACAAATGATGTTGAATATTTTTTCATATACTTGTTGGCTATTTGCATTTCCTCTTTGGAGAAGTGTCTTTTTAGCTCTTCTGCCCATTTTTTGACTGAATTGTTTACTTTGTTTTTGTTGCATCGTGTCAGCTCTTTGTAGAACTTAATCTGAAATCCACCAGTGGTTTCAGAAAATGTAGGAATAATCTGAATTAAAACAAACTTCCATCAGATCCTTAAAAATATCTGTGACTTCAATCACTTAAGAATTATTGACCTAATACAGAATCACCCAAATATTAAAAAGGTATTTTCTTTTGAGTAAATGAAATTAAGGTAACTTTTTAATTTCTATTTTGTGCTTTTCTATCTTTTCCAGAGTATCTAAAATAAACATGAATAGTACATGTGATTTTTATATTATTTTAGAACTTAAAAATTAAAATCCATCTGGACCTAGAATACAAAACAAATGTGGAAGTCTAGAAGCTAAGAAGAAATGTAATAGATATAGTATGTTCTTTCAAATTGCTGCCTTCTCTAAATGTGACAGCATTTCCAAATTACTATAAAAAGAATGGGCAGGCTCCATACAAAAAAAAAGTGATATTTATCCTTGAAATAATTTCATCTGAATTCATTGCAATAAAATATTTGCATTACTATGAAGAGAATGTACATGTTCTGTAACTAAAAAGCCAATATTTACCCACTGAATCCATTTCAGCTGAATTTCAGTAAGAGAAAATATTAACATTTAAGTTCTTTATAAAATTTTACTAGTTTTCCTGCAATGTCTTTACATAGTACTACTAGAGTTACTTTTTAAAGGTATTGAATTTTTGTTTTAATTTTAAAGCATTGATCACTTAATTTAAATACACCCAGAAAGAATTCTCATTAAGTATCTGTGTTCAACATAGCATCCTAAAAAAATAAAAAAACTGAGGGAAGCCTTAAGATTTCATGAAGAACTTCCTAGGACATCTTACCTATTTTAGTTCATTGTCAAGTCTTCATAGCTTCTTTTGTCTTTTTGATTATGTTTAAGGATATTCTAAATAGGGCTTAAGCTCCTTTACCATTTAATAACCTTGGGTCTCCATTCCCTTTTCTTTTGGTCTGGAACTAAATCTTTCTGTCCAACTCTGACAGCTGTATGATTTGCATAGCTACTTAATGGTAATGTTTATGATACGAAATTTTTATTTATAAGTACATTTTTTAATTTATACCAATTTTTAAATTCCTGTTTTTCCTTTTGCAGCTGTATGCAGGAGCTATTCTTGAAGTCTGTGGATGAAAATTGGGGCGGTTCCCTCAAGTCCAAGGCATGTAAAATTACCTCTAATAAACTCAGTTTAATAATTTTAAAACAGCATTTCATAAGAAAAATTTCATTAAATAGTCCCGGGGTAAGGATATGTAATTCATATACAATAGCATATGAATTTTTTCCCTCATTTATTTTCATGGAAGTAGAATTTTATAGTAATTCTTGAGTATGGTTACTTACACATAGTATGAATTTTGATTTAAATACAACACATGAAATAGGTGATTATTCTTCTTTCCTTTACCAAGTATAAATTTTATGAGAGCATTTTGCCTTTCTTTTTCATTTATGTAAATAAAATTTTAAAATAATACGCCATTCCATTATATTTTAAATGTAAATAATGTTTTTTAACTTCTAAGGAACAATTGTGTTTAGTAAGAGTAGGCCTATGAATGACAGTTGTCATAAGATGCAGTAGAAAGGAACTCATACATGGGTATCTTTACAAGAAATTTTAAGGATAAATGTGTGGAAGAATAATTATGAAATTGTATTCTTTTGAATAACATCAAATATTAATGGAGCTTGCATTGCTGAAAAGACTTGGACTAATGAGGCTTTTTTTATGATGTCCTTGAATAGCACTTGAAAATCAGTTTTATGAAGCTAAACTTATCTAAGAATAATGAAAGTTAATTTTTTTAACTAAAATACTTAAGTGCTTTATCTACCTTTTTGTTTTTGTTTCTGCTGACTTCCCCATGGTTTCTTACCTTACTAATTGCAAAAAATTTTCTAGGTTTAATTTTTTTTTTTAATGTAATAGCAAATACTAACTTAAAATTATTTATATTGCTCTTTTTTGGCTGGCACAGAAATGTAATAGAATAGTTTGGCTTGGGGACATTCTATGTAACACCCAAAGCAGATATGCATCTAATTAAATACATTCTTTCTTTGAGTGGTGTAAAATTCCCACCACCAACTTACCCATGCACTATCACCATTGTCCCTTGTGCCCTTGCCTGATCTATCTGCTTATGTTTTGGGGGAAGAAATCTTTACTGTGTAAGATCAAACTCAAGATTGTTCCACAGCTGTTTTGGCTATTTTATATCATTATATTATTTCTCTGAACGATACTGTGATCATTCTTATCCCTAGAAAGTTTTAGCAGTTGTTTCTTGTAACTTCATTCATGATTTGAGTTTACTGACTTGTTTTATGAATAATTATTATGTATGACTTAATATTGTCATAAGGCTCAAATGTACTTTTGATACCATAATTAGCCCTCCTTTTTCTGATAGCAGATTTTTTATTGTATCCATTGTAATAGTTTCTTTAGTTGGTAGTTCAAAGTCAATCTGTAAAAGCTAGAGTGGTACTTAATTATATATATTTCTTATGTATAAATTATCAAATCTGTGGGTCAATTGTCACACTGTCATTTGCTTTTGAAAACAATTAGATTTTATTTCTATGTGTAAATGTTAATATATGCTTACTTTTAATACAATACTGTGATACCAAAATTTCTGGGCCCATGGGAACCGGATATATTTTTAGTATGAGCATTATTATAGTCCCACTTTCAGACTCACTGTCATGAAGATATTCTGATATAGGTTGTGAAGGAGAATTGTCACTTTGTACCATAATTACTATGTATAGTAATCACAAGCACTGAACTAATTTTCATATTGTCATTCTTTTATAACCTTTGTCTTCAACATCAGGTAGCTTCTGGAATAATCATGATAACTTTTGTTATTATTTAGCTTATAATACACTGTAATTTTTTAAGTTCATTTAATTCAGATTAGCCATTTAATCACAAAATAGAAGAGTAAATTAATGTTACTATTTTCCAGAAGAGAGAAGGAATTAAATTTCAATATATTTTATTGACTTTAAGTTATTCAGTCTTTATAAGAAAACATTCCAGATCATGTGCCTTAACCAATTGCAGGTATGCTTCTTAAAATAGTTTTTTTGTTGTCCGTATTATGGTTTTTTAACTAGGAAAGGCAAATTATATAACATATTCTCATATAATTTGGATGTCATATTTTATTATCAAGCTGTTTCTTTCCCTATATGAATTTATGGCCTTCAAACATTCCTTTTCTGACTTTTATTCTGAACTAAGAAATCATAAAACCTTAGTTTGTCTTCTTTACTGTATTTTCAGTCTACCCAAATTCTCTTAATTATTTAAATTGCCCTTCTCTGAATGTTTTAAAGTCCTTTCAGATTGTCTTTTTGCAAAGACCCAAATCATTCATCATTTTATGCTCCACATAATTTGTATACAATAGTAAATTTTCATAGTTGAGAAATACTCTTAGCTCTGCAGTAGTAGTATTGAACACAATTAAGAATTCTTCTCCCTTGTTTGTAGTAGTTTTTTCTGTTCTCTTTTTATTGTTTCTGAGTATGAGATGACATTTTTTACTTATACTGTATCCTCTTAGTCAAATGTATTTATTTTTAATCACTAGGAAAATACCTATTTTATATAATTTTATGTGACAGTTCACAAGTATCAATCATACTTGCCATAAGCCTTCGAATGAAATTAAATCTTAAAACCAGCGGGGCACATTTTATGACCATTTGCAATGTGATCATAGGTATATCATTAGATAGAGTTGAGTATATTTTGTCTCTTTTTTAATTTATAATTTATTTAATTTATATTTTCACTTATGATTTTGAAAATAGCATTCATACATTTTTCTTTAACATCAGGACATCTTCTTCCTATTATTCCTCACCTGCTTTTTTTTTAAGATTTATTTATGCAGGGCCTCCCCTGGTGGCGCAGCGGTTGAGCACTGGGCTGCGAAGCTGCCCACAGCATCTGCAGCGCTAGTTCGATCCCCAGCCACCGGTGAGGGTCCCACATGGCATGCGACCTCTCCTGCTGCACCCACTGCTCCCCTCAGCAGTGTATTTCGTTGGTCTACCTGTTCTGCTCTCCGCTCTGGCTCTGGTGAATTCTGTCACCCTCCCGCACTTCTGACTGTACCCAGTGCTTGTATAAATAAATAAATAAATCTTTTAAAAAAGAGATTTATTTATGCATATAAGAACTGGTGTACAGGTCAGAGATGCAGGGGGATGGGGAAGAAAAGGCAGACTGACTGAAATACACTGCAGAGGGGAGCAGTGGGCAAGACAGGAGAGGTCTGCCTCACCATGTGGGTTGCTCCCTGGCCGGCCAGGGATCGAACTCGTGCTGCAGAGGCTGTGGATTGCTTCATAGTGTGGTGCTCAACCCCTTGCACCACCAGGGAGGCCCCAAGGAGGGTAGATTTTTTGTTTGAATACTCTATAATCCAAAGAACCTCTGACTTAGTAAGAGTCTGCCACTTTCCAAGCATTGTGTGTAGCAAAATTTAGCAATCTTACTTCTCCTAGGGAGCTACACAAATGACATAATATTAAGAATTCCAAGGGGAAAACTTAAACATTCAATCTGTGTATTTGATCACTTTGAAGTATCATTTATGAAGCTACTTTTACAACAGAAATCATTAAAGTGGCAAAGAACATTTTCTGGAAATAGTGACTACATTAATTTCTTTAGGAATTTCCAAACTCTTATCACTGAGATGTTTTCAAGACAACAGTAAGTAAACTAGAAAATAAATTACTCTGAGGTCTTTCTGCAAGCTCCTTATATTCTCATATAATCTAACTTAAGTGTCAATTGTATATAATAAGCACTCAAACATTTGTTAAAAGATTAATTTGCTGTCTATAAAATGTGATTTGCTACCATGGAGTACTTAACAGATAATCCCCATATTCAAAATTGGATCTATACTTAACAGTAGAAGAGAACTGGGCCTCCCCTGGTGGCGCAGCGGTTGAGCACCGGGTTGCAAGGCTGCCCACAGCCTCTGCAGCGCCAGTTCGATCCCTGGCCACCAGCTAGGGTCCCACAAATAGAAAAAAAAAAAGAGAGAGAACTGATGAAAACAGTCATTAGAGGCTCATCTTAATATTCCTTTTGCATTTCTTCACTTATTCCATCTCTTAAATTCATCTGTTGAATGATGAAAGTTATTAAATGTACTAGTTTCTGTTGCAGAGATAAAAACTATAATGAAAATAATCATTTTCCCCAGAAAGGCCTTTTAGGTATCAGAGAAAACACTGTATTTATGAATTTGTATCTGTATCACTAAATATAGATTAATGAAATTTCTAATTCAATAGTGTGGCTCACATTGATTTAATCAATAGTCTTTTGCACATTTAGATCATTTCCAAATTTCCTGGCTTGGTTAGCAGGACCTCATTATAATACTTGTTTTCATTATTGTGTAAGTGTTTCCTTAAAGTCTTAGAAGGGGACCCAGATTAAAAGGTATATACATTTTAACAAGTTTAGTTCATTTGCTATTATAGCCTTTATAAAGGATATGTCCATTTATATTCCTTCCACACCTAACCGCCAGCAAAATCTTTCTCTAGCCTTAAATATGTTTTTAATTTTTGTCACTGTGAATGATGTTACCTGTTTTGTTTGACACTTCTTTGATTATCAGTGAGATTAAACATATATTTCAAATGTCCTTACTTCTGTCTTAGTATTTCTTTTGTTGTGCCCCATAGGTTCTGATAGGTTTTGTCCTCGTTTTCATTTGTCTAGAGATACTTGTCAATTTCTTTGGTTTTTTTTTTGTGTTT
The DNA here is from genome assembly GCF_014898055.3 of Talpa occidentalis. Taxonomy (NCBI): domain Eukaryota; kingdom Metazoa; phylum Chordata; class Mammalia; order Eulipotyphla; family Talpidae; genus Talpa; species Talpa occidentalis. Next base: position 40,630,945 of record NW_023605305.1, read on the forward strand.
TTTTTGTTTTGTTTTTAAAGATTTATTTATTTATTTATACAAGCACTGGGTACAGTCAGAAGTGCGGGAGGATGAGAGAATTCACCAGAGCCAGAGCAGGGAGCAGAGCAGGCAGAAGGACTGAAGTACACTGCTGAGGGGAGCAGAGGGTAGCAGGAGAGATCTGCGCGCCCTGTGGGACCCTTCTCTGGTGGCCGGGGAGCAGCCGGGAATCGAACCAGTGCTGCAGAGGCTGTGGGCAGCTTCTCAACCCAGCGCTCAACCGCTGCGCCACCGGGGAGGCCCTTGTCAATTTCTTTGATTTCCCAATGAACTCGATAATTCAGTAGTATGTTATTGAATCTCCACATATTAGAAGTTTTTCCTCCTTTTTGTGATTGATTTCTAGTTTGATACCATTGTGGTCAGAGAACATACTTGATATGAATTCAGTCTTCATTAACTTATTGACAGTTGTTTTGTGACCAAGTAATTTGGTCTGTCCTGGAGAATGTCCCTGTGCACTTGGGAACAATGTGTGCTTAGCTTTTGGGGGGTGCAGTGCCTTATAAATGTCTATTAATCCTATATGGTTTAATTCTTTCTTCAATACTATCATTTTCCTGTTTATTTTCTGTCTGGCTTATCTACCCAATGGTGAAAATGGGATATTGAAGTCCCCTACCACTGTTGTTTGGCATCAATGTCTGTTTGCAGACTTGATAATAACTGCCGTATATGTATTTTGGTTTTTGCCTTATACATTTTGATGCTCCTTTTTTCGGTGAATATATATTGATGAGTGTTATGTCTTCCTCATGTGTTGTTCCATTAATCATTATATAGTATCCATACCTGTATCTTGTTACCTTTTTTAGCTGGAAGTTTATTTTATCTGCTGCAGGTATGGCCATCCCTGCCTTGGAGTCCCATTTGCTGCTCAGGTGCATTTCCTAGAAACAGCAGAACATTGGGTCTTGTTTTCTTATCCAACTAGCATTCTGTGCCTTTTGATGGTGCGTTCAGTCCATTTACATGTAGAGTGATTATTGAGGTTCTGCTACTGCCGTTTTATCCTTAAGTTTTATGGTTCTGTTTTCTTTTTCAATTTTTTTGTGGATGTTCTCTTGGATTTAGATATGAGAACTCCTTTCAACATTTCTTGGAGGTAAAGTATAGTGTTTACAAACTTCTTTAGCTTCTATTTATCTGGGAAGTCCTTTATTTCTCCCTCATCTGAAGGAGAGTCTTACAGGATAATATATTTTTGGCTGGTAGTTTTTGTCTTTATTTTGAATATTCACTCTCCTTGCCTGTAGTGTTTCTTCAGAGAAGTCAGGTGTAAGCCTGATGGGCATAGCTTTGTAGTTTATGTTTCTTCCCACTAGTCAATTTCAGTGTTCTTTGTCTTGAACTACTGGAAGTCTCATAACTATATATCTTGGTATAGTTCTCATTTACTTGGGTAACCAGGTGTTCTTTTATCTTCCTATGCTTGTATGTTTAGTTCCTTCCCCAGATTTTGGAAGTTTTCCACTATTATTTCTTTGAATAAGTTCTCTGTTCTCTGCTTTCTCTCTTCCCCTTCTGGAGTACCCATTATTTATATTGCAATTCTTAATGGAATTGGATAATTCTCTGTGTTTCTCTCTCTCTGTCTCTCTGTCTCTCTGTCTCTCTCTCTCTGTGTGTGTGTGTGTGTGTGTGTGTGTGTGTGTGTGTGTGTGTGTGTGTGTTTCTCCTTCATATATTTCTTTTTCTTCTTCCACCCAGATTCTTTATGCATTTCTCTAAGGTTACTGATTCAGTCTTCCATTTGGTCTATTCTGCTTCCATAGCTTTCTCCAGTTTTTATCTTCTCTATTGATCTTTTTACATCCTGCAACTCCATTGTTTTCTTATTTAAAGCTTCAGTTTCTAACATCTGTTCATTTTATTTCTCAGAATATGCATTTGTTTTTCTGAGTTTTATATATATTTGATCAACTTTTGTGTATTTTCTTCCATATCTTTGAATTTCTTTATCATGGCAATTTTGAACTCTGTAATTGATAGGAAGAAAAGATCGTCTATGTCTGTGTGTTTGGATTCTGGATATTGTGTTCTCTCTTTGTGGTGAAGTTCTCCCTGGAGGACTGAAGATAACATGTGTTGTAATTTTCCATCTGCCTATTTTGTAGCTTTTGTGGTTTGCTGTTTTTTTTCCACTGCAGAGCATCCTCTTTTCCAGCAGATGGCATTGTGGATTTTGAATTTCTTTTTTTTTTTTTTTAACCTTTTCTTGGCTTATTTCAGTACCTTACATGTCAAGGAGAACAGATCTGCAGCTGCAGATTCAGGTAGTGGAAGAGGGGTCTGGAAGGGTTTAGGTGAACAGGGAAGGCTGATGTGCTTGTGGCACCACGATAGCCCCTTAGTTTCCAGACCCATCTCTCTGCCATCTGTGTGCCACGTTGCCAGCAAGCTTCACAGGATGACCACCAGGCCAGGTTTAGGGTGGGGAGGAATAGCCTTCCAGCACCTTGTCCTCTTCATTGAGGAACCCACCTGCCACACCTCAACCATATTGTTCATATCTCTACTTAGATAAGGTGCACCTCTACACTACTCAGCTTTCCTTTCCTCCTGGGCTGCCGGTCAAACATGGGAAACCTGAGTTTTGCTGAGCAGGTTCCCACCTTGGCCACAGTTTTTAGGCCTCTCTCTCCACCTACCTTTTGTTATATGAAGTTAAATTTCCTCAGTGCACCTTCTGGTGCAGCCAGTGCTGGTCTCTGATATCCAAGAGATGCTCCGGTTTTTCCTCAAGTCACGGAACCATTTGGGTCCATTGCCCATCTGGACAACTTTCAGAGTTTGCATAAACTCTGGATGCAAAACAGGGAACCTCTGATGTCAACTTCTCTGGTTCCTCTTCCACGTTTACTCCTCTATTACTTTACTATTATTTTGTGTTTGGGATTTTGATGAATTTGAAATAACAAAATTTTCAGTCATTGAAAAGTATGGTTGGTCTCCCGTTTATTTACATCTGTTTGGATTACCTTCGCTTTTCCATGCACAATCTAATTTATGTTCTTGTTTAATTTTTTATTGTTTATTTCTTCATTTTGTATTGCTTTCTGTAAATAGCTTGAATTTGCAAATGAACATTTTGAATTTTTTTTTCTTAAGCTTTTGTCAGGAGTGATAAGCCCAAACTATTCAGAGGACTGCAAATCAAGGTAAGATGATTTCAGTGGAATTCCTTTTTCCTAACATTAGTTTCTTTTTCGAATTAAAATAATAAATATTTCCATACATAATTAAATGGATTTGCTTTTTAGAGCAGTTTTAGTTTTACAGAAAAATGATCAAAGAGTACAGTGTTGCTATATACCCCTTCCCTCTCTCCCTTTACTCCCACTTCCACCTTAGGTTCCTTTATCATCAAGGTCTCACATTGAGGTGGTGCTTCTGGTATAGTGGATGAACCGTTACTGGTACTAAATTTCATAGTTTACTTTGAGTTTATTCTTTGTATTGTATAGCTCTAGGAGTTTTGCCAAATGCATAATGACAAGTATCCACCGTTAAAGCTTTGCACAAAAATCCCTGGGTTCTGCCTACTCATATTCCTCTCCCTCCACCCTCACTCATCTTTTTACTGTCTCTATAGTGTAGAATTTTCCAGAATGTCATATAGCTGGAATAGTATGTAACTTTATCCGATTGTCTTCTTTCACTAGCATTATGAATTGAAAGTTACTTTTATCTTTGCTGTAGCTGGATTGCTTCTTTTTTTTTTTTTAGCTAAAAATATTCTTTTATAATACAGTTTACATACCTATGGAAAGGCATCTTGGTCACCTCCAATTTTTGGCTATTATGAATAAAGCTGCTATATACATCACTTAGGTGTACCCAAAAATCTGTAGATGTTTTATTTCTTATTGCGTTAGTTGGGACATCCAATAAGGGAGGACATGTCCTTGCCTTGTTCCCAATCTTATGTGGAACATTTTTTGTTTTTCACCATTATATGTATGATGTTAGCTGTGGGGTTTTTAATAGATGTTCTTGATTAATTTTTTTGATGTTCCCCTTTATTCCTAATATGCTGAGTTTTTGTCATGTATGGGTGTGGATTTTTGCCAGATACCTGTTCATCTATTGATATAATCATGAGATTTTTCTTTTGGTAGCTGCGGGTTATATTAATTGATTTTCTAATGTTGTTCCACTCTTGCATACCTGAAATCAAAATTCATGGTGATAATATAGTTCCTTTATTCATTGTTGAATTTGATTTGCTAATATTTTGTTAAGGATTTTTTGCAGTTATGTTCAGTGTGATTTCTTTTTTCATTTTTTTGGACTAAAATTAGCTTTTTAATAGATAATTCCATGTTTTTAACCATTTATGTAGAGACCTGACTGAAAATATTTTAGTAGTAATGTTATTGATAATTTGCTTAGTAGGCCTATACTTCTAAACTCCATTAATGAGCAAAGGCTACACTAAGTGTTAATAATCACATCAGTTTGTCTCCATCTCTAAAGTTCATAGTTTTAGGAAACAGGAAAACAGGGCTAATTGCTAAAAGACATTCTAAGAGCTTCTGAGAATCCATCATCTCTGCTACTTATATTATTCTACTTAGCATTTAAGGTTTATCTCTTAACAAATGAGATTGTTTGTTGTCACATTAACCAAGAATTGGAATTTTTCAGAGTACTCTTTAGATCCAGCTAGTGGGTCTGAAGTTGCAGGAATCCAGGTTAATTATAAAAATTATTACAACAAAATCATTAGATTTCTTAAACCAAAGAAAATTTGAATTTTAGCATAGAATTGTCTGATAATTTGTATGCATGGCCTACTACAACACTGCTGTTATACGATCATTCTCTCCCATTAATTATTTTGAACTTGTTTGCCTCCTCCATTAAAGTTTGAGATCATTTGAGAGTTATAGGAGTGTCAGGTGTGCAATATGTAATTGTTACATTTAGCAGTAAAATGTAATTATTTTTAGAATCCCATTTTTATGAAATTCCATTAAACTCTTCTCTAAAAGATTTCCTTTAAGACCTGTTGTGATGTTATATCTAAAAGATTTTCTTTTTTATTATTATGAAATAGAATTAAGCTGGATTGAACTGGTTTGCATCTTCATGGACACTGAGACCGCTCTTTTAGGCAGAAAATAATGGTCATCTTCCTTTTTTCTGTAGTATGTTCGTGGTTCGGACCCTGTACTAAAGCTTTTGGATGACAATGGGAACATTGCTGAAGAACTAAGCATCCTCAAATGGAACACAGACAGTGTAGAAGAATTCCTGAGTGAAAAATTGGAACGCATATAAATCTTCCTTAAATTTTGTTCTATCCTTTTGTTACCTTCTCAAATGAAATATTACAGCACCTAGAAAATCATTTAGTTTTGCTTCTTTCCATTGATCAATCTTTTGCTGTGAGGCATTAAACATCTAATTAGAAGTTGAAGTGGCACACAGCCCATGATATCTAAGGAGTTGGCAAGCTTAACAAAACCCATTTTTTATAAATTTCTATCCTCCTACATTTGTTGATACTACTAACGAAATGCTTTGTAATAGACTTGTGGTTAATTATGCAAATGATAGCTTGTAATAATTGGTCCAATTTTATGAACAACAGATTTTTAAATTAGGGAGGTTAATAAGGGAAATGATTACTATGCCTCATGTGCTGTGTGCTCTTTGAAAGTAATGACAGAAAACTACAAAACAAGTAAGATACACTGAGCCTCAACAGATTGACTGCTCCTCAGATTCTCATGTATTTTTGTATTACCTAGCTTTCCTTTTAATTGACACCTTATAGTTTATAATGTATTGCATAAAAACTATTGCTTGATTATTGTGAAACAGATTCAAGATCTACAGTAAGAATGAAGTATTCAAAGATTTGCATTAATGAAAACTACACAGAAAACCTTCCTAAGGATTTGTGTGGATCTGATGTTTAGCAAATTTTTGTACTTTACATTCTTGGAGAAAAGTCAATTTAAATATCAATTTGTAAGACCAAATATGAATTAAAAATATCTGAATTTGAAATTTGATTTGTCCTTTCATGTTTAAAAATGACAAGTTTCTCATTTGTTTTTTTTTAATTTTCTTTGCATGTAAGTCTCTTTTTAGCAAAAATGTTTAAATGGTTATGCTATTTAAAACTTAATAACTTCTTTTGGTTGGTGGTAATACTTTATGTTTATTTAGTCATTTAAATCCCTTACTATCAATAATTCCCCAAATTGGTCTCATCTTCTATTATGTCAACTTACTCTCAGGATAAATTCTTATAGCCTAGAAACTTTCTTAATTTTTTTTTAAAGATTATTTATGCATATAAGAGCTGGGGTACAGGCCAGAGGTGGGGGGAGGGTGAGAGGATTCACCAGAGACAGAGTGGAAAACAGAACAAGCAGACTGAAATACACTGCTGAGGGGAGCAGTGTACGAGGAGAGGTCTGTTGTGCCATGTGGGTAGCTCCCTGGCCTGTCAGGAATCAAACTCTTGCTCAAGTGGCTGCTGGTAACTCCAGAGGTTGTGTCTTAACCCCTTGTGCCACCAGGTAGGCCCCTTTCTTATTTTTTTATTTTAAATTAAACCATCTTAATGAAGGACATTTGAACATCTTTAAAGATAGCTCTGTCAGAATATTTATAGATTATTTTTGGTAGAGATTAGTTACTCATCTTTACCCGAATTTTATTAATCCAAATAATAATGAGGTGTCATCCATAGTAATGGAAAGCGCCATCATTTTAGTAGTACAAGACCTTAGATAATGTGGCACTAATCCCTGATGGTGGTTATTACTTCAAAACCAAAGGCAAGTGAAGCCAATCATGGGCATTGGGGGAAAAAATAAAAACAGCCAAAAGAAGGGTTGCCACCACATACAGAAAAACAGTGGGAGAGAAGGGATAACATTTCAAAAACTTCTGGGATTGGAATAAAAAAATAATTAGGCTGGTGGCTGGGCAGGGAGAGACAGCTAAATGAGTATCTGGCATGGGTTTTTAAAAAAAATAAAGTGAAGAGAAGCCTAAAAAAATCTATTATCCTCAAGTTATTATGAGGGATCAAAAGAGGCTGGTCAGAACCCCATGGTATTTTAGGACTTGAAGTATTGAGTCAATGAATAACATGTATCAACCAAGCTCCACTGTTTTAATTGGGATGTTTTCGTTAATCAACCAGTTCCAATCAAAATACTGTTAGAAACTTTTTAAAGAAACAAAATCACTGATTACCAAGAAAGGGGTATAAATACTGATCCAAAAAGTACCATTTTGTAGCCAAATTCTGACATTTGATTAAGCTTATTCAACTTCACAAATACAGATATGTAATAGTCACTTGATATTTATAAATCTGCTCTCCATGCCAAAATTATGTTACTTATAACCTAAAACAGTTAATTTATCTTTAAATTTCTGAATTTGGCAACAGCTGCTTACAAGAAACTATGAGCAAGAACTGACATTTCCTGTCTTAAGAGGATTTGAGACATGAAAGCCAGTCTAAAATTAAAGTTAAAAAAATGCAGAAACTACTTTTCAAAGCAAATACTGCAGGGGCCACCCTGGTGGTGAAAGGGGTTAAGTCACAGCACTGTGAAACCATCCACAGCCTCTACAGCATGAGTTCAATCCCCGGAGTTTGATCCCTGGCCAGCCAGGGAGGTACCCACATGGCGCAGCAGACTTCCTGACTTACCCGCTACTCCCCTCAGCAGTGTATTTCAGTCAATCCTCCTGTTTCCCACTCTGTCTCAGGTAATTCCTCTCATTCTTCGCCCTTACCCTCCCTCCCCCTCACCCCCCAACACCTCTGGCCTGTACTCCAGTTCTTGTATGCATAAATAAATCTTTAAAAAAAAAAAATACTGCAAAACTTGGAAATTAAAATTGGCGGTAGCTAGTATGTGAAATCATGTCTACAAATACATGGAAAATAGGAGTACAGATTCCAGATATGAACACAACTGCCACCCTTTTCCACTGTGGTTATACCATCTTACATTCTCAACCAACTATGTACAAAGGTTCCAATTTCTGCACATCCTAAATTTCTTGATCCCTCATGGAGTGCTCATTTTTCAGTCTTTTCATCGGACGTCATCCAGATGTGTTAAGTACTTTGCCTTCCACTTTCTTTTATTTGAAGAGTAAAGTATTAATTATGTAGTGATAGAAAACTTTCTGGCAGGAATGGACCTGCATTTATGATCAAAAATTGAAAATTGGCTTGCTGATTAAGTATAATAAAGACCTTTTACCTTTCAACTGATCCTTCAACCAGGTATCAATAGTGTGAAACATCGTTAGTTAGAAATACTGAGGAGCTAATACGAAGAATAATTGTCCGAAGCCTCTAAAACTAGCCTTTTCCTGTTCACTACTCCTGAAGCATACTTACGAGCAACATTTTATCTGTCCAGCTTTATGAAGAGATTAAAATTTACACCTTGAAATTCAAAACTTTTTTTTTTTAAATCATTTTGGTGGAAAACTAGAGTTGATCCTTATTTGTAATTTTTGTATATATTTGCAAATTTTCCTACTCATTAAAATTTACCTATAACCCCACAATCATGATACCCGTAATGCTTTTGTAGTCATTTGCAGATAGGCACAGAGCAGTGAAAAATTTGAGTCACTCAAGACACATGTTCCCAACCAAAGTTTAAATAGATGACACTCTGCCTTGTTTCAGCTTGCATCTTGTAACCAAATACCTTTTTCTACTTAGCGCAACATTTTCCTCTTTTGTGCTTTTTATTGATCTCATTGTTTAAAATCACCCCCAAGCACAGTGCTGAAGAGCTGTCTAATGTTCCTTATAAGTTCGAGAAGATTGTGATGTGCTTTATGGAAATAGTACATTTTTCAGATAGGTTTTGTTCTAGCAACAGTGCTGTTGGCCATGAGCTCAGTGTTAATAAATAGAGTAAAGGGTCTAAACAGAGACATATAAAACAAGCTTATGTATTGATAGGCTAACAAACATGTGACCAGAGGTTTCCATAAATGTGGTCCTGTATTTCCCCAGATAATAATAGTTCAGTTTTGGCCAATGTAGTGTTTGCGGCAATTTAACAGCATATAATTGCCATGAACAACAACAATCAACTCTAACACTTTTAAATGTTTTGAGATATAATTCACATTTAAAATTCACCAACTTGCATATACAATTCATTGTTATATTTACAAGAGTTGTGTAACCATCACAATATAAATTTAGAATATATTTTCTTCACCCCAAAAGAGAAATCCTGTACCATTAAGCATGTCACGTTTCATCCATATTATACCATGTATGAGTATCTCATTCTTTTTTTTTTTTTTTTTTTTTTTTTTTTGGTGGGACCCTTGCTGGTGGCCAGGGATTGAACTGGCCCTGCAGAGGCTGCAGGCAGCCTCACAACCCAGCGCTCAACTGCTGTGCCAGCAGGGGAGTCCCATATCTCATTCTTTTTTGTGGCTCAGTAAGTAGTCTTTGTTATAACACAATTCATTCTTTAGTAGACCCAGGCCTTTTTCCACTTTTGGGCTATTAGGAATAATGCAGCTATATACAATCATGTACAAGTTTTTGTGTGGAAATATTTTCATAGAACTAGCAGTAGAATTGTCATACACTGTGCTTAACTTTGAGGAACTGCCACCCTTTTCCACTGTGGTTATACCATCTTACATTCTCAACCAGCTATGTACAAAGTTTCCAATTTCTGCACATCCTAAATTTCTTGATCCCTCATGGAGTGCTCATTTTTCAGTCTTTTCATCGGATGTCATCCAGATGTGTTTTAAGTACTTTGCCTTCCACTAGATTAAGACTGCCATTACGTTTTAATTTTTTAGATGGTATGTTTTATTCTCTCAATTTTACCTGTCTCTTCTGCCTTCTCTTACTTGACTGGGTTTTAACTCATTTTTCTCTTCCCTGACTTCAGTCATAAAAGAAAAACTCATTCTCACAACTATATAATTGCAATTATGGTAAATGGTATGAAGAAGCATCGTCAGTCTGCCTGTTGTGCTCCCTGCTCTAGCTTTGGTGAATTCTCTCACCTCCCGCGCTTCTGACTGGACCCAATGCTTGTATAAATAAATAAATCTTTAAAAAAAAAAAAAAAGGGTATGAAGAAGCAATAGTAAATACAAAGACTGATGAATGTAAGGGTCTCTGAAAGATGTGACACTTAAACTAAATTCTCAAGTATGAAAAAATGCTATACAGGAAAGAGTGGCTTAAAATGCATTCCAGGCAAGACCCAGATTTAGAATAAAGCCTGTCACCTTAGCATACCCAAAAGAAGGCCAAATGTATCTGGAAAACAGTATAGCCTGAGAAAAGTAGGGTTGGAAAGTAGGTTGGAAAGGCGAGGAAGATCTAGTCATGACCTCTTAAGCTGTATTTAAGTTGCTTTTAGAATAAAGTCAGAAAATAAAAAACCATAAGCATGGGAATGACAAAATCTAGTAAGAGCAACTCTAATAGAGGTCATGAAAAGTGAGCAAATATTCAATTATGCCTTGTCTAGTGCCCTCACTAATGACTAATAAACTCTTTAGGAGCCTCTATTAAAACAGTTTGCTTTTAAAGCTGCTATCAATTTGTTTTGAGTACAAAAGAGACAAAGCTATGTATAAATGTTAAATTGATCTGATTCCGATGTTGATTTGTATACGTATTTAAAGGATTCCTAGAATAGTCACTGCTTATGTGAACACGGAATTGTCTGTTTGTTCACATCAACCTTATTCATTCCTTGCCCCCTGAGCACCAATCTCATTTCTGACTCCAGTGAAAGATTGTGGAGCTGCAGTCTTGGAACTATTGGACTCATTATTTATGGCAGTCTTTCCATTACCATCTCCCCTGTAATTAGTACCAGAGCTCCTGGAGCTTGTTTTACCTCCTCCTACATCCAGACTTCCGAGCTGAGTCCCTGAGTTCTGTTGCCTGATCCCCCACATCATAAAAACTCATTTGACCCAACCAGACCACCCTGCTTACCATTCCAGGTTTTGAAATCTATTCTCCTGGCCTGTATTATGCTTCCATTTCTTCATTCCTGGCTTGAACACCTGTATACTAACCCAGAGCCCAGACCTCTCATTTCTCTGCTTTCCTGCCTACCTTGAGCCTATGAATAATGCCTAACTCATCTATTTAAAATCCATATATCTTCTCTGTGTGTGTGTTTGTGTGTATCCCTGGGTATAAATCCATACATCTTACTCTTTCTCTTAGCCCAGTAATACAGGACTTTTCAGTTCTGCCCCATATGAAATGAAGTCTATGTCCAGCTTTCCCCCTTGTCTCTCTCTATATGCTCGATTTTACCCTAAGCACTGAGCCCAGATCATAGCCATGCAATAGATTCTATTGCTGCATAACAAACCATCCAAAATTTAATGGTTTGAAATAACCATTTTACTTATTTTGCTCATAGGTAAGGTTCAATGAGGACAACTGTCTCTGCTCCACAGGCACCAATTGCAATAGCACTAATGGGGCAGTAGGATCCACTGGCAAGGCGGATCACTCACAGCAGGCAAACTAGCACTGGCTGTAAATTCCTTTCCATTAGGCAGCTTCCTCAGCATGCTGACTGAATTCCAAAAGCAAACATCTTTTTATTTATTTATTTTACTTTTTAAAAAGGTTAGGTTTATTAGAAGAAAGGGTGGGAGAAGGAGATGCACAGACACAAGCAGGTAGAAAGAGCTCCATAAGCAAGCATCTTAAGAGGCAGTAAGTGGAAACTGGCAATTTCTTGAGGCCTTACACTGCCACTGTATTGTTTGAATTAAGTAGTCACAGAGCCCCAATTCAAGGAAGGCGACATTAAACTCACTAGAGAAGTATCAAAAGAATTTTGGAACCGTATTTTAAAATCCCCACACCTACTCATCTACAGCCCAAGACATTTTGGTGACTGTTTTGTGTGTGTGTGTGTGTGTGTGTGTGTGTGTGTGTATGTTTCTTTGGCTTACAGGGCATTTTTCTTACTTCTAACTAGCTTTTATGACAATTTGAGAAATTCTTAGTTCCTAGATGTGGCTCTGTGTGTATCTGGTGGTCAAGTACTCCCAACGATTTAACTAGGAACAAAAATGTGTCTGTCAGGCTTCTAATTAGAGTAACACAATTTCCTCAGTTTTTGCAGTGCTAATTGTCAAAGCAACATGAACATCTCTGAGTTAGCTTCACTCAGACACTCATTCTTAAAGCAATTCTGATGTAGGACACCTACCCATTCTCCCAGCACAAGTCAATAATTTTATGTCTATGGTCATCTTATTTATAAATGGTATAAACATATTCTTGAGTACCAAAATATGTTTTAAATAGTTCAACAATACCTCTTGTGATGTGTCCAATTGTCTAGTCCAACAGTGGTATAGATGTTGCTGTGCGAATACACTTTACATGTGACTAACATTAACATCAGTAGACTTTAAAGCAAATGACCTTCATAATGTGAGGAGGCCCCCTTTAATCAACTAACGGCCTTAAGAATGATGACTAAGATTTCCTGAAAAAGAAGGTATTTCTCTTCAAGACTGAGACACAGATAACGTGCCTGAGTTTCCAGCCTGCAGGTCCTTCCTATGAGAGGAGCAACATCAAATCTTACCCAAATTTCCAACCTGCTGCACTGCCCTACAAATGGCAGACTTTCCAGACTGCAAAATCACGTAAGCTGATTCCTTAAAATAGAGGGAAGTAGGTAGGTCGATGAGACAGAAAGAGAGCGATGGAATCTACACAAAAGAAAGGGGGAGCATAGAGGAGGAGAAGGGAGGAGTAGGGAGAGAAGAGGAAAAGAAAGAAAAAGATTATATTGATTCAATTTCTCTAGAGAACCCTGACTAGTGTACCTTTTGTGTTATTATATGTGTTGAATACATTTCATTTATAAAGATTTGCAAGAAAATCAACTATATACTATGTGTAATCTATAGAGATTGTCTATGACAGTATTTCAGGTTTCTCTTTTATTTATTTATTTATTTATTTATTTATTTGAGAGCTGGAGTGTAGGCCAGAGGTGCTGTGTGGGTGGTGAGAGGATTCACCAGACAGTGGGGAGCAAAACAGGCAGACTGAAATACACTGCTGAGGGGAGCAGCGGGAGAGACAGGAGAGGTCTGCTGTGCTGTGTGGGTAGCCTCCTGGCTGGGGATCAAACTCTTGCTACAGTGGCTGCGGATAGCTTCATAGTGCTGCAACTTAACCCTTTGCACCACCAGGGAGGCCCAACAGTATTTGTTTTAACAGAATTTTGACAGGTTCCTCATAGCCACCTAGCCAAAATTCCTTTGTCAAGGTGGTAGTGCTTTCCTCATTAGCAGTAACTTGGGATGGTGTTTATGTTTGACTATATAGTATGTGCTATCAAAGCTGGTTAAATGAGTCATTTAGCAGTGTGGTGTAAGTGAAGGTTGCTCAGGCTTTTGCACCTTTGGCCTCTGTGGCTCTCACCTGTGGCCTTGAATGCAGGAGGTGCTTGGTAGTGTGTGGATTCAGAGTACACATGCCTGATGGTAGACACCTGGAGTGTGGTGTGGGCATGTGTGAGTGGGCACACCTGAGCCGAGAGACTGAGCATATAGGGGCTGCAGAGGACAGTGTGGCAGAGGACTGTGCAGTGGAGCGCAGGGGAGAGTGGCAGAGAAAGCCAGAGTAAAGATTTCCCGAGAGCTAGGAGCTAGGAGGCCTGCTGGCCCCCTGGCCTGGCCTGTACCTGGTTACCTCGCTACAAATGGTGTAGAAAGTTCATTAAAAGTCTAAAAAAGCCACTGAGGGTCCCTGCCCCCCCCTTTGCCCATATACATAGAGACCCTGTGTAGGGTAAGTTAAAAAGTATCAGGCTTTTCTGCCCTCCCGCCATTAGGATAGATGACAGAACCCTGCGGTCCTGAATGCATGCCTGATGGCGGGCACCTGGAGCAGGGTGTGGGCATAGGTAGATGGGATTCATCTGGGCTTTTAAGGGTGGCATCATGGGTACGACAGGAGAAGCAGAGAAGCAGAAGCAGCAGAACCATGAGAGAGGAAAGCGGCAGAAACCACCAGGGAACGCCGGAGAGCTCAGACAGAGTGAAGACTTGCTGGGGCCTGGGAAGCCTGCCAGCCTCCCAGCCCACAGCACCCCTGCCTTCCATGTACCTGGTAAATCCCAGTAAAAGCCTGCAAAAGCCACTGAAGCTCCAGGACTCTCCTCCTTCACCCGTCTGCTGGAATCCTAGAAAATCTGCACTGTGGCCCATTCCTGCCCCTTACACTCTGCCCTGGGCCTTCCTGCCACAACTGGCGCAGGTTGGCAGGATGATTTGACACAGTTGGGTACAGAGCCCTCTGAAGACCTCTGGAGGGACTGAGGGGTGGTAGGCCATGAGCATGTAATACTCAGTGGCCAGTCTCCCTGTGGGCGCCTCATGAGTCCCTGGTGCTGGTGGAGAGGACTGCATGTGTTTGAGGAAGCATTGGGTAAACATGGTGCCTGCTCAGGGCTGGGCTGGGGGGTTGAGTGTTCCCTCACAGCTCTGCAAATGGAGTCTAGGACAATGCTGGAGGCACCATGGCAGCACAGGAGATGGCCAAAGTCTAGGAGCTGCGGGAAACACTAAAGACACTACAGGACCACAGGAGGTGGACAGGTTCTGGGAGCTGCAGGACAAGACCTCGTGTGGAGGAGGAGAGGGCCTGTGAGGACCACCCACTACTGCTGAGGCAGCAGACTCACAGGGGAAAAAGGAGGACCCCCATCCGTCACTCAGAGCTCACTTAGTGCTGACGCAAGACAGAAACCGATGGACTTGGACTAACAATTCTGTCAGAAGCCTGGGGAATGCTGGCAGGTTGATGTTATGTCTATGCGACCCTGGGGATGGATGATATCATTTGTATGCCCAGGAGATAAGAATCAAGGGGTTCCAGTGGGCCTTGGTGGCTTAAAGCAGCCTTGTATGAGGTTTTCTGCAGCCATGCAGGAGTTGTATCAAAAAACCAACTTAGATAAGGCAAAAGCTGGTGCCAAAGTTGGGAAGCCGAGAGCTGTTGTTAAGCAGCCAAAGGATGTTAAAGAAGGTAGAGGAGCCTCTAAAAATCACCTGTTGGTGGTACCCTGTTAACTTTTGGTGAGGAACCAGTCCTGGGGGATGGGTGGGGAATGTGGCTTGTGGTGGAGACCACAGATAAAGAGGGGACCCAAAAGAGGCCACATGTGGAGTTTGCTATCCATGGATTTCCTGATCCATGCACATGTGCAAAGGATTGGCCTTAGTTCAGGGGTCTGCTTGTCACATTGGTGGTTCAAGTGTTGGAATGTCAGCAGTGAGAATACCCCTGGGGATTGCACCATTACCCCCAAAGAGTATAGAGTGTCACCATTCATGGAGGGTGTGCATCCTGGGGGTGGATGCAGAGTATGGCTTCTGGCTGAGGCCATAGCCAGAGAAGGCCAGGAAGCCAGATGGCTCCTGGTGTGTGACGGCAGATACCATGAGTGAACAGAGTGGTCCCCCCTTGAATGAGCAGTGCCTTCAGCAGCAAACATGGTGGATCATCTGCTGACACCAATAACCATCTTCCCTTTTGCCCCTAGGTTGGTGCCCTGCCTGGGCTTAGTTGTATTCAGTTATAGTCTGTTTACTTTTGTGGGTCATGGCTGCAGTGTTCATATTTGCCAAGAGAAATTTGTGTATAGATTGTACAGCAAAAAACCCTGAAGAGGCAGATTGTACGGTAAATAAAGATTGCTCAGGCTTTTGCACCTTTGGCTCTGTGGCTATCACCTGCGGCCTTTAATGAACAAGGAGCTTGGGAGCATGGGCTTGGGGCACGCAGGCCTGATGGTGGACACCAAGAGTAAGGTGTGGGTGTGTGTAAGTGGGCACATCTGAGCCTGGAGTTGGAGCATATTAGGGAAGTGTCACAGAGGACAGAGGCAGAAGACCTTGCAGCAGAGTGCAGTGGAGAACGCCAGAGAGTCCCGAGAGCCCCCCCGCCCCAGATCCCGGTTATCTCACTACAGATGGAGTAGAAAGATCATAAAAAGCCACTGAGGGCTCCAGGACTCTCCTTTGCCCACTCTGCCCTACTGCCTTCCTACACTGTAGCAGTTTACAAGAAGACTTAACATATAAAAAAGAAAAATTCACCTTTTTTAATGTAAACAATGATGTCAATTGGTTCAAAAGTTTCTGAAAGGCAAAACAATAGTGAGAAATTTTGTAATTGATTTGCAAACAGAAGTGGACAAGGTACTGGGTAATAAACTGGCATAGCTCTGGAAGAGATACCTATTGTCAAATCAACGTAATCTTTTTCAACAGTTATTGACCTGCTAAAACAAGAAGTGATAGATGTAATCTGTCTTCAGTGTAGCCAGATATTTTGTCCTGTCTGGCATTAGTTATTTGTAAACTAGGGAAAAAAAACAAAACATTTTCTAACAGCAGATGCTAAGTGGGTACATTTGAGACTGTGGAAGTGTTTATTCTATTTTCAACAGGTCAGTATCAAGATAGAGCAAAGAAAGTGGCACTTTCAGACTTCTATGACTTTGTAGGGTAGGTAAAAGGTATCAGGCTTTTCTGCCCTCCAGTCCTTAGGATAGATGAGGGAACCCTGCGGTCCTGAATGCATGCCTGATGGTGGGCACCTGAAATGGGTACACCTGGGCCGAGAGACTGGACTTTTAAGGGTGGCATCACGGGGATGCCAGCAGCAGCAGAAGCTGAAAGAGAAGCAGCAGAAGCCAAGAGAGAAGCAGAGAACACCGGAGAGCCCAGATAGAGTGAAGACTTGCTGGGGGCTCGGAGGCCTGCCTGCCTCCCGGCCCCCCAGCACACTTGCCTGCTGTGTACTGGGTAAATCTAAATAAAAAGCCTGCAAAAGCCACTGAGGACTCTGACTGCTGCTTTACCCGGTCTGCTGGATCATAGAAAACCTGCTCAGTGTCCAGTCCTGCCCCTACAGACTTGCTAGAATCATGGTACTTGGCAGTGAGTAGCTGAGAGAGGGGGACACATCCTAACAACTGGGGGTTCTCTTCCTACCTGTCATTTTTCCTAATGACATTTGACTTTTATTTCCCCTCCCTGTGACTTCTCTGGGGATAGATCACAGCATGGCTCAGGCTGTCACTCCCTGAGGCCAGTCAGCTATGACGGCAGTCCCCATGTCCTTGCGCTAATCCTTGGCATCAAGTCGATTTTTCTCATAATCAGGGGAGCACTGGCGCTCTATATCCTGTGTTCTCATCAGTCTGAGCTACTGAGTGATTATATGTGAATTAGAGAAGGACACAATTCAGCCCATACCATTGCCAGAAACCAGATTCCAAGGTGGTGAAGAGAGAAGTGAACTGAAGAGAAATTGTAAGGCGAAAGTAGAGACAACTCTTTGGAGAAACTTAAGACGGGAAAGAAGTGGAATAAATAGATTGGGTTTTAGAGGTAAAGGAGGAAAGTTTTATTTTTTGTTTTAATTTTTGGTTTTGTTTTGTTTTAGCCTGGGAGAAGCTTGAATGTGTTTGTAAACAGAAGGAAGGATGCCAATGAGGAAGGGAAATGAGGCAGAGGCAATGGATTAAATGCATGTGTAGAGAGCCTTGGCTTCGATCAGGAAGACTGTGAAATATTGTGAGGGATAAGGAAGAGAATTGTTCAATTTTCAGTGACATTATTAGCATCTGGTCTCATATCACTCAGCACGAGTGCCCTGGTTTAGCAAATTCATTCTAGCTTCTCATTTTTCTTTAGTCAAGCTTAACCTGGGTCATTAATCAAGGACTCATTTATCTGACCCTATAGACTTGACAATGGTATTCTCATTCCCCACTCAAAAGTTAAGCCAGAAGTTTACTTTGCCCATTTAGACTTTACTATTTCCAGAGCGTCCCAAGTAAAGCCTGTTTTTTTCCTCAAGCAAAATAAAAATATACTTACTAAAACATTTTCAAATTAAAATAGGCACCGAGCAGACTTATTTCTGCCAAAAAAAATCTCTTCTGTACTCAAAGTTGGTTTACAATACTGTAAATTGCGACCAGTCTTTATGCTTACTCTACAGGGGGAGTGAATCAAGATTTGCTGAAACAAAGCAATCATATAAAATGCATTAGCAGCTTCTAGAGTACCTCAGACTCACGTCAAGAAATTTTACCTATTCTCCACTTGGCATCTTTTATATTTCCCAGTCACCTCAGTTAAGTTACTTCCATGAGCCTCAGAATGAGTATGACAATGTAGCTAAGATTCATCTCTGAAAGTTTATTTTCTCTAGAAGCATATAAGTCTGGTGATGATTGCTACATATCAATGAAAATGTGGGATGCCAAGTCTGAACCATGATTTATTTTAGTCAGAGCTACACTTGCCATTAGTCCTGTTTCAATCCCTTGCACTACTTGACCCAATTATAATCTAATTTCTGTCCCACCTCAATTTCCTAATTGCTATTCTACAGATCAAAATGTATATCCTCAGAGTCTTCTATAAATTAGTATTTTTGTTCTGTCTGAACCAATTTCACTTGTCTTGAAACATCTTTTCTTTTCTAGCACAGCACTTCTTCCTAGTTGTCTTTTGTTGGTCAAATCTCTGTCTACCCCACAAGCATTACACATTGTCCCTCCTTTCTGTCAAATGTCAGAAATTCAAATGGCAGTTTTTCTGCCTCCACTGACACTATTGTGTCCATGAAAAAAAAATGCTTGAGGTAATTTTGTAAAGATGGATGTTATGTAAATCCATCACAGTTTTTCTGGTTCTTTTGACGTTTCCTCCCCATTTTTGGATGAGGGTGTTTGTTGTGCCTCATTCAGATGTGCTGCCTACATTTTGGGGTTTCTGTGTCAGACTCTGGGTGACTTGGTGTCCTCAGCATGCAGAAAATGGACTTGACGACATGGCACTGGGGAAAATTCAAGGGACTTGGGGGACATTGTATGTGGACCTGGCTGAAAATAATAATAATAATTGTTTTCCTTATATAATCACAATAAAATTACCACATGAAAGAAAATAAATATTAAATTTACATAAAACTTCCAAAAAAAAAAATGCTTGAGGTAAAGAGGGGGGGGGGCAAAAAAATAAAGAAGCATGTTCTGAGGTTCACCCTTAATTGTACCCAGAAGATGGAATCATGGATACTAAGCTTTAGGTCCTAACTATTTTACTTTAAAAAGTGACAATAGTTGTCTTTTTTTTTAAGATTCATTTATGCATATAAGAACTGGGGTACAGGCCAGAGGTGCAGGGAGTGAGAGAATTCACCAGAGACAGGGTGGAGAACAAAACAGGCAAACTGACTGAAATCACTGCTGAGAGGAGCAGCAGGTGAGACAGGAGAGGTCTGCTTTGCCATGTGGTTTTCTCTCTAGACGGGGATCCAACTCCTACTACAGAAGCTGCAGATAGTTTCACAGTGCTGTGCTTAACCCCTTGCACCACGAGTGAGGCACCAAAAGTGACAATAGTTTTATCTGGAAGAACAATAATGAGGGCTCCTAGTCCACTGAAAGCAAAGCCCCTACTTCTTTCCCAGGAGGGAGTGGAGTGTCCAGGGGCATTTGTCTTTTCTGATAACCATTTCCTCCTGATGCACACCATTATGTATGTTAACCTTTTTTCTTCCTATAGAAATAAAATGTGGTCCCTCATCAGAAAAAGAAATTCAAATGGCAGCAGGGGCCAAGTCAGGTAGAAAACTGGCAGGTCAGAGCTAATGAATAGGGTTTGACAGGACCTCTGGCAAAGAGAAAAGGCATGCTCCCTTTAATGGCACCCACTGTGAAAGGTTTTGAAACCATCATTTTGACCATAAACCCTTTCAGGGATTGGACAGGACAGATGTCTAATAACAGACTGTTCTTGGAATCCAGGTCTTCCTGTCTAGACTCTGAAGACAAGCCCACATTTATCTATGTGTTGTATACCACTCAACTTCCACATAATAAAACAATCATTCCTGACTTTTAATTCAGGGGCCAATTTTCATTTGTAAAATTGGTTTCCCTAGAGGCACATATAGATTTGCTCCTCAATGTGATGCAGACAAGCTTTTACTATGTGGTAGTGACACCGTTTATATCTTAAAAGTTTCCCAAAGGGCCCAGTTCTACTACTCTAACTTGGACATGTCCCCTCCATGCATCCTGAGGTTGTCTCCCAACAGTGTCACCCACCCATAGTTTATTTAGTCCCATAGGGAACATTGTAGTTCTTTTAAAGATTTATTTATATATACAAGAGCTGGGGTGTAGGCCAAAGGTGGGGAAGTGGGTGAAAGGATTCACTAGAGAGAGTGGGAGCAAACAGGCAGATTTACTAAAATACACTGCTGGGGGGAGCAATGGGCGAGACAGGAGAGGTCTGCTGAGCCATGTGGGCCACCTCCCTGGCCAGGGATCAAGCTTATGCTGCAGTATAGCTTCACAGTGCTGAGACTTAACCCCTTGTGCCACCAGGGAGGCCCAGGGACATTGTAATTCTTGAGGGAATTCCTTCTTCATGCAGAAAACTTACTTTTTTTATGCTCTGCCTGTGCAGTATTGGAAGAGTCTGTTCTCCTGGGCATAGTGCCACAAATATGCATTTGTTTAACATCCTTTCTCACTGCAGTTCAATTTTCTTTTTCTCTCTCTTTTTTTTTTTTAATAGAGGCATGTTTTATTTATTTATTTATTTGTTTGTTTGTTTTGTTTATACATGCACTGGGCACAGTCAGAAGCGCGGGAGGGTGAGAGAATTCACCAGAGCCAGAGCGGGGAGCAGAACAGGCAGAAGGACCGAAGTACACTGCTGAGGGGAGCAGCGGGCGGCAGGAGAGGTCTGCGCGCCATGTGGGACCCTCCTCCAGTGGCCAGGGATCAGCCGGGGATCGAACCGATGCCGCAGAGGCGGCGGACAGCCTCGCAACCCAGCGCTCAACCACTGCGCCACCGGGGAGGCCCTGCAGTTCAATTTTCTATGAGACTAAAAAGATACCACTACTTCTCCATGATGTGTTATCACCAGCTCAGCAGGACCAATTTGGCTCAAGAACCACGGGTCCTCATTTTGCAAGGTTCTGAACCACTGAAAGAGTCCCTGTCCTCAGTTCAAAACAAAAGGAACCCATGTTGTTAGTTATCAGGCAAAAAGAAAAAGGAAGAAGCACAAGGCACCTTCCTACCACCCTCACACACTCCTTTGTCCCCATCCCCCACCAATTGAAGTATGCCTCCATACTTCAATTCCTTCCACATCCCATAGATTAAAATACCATGCATTCCCATCAAGTCCTCCCTTGAAACAGCCACCTCATTTCCACCCTCCTCCAGTTCATCTGGTCTGCCCTTTCTTTCCAAATTTGCCACTAACAACTGATACAAATAAAGTGTCTCCTCATACTGAGATTCCCTGCGTATCCCATTAGACTGCAAGTACCACAGAGGCAGGAACACTGTTCCTCTTATTATCATTGCATTTATAAGGCCAAATCCAGGGTCTGGCAGGAAGGAGATGGCTTCATTTGGTGCTTTGTAAATTCCTCTTCAAGTAAATGTAATGTTCTCTCACACTGCAGGGTGCTGGTCCCAATAACTCTACCTGCAATATCCTCAATCTTCATCTCCAAATTCTCTCACCCATGTTAATCTCTATTATGTAATTAGTGCTTGTGCGTGTCCCTTTCTACCCCCCCAAATTCAGAAGATGAAATCTTAATCCTCAAAGTGATGGTATGGGAGTGAGGGGGAGGACAGTGGGAGGTGATCATGTCCTGAGGGTGGAGTGCTTGTGAATGGATTAGCACCCTTATAAATGAGACCCCAGAAAGCACACTCACCCCTATATATCCTGCCCTGTGAGGAGACAGAAGTAGTCACCTGTGAGCCAGGAAGAGAGCTCTGACCAGATACTCAGTGTGCTGCTGCCTTGATACTTGATGTCCCTGCCTGCAGAGGGCGAGAAATCGACATTTATAAGCCACTTAATCTATAGCAACCCTCAGACATCTCACTCTCCCTAAGGGGATACCATTTCAAATTCACCCTGCACAATTTAACATTTGATTCTACCCCACACAGGTGATATCCCTTCAATCAAATAAAGACTTGGTCAACTGTTAACTTCTGTGCTTCTTCTAACACATTTGGTTGCCCAGTGAATGCTGAAACTCCTTACGTAGACACTTACTTATAATATCTGCAACTTGCCATAAGGAGCTCCACTTATGTTCTGAGGACTACAGTGTTCAGCTCTCAAATAAGCCAGCCTAATTCCAGGAAAGTCTGCGTAATTGCAAGAAATTAGTCAGAAAGGATAGAAGAGAGCAGCCCTGATCCAAGGAACATGAGCTACTCCTTACAGCAAAGCCATTTCTAAGAAGGGTGATAAATTCCCTTGACAAGAACATTTGAGCCTGGCTTTTCTAAAGATCCATTTCTTCTCCTCCACACAACACACTCACTCCCATTTTTGTGTGGGCTAAATAAGAACCCTCCTGCAAGGTTCTTAAATATTTGTGGATGATAGACTCTGGGATCATTTTGTCCTGCAGTCATTCAAGTAAGTATTTCTGTCTCTTGTAGACCTCTAGCTCCAAGGCAAAGGACTCTTGAGGGTACTTGTTTCTCCTTCATAACAAGAATGATGATAAATGCCAGTTAAAATCCAGTTTCTGTGGTAGCAACACATGACCCCAAACAACTAACAACTGCAGAATGACTTTGAAAGAAAGGACTTTTTTTTCTTCCCTAAAAGTTTTCACTTGATGGCAGAAATGACCAATTTCTCTACCATGCACAGTCTGTAGCATACTAAATTAAAGTCATATTTTATCAAATGGAAGCTTGTATCACAACTCTTTCCATTATAATGCTGTAAATCGAACTTAAACTAGCCTAAGTCAAAAAAGAGGAATTTAATAGCAAATCTCACTGAACAGTCCTGCAGTGCTCTGGCTTCAGGCATCACTTAAGGCAGGAGTTGGCAAACTAGATCCTACTGCCTAATTTTGTAAATAAGTTTTATTGGCAGACAGCCACAATGGTTCTTTTACATTTGTATGACCGCTTTCAAATCACAATGGCCAACTGAACACTCACAAGAGAGACCTCATAGCTGGCAGAACTTAAAATTTGTTATCTAACCCTTTTCAGAAAAAGTTTGCCAGCCCCTGGCCTAAGTGCTTAGATGCTGTTATCAGGTTTCTGTCTCTTGACTTTCTCCTTTTGGACTTGACATGTGTCTCCAGTAATTCTATGCTGATATTATTCCTTTCTGCAAACTGTTCCAGTCGACAAGAGCACAACTTTTCTGGTAACTTTTGCAAAAGTCCTAAGATTTACTCTAAGCTGGGTTGTGCAGGTCTTTTATTTAAATTTACCAGGCACATGGCAGGCAGGGGTGCTTGGGGGATGGGACGGGAGGCTGGCAGGTCTCCCAGCCCCCAGCAAATCCTCACTTTATTTGGGCTCTCTGATGTTCTCTGGGTGTCTCTTCTTTTCTCGGCTTTCGTTTGTTCTTGGCTTCTTCTTGGCTTCTACGGGTGTCCCTGTGACTCCGCCCTTAAAAGCCCAGTCTTAGCCCAGGTGAATCCCATCTACCTATGCCCACATCCTACTCCAGGTGCCCGCCATCAGGCATGCATTCAGGACCGCAGATCCGTCATCTATCCTGACGGCGGGAGGGTAGAAAACCTGACATTTTTCCTTACCCTAAAGGTACCCATCCTTGGATTGACATCTTTTAGCTGAAGGAAGGGTTTAACACAGATTGGCTTGATCCTGGGCTTGGGTAGTGTAGGGTAAGTGGAAATTGTCAGGATCCACACCTGTGGGTTTTTGTTTTTGTGGGACCCTCGTCGGCTGCCGGGGAACGAACCGGCGCTGCAGAGGCTTCGGGCAGCCTCACAGCCCAGTGCTCAACCGCTGCGCCACCAGGGGAGGCCCCACACCTGTGTTCTTATAAGCGTGCCTGATGGTGGACCCCTGGAGTAGGGTGTAGGCGGCCGTAAGTGGGCACACCTGGGCTGACAGGCTGGGCATATAAGGGTGGTATCCCGGGGACGCCAGTGGTAGCAGAAGCGAAGAAGACATGAGCAGCAATGGTAGCAGAGAAACAGAGACCACAAGAGAATGCAGGTAGCCCAGAAAGAGTGAAGATTTGCTAGGGGCTGTGAGGCCCACCAGCCTCCTGGCCCCCTGGTCCCCCTGCCTGCTGTGTACCTGGTTGCCTCACTGCAAGTGATGTAAGAAGCTCAACAAAAGCCTGAAAAGGCCACTGAGGGCTACAGGACTCCTCCTTTACCCATCTGCCCCAATCATAGAAAACCTCCACTGTGCCCTGCTGATGCCACAGGTAGTTATCCGCAGGCCACAGGCAGACCACACCAACTGGGAATACAGTGGAGGTTCTCAAAGGATGCTGGGAAGGCAAAACCAACAAATGTTCATTATAAAACTTCTCTCTCTATCTCAGGGTTGATCACACTCTGGTCTTAGACATTTCTCAAAGCATATCAATGAGACCTTTATGTGATTTCAGAAACCCTTAAGGAATAATAAATAACAAGTTATTGATGAGGTTTCAGTGCCAGACATTCTAAGCACTTAACAAACATTATCTTATTTGTTTTCCCAATAGCTCTAAAAATGAGGCATTTTTTATTTCCATTTTACTAATGAGGCAAAAAAAGATAAGGCAATTGTAGGGTAAGTAAAAATGTCAGGCTTTTCTGCCCTCCCGCCATCAGGTTAGATGATGGATCTTTGCGGTCCTGAATGCATGCCTGATGGCGGGCACCTGGAGTAGTGTGTGGGCATAGTAGATGGGATTCACCTGGGCTAAGACTGGGCTTTTAAGGGCGGCATCATGGGGACGCCAGCAGAAGCTGAATCAGAAGCCTATGAAGAAGCTGAGAAGCAGAGAGAACGCCGGAGAGCCCAGATAGAGTGAGGATTTGCTGGGGGCTGGGAGGACTGCCAGCCTCCCGGCCCCCCAGCACCCCTACCTGCCATATACCTGATAAACCCCAATAAAAATCTGCAAAACCACTGAGGACTCTGACTTCTCCTTCACCCGGTCTGCATGGGATCAGAAAACCTGCTCCGTGTCCAGTCCTGCCTCTACAGCAATTAATATTAACTTGTCTTAAAAGTCCTTGAGTCCAGATGGAACCAAAGTCTGTTCAACTCTGAACCTGAACTATGCTGCCCAGCCTCCCCATACTAGTAGAGCCTCACACGGGTAGAAATTTTCTATCATGATCTCAGCGCCTAAATAAAGTTTGACCACTGAACCGGAGGCCTGAGTTTCAGCGAATATATTAGCCTCTAATTCTCTGGGTAACTTTTAACAAGTTACTTACATATTTTTTGCATCTCAATTTCCTTATTTGTGAAATGAATAGATTAAGCTACCAGTGATGTTCAGACTATGGTCTACAAAGCATGGGGCCTTCTGTAACAGTGACTCATTGTCTGCATAGAGAACAAGGTACACCCACAACTATGTCATCACATCTTCTGCATTGCTTCCTATTGGTCTTCTTATTAAATCTAATCTATAAAGAATAAGGTTTCTGTTGAAACAAATTAACCAGGATACTATGAGTCTTCCAAAATATCAGTCAATCTTCTTTTGTTCTTGCAATATGTAGTAGAAAAACAAAAGATGGAAAGACAGAAAGATTGGAGTATGAATTCTCAGTGGCTCAGTGGTCAAGTTTGAGGACCAGAACTCGTATTGGGAGGCGTAGGGAAAGTGAATTAATCAGGCTGTTTACGCCACTAGCCTCTGTGGCTATCACCTGTGGCCTTGATGGGGGCTGATGCAGAAAGCGCTTGGGAGTGTGGACTCAGGGCAAGCGTGCATGATTGTGGACACGTGAAGCATGGGTGTGCAACCTGAGCCTGGGGGTGGGGTTGAAGCTGTGGCAGCGGCAGCAGAGAGAGGACTAGCAGTGTGGCTCCAGAAGAGGTAAGACCACCAGACGATGCAAGAGAGAAGGCCAGAGCGAGTCCAGAGAAAGAGGATAAAGATTCATGGGGGGATTGAGGGGTTGTGTTGTCTGCCTGCCTCCCATCACCCCCTGCCCAGCAGGTGCCTGCCTCCTTCCATGCCAGCCTCCCTGCCTAATGTGCCTGGGTACCTGGTTGCCTGTGAGAGCATTAAAGACTGAAAAACCCACCAAAGACTCCAGGATTCCTTTTGTCTACCTGAATAGATAGTGAACCTGCCCTGTGCTTGCTAGTGGGGGTCTTCTGCTTGAACTCTCTCTGCATTTGGGAAGTTGCTGTGTTCTCTGGCCCCACGCAGAGTTAGAGGCAGGAAAGGCTCACCACTATTGCTAGACTTAGGGTGCAGCACTATCCCTGGGAATCCTGTTGCAATGAAAAATGTGTCTGGTTTATGTTCACACCTTTTAAATAATCTCTTCTTCAAATGCTACTCATTCACACATTTTGAGTGGGGCATCAGAAGCCTGGCTGTATATCTGTAGGGTAAATGGAAGTTATCAGGCTTTTTCCACCCTCCCACCACTAGCATCAATGATCTACAGCTGTGTTCTTACACGCGTGCCTGATGGCAGCACCTGGCGTGTGGTGTGGGCATGCATGAGAGGGCACCCGTGAGCCAGACTGAGCATATAAAGCGGCAACAGGGGACCCTGCGGCAGAGCGTAGTAGAGACCAGCAAAGAGACCATGAGAGAACGCCAGAGAGCCCAGAAAGAGTGAAGAGGCCCCCAGGCCTCCCTGCCTGCCCTGCACTTGGTTGCTGCATTATAAATGGTGTAGAAGGATCATGAAAAGCCTGAAAAAGCCAGTGAAGTCTCCAGGACTTTCCTTCACCCATCTGCCCAGATCATAGAAAACCAGCTCTGTGCCTTTCTAACGCTACAATATCCTATTAGGAATTTGAAATTTTTAATTCCATGCATAGAAAAGTTTACTGATCCCCCTTTCATCTCCATTCCCACACCACTTGAATGTCTGCTAAATGCCAGGCACAATTGACAATGGTTAGTTCCTTCAGCCATAGCATTTTTTTTTTTTTCAGCCTATGACTCAAAACCCTTCATCAGAAATTTTTTAGTGTTTCTTTTTTTCCCCCCTCCATGGAAGTGAGCAAGAAAGAGCCAAAAAAACTAACAACTGGGGATTTCTTTCAAAATATGTAAAAGTATAAACACAAACTCCCCAATAATTGTTTCTTTTATCCTTCATGCCAATTAGAAAGCATTTGTGGAGTACCCTTGTGTTCTAGGCATTGGGCTTGGCCCCAGGAATACAGGTTCAGCACAAATATTAAGGACTTCACAGGTCATGAGGCAAAGACAACTAAATGGGGACTTTTTCCTTATCATACTCATTCAAGGAGAAATACCCAATCTCAGAATGATTCACTTTCAGACACTGAGATATCCTGTAGCATTAAAGATGGCTCAATATTAATCTTTCAACAATGGTTGCAAGGAACATGTGTCTGGGCAATTTAACTTTAGTTAATCCGAAAATCAATTTTGCTGTTAAAATGTAATCTGTCTCTAAATACAAATTTCTCTTTCATTTGAATTGCACTGATTTTAGGCTTTAAGTAATTCATTAAATTATTCATCTTCCCTATTGATTAGAGTTTCTAAACGTGATCATTCTTCCCTCTGCAGATTAGCTGTGTCTTTTCATTAACATAATGATTTTAATCCAAAATTTAGGGTTATTTGGGTTAAGACAAATATGTAAATAACTAAAACATGATGGGAAGATACAAGAACTGTGGGAAGTGTTGCTGCTCAGAAAAAGGAGGACCATAGGAGATAATATTTGAATTGTGAGGACAAGGAAGTGTTGGTTGGTGGAACTGGAAGAGAGAAATCAATTATTTCAGATTAAGAGAAGAGCATGACCTGTTGATGTACTTCAGACATTGTAAATTTGACTGTGATGTAGATGTAAAACACATCTATTGTTTTTGCCTCTCCACAACCACAAACATTCATCCTTTTATTAGAATTGATGCCCCATCTTTCACATGGAGAATAAGCCCTCTCTGCTCTGGTATCCTGTTACGTGTGAGAGAGAATGACAACCTTTGCCAGCAAGGGTGGGCCCTAACTGATCTCAGTAAATAAGTGTAGTCTAGCCCTGTGGCCAAAGAGATTGGTTCAATGATGAGCATGTAACTCAATTTAAATCAGTGAGAATCAAATGCAAAATTTCTGTTTGAAGGTTGACAGAGATCTAGCCAGAATTCAACCGTGAAAGTTCTTTCCACTGAATGTGAAGTTAAGAGGATACAGAGGCAGGAGTTGCTGCAATCAACTTGTAACCATGAGGGGAGAGCCTGACATGGAACTAGCACAGATGAAAGGCTGTCTGAAGAGAGACTGGTGAATTATAAATACAAGCAAATGAGATTTCATTTGCTCACATCTCTTTGTAGAAGGCAGCTGTGACAAAGCAAGAGAAAGAAATCAGTGATTCGAAAATTGTGAATTGTGTTCTTTCAAGATAAAATTTTAATTTTAAAAGTTATCAAATTTTAATATAAAATACGATTTTAAAATATATAAAAATAAACATTTATAAAGCTATTATAATAAAAATCTTTGAATTTGTAAGAAAATATTTTCCCATAAATATTGTTCAGTTACTGGTTCTTGAAGAAATAATTAAATTAAAAATGATAAATGTGGCATCAAAGAATATGAATTTACCCCTCAAAGAAAGTTACTACAAATGGAAACTGTATACTAAAAATTACAATCTGTGTAGAGTAATATCCCATTCTCAGCCTGAAAAGAACTGAAATTTCTACCTCACTAGACAAAAATACATTGACAATTGTAATGCTTTAAGAAAAAGTTCAAGACATACCAGGACTTTGGCATGGTTTAAGACTGTGAGAGTTTAATCACCACTAAGGCATAGGATTTCCATTGCTAACTACCAGCAAGTCTTCTACACAACTTCCTCTCAAGAAACAGGACAAGTGTTAAAGTGAACTGACAGAGTTTTGGGCTGGGTTGTGCAGACAGCAAGAGAAATAGGAGGAATAAGCAGTGAAAAGATTTTCAAAAAAACCTTCAAATTCCAAAACATACTTTCTATTCCTGAGAAAAGGGCATGGCTATTTTTGGCTCTTGCCCCCACAACTTCTTGGACAATTGCAATTTATAAGATACACCTCTGTATATGGTCTCTTGCCTCCAGACTCCTTTTCCATCTAATTGGCCTCAGTTTTCTTTTTAAAATGCCTCTGGTCATTCCGTGGTGAGCATTGTTTGTGTTTGTGTTTGTCCTCAGATGAACCATTCCTTAAAATCAGAAGGAAGTCCAGGGTCATGGTTGGTATTGGTTTGAACTGCAGAAGGTACTTCAGTGGTATCTACACTGTTTGCAGAAGCTGTGGTGGGTGAAGTGGAGATTCATAGCCTGAACAGGCATCTGACTCCTGAGATTCTCCAAGCTTCATGTGCCTGTCGCACACTTTGCTGATGCAGGGCTTGTCTGAGGTGTGCACACACATGTTTTTCTTGGGGGCGCCGCTCTCGGCAAAGTACCTGTCACAGCCTTCCGACTCACACTTGGAAGATTCTCACCAGGTACTCGTGGTCAGTTTTGATGTGGCCACATTCCAATCATTAATTGTCTCCGGCACCTGCTCTGTAGTTTTTTTTAAAGATTTATTTTATTTATACAAGAGCTGGGGTACAGGCCAGAGGTATGGGAGGGTGAAAGGATTCACCAGAGACAGAGTGGGGAGCAGAACAGGCAGACGGACTGAAAGCACTGCTGAAGGGAACAGCGGGCAAGACAGGAGAGGTCTGCTGTGCCATGTGGGTGTCGCCCTGGTCAGCAGGGAATGGAACCCGTGCTGCAGAGTCTGCGGACAGCTTCACAGTGCTGCGTTCAACCCTCTGCGCCACCAGGGAGGCCCTGCTCTGTAGTTTCTGAAACTGTTCAGGAGGGTGGGGGATCCCTGCCTGGGGCAGCTGGGTTCAGTGTGTAACTCTCAGGGGAGTCCTTGCTCAGTGGGGCACAGGGACCCCACAGCCCTCAAGAGGATGAGGCATTGTCCATTGGGGGCTTTGTGAACAGCAGGGCAGAGGCAGCCCATCCCATTTCAGATTCTATTTTGGTGATTAGACAGGGGGTTTTAGGGGGAGCCTAACCTCCAAAACCAGCTCTTTTTTTTCCTCATGAAAGGCAGTACAAGCAAGCATTTTGAATCAGACAGACCTGGGTTCAAATACCGACTCTGCTCTTAACAGTAAGTTCCAAGAGAGCAGGGACCATGCCTGTCCTCATCCCTGATAAAAATCCACAGTGGTCCTGGGAGAAAGTCAGAAAGCTTAAATGAATTTAAGCAAATTGAGATAATAAAATATATAGTACAAGCTTATTATAAGGAATAAAGGACGCAATGCATATAAAACATTTAGTTCAATGCCTGGCCCATAGTCAGTGCTCAGTAATAATAATTGCAGCTAATTTCTATTGAATGCTTGTCACATGCCAGTCACTGTTTTAGATATTCTACATATATCCCTCCATGTAATTCTCAACCCCCCACCCCTATTTTACAGATAAATCGATCTAAGCCCTTTTTTTCTTATTATCTAACTACTTAATGCTGCTTTAGGCCACATGAATTGTGAGTACAATGCTTTCATTGCTTTTTAAAGTTCGGGACCCTCATGGTGTCTACCTCATGGTTCCTCGAACGATGGCGTCTTTTCTCTTTGGCATTATTAGGAAGAAATGAAAAGCTTCTTTCTTTAAAAACACAATGAAGACTTTCTTTTGCTCCTTTTTCTCCCTCCCCCATTATTTCCAGAGAGTGAGGTTGGACTGCCTGAGGTTTTGTCTGGCAGCAGCCCTTTAATTCAAAGCCCGCCAACAACTGCATGAGGCAGCCAGGCCTTTGCCCTCCCCTGGCTGAAGCCCTAGCCTTGGCCTCAGACCTCCCAGTTTGGGTTAGATCTTCTCGCTCCTTGCCTGAATTGCCTGCTGCCATCTGCTGGCCAAATTAAGTTAAAATCATCACATAGGTGTTCTGAGTTCCTAAATGAGGCTCAACAGGTTTCTTAGCAGTGCTCGAGGGGAAAACTTCAGGGGCTGCCCCAGAGGCTGTGTGAGCAGACATACCAACCAGCTCATCTGCAGGTGAAGGTTCAAAACTAGGCGCTCAGCAAAAATGGCTGGTGCCTGATTTCTGTCCAGGAACATTTCACCTCACCCATCAAATCAGGGGCTCTCTCAAACCATTAGCCTTAAAGTAATCTCCTGCCCTCCAAATATACCATCTTGTCCAGAGTCACATTCCGCCCCACTTCTATCTCCTACTTATCTCCCTAACATTTTTTCATCCACAGTAACAACTTGTTTAAGATCCTACAATTATGAAAGTCAGTATTTTGAGAAACAGTTCCACTCAGAAGCGTTATGTAGGGTAAAGAAAATATCAGGCTTTTCTGCCCTTCCGCCATCAGGATAGATGATGGATCCTTGTCCTGAATGCATGCCTGATGGCGGGCACCTGGAATAGGGTGTGGGCCTAGGTAGATGGGATTCAGCTGAGTTAAGACTGTGCTTTTAAGGGCGGCGTCACGGGGGGACGCCAGCAGCACCAGTAGCAGCAGTAAAAGCCAAAGCCGAAGCTGAAAGAAAAGCCGAGAAGCAGCAGAACCAATGCCAGAGAGCCCAAATAGAGTGAAGACTTGCTGGGGGCCTGGGAGGCCTGCCAGCCTCCCAGCCCCCCAGCCAGCACCCCTGCCTGCCATATGCCTGGTGAACCCCAAATAAAAGACCTGCAAAACTACTGAGGACTCTGACTCCTCCTTTACCCGGTTTGCATGGGATCAGAAAACCTGCACTGTGCCCAGTCCTGCCCTTACACGTTATTAGAGCAAAGAAGTTCCCTATATGCCTTCCCCAAAATCCATATTCAAGTATATCCAATTGTCTTAGTAGCTCCTTTAAAGCAAATGATTCAATTGAGCATCACATATTGTTCCTGTTGTCATGTTTTTCTAGTGTCTTCTAACCCGAAATATTTTTCATTCTTTCCTTGGTATTAAATAATTACATGCCAGGGGCCTCCCTAGTGGCCTAGGGGTTGTCTCAGTGCTATCATGGTTATGGCCTGAGTTCAATCCCTGGCCAGGGAGCTAGCCCACATATGGTAAAGCAGACCTCTCCTGTCTCACCCGCTGCTCCCCTCAGCAGTGTATTTCAGTAGATCCACCTGTTCTGCTCCCTACTCTGTCTCTGATATATCCTCTCACCCCCATACCTCTGGCCTACACCCCAGTTCTTGTATGCATAAATAAATAAAACAAATCTTAAAAAAAATTAAAAATTTACAATTCTACAAAAAATGTATGAAATTTTACAAAAAAAAATGTAGTCTATGCCTCAGTTTGAGTTTATCTGATGCTGCCTCATGATAACGCCCAATTTATGCATTTTTGGCTAAAATGTAACAGATCCTATATCTTTTCAGTGCATCCGATCTAGTGGTATATAATGTCTATTCATTTTGATGGTGTTCATTTTGATCACTTCCACTAAGGTAGTATCCATCAGATTAATCTGCAGTTATCTTTTTTTCCTTTTGTAATTATATTAGTTTCCTGGTGCTCTTGTAACATCATCACAAACTTAGTGACTTAAAAGAACACAAATGTATTACTTTGCAGTTCTGGAAGTCAGAAGTGTGATGGATCTCACTGATCTAAAATCAGTGTCAACTTGTCCATGTCACTCCTGGAGATCCTAGGGGAGGGCCTGTTTCCACACTTTTCTGACAACATCTGCATTCCTTGGATCACGGCGCTTCCACCATTTTCAGAGTCCTCAGCACAAAATCTTCAAATCTTTCCCTTGCTTCAACTCCTTCTCTGACTCTCCTGTCCCCTCTGTCATTTGTAAAGACCTTTGTAATTCTATGGGGCCCACCTGGAAACCCCCCCATGTCAAGATCATCAACTTAATCACATGGCATGTCCTTTTTACCATGGAAGGGGACAGTCACAGGTTTTGGGAAAAGTTGTGGACATCTTTGAAGGGCCACAGAAATCAATAAATATTTTGTGGAAAGATACTTTGAGAAAATGGAAACTCCTATTATTCCACTCTCACTATGAATTTGAATATCTTTTGATGTTTCTCGCCTGTGGAGAAATTTTAATTATTACAATTACTACTGTCATAATGATTGGTACCAATTTTAATTCTATCAGTCCTTCTATATTTATAGTTGACTTTGTACTGTAAGGAGAATCTTTCTCGTGTCTCCATCTATCCATTAATTTTTAATTTTAGTATGGAGTCATAAGTTTCTTATTCTTTTTCCACTAGATCGTGTTTCATTACTATTGGTATTTATTTTGATACTGAAATTCCCCTTAAAACTGCCTTTTATGTCTTTCTAACATGCCTCATCATTTTTGAGAACTTCCTTACATTCTAATATAAAAGATAGTCCAGACTTGTCATTTTTTTGCTTATTCCTGGAATCAGCTATAGGGAACACTGGTTCCTTTAACAGGAGAGTTGTTTGGAAATGAAGATCTGGGCAATAGGTGTGCACATTGCTGTTGGGATATCATTGCTCCCAGTTCTTCTCAGCTGAAAGAGCCAGGAAATGTGTGTTTGTAGGCACACACACACACACAGATACACACACACACACCCCTATTTATTTCTCTATCAGTTTGTATTAAAAACAAAGAGTTTGCAATGATACCCACAATTCCAGTTTATCATCATAGGGTTCATTTTAGGTTTTCTTCTTTCCATATTTGATACACACACACCCCTATTTATTTCTCTATCCGTTTGTATTAAAAACAAAGAGTATGCAATGATACCCACAATTTCAGTTTATCATCACAGGGTTCATTTTAGGTTTTCTTCTTTCCATATTTGTGCCTCTCTTGTGAGCCTGACTCAGACTTACTATCAATCTGCCTACTTATTTGCTCAATCTTTCAAGACATAGTTGATCTCTCGATTCTGTATTGCTATATTGGCTTCTTCCTCTTGTGCAGATACAAATCCTGTGCAGGTCTGCCCCCTC
This sequence comes from Talpa occidentalis, assembly GCF_014898055.3. Classification (NCBI taxonomy): domain Eukaryota; kingdom Metazoa; phylum Chordata; class Mammalia; order Eulipotyphla; family Talpidae; genus Talpa; species Talpa occidentalis. Next base: position 40,665,063 of record NW_023605305.1, read on the forward strand.
CATTCAGGCTGCTGACTTGTTTGGTTCTGCCTACTGGCTTTTTAAAGAAGGAAAGAAAGAAAGAAGAAAGGAAGAAAGACAGGCAGGCAACATATCATGATTATCATTATTATTTGATCAGCTTTCATTTTGCAGATTTCTTTTTATTTATTTTTTTACCACCACCATCTCTTTTGACCCAGTCCCTCTACCCCTTCTTAGAGTCAGAGATTTCACAATTTTTTTAAGGGAAAAGAAGGAAAGGAAAGGAAAGAGGAAGAAACAATCATGTACATTTTTAATGGATCTCTTTACTATTATTGTAATGAATTATTTATGTAATGGTTATATTTGCCATTAAAATTTAAACTTCATGAAGACAAAGCTCATATCTGCTTTGCTCACTATGAATTGAATCCCAAGAGATCAGCACAATGCCTAGCCCATAGTAGGTACTTAAGATATTTTTGAATAAATGATTGTCATATGAATCAACAATAACATTATACTATCGAATAGTTTATAACATAACCAAGGGTCTACTATCTAAACAATTACCAGTGTCTACATAGTCTAAATCATCTATGCCCTTTTTCAATAAGAAACCAGATGTTGACACCTTAAATAAACTTGCATTTTTTTTTTCCCCTGCAAGGTTAAGTGTCCTGGAGTAAAGAGATCTTCTTGTTTTACTAAGCTTTTATTGTAATTGAACATTTATTTGTTTTTGGAATCCAGTCTAATGTTTAAAATAGACTTCTTAATTATGAATTTCAACATAAAGTTGTATTTTAAGACAATTTCACCATCACTGTCCTAAAGTAGGTGGAATTGATGGTTACGTGGGCAAGACGATGGAATGTTCCAGATTTTATTGTGAGAAAGAACTGCTATCACTATTAGCAGTGTGCCAATACAAGGGTCATGTGCCTTTATGCCAGGCCTGCTCCATCCCTAGGAGCATTTTTAAAAATAGCTATAATTATTTCCCCCAGCTTCTACCAGCAAATGTCAAGAGCAGTCTTTATATGTGCTTCCTCTCTCCTCTCTCTGCTTTCCTCTTAGACACGAAGTCCTAATGCATTTGTGCTTCACCCAAGTAAATGGCATCCTTTTCAGCAACTGATGGAAATAAACAGCTGGACTCTTTTCTGGGGCACATCAGGAGTGATGGGACACGCTGACACACAGCTGCCACAAGCGCTCGAAAGTGGTTGCTCAGCTCAAAGGGCTACAACTGCAGGCACTTTTCCCCCACTCAGAAAACCTTCCTCTCAGGGGCCACTCTGGTTCAGTGGAAAATAAGCATAAGTGGTGCTGCTTCAAAAAGTTATCAGTAAGTAGCAGGAACCTTTTTCCCTCGTCTTTGTGGTGAGGCCCCCTGCACCCTGCAGCTCCCAACATCCCAGCTACAGTCATGGCTGCTTAGCTGTGGAGACCCATAAAGAGTAAGGGATTTGAAATCCCTCCTAGTTCATACTCTAGACCTGAATGCAATGACCTGAGCTTCCCACTTATAAGAGTCTCATCTGCAACTAGACTTCCTAATCCAATGATTCTCAATACTGGCTGCTTAGAATCATCTTATTTAAATTATAGTGCCCTGGAACTACCACCATAATTTCTGATTTTGGGCCTCCCTGGTGACCTAGGGGTTAGGTCTCAGCACTACCACTGCAACGGCCCTCCTGTGGAAGAGTCCTGAGTTTGATCCCCTGCCAAGGAGCTGACCCACGTGGTGCAGCAGACCTCTCTTGTCTTGCCCGCTGCTCCCCTCAGCAGTGTATTTCAGTAGATCTGCCTGTTCTGCTCCCCACCACTGGCCTGCACCTCACTTCTTCTACACAAAAATAATAAAAAAAATAAAAATCTTTGTAGGGTAAGGAAAAATGTCAGGCTTTTCTGCCCTCCTGCCATCAGGATAGATAATGGATCCTTGTGGTCCTGAATGCATGCCTGATGGCGGGCACCTGGAATAGGGTGTGGGCATAGGTAGATGGGATTCACCTGGGCTGAGACTGGGCTTTTAAGGGCGGCGTCATGGGGACACCAGGAGAAGCTGAAAGAGAAGCCGAGAGAGAAGCAAAGAGGCAAAAGCAGAGATCACCGGAGAGCCCAGATAGAGTGAGGATTTGCTGGGGGCTGGGAGGACTGCCAGTCTCCTGGCCCCCCAGCACTCCTGCCTGCTGTGTACCGGGTAAATTCCAATAAAAGACCTGCAAAAACCACTGAGGGCTCCAGGACTCCTCCTTAACCCGATCAGAAAACCTGCCCTGTGTCCATTCCTGCCCTACAATCTTATAATAAAGGAATAATTCTATATTAAAAATTGGTGTTCAAAAATTCTGATTTTGCTGGTTTAGGCGGGGCTCAGGCAGGTGTCCAAAATGACAAAGGATTCCCATGTGCAGCCAGGACTGAGGACCACCCCCAGACCATAGTTGATCTTCTTCTAGGCATCTGAGGGAGAGATCAAGAACATGAGGAACAAGCGTTTTCCCTGGAGCATGTGGTTCTTCTCCTTGGCACATATTAGCACCACCTGGGGATTTTTCTAAAGTCCCAGTGGCCAGACTGTTCCCCAGATGAATTGCTACATAATCTCTGGAGGAGGAACCCAGGATATGTATTTTTTAAAAAAGATTTATGTATTTATGCATACAACAGCTGGGGTATAGCCCAGACATGCGGGGAGTGGGTGGTGGGTGGTGAGAGGATACACCAGAGACAGAGTGGGGAACAGAATAGACAGACTAACTGAAACATACTGCTGAGGGGAGCAGCGGGCCAGGCAGGAGAGGTCTGCTGTGCCATGTGGGTTGCTCCCTGGCTGGGGATCAAACTCGTGCTGCCGAAGGTGCACATTGCTTCATAGTGCGGTGCTTAACCCCTTGCGCCATCGGGGAGGCCCAGGATTTGTATTTTTTTAAAGCTCCTCAGGAGATTAAAATGGGCAGCTAAGTTTGAGAACTATTGAGTCCATCTGTTTCCCTGTGTCTTCTGATATGGTACCTCTCCACTACCTGTGGTGAAGGACTGAACTTTTTTTTTTTTTTTATTTTTTAAGCCTGTAAAGGCAGGACAGGACACAGTGCAGGTTTTCTGATCCCATGCAGACCGGGTAAAGGAGGAGTCAGAGTCCTCAGTGGTTTTTGCAGGTCTTTTATTGGGGTTCACCAGGCATATGGCAGGCAGGGGTGCTGGGGGGCCGGGAGGTTGGCAGGCAAATCCTCACTCTATCTGGGCTCCCTGGCGTTCTCGGCTTCTCTCTCGGCTTCTCTCTCGGCTTCTGCTGCTCCTGCTGGCATCCCCATGACGCCACCCTTAAAAGCAAAGTCTTAGCCCAGGTGAATCCCATCTACCTAGGCCCACACCCTACTTCAGGTGCCCGCCATCAGGCATGCATTCGGGATAAGGATCCATCATCTATCCTGATGGCAGGAGGGCAGAAAAGCCTGACATTTTTCCTTAACCTAAAAAGCCTTTCATTCTTTGCTGACTGGTACCTTTGTGAAATATAATAAGAATGAATCACTAGAAAAGTGAGATTTAAAGAGCAGACATACAAACTCCAAGCCCAGAAAAATGAAAGTCACAAAATTGCTATTAGAAGTTTATAAACAATTGCTATTTCTGTATTTCTGGACATTTTACAGTTTGTAAACCAGTGCTGGTCTGTGGGCTACAATTTAGCAACAGTGTTCTGAGAAACACCATCACAGGAACTATTGATAGAAGCTGGGTGGTGGGAGGGAGAAATCCAATAGATTTGATAAATATAGCAGGTTGTATCCCAAGTGTAGAACATTAAAGGAAGTAGCTATTAAGATATGAGAGGTTTTGAAGTAACAAAACTGTTTAATTCACTGTTTCTCAATCTGACAGGATGGGCATGCCCCCCCAACCCAATTATACACACTGAAGTATAATCTGTTTAATGATTAATTCTATCATCTGGAGCATACAGAATCACCAGGGAGAGCACATCCAAACAGTTAACTCCCTGCATCACCCTTTGCCCAGCTGGGTCTTGTTCTGCTATGGCTCTGATCTTAGTGACCTGGCACTGCATTAAGTCACCTAAAACACCCAGCAGCCCTCCAGTCCTGCCAGCTTGTAGGGTAAATGATTGTCAGGCTTTCTGCCCTCCCACCATTAGGATTGATAATGGACCCCTGCGGTCCTGAATGCATGCCTGATGGCAGGTGTGAGCATACATAGGTGGGTACACCTGGGCTGAGTGTGGGCCTATAAGGGCGGCATCACAGGGACGCCAGGAGAACCAGTGAGAGAGGAATGGAACTACCAGAAGGAGAACAAGCAAGAGAGCAGAATGGAACCAGCAGAGAACGAGACCACGAGAGAACACTGGAGAGCCCAGAAAGAGTGAAGATTCCCGGGGGCTAGGAGGCCTGCCAGCTTCCTGGCCCCCCCGGCACTGCCATGTACCTGGTAAAGTGAATAAAAGCCTGAAAAAGCCACCAAGGGCTCCAGGACTCTGTCCTTTACCCATCTGCTAGATTCATAGAGAACCAGCTCTGTGCCTTCCTGGCACAACACAGCTCCTCTTCTAAATGTGGTTGCTCTGTCCTGTAGGGTAAGGTAAAAAGTATCAGGCTTTTCTGCCTCCTGACATTAGGATTGTTGATGGATCTGCGGTCCTGAATGCATACCTGATGGCGGGCACCTGGAATAGGGTGTGGGCATAGGTAGATGGGATTCACCTGGCCTGAGAGACTGGACTTAATCAGGGTGGTGTCATGGGGACGCCATCAGAGCAGAACAGAGCAAAAAGAGTGAAAGAGTGTAAAGTCAGGAATGGACACAGAGCACGTTTTCTGATCCAGCAGACCGGGTAAAGGAGGAATCGGAGTCCTCGGTAGTTTTTTGCAGGTCTTTTATTGGGATTACCAGGTACACGGCAGGCAGGGGTGCTGGGGGGCCGGGAGGCTGCAGGCCTCCCAGCCCCCAGCAAGTCTTCACTCTGGGCTCTCCGGCCTTCTCTCAGCCTCTGCTTCTCTTGCCTCTCTTGGCTTCTCCTGCTCTTCTTGGCTTCTGCTGCTTCTACTGGCGTCCCCGTGACACCGCCCTTAAAAAAAGCACAGTCTTAGTGCAGGTGTACCCACTTCAGGTGCCTGCCATCAGGCATGCATTCAGGATCACAGGCTTCCCTCATCTATCCTGATGGCGGGAGGGCAGAAAAGCCTGATTTTTTACCTTACCCTACAAAGAGAGACCAGACCAGAAGAAGAGAGAAGCAGAGGCCATGAGAAAACACCCGAGAGCCCAGAAAGAGTGAAGACTGGGGGCTGCCATCACCCCTGCCTGCCATGTACCTGGTAAACTGAATAAAACTCTGAAAAGCCACAGAGGGCTCCAGGACTCCTCCTTTAACTCACCTGCTTGGGTCATAGAGATCTTGCCTTGTGGCCTTCCTGCCCCTACAGTCCACTCTTGGTTTAGGTCCACTGAACAACATCATCTCTCTCAGGTGGCTCAAATACCCTCCCTACTGGTCTCCCGGCTGGTTGTGCATGCCTTCCCACCTTCCCCTGATCTGCTGCTCTTCACACAGAAACCAGGGTGATCCTGCCTATGTCTCCTAACTGCCCATTGTCCTTACCTTGACAGACAAGGCCATTTAGGGTCCGCCCTCTCATCCCCCCAGCTTCAGCTTTCACCACTCCCTGCTTGTTCATACTGAGTTAGTAGCAGTTCCCTAGATGTGGAAGCTCCCTCTAGCTGCCCCACTCTCCCTCTTGCTCGGCCCTCTCTGCTAATTCCTCCTTCAGAGTCAGCCAAGAAGTCCCTTCCCTGGAAACTTCGCCTAGGGTGGGTGTAGGGTAAAGAAAATATCAGGCTTCTGCCCTTCGCCATCAGGATAGATGATGGATCCTTGTCCTGAATGCATGCCTGATGGTGGGCACCTGGAATAGGGTGTGGGCATAGGTAGATGGGATTCAGCTGAGCTAAGACTGTGCTTTTAAGGGCGGCATCACGCGGGGACGCCAGCAGCACCAGCACCAGCACCAGCAGCAGCAGCAGCAGCCGCAGCCGCAGCCGCAGCCGAAGCCGAAGCGAGAGAAGCAGCAGAACGAACGCTAGAGAGCCCAGATAGAGTGAGGACTTGCTGGGGGCTGGGGGCTTGCCAGCCTCCCAGCCCCCCAGCCAGCACCCCTGCCTGCCATATGCCTGGTGAACCCCAAATAAAAAACCTGCAAAACTACTGAGGACTCTGACTCCTCCTTTACCCGGTCTGCATGGGATCAGAAAACCTGCACTGTATCCAGTCCTGCCCTTACAATTGGCGTATGTCGCAAGATCCATGCAGACGGGTATTGGAGCCCTCCGAAGACCTGGAGGGACTAAGGAGAACAGACTTGCCTGTGACGACGCGGAGGCACCATGGCGGTATAGAAGATGGATACGTCCACGAGCTACAGGATGAGACCTGGCGTGAAGGAGACGCCCGAAAGGACCAGCCAACGACACCGGATAGGACCAGCCAACGACACCGGATAGGACCAGCCAACGACACCGGATAGGACCAGCCAATGACCCCTGAGGCAGCAGGCCATTCTGAAGCAGGGAGAGGCCAATGGACTGATGGACTGATGAACTGATGATTTGGACTGACAATCCCGCCAGAAGGCGGAGGACCTTAGCAGGTATGTTTATTTTTGAGAATCTGGGGGTGGCCAGTGGGCCTAGATGGCCAAAGCAGCCTGTGTATGCCCAGTGGCCAGGTGGAGGAGAAAAGCCAACTAAGGTGGCAAAAGCTGGTACTGATGCTAAGTTGAGAAGCCCTAAAGCGGCTGTTAAGCAGCCTGGGTATGCTGAAGCCCTGTGAGTCTCGTAAAATCACCTTGGGTGATGCCCTGCTCATTCTTGAGTGAGGGTGAGGAGCTGAGAAGCCCGTCCTTGGGGACGGGTGGGGAATGTGGCTTGGGTGGAGCCCAAGCCAAATGCAAAGTTTGGATCCCCAACCCATGTGCTTGTGCAGTGGGTTGGCTTGAGAGCAGGGGTCTGTGAGTCGCATGGGTGGCCATGAAGGCCGAGTGTTGGGAGCGACTGCAGACAGAAACCCTGAGGGTTGGCGATTACCCCCAACAGAATAAAATTGCCAATCCCAGAGCTAGTGCATCCTGGGGTGGATGCTGTGTGTGCCTTGTAGCCGAGACTACAGCCAGAGAAGCCAGGAAGCCTGACGGCTCCTGGCCTGTTATAGCAGATGCCGTGGTGTGATTTCCCTCCCTCGTATGAGCAGTGCCTTCGGCAGCAGATTTTGGTGCTCATCTGCTGGCGTACCAATAATTGCCTTTTGCACAGGTTGGTGCCCTGCCTGGACTTATTTGTGCCATCTGTTGTATTTTGTTATGTTGTATTTTGTTATTTGATGTATTTGCGGGTGGGCCATGGCCTGCATTGTTTGTTTGCTAGAAAGAGAGACCATATATGTATAGACTGTAGAGGCAGAAAACCCTGAGGGCCCAGACTGTAGGGTAAAGACTATCAGGCTTTTCTGCCCTGCCGCCATCAGGATAGATGATGAATCCTTGTCCTGAATGCATGCCTGATGGTGGGCACCTGGAATACCTGCTGGGCATAGAGTAGCCTGGGCCTTCAGCTGAGCTACAGACTGTGCTTTTTAGGGCCACATCACGGGGGGACGCTCAGGTGCACAAGCACCAGCACTACAGGTCAGCAGCAGCCGCATGCCGCCCACCTTCAGCCTGATCCGAAGCCGAGAAGCAGCAGAACGAACCTAGAGATGCTCCTAACTAGAGTGAGGACCTTGCTGGGGGCTGGGAGGCTTGCCGCCCTCTCATCCCCCCAGCTTCAGCTTTCAGCACTCCCTGCTTGTTCATACTGAGTTAGTAGCAGTTCCCTAGATGTGGAAGCCTGCCTCTACTGAGGACTCTGCTCCCCTCTCCCTCTCTGCTTCAGAGTCAGAAGAAGTCCTGCCCTGGATCCTTCCTGCCTAGGGTGGGTGATCTCTTCTTTGAACCCTTAGGGCTACCTAGCATACATGCTAGGTTGTGATTGGCTGTCGACCCCCTCAGAACAGGGTCTGTTCTGACCTTCGTACTTGCCACCCTGCTTGGCACAGACAAGGTAATCAGTTCCAATTTGTGGAATGAATGGAACAAATGATTCATATGCCATCGATTTCTGAACCTCAGGGGCTCTAGAAGAACCTTGAAGAGTGCATTTCAGCATCTCTAAAAGTCCCCAGTCCCAGCTAGTATCTCCACTGCAAACTTCCTCATCAATCTAGTTGTTTAAAGACCCTTTTTTTTTCTTTGCCCAGGATTCTACTCTACACAGCTCCTTCTGGTTGACACCACTGCTGGACCATCTATCTGGTTTGTAACTAAGGCTTTGCTTTTTTTGAAGCTGCTGCTCAGAGTCCACAACCCAAGGATCATCTGGGATGACCCTCCTCCTCCTCCTTTCCTGATTCTAGGTTGGCTGTTTGGGCTCCCACTTTCCCTGGTGGAGTTAGAACATCTGTAGCTGAACCACAGCAGCTACTAACAATCTAGATCTTGCAGAGAAGAGCTTTCTGAGGTTGGTAGAATCGAAAACCTGCCAGGCTGGTTCTCTGTGTGCTCTCTATTCTCAGTCTCCACACTTCTGTCCTGTTCTGTGCATCATGTGGGATTCTTTGCCCTGTTCATTTCCTCTTGAAGTTTGCTAACATGAGGCACCCTCTGCTACTCGAGATGAGGAAGAAAGAAAAATCTGGAAGGTGATTGTAAAGGCTGGACAGGACATAGCGCAGGTTTTCTATGATCCAGCAGACCGAGTAAAGGAAGTCAGAGTCCTCAGTGGCTTTTGCAGGCTTTTATTGGGATTTACCCAGTACACAACAGGCAGGGGTCCTGGGGGGCCGGGAGGCTGGCAGTTCTCCCAGCCCCCAGCAAATCCTCACTCTATCTGGGCTCTCCGGCCTTCTCTCTGCTTCTCTGCTCTTGGCTTCTCTTTTGGCTTCTACTGGCATCCCTCTGATGCCGCCCTTAAAAGCCCAGTCTTAGCCCAGGTGAATCCCATCTACCTATGCCCACTCCCTACTCCAGGTGCCTGCCATCAGGCATGCATTCAGGACTACAAGGATCCATCATCTATCCTGATGGCGGGAGGGCAGAAAAACCTGACATTTTTCCTTACCCTACAGTGATCCTCAAAGCCCTCATGCAGGACTGGGTTTTGTTGTGCTGGAATTCCCCCATGACCACAGGTCCCGTGCCTGCTTCTCTTCCAGAGCTCCAGCTTCCACGAGTGTCTATTAACATCGGTTTCTGCTCTGGTCCTTTCAGGCTTGAGGTGGCAATGGCTGCTTGCTGGTGCGAGTCCCCAGATGTGTCATGGCCTCTTGTTGGTTCACTTCACCCTGTCCACAGTTCTGTAAATAATCCATTGGCCAGGGACCCTTTAATCTACCCTTTGAGGGAACCATTTGTGTTTTGGTGGGATCCTGTCTGGTGGGATCCTCTTTTAGCATAGTAAAATCATAGCAGCTAGAATCATCATTTTCTATGGCCCAGGGCTCTGTTCCACCACCTGTAGGGTAAAGAAAATATCAGGCTTTTCTGCCCTTCCGCCATCAGGATAGATGATGGATCCTTGTCCTGAATGCATGCCTGATGGTGGGCACCTGGAATAGGGTGTGGGCATAGGTAGATGGGATTCAGCTGAGCTAAGACTGTGCTTTTTAAGGGCGGCATCACGGGGGGACGCAAGCAGCAGCAGCACCAGCACCAGCAGCAGCCGCCGCAGCCGAAGCCGAAGCCGAGAAGCAGCAGAACGAACGCTAGAGAGCCCAGATAGAGTGAGGACTTGCTGGGGGCTGGGAGGCCTGCCAGCCTCCCAGCCCCCAGCCAGCACCCCTGCCTGCCATATGCCTGGTGAACCCCAAATAAAAAACCTGCAAAACTACTGAGGACTCTGACTGCTCCTTTACCCGATCTGCATGGGATCAGAAAACCTGCACTGCGCCCCTTCCGGCCCTTACAATTGGCGTATGTCGGCAAGATCCATGCAGACGGGTATTGGAGCCCTCCGAAGACCTGGAGGGACTAAGGAGAACAGACTTTGCCTGTGACGACGCTGGAGGCACCATGGCGGTATAGAAGATGGATACGTCCACGAGCTACAGGATGAGACCTGGCGTGAAGGAGACACCGGAAAGGATCAGCCAACGACACCGGAAAGGACCAGCCAATGACCCCTGAGGCAGCAGGCCATTGCTGAAGCAGGGAGAGGCCAATGGACTGATAGACACCGGATAGGACCAGCCAACGACACCGGAAAGGACCAGCCAATGACCCCTGAGGCAGCAGGCCATTGCTGAAGCAGGGAGAGGCCAATGGACTGATAGACTGATTAACTGATGATTTTGGACTGACAATCCCGCCAGAAGGCGGAGGACCTTAGCAGGTTATGTTTATTTTTTGAGAATCTGGGGGTGGCCAGTGGGCCTAGATGGCCAAAAGCAGCCTGTGTATGCCCAGTGGCCAGGTGGAGGAGAAAAGCCAACTAAGGTGGCAAAAGCTGGTACTGATGCTAAGTTGAGAAGCCCTAAAGCGGCTGTTAAGCAGCCTGGGTATGCTGAAGCCCTGTGAGTCTCGTAAAATCACCTGTGGGTGATGCCCTGCTCATTCTTGAGTGAGGGTGAGGAGCTGAGGAGCCCGTCCTTGGGGGACGGGTGGGGAATGTGGCTTGGGGTGGAGCCCAAGCCAAATGCAAAGTTTGGATCCCCAACCCATGTGCTTGTGCAGTGGGTTGGCTTGAGAGCAGGGGTCTGTGAGTCGCATGGGTGGCCATGAAGGCCGAGTGTTGGAGCGACTGCAGACAGAAACCCTGAGGGTTGGTGATTACCCCCAACAGAATAAAATTGCCAATCCCAGAGCTAGTGCATCCTGGGGGTGGATGCTGTGTGTGCCTTGTAGCCGAGACTACAGCCGGAGAAGGCCAGGAAGCCTGACGGCTCCTGGTGTGTTATAGCAGATGCCGTGTGTGATTTCCCCTCCCTCGTATGAGCAGTGCCTTCGGCAGCAGATTTGGTGGCTCATCTGCTGGTACCAATAATTGTCTTTTGCACTTGGTTGGTGCCCTGCCTGGACTTATTTGTGTTCTGTTGTATTTTGTTATGTTGTATTTTGTTATTTGATGTATTTGCTTTTGTGGGCCATGGCTGCATTGTTTGTTTGCTTAGAAAATTGTGTATATATGTATAGACTGTATGGCAGAAAACCCTGAGGGGGTGGACTGTAGGGTAAAGAAAATATCAGGCTTTTCTGCCCTTCCGCCATCAGGATAGATGATGGATCCTTGTCCTGAATGCATGCCTGATGGTGGGCACCTGGAATAGGGTGTGGGCATAGGTAGATGGGATTCAGCTGAGCTAAGACTGTGCTTTTTAAGGGCGGCATCACGGGGGGACGCAAGCAGCAGCAGCACCAGCACCAGCAGCAGCCGCCGCAGCCGAAGCCGAAGCCGAGAAGCAGCAGAACGAACGCTAGAGAGCCCAGATAGAGTGAGGACTTGCTGGGGGCTGGGAGGCCTGCCAGCCTCCCAGCCCCCCAGCCAGCACCCCTGCCTGCCATATGCCTGGTGAACCCCAAATAAAAAACCTGCAAAACTACTGAGGACTCTGACTCCTCCTTTACCCGGTCTGCATGGGATCAGAAAACCTGCCTTGTGCCCTGTCCTGCCCCTTACACCACCCTATCTCCCTGGCTCTGGAATCTATAATTTAAATATTAAACATAAAATAATAGTTATCATTTGTGTCTTATATGCCAAGCATGTGCTAAGTTTCTATATTGAGTTATCTCACTTAATCCTTACAGCAAGACTGTAAGGTAACTATGAGGCAGGAGCTATTTATGATCCTCATTTTTGAACTGGAAAACTTGAATGTTAGAGAGAGAAAGTGATCTGGCAGAAATCATGTAGCAAGTAAACGTTACAGCAGGGATTCTGTCTGCCTACTTGACTCTAGCACTAGTCAGGTTATAACTACTAGGTAGTTTGTTCTTGGGATGACCCCATCATACTGTTGACCCTTTGAGTTCACTGCCAACTTAAACCCCATCAAATGATAGATGTGGTCTGGCTGAGACCTGCTGGGAAATCAGAATGAGGGTAAAACCAACCCAGAAAACTGTGCTGAGATGAGATAGTTCTGCTTAAATAAAGGGGTTGGCAAAGAGGCAGAGTTTGAAAAGCAGGGCTGCTGTCTTGGTGAAAGAAAGGGCAGAATGGGCATCAGGTGGAGAAAGCTGCAGCAATTTTCATCAAACCCCTGAAGTAATCCCCCTTGGTACCCATAAGGCTAAGTGACAATAGCCCTGGCGAGCCTGGAGTGAAAAAGTCAGACTTGTTCTTGGATGTTAAGCAGCAGAACAGACACAGCCATGATATCTTTTGGGAATTCTTGCAGAGCATCTAGACCAGAGTCAAAGTAAATGTTAATTTACCACCAACATCTCTGGGCACAGGAAAAGAAAAACATTAGCCTCTGAAGATAGAAAGACCAAATTCCACTCTCCTGTGTTTTTCTGTTTTCAAGTGGCCCAAAAGAGGTCAAAAGGAGTCCTTGGAGCCTCCCTGGTGGTGCAAGGGGTCAAGACGCAGCACTATGAAGCAATTCTCAGCCACTGCAGCATGAGTTTGATCCACGGCCATGGAGGTACCCACATGGTACAGCAGACCTCTCCTGACTCGCCCGCTGCTCCCCTCAGCAGTGTATTTCAGTAGATCTGCCTGTTCTGCTCCCCACTTTGTCTCTGATGAACCTCTCAACCCCTATACCTTTGGCCTGTACCCCAGTTCTTGTATGCATAAATAAATAAATCTTTAAAAAAAAAAGGAGACCTAGGGCCTCCCTGGTGGCGCAGCGGTTGAGCGCTGGGTTGCGAAGCTGCCCGCGGCCTTTGCGGCGCCGGTTCGATCCCTGGCTGCTCCCCGGCCACCGGAGGAGGGTCCCACATGGCGCGCAGACCTCTCCTGCCGCCCGCTGCTCCCCTCAGCAGTGTACTTCGGTCCTTCTGCCTGCTCTGCTCCCCGCTCTGGCTCTGGTGAATTCTCTCACCCTCCCTCGCTTCTGACTGTACCCAGTGCTTGTATAAACAAAAAACAAACAAGCAAACAAATAAATAAATAAATAAAAAATGCCTCTATAAAAAAAAAAAGGAGACCTTAATTTTCTCACTTGTCCTCCAATAAGAGACAAGAGTTCTCTTATTTTTGGAGTTCTATATGAGGCAAAAGCTGAGTTCTATACTTTTTAGATCTTCCTTACTCCTGTGTGTTTAAAAATTAAATGTTATTTTTTCTCTTTATAAAAATATACACACAGAAAAAAATGAAATAGATAAAAAACACTTTAATCTCACTACCCATAATTAACCATTAACCACATTTTATGTTTTTCAGCCTGTTCCAGTGGAATACCTTGATATGATGTCTCTAGTCTGCAGCAGCTGAGAGGACATGAGGAAATGTTCCAGGACCCGACTTGGGGGATACCACAGCTGCTGCCTGTGACTGAGGGTTTGCACATGATTTTAGTGGGGTAACTACTAGGTAGTTTGTTCTTGGGATGACCCCATCATACTTTTGACCCTTTGAGTTCACTGCCAACTTAAACCCCATCAAATGATAGATGTGGTCTGGCTGAGACCTGCTGGGAAATCAGAATGAGGGTAAAACCATTCTGATTTTAAAAAGGCATAAAAACTACTTATTGCGTCTTCATTTTTACTGACTTCGAAGTATATAGATAGGTCATAAATTGTTCCTGTCTACTCAAAATTGGACAAGATCTGGTTCAGAGAGGAATCTGGGGGAAGACAATAGACGATAATCAATTACAGATCATTCTGAAACCTCTCCCACTCAGTACAGTATTTGTTTTACTAGAACTAAACCCCAAATTCTCTAGTTCCCAAAGATTCCTTGAGGCTCTAAAGACTGTCAGTCTTGTTAACACCCCAGATTCCTCCTCCCTCAAATATTTGATTAAATTTGCCTCCACGAAGAATAACCACTTGAGGAAGGAAAGATGTGGACATTTAATGAATTTCTGCAACTTTTCCTCATCTTAGTGAATTCAGAACTGTGGGTGAGTCCCTATATTCCTTCCAAAGGTAGAATGTATACTACTCCAAGAGGTTTTCCTAAGGGACATGGATGGTTTGGCGATTTCATTTTTTTCTGTTCTAAATTATAGAAAGACGTCTGTTGGCAGTGGTATTTCTACTTTCTAGGGTTATCTACAGATGAAGGAAATGGATACCCTGTGTGAGTACCATTTCCCAGCCTTGCTTCATTATATGTTCTCTGAGAACTGAAGCTGTTGAGTACGTACCAACACGAGGACTTTTCAGTGGAGAGCTATGATTTCAAAAGCACTACATTTACAAGGTGGTAATTTTCGAAAACAGTGATAAATGTGTGATGAAAGGGTCATCCACCTGTGAGACATTGAAAGCTTTTAGCAGAAAGTGCACTTCTAGAAGGAAGACAAAGGTTGAGAAACCAAGGGAGGAGAAAGAGAAAAGGCCACCGTTGCTGTCAAGGTTTCCTTTCCTTTGACAAATCCCAATGCCTGCTATGAGGCTCAGGCTGGATATTCTATCAGTGCTTCCTGTTAAGATTTAGACACCCACACCCCCTTTCAGAATTTCTCAGTTAAGAGCATTTTATTTCTGGAGGGATAAATTTCAGATCTTTCTTTTTCTTCTTTGAAGTAGCAATTTCCCAATGCATTCTTTCAGTGTTAGCAGTTTTGCTTCTACTTATGATTGTGTAGAGATATTTTTAAAGCCTTAATTCATTTTGCAATACTAAACAGTTCCCCTTTAATCGTTCAAGTCAGACACCTATTAACATTTCTTAAAAATTTATAAAACAATTCTGAGGTGTCAGAAAAAAAGCCTCTTTAAAATTCAGATTATTAACTTGCTGCTTGTTTTCCATGTTAATGTGTTTTCTATCCATCACTGGCATCACAAAACTATTTGTACAAGGTTTAATATTCAGAAAGTAATTTTATGTTTTTACACATCGGAAATATTTTGCTATACTCACCCATCTTAAATTTGCTGTCTGTCAGCCTCTTCTATTTGTTATGTTTTGCTTTATCTCTGACCCTTCTCAATGTCCTTCATCTGAAGGGGCTGAAGAATACCACCTGTGGGTAATGAGCCAGCCAGGAGCACAGTGGTTATGAACATGGCTTTCGAATAAGACAGGTCTGGGTCTAAGACTTTGTGTGGTCATTTTCTAGCTATGTGACCTTGAGTAAATTAAAAATATTCTGAGCCTCAGGTTCTACAACTGTGAACTGAACAATTGGAGCTACCTGAAGAGATAAGGTCAAGGTAAAGTTGCTAGCATGGCCCAGAGTAACCATTTTCTAAATTGTAGCCACACACACATACACACATCTGTTGACATCGTACATAAGTTACTGCACATCCTTCATTTTCAGGGTGTGATGAGTGGAGAGCCATTTCTATTACTCATAGGAACAGCTGGGATAAAGGCTTAAGAGAAGGCAGAGACTGGGGATGGGAATCGTCAAGATTTATTACTTTCATCTATGGCACCAGAAATAGACTAGTTTGGTAGAAATCACGGGTCCAAGTCAAAATTTATCTAGACAAGTAAATAATATGAAATGAGTTATAAGATAGCATTATATCTTAGAAAGATTATTTGTTAATCCTCTTCCATTTATAAATACTCTTAGTTAGCTACCAGTCAGAGATTTTGATAGATTTGAATATAAACATAGTTAGTAAACAATGATGATTACTGCAGATGGAACACATGCTAGAAAGAAAATAAAAAAAAAAATATGAGAGCACGCCTGGTACTTTAATGGTGAGAGAGGCCTTAGAGACTGAATAAAAATTCTAGTTCTATATTGGCTTGTTCTGGGATGTTGGGTAAACAATTTAAACTTCCCTTATCTGTGAAATAGGGTTACAAGGAAATGACTTACAGGGGTGTTGTTGTAAGGTGAGATAGCAGATGTACAGGTACCCAGCCCAATTCCTGGTCCATAAACAGTGCTCAGTGCTATTATCTTCCCTTCAGAGAACTTCAGCTTCTGTGAACAGATATAATTAGGAAAGATATTTCAGATGCTAAGATAGTAAATATGAGCAAAGGCAGAGACAGGGTAGTACGTAGAATGGTATGTGGAGGCTCCTGGAGTTTGGTTCTTAACAAAGCAAAGTGGTACAGATGAGGAAAATTATCATGGAAAGTCCCAGAAATCCAGCCATTCTTCTATTCTTAACTGAAGGCAGGGCCTACATCCAGGCACTCCCTAGAAAGCCTGACAGCCTGAGCCTCATCATTATTTACTTCAAGAAGGACCCATTCAAGTCCCGAATCCTAAGCAGCAGGCTGACTGCTACAACATTCTTCAATGACTCCTTCAAAAAACCACTGTCAGCAGAATATACTCCTGATGGAGAGAGGTTATGAAGATGGGCGTAGCCCTGCTGTGGGTACCCAGCGTTCCAACTGGAACCTCATTCTAGTGTTCCCATTTTATTTAAAGCAAAGAAGTGAGGGTGTTTCAAACAGAGCAAACCTCTGCTGTCTCCTTTCATCTGATAAAGTCCCCATTCTCCCCTCTTTCCTACTTCAAAAGAAGTCCAGCAGCTGGCAGCAGAATCTTGCTGGCACCTCACAGCGTAGCCAAAGCCCAGAGCACAGACATCCCATCTGAGGGCTGCTGCCTCCTCTGTGCTGACTGCACTCATGTCCCCACCTTCACTTTGCCCACGTGTCTCCCACTGAAGCCAAGGAAAAGTTCATGGAAGGGAAACAGCCCTGAGAAGCAAATTGAGAACCAACTTGGTCTTTTGAACATAAGCTCTGTGTGTTTACATACAATCCCCCAGCAAATGGCACCTAAAGCCACAAATGGGTTCCTTTCCTCAGATTGCTCTCTGTGATAGCTAGACATTTCTGTTTATTCCAGGACACCAACTGAAGAGAGAGATGTGGTCACATGTTCCCTTTCCTCCAGAGAGCAAAAAATGAGTGAGAGGGCAAAAATAGCCACAGATGTGTTCCCAAAGGCTTGACACCGACCAGGCCTGACGTGTCTTAGCAGATTATCAACAACCTCAGTTGAGGCCTAGTGGCCACAGAGTTGAGAAACAGCTTTTTCTGCCTCCCATAAGGCTGGGCCCAGCGCAGTAGGAGTGAGCAGGCAGATCAGAGAAAGTTCACTCTATTGGAGGCCCCTAGTTTTTCTGTTAAGAGCTTCCTGGGGGTTTCTGAGCAAAACAAGCAGCTGGTAAAGGAACCTCAAGCCCCAGAACAGCGGAAGTAATGCAGGACAGCAGTCTTCAAATGTGAAAAGGGCTGTTATGGAGATGAGATTTATTCTAACTGAACTTGTTCCAGGGTGTGGCTCTATATTAGTAGGAAGAAGCATGTAAGAGAGATTGTGCTGGCCCACTTTCGAAATCCCTTCCAGCCCTGACATTCTGTGAGGAGCAATGGAGGAAGGCACTGTGGATCCTTTTCTCAGCAACCTTCAGTTTGGTTTGGACATGATTCTAGAGGCTCATTTCATGTGACCCAGTGACCTGGGCTACACCAATGACTCTCTCTCTTTTTCTCTCTTTCTCTCTCTCTCTCTGTCACACACACACACAGTCATAATGATGCATTTAGTGAGTACTGGGCATGTCTCTATTAAATTATAGAAATTTGCTAGGGATATTAAAACAAAGATGCTTTCTCTTTGTTAGATATAACAGGGAAGTAAGAAGCATTGGTTGCTACTGCAGATATTTCAGACCACTACCTATGTCAGCTTTAAGAGAAAGGTAATTATATAGTCAAGTAGTGGATCAGCCCCTTCTAAAACAAGCATGAATATTGTGCTGTATCAGGGAGAATCATGAGCAGAGAGACATGGCATGTTAAGAGAATGACAGGCAGGCCAGTGACAAGAAATGAACCTGGAAAAAGAAGCAGAAGTTTAACCATAAAGAACCATGTAAACTTTACTGTGTTTAGATTCTTATCCAGAGGGAAAGCACTCCAGATTTTAAAGAGAAGGGATGGGATCCAATGTTTCCATTGGAAAAATTACTCTAGCAGCAATGTGAAGAATGTATTGGGGTTAGGCAATACTGGTAATTAGGTGAGGTGTGATGGTAGCCTGAAGTGAGGCAGCAATTGAGAAAAAGCAGAAAACCCACATTAGCACAGTGCCTGATTTATATTAGGATGTTTACTGAATAATGTTAACATGGAAATCAGATAAACTGAAATTGCTACCTCTATTTCTGATATCTCTTTTTGCTTTGGTAATCGATAGTACTAGATGGGAGGAAAGGCTAGTAAATTCTGGCTGCAGTTCTGCACCACTGAAAGATGGATTAAAGGCATTTTCTCCCATCATCATTTGTAACTCTTTCCATCCTTGGCAGCCAGGAAACGGTAGCTTTGTAAAGCAGGAAGGAGAGGAATTATGGCTGAAGCCCAGGTAGAAAGGAGGAGGAGGAGGGGGTAGAGGAAAGAGGAAGGATGGCATAGATATCCAGGTACATTTGGTGGAAAGAAATATAAGGAACTGTTTTCCAGCGAGTCTTTGTGAGGCCGGGAGGGGGATGAGGACCAGATGACAGCTGTTCACAGGACACAGTGTGGGAGCCAAGCAGGAAAAGAAGAACATGGTAGAAGCAGCTGTGGGTGACTGACACTGAAGAGTGTTTCATGGGTCCACTCGGAATCCCCTTTTAGGAGTACCTAGGAAGAGAGGGTGGCACTTAATAGGAGGGGCGCTAGATCTTGCTTGTGTGTGTTTGTGCATATGCAAGGAGGGTGAGGTGTGATCTTCCATGTGTTCTTGTGAAGAAACTTCATTTTTAATTTATAGTTTGGAACCCTGGTCTTTGAATCAGACAATCTGGTGTCAAGGAAGCAAATAGAAAACATACTGGGCAAATATTTATTATTTATTGTTTTGTGCCCATGTCACTTAAGGAAGGTTGTTTTAGCTCACCCTCTGGGTCCACAGGGCACACTGACATGCCAGTTGGCTAGTGTAGATTTTTCAAATGCCTCAGAAGAGCATAGCTAAGCAGGACCACCAATTAATTGCCCCAAACTCCAGGAACATTTTCTGTCTGGTCATAAAGGCGCCCTTTCATAAATCTAATGGTTTGGGTCATCATTTTTCTAATTTTTTGTATCTGGAAGTCCTCTTTTAAGGTAAGCAACAGTTGTTCTTTTTTTTTTAATAGTATATATATATATATTTTAGATTTATTTATACAAGCACTGGGTAGAGTCAGAAGCGTGGGAGGGTGAGAGAATTCACCAGAGCCGGAGCGGGGAGCAGAATAGGCAGAAGGACCCAAGTGCACTGCTGAGGGGAGCAGCGGGCGGCAGGAGAGGTCTGCGCGCCACGTGGGACCCTCCTCCAGTGGTCGGGGAGCAGCCGGGGATCGAACCGGCGCTGCAGAGGCTGCGGGGCAGCTTCGCAACCCAGCGCTCAACTGCTGCGCCACCGGGGAGGCCCTGTTCTTTGTTTTAAAGTCACACTAAATCAATTTAAAAGGGTAATTTGGGCAACATTGGACAGTCTTTGTTTAATGATGAAAAGTTCTATAATCATGTTTTTAAAAACTGATCATGAACTACGTGATCAGAAATTGCCGTTCAGGTTGCAAGGAGATCATTTACCACCTTATGTAGTTACATTTACTTCTGAATGCAAATGTACTACATGAGAACACTCAAAAGTGCAAATAGATGCTTCTTTTAGGGGCCTCCCTGGTGGCACAAGAGGTTGAGCACCGCACTATGGGGCAGTCCGCAGCCTCTGCAGCAGAAGTTAGATCCCTGGCCGGCCAGGGAGAGACCCACATGGTGCAGTAGACCTCTCCTGTCTCGCCCACTGCTCCCCTCAAGACATAATTGACAATAGCAGGAAAAAAAGAAACCAGAGGAGAACTCAATTGTATTGTGCTCGAGAACTATGAATTTGACTAATCTCAAGAAAATTCCTTTGATGAAGGACTAATATCTGGATATTTTACTATAGAAAAGAAAGATCTCCTTTATTGTATGGGAAAACTAGTCATTTGTGCTCTATAACCTTGAGGGTGACATCATTTACTGACAAGTGGAAATGCTTCTTTAAAAAAAAATCCTTGAGGAGTGCCCTCCCGGAATCACTTGTAACCCCCATTTCAGTAAATCCCAAGATTTCCAACTGTCTGTATCTGTCTCCTCATGCCCGAGAACTTTTTCTTCAGAGCAGAGCAAAGTTGCCATTTAGCAGATAGGAAGTGCTGGAGATTTAAATTGACATATGACAGATTTGTAGGAAAAAAGACTTTTATTACATGCATATATTAGGAGGTTCACAAAGATACATGACTCAGAAAGTAGCCAGTAGATAGAAACTCATACCATCTTGTGTTAAGAAAGGGGTAGGGGGCCTCCCTGGTGGCGCAAGGGGTTGGGCACCCTACTATGGGGCAGTCCGCGGCCTCTGCAGCATGAGTTTGATCCCCAGCCGGCCAGAGAGAAGCCCACATGGTGCAGCAGACCTCTCCTGACTTGCCCGCTGCTCCCCTCAGCAGTGTATTTCAGTAGATCTCCCTGTTCTGTTCCCCATTCTGTCTCTGGTGAATCCTCTCACCCCCCGGGTCTCTGGCATATACTCCAGCTCTTGTATGCATAAATAAATAAATCTTAAAAAAAAAAAAAAAGAAAGAGGTAGGGGTTTAGGGAGTAGTTTATGGAAAGGAAAGGGGAGGAGATGTAAACAAAGGTTGCTTGATGTGCAGTCTTTCAAGAGAAAAAAGCTGTCTCTGATAACACCTCTCTTCCTGGTACAAGTGTCCTTTTTAATAGAAATTTCCTTTGTAAATGTAGATTTTCCCCACAAATGGCAAATTTTATATTTTACTTTTAGGAAATTCAAAGGGAGGTAAAACAGCTCTCTTGGGCCTGCTGGGTCTTGATTGCTCCCAGCTCAAAATAATCCACAAGTCCTAGTGGCGTATGTCTATCCTGAACCCCTTTACTTCTTTTTTTTTTTTCTGAACCCCTTTACTTCTAATAGTCTCTGTGTTACCAGATTCTGGGTTCTTGAGTTCTCTGAGAAATAGAAATAATGAAGACTTTAATCCTATAGGTATAAGTAAGAATTTATTAAAGCTCATACAATTCAGCGTAAGGGAGACAGCATCAGGGATGATGCTGCTCCCTGAGAAACAGGTAAAGGCTCTTTAAGCGGTCAGGCCAGAATAGCTAGAAGGCTAGGTCCTCTCTTCCCTCTTTTTCCATGAGGCCATTCCATCTAGTGATCTTCTTCATGTCTTCTTCTTGTGACCTCTTCATGGTAAATTCCATAACATTAATTTAGAGGATTGCTAGTGGTAAAAACCTTGTTTCATCTAAGGTATAAATTGGGGAGGGGTTTCCCCTTAGAGATAGGGACAGTTGCTGTTAGAGTGTAGGTAGGTGAACTTGCCTTGCATCTCTTGCATCTTCTGTGAAGAAAAAGCATCTTTTTTTTTTTTTTGCTTCATAATAACTTGGTCATCCTCAGCCTGAATTAATGTCCTGAGACTCACTGGACCTACCTCCTGCCCAACACATCTGCACCTCCAAAATAAGCTATTATACTCAAATCCTTGTCTTCAGGTTTACTTCTGGGTAATTTTTAACAAATCCCATTTGTGAAAAATGGGATCACTCTACTACTTTGAAGTCTGTAATGCTGGTAGAGCGTCAAAGCATAATTTTCAGTTTAAAAAGCTAATTTTCATACAATAGAATTAATGCGTCAAGGTTTTATTTGATTCATTTATAAGGGAACTGAGACAATAACAAAGTCAATTCAATATATGTCATCAGTAGAAGAAGGACTCCTCGAATAAGATTGCTAAATTAGATATAAAATTGGCTAATATCCTGCAGGGCAGTAACATAAACTTTGAGTTATATTATCATATAAAGGAACAGACTATCATAACTTATCTGTTTTATCCAAAGATAAACTCTAACTTTATAGACTTAGAAAAGGTCTGGCCTCTGATTAATTCATCACAGTAAGTCAAAAAACGTCACATGTTGGATGGGCTTATTAGACAATGCCCTGGCATGCCCAAAATATAACCCAGGTTTTGTTTTTATTTATTATTTATTTACTTACTGTTTTCAATTTTGGAATCCTTTTTTACCTGAACATCTGGAGAATTTTAAGGTAGTTTATAAGTTAAAATGTGGGTTAGTATATGGGTAACATTCTTAGTGGTCAGTCAGTCCTTTGTGAAATGTGTGCGTGTTATAGAATGCATCTCCAAAGGGGGAGGAGCATGGAAGAGCAGTGAATGGCTATCATTTCCCACCCTCACTTACATGCAGCCTCCATGGACTACAATTCCCTGCATGTCATGCTGGGGGGAGGCAGCTGGAAGGAGTGAGCTGGATATGTAAATGGATGTGCACTGATGGAGGAGAGGGAGACTCATGGAAGAGAGACATATGGAGGAGAGACACTTGCAGGAGAGATACCTGGTGAGAGACCCCTGGGGATGGTGCTGCTGGACCTTGATAAAGACAATACTAGCCATTGTCTTCACTTCTTTTGTTCCACCTTTCTGGGACCTGCCTAACGCTTTTCCCTCCTGTTGGAAAGGTGCAGAGTCACTGCTATAGAAAGTATCCTGAGGTGCAGACCAGAGGTGGGGATGTGGCAATGGAGGGCCTTTAGAGAATCACAGGTCCTTGTAAATTGACCCAATCACATCCTAGAACTGATTTAACAGTAGATAACAATTTCACAGAGAAATTGTTACAGGGTGGTCCCCAGGAAAAGGGAGTTTCCAGGTTCCCAGCCCCACCCAAGGAATCTGGAGCTGAGCAGGAAGGAGGAGAGGCTGCAGAGGAATGAGAGAAGAAAGAAGGATAAAGAGCCAGGAGGAGACCTAGGGGAGGAACATGGAGCAGAGAGACATGTGAAAAAGCTACACTTGCTTCTTGGTCCTGGACTGGTTGAAACAGATGTGAGTGAGAGACCTGTGGGGAGGTTAACAATAGCAGCTTTTATCTTGATTTTGATTTTGCTTCTTCTGTCCCAGATGTGTTGAGCCTCTTCTGCCCCTTTCCAACAGGAGGTGCTTTAGACTTGTGGCTTTCAGGCCTCAGTGGCCCTGCTTTGGGCCACCCCTGTTTGGCTGGGTATTTACCCATGAGGGAATGGGTAACTCTGAGTGCTTGATTTGGAAACTATTTTATCTATTCTTTCCCTTCTCTTCTCCTTATTACACACTAATTGTACTAAAGTGCCTTTCATTAAAGGTCTTATGCAGTAGAGTATGTTTTGTCTTGATGTGGCAGATGGCAGAACCTATGTAGAGCAGGCAGGTTTGGGGGTTCTGGGGGTGCCCTGTAACAAAATTACTCCCCCCTCCAAGAAAAATGAACAATATATTAGAGCAATTTCTGCACTGGCTCTTTGCGGCTCTCACCCCAAGACTACCAATCTGTGTCTCTGCAGGTGTCTCTCTTTTTTCTTTCTCCTTTTCCTAATAAACCTGTCCTTTGAAAATGTAACCTTCACCAGTCTCTGCCCATGCAAAGGTCTTAGTCTCCTGGGTAAACTTGCTGTGTGCCACTAAAAGGGGAATTCTGCTGAATCTTTTTACAGAGGTAAGCAAGAGCCCTGCCCACTGAACCCAACATTTTGTCAAAATGACATCAGATGGATGGACCCTTTTTAGAATGTGCACCCCTTAACAGTATGGGGTCCCTGCTACCCTTTGGTTGCACACTTATGAATCCTAGGGCAAGTTAAGGATAATTAGGCAAACTCAAGGACAGTGCAGGGACTTCAGGAGAGTTAAGGAAGGCTCCAGAGATAAGGGCAACAAATTCCAAAGGGGACTAATCAAACACCCCAGGACTTATGACATTAGGGTTTACTTTATGACCTTAGGGTCAATAAGACATTCCAAATAGAGGACAATGAAGGAAAAAAAATAAGGACTGGGACACAAAGACTTAGTTCCGGTCACAGAGACATTTAGGCAGTGAGTGAGACAACCGATAACTAACCAATCATAAAAAGACTGGTGGACTTTAGAATAATTAGGGGAAAAGGGTCTATATTCCCTAAGACACAACTCCACTTCAGCTTCCTTGCCCCTCCCTGGCCTGGTTCCATGGCCTGGGAGTCCCACTTTTTTTTCTTCTCAATAAACTTTTTCTTTCTCTAAACAAATCTGCCTTTTCTCGTTTGCTTGCCTGAGTGTCTGCGAAGTTCCTGCTGCGGCTTCATGAGACACCAGCCCATGGGGGTCTAGTGGCCGGGACTCAGCACTGCCCCTGCAGCCTGGGATCTGTTCCTGACTGGGAGACTAGGCCTGAAAACCTACAATTCCAGTATCACTTATATTTCCACTTGTTTAAAGATTTATTTATTTATGCATACAAGAACTGGGGTACAGGCCAGAGGTACCGGGTGTGTGTGTGTGTATGAGAAGATTCACCAGAGACAGAGTGGGGAACAGAATAGGCAGATTGACTGAAATACACTGCTGAGGGAGCAGCGGGTGAGGCAGGTCTGCTGCGCCATGTGGGTAGCTCCCTGGCTGGGGATAGCTTCATAGGTTGCATCTTAACCCCTTGCACTACCAGGGAGGCCCCAAAATAAGTTTTGAAGACTTTTTTTTTTTTTTTGACAAGTGCCACACATTTAATAAAGTATAAAAAATGTAACAGACTAGTTAATTCAGGATAGGAGCAATCTAGGGAGGAGTGGAGGTATTTGTCTTTCCCAGCACGGTGTCCAGAAAGGTAGTTGGTGTCAGTTAACAGTTGATCTTGAGGAGGCGGTATAAGGAAAGCAATTTAGTGTGTTTTAACAGTTAATTCTAAAGAGGGACTCTGCACCCCTATGTTTATAGCAGCACTATTTACAATAGCTAAGCTTTGGAAACAGCCCAAATGCCCAAAAATAGATGACTGGATCAAGAAGATGTGGTACATATATACCACGGAATATTACTCAGCATTCAAAAAAGATAAACACATGCAATTTGCAGCAACATGGATGGCGCTGGAAGGGATCATGCTCAGCAAAATAAGCCAGAAAGAAAAAGAAAAATACCAGTGGTCTCACTCATAGCAGGAATCTAGAAAACTTAAATAAGGGACCAGGAAAATGAATAACTATAAGAAAGTGAAAAATCAAAATCAACAAAAAACTATGAACCAGAGACACTCTATGGGGGGTAGGGGGCGGGAGGGGAGGGATTGGGGTCAAAATAAGGGGTTTGCAATTGTATGGGGAATATAAACATAAAATTTATTAAAAAAAAATAAAGAGGGACTCTGGATTCAGTGGTCAGAGTTTAATTCTGCTTACTCCTATATTTTCTCTTCTATTTCACTTGGAAAGATCACCTATTTTTCTTCTCCTGGTCAAATAGTGATCAGTGGTGACAGAGATGAAGATAATTGATTCCTTCCTCCTACTAGACTGTACAGAGCAGGGGAGGGTTGGCTCATTATCAGCTAATAAGACTCCCCTGTCTACTGCCTAGTCTGGTTAAACACTCAATTTGAAAACGCCCGAGAAGATAAGCCAGGATCACCTCCTGCTTTCCTGATACCATTCAGCGTTGAAAACCTTTGCATATTGTCAAAGGAATTAAGTTGTAGTAGTAGAGACTCTCAAAGCCTGAGTTCAAATAGGTTCTTTTCTTCCTTCATCTCTGGGAAAGCCAGCAACTGCTGAATGCTGGTAGCAGAAGGGAGCACTCTCTTTGTAAATTGAATGACCTGATTTTTATCTCTAGTTAGATTCCAGTAGGAAGCATGATGTCATTTCAACCACTGGCCAGAAAACTTCTTGCTTAATGAGCACTTTGAGCTTACTGGCAGCCAAGAAGGCCTTTGTTTACTGTGCTTAGAAACAGGGGTCAAAGGTCCTCTTTCTCTTGCTTTAAGGAACAAAGGGAGGACATGCTAAGCAGCCCATGTCCTCGAGCAAGTTTCAGACAATGCAGACAGATAAATATAGCAGATTCCCCCAGAGGTTGTAAAGTTTAAGAGGGCAATCAGACTGGAGAAAGGGTGCTCTGAATGCCACTAAAGATGAAGGGAAGGGGACAGGAGGATGGGTAAAAGGGGTCAATTGTATGGTGAAAGATGGAATTCTAATTTTAGTGGTGAACATCATTTAGAATATAGAGATGCTGGTTTATAGTGGTGCATGCCTGAAGCCATTGGTTTACATATAAACCAATGTATTTTAATAAAAAATATCTTTTAAAATATGGATTACTTTGCACCCTTATTATGCTTCATTAGTCAGTCCTATCTGGCACTGAGTTGGGCTGGGTTCCCCCACCCCCATCTTGTGGCAGGTGTGAGCTATTCATCCTGCCTCCCTACTCTCACTAACTCGTGCCCCCAGCTTCCCTCAGCTGTTTGAGCAGTTGCAGGCCCTGCATGGCCTCTGCCCACTGGCAGCTGTTGAGATATATTCTGCAGGTGGAAGCCAGTCTCTAGAACTCCAGTTACCAACCACTGAAGGCAATACCAGCAGTAAAGAAGAGAAAAAGTGCAGTGGGTTAATATCTACTAAAGGTCCATATTAAATTATATATTAGGCCAAGAGTTTGAATATTAAGGAAGATACAGTGAAACCCATTTTAAAATACAGCGTAAACCCTCTGAAATTTTTTCATGTTTACAAACAGAAATATTGAGGTATAGTTGACATACAATAAACTACATAATTAAAGTGTATTATTTGATGCATCTTGACATAGGTAAACACTGGTGAAAACCTATCACAACATCTTGGAATCATTATCCCAAAAAAGTTTCCTATTAGGCCTCCATTTCTTTTTTTAGGATTTATTTATTTATGCATACAAGAGCTGGGGTTCAGGCCAGAGATGCGGAGGGGTGAGAAGATTCACCAGAGACAGAGCAGGGAACAGAACAGGCAGATTGACTGAAATACACTGATGAGGGGAGCAGCGGGTGAGTCAGGAGAGGTCTGCTGTGCCATGTGGGTTGCTCCCTGGCTGGGGATAGCTTCATAGTTGCATCTTAATCTCCTGCCCCACCAAGGAGGCCCTGTAAGTCCTATTTTTTAAAGTTTTTTTTTTCCCGTCAAATTTAATTCATTCACCAATCATTTACATAACCACAGCATTTTGGGAGTACAATTTCAAACCCTGACATGTGCCCATACCTCACTTGGGTGGAGCGTTCCACCAAAGTTCCAGTGCCAATGTCCTATCCCCTCCCCCCTTTTCCCGCCACCCTATCCCCTCTGGTGATTGTTACAGAGATACTTCCATAAAAAGGGGAGGTACCATGTTCCTGCCCCTAGTTACTTGCAGTCATGTAGGACTAGCATCTGGGAGCAAGGGACCCGGCTGTTTGGCCAGGTGAAGCTATTTAACATGGAAGTCATGCTGGCTCTGAGGAGAAGCGCTCTTGTTTCCCGCGGCCCAAGTTGTACCTGGTGATGCTGGAAAGGAGTCGTGGTAGGAGGCACATGGAGGAAAGACAGGTAGGGACACTCGGAAGAGACATGTCAGTGAGAGACATGGGAGAGGTGCTTTAGACTTGTGGCAAGCTTTGAGGCCTCAGCGGCCACACTTTGAACCAACCCTGTTTGGCTGGATATTTGCCCACAAGAGGGTGGGTAATTTTGTGTGTGTGTGTGTTTTTTTTTAAAAATTTATTTATTTATGCATACAAGTGCAGGGGTACAGGCCAGAGGTGTGGGGGGTGAGAGGATTCACAAGAGACAGTGTGGGGGACAGAACAGGCAGATGGATCAAAGTACACTGCTGAGGGGAGCAGCTGGAGAGTTTGGAGAGGTCTGCTGCGCCATATATGTTGCTCCCTGGCCGGCCGGGAGTCAAGCTCGTGCTACAGAGGCTGTGACCAGCTTCACAGGCTGCATTTTAACCCCTTGAGCCACCAGGGAGGCCCCAATTTTAGGTGTTTTATTGGGAAACTTTTCTTCTATGCACAGTGATTCTTATTCTTTCACACTGAGTCTGATTTGCTTTTTTGCTCACAGATTGGCAGAGCCCTTTATAAGTTTGGGGTGCCCCTCGGTCTCATTAACATAACCAGTATACTTTTACAGAGTCTAAGAATTATTGTTGTGCTTTGCTGACTTGTTTTCTTTGGTATTTTTATACTCCGTAAATTAGTAAAACTTTCTGGTAATTGTCTTTCACTTTCTGCTTATTCCACTTACCATAATCACCTCAAAGGTCCATCCATTTGGTCTCAAAAGTTGCTTTCATCTTTTTTAATAGCTGAGTGGTAGTCTATTGATTTATATATTCCATAATTTCTTTATCCAATCAATTGTCAGTGGGCATTTAGGTTGATTCCATGTTTTGGCTATTGTGAGTAATGCTGCTATAAACATAAAAGTGCATACATCTTTTCATATTAGAGTTTTCATAAATCTTTTCATATTCTTTGGGTAAACACCTAGAAGTAGTATTACTAGATCATATAGCATTTCTATTTCCAGTTTGTTGTTGTTTTAAGATTTATTTATTTATGGGGTGCAGGCCAGAGATATGGGAGTGAGAGGATTCACCAGAGACAGAGTGGGGAGCAGAACAGGTGATCTACTGAAATACACTGCTGAGGGGAGCAGCTGGCGAGTCGGGAGAGGTCTGCTGCATCACGTGGGTCAGCTTCCTGGCCAGGCATCGAACTCATGTTAAAGTGACTGAGGACAGTTCATAGTGCTGCATCTTAACCCTTTGCGCCACTAGGGAGGACCCTCCATTTCCAGTTTTTTGAGGAATCTCCATCCTGTTTTCTATAGAGGTTGTACCAAATTCCACTCACACCACTGTAACAGGGTGGTCCCCAGGAAAGGGGGAGGTTCCCTGCCCCTCCCAAGGGAGGGTGGAGCTGAGCAGGAAGAGGGGAAGCTGCAGAAGAGACTGAGGAAGGAAGCAGCATGGAGCCAGGAGACCTGGAGGAGGCACATGGAGCCTAGAGACACGTGAAGAAACTGCGCTTGTCTTTTGGTCGTGGACTAGGTGACACAGATGTGGGTGAGACCCGTGGGGAGGTGACAATGGCAGCTTTTATTTTGATGTTGATTTTGTTCTTTTCCTTCCGGGCTTGTCCAGTTGTTTGTGACCCTTTTCTGTGGGTCCCCACTGGAAGATGCTTTAGACTTGTAGCAGGCTTTGGGCCTTGTTCTGGGCCAATCCCATTTGGATGGACTTTTACCCACGAGGGGACGGGTAACTTTGGGTGCTTTATTTAGAAACTAGACTCTTTGCCTTTCCTGTATTGTTTCCTAGTTTTATTAAAGTTCCTTCCCATTAAAGTCTCATGTGTTTTGTGTTGATGCGGCGGATGGCAGAACCCATTTAGAATAGGCAGGTTTGCGGGGCTTGGGCTGCCCCTCTCCCTGTCCTATAACAGATTTGGCGCCCAACGTGGGGCCACCATAGATATGGTGGAATAAAAATTAAAAGGGGGGATTGTAACAGGGTGGTCCCCAGGAAAGGGGGAGGTTCCCTGCCCCTCCCAAGGGAGGGTGGAGCTGAGCAGGAAGAGGGGAAGCTGCAGAAGAGACTGAGGAAGGAAGCAGCATGGAGCCAGGAGACCTGGAGGAGGCACATGGAGCCTAGAGACACGTGAAGAAACTGCGCTTGTCTTTTGGTCGTGGACTAGGTGACACAGATGTGGGTGAGACCCGTGGGGAGGTGACAATGGCAGCTTTTATTTTGATGTTGATTTTGTTCTTTTCCTTCCGGGCTTGTCCAGTTGTTTGTGACCCTTTTCTGTGGGTCCCCACTGGAAGATGCTTTAGACTTGTAGCAGGCTTTGGGGCCTTGTTCTGGGCCAATCCCATTTGGATGGACTTTTACCCACGAGGGGACGGGTAACTTTGGGTGCTTCATTTAGAAACTAGACTCTTTGCCTTTCCTGTATTGTTTCCTAGTTTTATTAAAGTTCCTTCCCATTAAAGTCTCATGTGTTTTGTGTTGATGCGGCGGATGGCAGAACCCATTTAGAATAGGCAGGTTTGCGGGGCTTGGGCTGCCCCTCTCCCTGTCCTATAACACCACCAGCATTACTTTTTCTCTCCAACCTAGAAAACTTTTGTTATTTCTGGTATTTTTTTAAATTGTAGATTACTTTATCCTCACAGGGCTAAGGTGATACCTCATTGTGATTTGACTTAAATTTTATTTATAATAAGTGATATTGAACTTTTTTCCATGTGCCTGTGGGTCATCTGAATGTCTTCTTTATGTGTGCCCTCCTTTCTAACACTAGTCCTGCACTAGTGTCCCCTCCAACCAACCACATCTTTATGTCATTAACAATTAGTTTGGATTTCCTAACATCTTATGTAAGTTGAATACATTTGTACTCTATTTTTATCTCTAATCTTTTACTTACCTATGCTGTTGGATAAGTGAATTACATTGTTGTATTCCATTTGTGGAAAACCTATTTCCATAAATAGGTTTATTGATAGATAAACCTATCTATTGAGAGATATTGATACCTATCTATCTATCTATTGATAGATACTTCAATGTTTTCCAGTTTTGGATTATTACAGGTAAAGCTACTATAAGCATTTGTGTACAGGTCTTAGTATGGACTTATGCTTTCATTTGTCTTGAATAAATCCCTAGGAATGAAATGATTGGGTCATATAATACGAGCAAGTTTAATTTTAATTTTTAAAATTTTTTTAAAAGATTTATTATGCATAGAAGAGCAGGGGTACAGGCCAGAGATGTGTGGGTTTAGAGGATTCACCAGAGACAGAGTGGGGAGCACAACAGGCAGACTGAGTGAAATACATTGCTGAGGGAGCAGCGGGGCCAGCAAGGAGAGGTCTGCTGCACCATGTGGGTTGCTCCCTGGCTGGCCAGGAATCGAACTCGTGCTGCAGTGGCTGCAGAAAGCTTCATAGGTTGCATCTTAACCCTTGCACCACCAGGGAGGCCCCGGCAGGTTTAATTTTTAAAGAAAGTGCCAAACTGATTTTCAAAGGGTTTGTACCATGTTTCATTCCCATCAATAATAAAAGAGAATTCCAGTTCCTCGAAATCCTCACCAACAGTTGATATGGTATTATAATTTTGGACATGCTAGTAGATGCATAATGGTAGAACTCTCTAGTTTTATTTTCCATTTTCCTAATGACTAATGACAATGAGCATCTTTTCCTGTGTATATTACAATCTGTATATCTTTTTTGGTGAACTATTTACTCAGGTTATTGTCCACTGGTCAAAGGAGAACCTGTATCAGGAAATTCTTGTAAGCTATTTTTGGTTGTTTCTCAGAAACTCAGCATAATTCTGGCTCAAACTGGTTTGTGCCCAGCAAGCTTGCACAGAATCTGAAGTACTCTTAGAATCATTTACATAAATTAGCATGGCTAAACATCCCACCCTAGAGGCCAGAAATTCTTACATTTTCTCATCCTATGGAGGGAGAAGCATGATTCCCCATGTAACTGATCTGCACCTACTTAGCACAGCCTCCCTCAACCACACCCCAAATTAATGGCCAGTTGTTCTGTATATGCCTGGTCGCCCCTGAAGTCTTGGAATCAAAGTTACCTTCCCTGTCTCCTTGCTTGATCCAATAATAGACTCTGCACAAGGTCAATCAGCTTGGTCTGATCCCAAGCAACAAACAACTTGAGTTTTGGTAACAATATCTTTTGTCCTTTTAAAAATGAAGTCATTCATTTCCTTACCAGTTTTAAAAGTATATATCCTGATTCAAGTCCTTTATCATCTATGCTTATGCAAATATTTTCTCTCAGGCTGTGTCTTGTCTTTTTATTTTCTTCAGTGTCCTTTGAAGAGCAGAAAGGATTAATTTTGATGAATTCAACTTATTAAAATTTCTTTAATATTTGTAAAAAGTTAGAGTACTATTTAGGCAATGAGATTGACTTGATATAATTTTAAATACCTTGTCAGATTTATGACTTGACTTTTAAATGTGGCCTCACAAGTTCTTTCCTGGCCCAATCTCATTACTAAAATGATCAAATAGCCACAAGGTATCCAGGTTCCAGTGCATTCCTACTTATTTTAAGCAAAATTTGATAGAGCAAAATTTCACGACCAGCAGGAAATCTGGAGTGAAGCTGAAAGGTATGGTGATGATATTTTTATAAATTCATATCAAGGAAGGATGAGGCCACTGAACTGAATTTCTGATGGTGTGGGGAGAGCAGCTTTGTCTTCAACAACAGGGATAAAGGCTAGAAAATTAGTTCAAATCATCCATGATTCAGAGATAAAAAGATTCTAGTTCTGGGGAAGGAGTGAGCTGCGGCTGTCTACAAAGGCATTGACCGCCTCTGCATTTTAGCAGGTGAAATTCTCTACAACCCTCTATAGGGAAGTAGAACCTTCTTACTATTTTAAATTATTTATAATTTAAATAAAGGAAAATACCTAGATCCAAATAATCGAAAATAGCAGTTAACATTACTAGTGCTGGGGCCTCCCTTGTGGCCTAGGGTTAAGTCTCAACGCAATCATAGCTATGGCCTGAGTTCCATTCCCAGCCAAGTTGCTAACCCACATGTGGTGCAGCAGATCACTCCCGTTTCACCCGTTGCTCCCCTCAGCAGTGTATTTCAGTCAATCTGCCTGTTCTGCTCCCCATTCTGTCTCTGGTGAATCCTCTCACACCCCGCATCTCAGAACTGGTCTATACCCCAGTTCTTTTTTTTTTTTTTTTTTTTAAGATTTATTTATTTATTCATATAAGAACTGGGATAGAGTCCAGAGTTGCAGGGATGGGGGTGAGAGGATGCACCAGAGACAGAGTGGGGAACAGAACAGGCGGATTGACTGAAATACACTGCTGAGGGGAGCAGTGGGTGAGTCAGGAGAGGCCTGCTCCCTGACCTGGTGTTGAACTCGTGCTGCAGTGGCTGCGGCAAGCTTCATATGTTGCGTCTGAACCCCTTGTGCCACCAGGGAGGCCCCCAGATCTTCTAATAAAAAGAAAAAAAGTTTTAAAAATATTAATAGTGCTAAAGCTTGCCAAAGGTAAATGTTTTATTGTAGTATCTCATGTAAGCTCCTGGCAATCTGGTGAAGGGGATCCTGTTTTTGTCTCATTTTATAGATGAGAAAACATGCTCAGAAAGGTCAAGTGAGCAGAAAAACAGTTCTAACTTCAGGGTGGATGCGCTTCTTTCCCGTTTTTAAAGCCACGTTTTCATGGAATCTACATAATTTCACTCTTTCACCTTAATGAGTGGTCTTTTAGTTAGCTGTATTTCTTATTTTAGTCTATTCCCTATTTAAGTCTAGTCACTTAAATAGGGCACAGGAAGTGGTCACATGAGGACGAATATGAGCACAGTCCCTAGCTTAGAAGGGGTGTTTGATGCTTCCTGACTAGTGCCCTTCCTTTGTCCCCCACCCCCATTCCCCTATACCCCCGAGGGTGGGAACCATATTATTAGTGCCATTACGTAGTGCTGATATATATTAGCTGATTGAGGAAATAAGAAAATCTCCAATCCAGCCCTGGTGAAGTTTTTGATTATAAATGCAGATGACTAAGAAAGATTGATAAATGCAAAAACTCACTCAGCATCCAGATAACTGAGGGCACGTGCCAGGGCAAGCATTCCCATAGGGATATGGTCACACTAACTCCAAAAAAATAGCAAAAATCTTTATTCTGGGAGAATATCTTTATTTGTTACTAGAATGATTCTGAGCCTCTCTGGAGACTTGGGAAGGCTAAATGCTATGGACTTTGATAGATAACAAACACAAGATTATGGACAGTCCTCTCAAAGAAGCTATGTCACAGTCATAGAGGGAAAGAAGTGGGAAAACCTCTCCCAGGGAACACCCGTCAAAAGAATCATCACTATAACCACTGTCCCATATAGAGTGCTTTGCTGCCTGTGCATTGTTCTTTACATGCTTAATCCCCAAACAATATAAACAATGAATCACCAATAATAGTGCAAACTGACATTCTCTGCTTTCTGATGTGGAGCAAAGGCAAATGCACCTCACCTACACAGTTTTTTTGTGGTAAAAAACACACAGCATAAAATTTACCATGTTAACCACTCCCAAGTATATGGTACAGTAGCATGAACTATACACACATTAATATGCAACAGATCTTGAGCCTTTCCATCTTGCAAAACTGAACGGTAATCACCAAACAACACTGTCCTCTTCCTTCTCCCTCCAGCAACCATTGTGATACTTGGTTTGGGTAGTTTGATTGTGCTAGATGCTATACATGAGCCAAACAATAGCACCTCTTGTTCTGCCAGCAGAATGTCCGTCACCTAGCAGAACATCCCCAACTTTTTTCATTCTGCATCATATGACAAAATCTCTTTTTCTTTAAGAAAAATATTCCATTACATGTGTATGTCTTTTACTCTTCATTCATTCACCCATGGGTGGACATTTAGGTTGATTTAACCTCTTGGCTATTTTGATTTTGCAATGAATATGGATGTGCAAATCTCTCTTTGGGATCTTGTTTTAAATTCTTTTGGATATATACCCAGAGATGAGATTGCTGAATCATATGGTAATTATATTTTTAATTCTTTGGGAAACCTCTGTATTATTTTTCATAGTTCTTTTTAGATTACAGACATTAAGCCCTTACTAAAATGTAGTTTACAGATAGCTCTCCCATTTTGGAGATTGCCTTTTTATTCTGTTGATTGTTTTCTTTGCTATGCAGTTTTAAAATTTGATGTAGTCTTATTTGTCATTTTTATTTTTGCTGCCCATATATTTGATGTTGTCAACAAGAAATCATTGTCAAATCCAATCTCATGAACTTTTTTCATTTTTCTTCTCAGAGTTTTATAATTTTAGATCTTACATTTTGATCTTTAATTTATTCGAGTTACTTTTTATGTATGCTGAAACAGGCTAAAATTCATTCTTTTGCTTATCTATTTGCACTTCTCCCAACACCAGTTATTTATTTATTTATGTATTTATGTATGTATGTATGTATGTATGTATGTATGTATGTATTTATTTATTTTTATTTATTTATTTATAAAATAGCTGGGGTACAGGCCAGAGGCGTGGGAGGGTGAGAGGATTCACCAGAGACAGAGTGGGGAGCAGAACAGGCAGACAGACTGAAAGCACTGCTGAGGGGAGCAGCGGGCGATACAGGAGAGGTCTGCCATGCCATGCAGGAGTCTCCCTGGCCTGCAAGGAATCGAACCTGTGCTGAAGAGGCTGTGGACAGCTTCAGAGTGCTGTGCTCAACCTGGCCACCACCAGGGAGGCCACCAACACCAGTTTTTAAAGACATTATCTTTTTTCCATTGTGTACCCTTGATACATTTGTTGAAGACATTGTGACCAAATACATGTGGTTTATTTCTGTGTTCTATTTCTGTTCCTTTGGTCTGTATGTTTGTTCTTATGCCAAATCATATTGCCTTGATTATTGTTGCTTTGTAATAGGTCTTGACATCAGAAAGGGTGAGACCTCCAAATTTTTCTACCTCAAGATTGTTTTGATAATTCAGGATCCTTTGAGAATCCATATGACTCTTAAGAGGTTATTTTCTTTTTCTGCAAAAAAAAAAAAAAATCATTGGGATTTTGATAGGAATTGCATTGAATCTGTACAAGGCATGGGTAGTATGAGCATTTTGCAATATTAAGTCTTCTATCCATGAATACAAGATGTCTTCCCCTCTATTTATATATTTTTTAAGTTTCTTTTAGCAATGTTTTGTTGTTTTCAGTGTATGTCGATTCCCCTTTCTCAATACATGTATTTCTGAGAATTTTGTTTCTTTGATGCTATTGTAAATGGCATTGTTTTATTAATTTCCTTTGGCATGTTTATTGATAAGTATAGAAATGCAAATCATTTTTGCGTGTTGATTTTGCATCCTGAATGTTTGCTGAAATCATTTATAAGTTCAAATGGTTGTTTTGTGTGACATTGCTAGGGTTTTCTACGTATAGGATCATGTTTTCTACGTATAGGATCAAGATAATTTTATGTCTTCCTTCCCAGTTTGGATACCTTTTATTTCTTTTTTTTTTTGCCTGATTGCTTTAGGCTGAGGACTAGTCCAGGGTTGACTTCTCTGTACTTCCATTACTATGTTGAATAGAAGTGGTGAGAGTGAGTATCCTCATGTTAAAGGTTTTGAATTTTTCACCATTAAGTATGATGTTAGTCGTGGATTTTTCATATACAACATTTATTATGTTAAAGTAATTTCCTTTTGTTCCTGGTTAATTGAAGTCTTTTTTTATTTTAATCATAGAAGGATGTTAAATTTCTCTGAATGTTTTTCCTGCATATTGAGACTATCATGTGGTTTTGTCCTTCATCCTGTTAATGAGGTACATTATATTGATTGATTTTTGTATGTTGAACCATTCCAGGAATAAAGCCAATTTGGTCACAATGTATAATTCTCTTAATGTGTTGTATTTGGTTTGCAAATGTTTTGTTGATGATTTTTGCATTTATATTCATCAGGGATATATGTTTCTTGCTTCCTTGTAGTGTCATTGTCTGATCATGGTATCAGAATAATGCAGGCCTCATTTTTGGGAAGTGTTTGAGAACAATTGGCATTCATTCTCATTTAAGTTTTGGTAGGATTCTCTAGTGAGGAGATTTGGTCATGTGCTTTTCTTGGGAGGTTTTTGACCACTAATTCAGTCCTTTTACTAATTATATCTGTTCAGATTTTTAATTTCTCTATGAGTCAAAGTTGGTAGGTTTTATGCTTCTAGGATTTTTTCCATGTGTTTTACATTATCCTACTTGTTGGCATATAATTGTTCATATGGTCTTTCATAATTTCCTTTCTCTATATAACATCAATTGTAATATCTCTTTTTGTATTTCCTATTTATTGTTATTAAAGTCCTCTTTCCTTTTTTGTTAGTAACCTACTTCAGGACTTGACAATTTTGTTGATGTTTTCAAAAAGCCAACTTTTAACTTTGTTGATTTTTTTATTTTCTATTCTCTACTTCAGTTATTTCCAATATCATCTGTACTATTTCCTGCCTTCTGCTAACTTTGGGTTTAATTGTTTCTTCTTTTAGACCCTTAAAGTATAAAGTTAGATTGTTGATTTGAAATCTTTCTTCCCCTTTAATGTAGATATTTCATATTATAAAAACTACTTCTAAGTACAGCCTTTGCAGCATCACAGAAGCTTTGGTATGTTGTGTTTTTGTTTTCATTTATCTTGAGATATTTTCTATTTTCCCTTGTGATTTATTCTTTGGTCCACTTGGTTACATAAAAATGTAACATTTAATTTCCTCATGTTTATGGATTTTGGAGTTTTCCTTCTGCTATTGATTTCTAGCTCCATTCTGTTGTAATCAGAAAAGTTTCTTGGTATGATTTCCATCTTCTTAAATTTGTTATGACTTGTTTTGTGGCCTAACTTGTGATCTATCTTGAGAATGTTCCCTGGGCACTTGACAGGAATGTTTATTCTTCTGTTGTTGGGTAAAGTTTTATATCTGCTAAGTCTAATTTTTGTTTAGTTGTTGTTCAAATCCTCTGTTTCATTATTGATCTCTCTGGTTTATCTCTCCAACTTTATGTTATCAGTGTCACTGACCATATCTTTTTAGAACTTGTGTCAGTGACCATAGTTTTATATTATAATTTTTGTGCTTTTATCTTTAAGTCTATATCTAAGTTAAATGTGATTTATTATCTACCTTTACAGTATTATAATATTTGTATTTGTGCATATATTTACCTTTATCAGAGAGTTTTATATTTTCATATGCTTTTAGTGTTGCTGTCTAGCATCCTTTTTAACAATTTTAACAATCTGGAGAAGGTTTTTATTTCTTTTTCATTTTTGAAGGACAGTTTTGCCAGATTCTTGCTTGGAAGATATTTTACTTTCAGTACTTTGACTATCATTCTGCTGCTTTCTTGCCTGGGATATATCTGCTGAGAAATACACTGATAATTTTATTAGTGCTCCCCTGTGCATGAGGTATCACTTAAAGCTTGAAAGAACTCGTCATGGGCAAGGGACCTTCCCAGGTAAACACAGCAGTGGGGTTCATCATCACTAGACCTCTGATGCAGGTGGAATGAAACAGCTTTTTTTTTAAATCCATTTCAATGTGAGTTTTTTAAACTTTGAGGTGCTCAGCACTATAACTTCCAAACCGTTTTCTGAAGTTTCCATAAAGGCTTTTTGTCCGTGTGTTGTTGTGAAGTCAGTACCTCTACAAGGGAACAAGGTCTGAGCCTTCCTATCTTGCTGATGGTACTCCATAACTTCTGTAGTATTTTGCCAAACATGTTTAATCTGCATCTAAACATGAGGAAATAATAAAGTAAATCTGGGGACAACTTGTGTGACTACATTACTAGTATGAATACCTCAAAAATGAATGTGTCATGAAAACCCTTCCCTCCAAAAAAAAAAAAAAGTCAGGGAGAATGTTCTTGAAAAAGAGCAAAATAAACATGATAGTCAATGCAGTGTATAAAGTTTGATTAGATCCTGAATTTTTAAAGAAGTCATCAACTCATTTGGGCAATAATTGAGGAAATTTGGATATGTACTGCTTATTTAAAAATCAGTGGTAAAGGGGCCTCCCCGGTGGCGCAGCGGTAGAGCGCTGGGTTGCGAAGCTGCCCGCGGCCTCTGCGGCACCGGTTCAATCCCCGGCTGCTCCCCGGCCACCGGAGGAGGGTCCCACATGGCGCGCAGACCTCTCCTGTCGCCCGCTGCTCCCCTCAGCAGTGTACTTCGGTCCTTCTGCCTGCTCTGCTCCCCGCTCTGGCTCTGGTGAATTCTCTCACCCTCCCGCGCTTCTGACTGTACCCAGTGCATGTATAAACAAAACAAACAAACAAGCAAACAAATAAATAAAGAAAAACATGCCTCTATTAAAAAAAAAAAAAATTAAAAAAAAATTAAAAAATCAGTGGTAAATACCCTAGATGTAATAATAGTATGGTCATTGTATAAAAGAATATCCTTATTCTTAGGAAATGTATGATAAAATATTTAATACGGAAATATGATGTCTGCAATTCACATACACACACACACAGAATGAGCAAATATATTAACAAAATGTTAAATCTGTATGAAGCTTATAAAAGTATCTTCAAACTTTTCATAGATTTTTCAAAATAAAAAGTGACAGGAAAACCTATAGAGATATTACTCTTACTACCCCTAATTTAAAGATGAGAAAACTGAGGTTCAGGGTGGTTAGAATAGCTTTCTCTAGGTTATGCAATAGCACGGCTGGTAATTCAACCTAAGGATGTTCATGCAACATTTATATTTTATTCTAGTGAATTCAGAGCAGTCGAGGTAGGGGTTGTTATTGCCATTTCATAGAGAAGGAATTTGCGGAGCAGATATGAGGTGGAATGGCTAGGATAGAGTGGTGTTGAAGGTTGAGCCAGAGCCTTTATATTTTCTTTGAAGTATGCTGCTCTTTCCATTATGTGTAGCTGACAGAGAGAGGTGAGAGAGAGGGAGAGAGAAAGAGGGAGGGAGGGAGGGAGGGAGGAAGGGAGGGAGAGAGAGAGAGAAAAGGAATGAATTGAGGTGACAGGGACTAAAAGACTTAAATTTTCTCTCCCTGATAAACTCTGCACCCTTTCCTCTGACCAGCATTTTAGTAAGATCTGGGAATGGGGCCAGGCATGAGATATGGCAACAGTCAGCTCAGATTACAGTTGGAAGAATCCTGTGCACATGTTGTTTCCTTACCCTGCCCTTCTCTCTATCCCTGTCCCCACCTCCCTCAATATTCTTTCTCTCTCACCTTCTCCCTGGCTGACTCCCTCTCCCTCCCACAGACCCTTAAAATTAATTCCTACTCATCCTTCAGTCTCAAATTAAACTCCATTTGTTTCAGGAAATTTTTATTAGCCTCACCAACCCCTACCCCATACCTATCCAAAAGGTTAAGATCCCCTTTCTCTTAGAGCTCCCTGTGTAATATCGACTGAGTACAAATTATGAGCACTTAACATGTATGAACTCATTTAGTCCTAAAAATCTATGAGATCAATAGTAATATTATCATCCTCGTTTTATGCCGAAGAAATCAAGACAGAAAAATTAACTTCCTTAAGAACACATAGCTAGTATAAATTTCAATACAGGCATCTAGATCAGAGTCTTCTAACCACTATCTGAGCATGTTCTTAGCATGTGTAATAATTGCAAGTATTTGTTTACTCAGTGCCTTTCCTAGTCTTTCGTAGCTTGTTTACGAGTATGTTCTACACTTAGCCTAGGGCCTGCATCGTCAGGGTGTAATCAATATTTATTGAATGATTAGTAAAGTAGTTGGTGTGATGGATCCTGGAAACCAGCACCTCCCCAGGATGAGCCCAAGGCTAGGTGTTAGGAATTTAAAGATGAACAAGCACAGTTTCCTGCCTCAAGGAGCTCTCAGTTTAATGGATTTACATTTGGATTAATTCTACACAGTTAAATAATCTCAAAGTGGGGGGTTAATGAAGAATTATCTTAATTTCTGTGCCTAGTTTTAGTGTATTCAACTTAAAAAAAAGCAAAAGTATGGAGACATAGAAAGAACGACAATCACATTATTAGCTAATAAAAATCTGGGAGAGGTAATGGAAAGGTTGGATATCTGAATTAGTACTTTTTAAAAGTTCTGTCAGCTCAGAGTCAGTTCAGTTCAAGTTGAACCTTAACTTAGTTTCAAAATAATTAGTTAGGCAAGTATAGTGTTACACAATCTCTGGAGTAATTTGTGTTTTTAAAAATGTAGTGTTATTTTAGTCAACAATAGATTCAACATGAACCACGAGTTTCACATGGTTGCCATGTGGTTGCCACAAACACAGATGCAACCAGAGGAGGCAATAGCAGCAGAGGGCACTTGGACCAAGGGAAACTGTAGCACCAGTTTGGCAGTTCTGGCCGAGCATTGCCAGGAAAGAATAGTATGTGACTCAAGTCTCACATTTTAAGAAGGATATATTCATAAGGACCCTATTCTTCCACAAATTATATCTTCCTTTTTTGGTAAACAGATTATTGAAAATGCATTGATAGTTTTTATAATCACCCAAACAGAAGAAACTTGAAGTAATGACCTAGCCTTATGCCTCAAAAGCCAAATTCTGTGTGGCTATAGGTTAGTTTTCATTTTTTTAGATTTCGCCATTACCTTCCAGAAGTCCACAGTTTACCACTCTGTTCTTCAATTGTCTCTATGATGCAATATACTCCATTTTCAGTCTTTTCTTAGCTCATGATTTCCTCACTGACAGAACTCTCTCCTAGACCAAACTCTGAGCCCTCTTCTCCATTTGGCTTTGTCCTTGAGTATTGTTTTCGACCCACCTAGTCCAATTGTAGCCAGAATCCTGCTAAGGCAGTTTAAGGGAGAATTCCCCTCCCCTCTTAATACACCTGAGTAAGCAGGAAAGGACGTTGGTGGGGTGTTGTATGAAGCAGAAATTGGACCTTCCATTTTATTTTATTTATTTATTTTTTTTTATAGAGGCATGTTTTTTATTTATTTATTTATTATATTTGTTTGTTTTGTTTATACATGCACTGGGTACAGTCAGAAGCGCGGGAGGGTGAGAGAATTCACCAGAGCCAGAGCGGGGAGCAGAGCAGGCAGAAGGACCGAAGTACACTGCTGAGGGGAGCAGCGGGTGGCAGGAGAGGTCTGCGCACCATGTGGGATCCTCCTCCGGTGGCCGGGGAGCAGCCGGGGATCGAACCGGCGCCGCAGAGGCCGCGGGCAGCTTCGCAACCCAGCGCTCAACCGCTGCGCCACCGGGGAGGCCCTGGACCTTCCATTTTAATATAGCTTTTGATTTCACTTTTCCTATTTAGATATTTTAGCTTCCTCCCCATCACATGTGCATGTATACATAGTAGGTCCTCAAATTGTTGATGAATTAAAAATTTGAATAGGACTGTGACGATACCATAATAAAGGTCCCACACTTTGTTCTTACATACAGTCTCAATTACATCAAATAGAGGGGTTGGTTACCCACACTGGAATACTTACCAGTGTAACTTATTTCC
This sequence comes from Talpa occidentalis, assembly GCF_014898055.3. Taxonomy (NCBI): domain Eukaryota; kingdom Metazoa; phylum Chordata; class Mammalia; order Eulipotyphla; family Talpidae; genus Talpa; species Talpa occidentalis. The sequence continues at coordinate 40,707,205 of NW_023605305.1, forward strand.
CCCTTATTTTGTAAGGGAAGAAATTATATAGCAGAGAAGTTCAGTGATTTGTCTAAGGTCATACAGCATTCGGTGTCAAACCCCAACATGGTCTGCTTCCTGCTCTCCCCATCCTGGCTGTAGCACCAACATCTGAATGTGCCCTTCAAGTTGCAGCTGGAGATAGAGCCTAAGCAAGAACAGACATGTGTTTCACCACGGTGGGTGAAAGAGGGGTCTGTGAAAATCTTAACAGTGTAGAGATGCTAATGGTTTATTAGGATCTTGCAATTCAGGTAATTTCTCACCACCTGGACATTAATGGCTGCATTTAGTTATCCACCTCAGTCTGACCCTGGGAAAACCTGCCAGGTGCTGTTCTGCCCTGTAGAAACCACTTTGCTGCCAAGGAGAAAAGGCCATTTCTTGCTGCTGAATTCATAGAGGGGAGCATTTCTTTCTAATAGGTCTGGAATCTGAACTTTCATAAAAGGCACCTTATCTCCCGGACTTTCTCATATGTCTTCATCTGTTCCATTGACTCTCTTTGATGGAATATACCAGTAGGCTCTGCAAAGTGCTTTTAAAACTTTAGTAAACAGTTTAGAGAGGAACCTCATTACAGATAAAGTGAGAAGTGAAGTTGGACAGCCCATATATCTTACTCAAAATGAAATAAGGGCTATTGTTCAATTAGGGTAAAATAAAATCTCTCATGTTTCCTTCCTAATGTCTTGTTTGGGGGCAGAGGCATGGGGGTGGGGAAGTGAATGGCAGGATGAGTAAGCTTATGAAATATTGCTCAAGAATGTGACAACAGGAAATAACCTCACTGAGGGGGGGCGAAATGATGGGCGTTGGGGGGCGGGGGAGAAGAGGCCAGGGCAGCTGCTCCTACAGAAGTTGCTTTGCACTGATTTCTGCCAGCCGTATCCAATTAAGAAGCAGGGGCTTGAGCTCAGGATCCATCAGAGAGAGCCAGTTCAAGTTCTTCACTGCTAGAACTTTAATTAGCATGCCTCAGAAAGGAAAGGGAGGTAGGAGGATGGCCAAGGATTATTGCTGGGACTTTAGGAGGATTGAGAATCAGTTTGATCCAATCCTAAAATGTATGAAGATTGTACATCTGCTCCTCTCCTTTAGCCATTAATCACAACAATTTTTTGGTTGTCGATTTTAATGGGAATGGAGGCTTAGGGTAGAGAGTGCAGTGCAGCGCTGGGAATGATGGTGGATGGGGAGGAGAGAAATACAGCTTGTCTTGCCAGCCAAAGCTTGCACCTGGCTCCTTCTCAGCTGCTTTGGTGGTAAGAGAATGCTTTCATTCCTATCCCGTCCTCACCCCCAACCCACCTCCAGGTCCCACTAACAAACATATGTCTATTTTTTTTTTTTTTAAATAGAGGCATGTTATTTATTTATTTGTTTGTTTGTTTGTTCATTTTATTTATACAAGCACTGGGTACAGTCAGAAGCGCGGGAGGGTGCGAGAATTCACCAGAGCCAGAGCGGGGAGCAGAGCAGGCAGAAGGACCGAAGTGCAGCGGGCGGCAGGAGAGGTCTGCGCGCCATGTGGGACCCTCCTCCGGTGGCCGGGGAGCAGCCAGGGATCGAACCGGCGCCGCAGAGGCCGCGGGCATCTTCGCAACCCAGCGTTCAACCGCTGCGCCACTGGGGAGGCCCCATATGTCTATTCTTAAAATGTGGGAGAAAAATACCATTTTTTTTTTTTCTGGATAATCAATCTGGTGGAAGGTTAGGATCTTACTTGAAGTTACTGTCCCCCCTCGACTGTTTCCACTCAGCTGAATCAGATCAGATTTAGCCTAAGTTACCTAGTATGTTGAAACAAACCGCGACAGAATGAAGGATGCTGTAAGGGCAGAGCAGGACAGGACACGGAGCAGGATCTTTATGACCCGAGCAGAAGGGGTAAAGGAGAAGTCCTGAAGCCCTTGGTGGCTTTTGCAGGCTTTTATTGGGATTTACCAGGTACACAGCAGGCAGGAGTACTGGGGGCTGGCAGGCCTGCCAGCCTCCCAGTCCCTAGCAAGTCTTCACTCTGGGCTCTCCAGCATTCTCTCTGCTTCTCTGCTCTTGGCTTCTGCTGGAGTCCCCATGACACCATCCTTAAAAGCCCAGTCTCAGCCCAAGTGAATCCCGTCTACCTATGCCCACACCCTACTCCAGGTGCCCGCCATCAGGCATGCATTCAGGACCGCAAGGATCCATCATCTATCCTGATGGCAGGAGGGCTGAAAAGCCTGATACTTTTTACCTTACCCTACAGGGGCACATTCTGCCTCATTCATTTGGTGTTTCAGAATGTGGAGGTACACGTACCCCCTTGTGGTGGCAGGAAGGGCACAGTGCAGGATCTCTATGATCTGAGCAGATGGGTAAAGTCCTGGAGTCCTCTGTGGCTTTTTCAGGCTTTTATTGAGCTTACCAGGTACACAGCAGGCAGGGGTACAGGGGGCGGGAGACTGGTAGGCCTCCCAGCCTCCAGCAAGTCTTCACTCTTCCTGGGCTCTCTGGTGTTCTTTCATAGCCTCTGCTTCACTGCTGGTTCTCTTTTTCTTAGAGTTCTCTTCCTTTCACTCTCGTTCTGCTGGCATACCCGTGACGCTGCCCTTATAAGCCCAGTTTCAGCCCAGGTGTACCCACCTATGCATGCCCACACCCCACTCCAGGTACCCGCCATCAGGCATGCATTTAATCTAATGGCAGGAGGGTGGAAAAGCCTGATACTTTACTTACTCTACTCCCCTCCTGTCTTTTTTATATCTTGTGAAAGCCAGGGGCTTAAGCCCTCTTCCTGCTCTTTGTACTAAGGCTGAACCATTTTTAAAAAAATATATCTATACAGGAATACAAACTTTTTGCAGTGCTTTCAAAACCTTTTTGTTTCCCTTCAAGAATCATGCAATGGTGTTTTGATTCAGTTGCCATATGGTGTTTTGATTCAGTTCTTGAGGCCTGGACCTATCATTTGTGAGCTATTTGAGGGCACAAATCCCATCTTTCATTTGTTTAGTACGTACACAAAGTGTCATAAATATGGCCGAATTGAACTCAGACTGCTTAATATGTTCCTCCACTGCAGATTACAGCAAATAGAACATTTTCCACTTTTCTAGCAAGTCCAGTAGGAAATCTTCATAAAATGGAAGGCTGAAAATCACCCTGGAACAAGAGGTCTTTTGTCCCATAAATATTCATCTCTCTAGAGGGGCTTGTAATTTTATGGGGCAGAGAAAGTTGCTCGTGTTTTCCCACAGTTGTATTAAATAACTTAAGACTATCTAACTCCAAATTGGCCTCTACATTCACCAGCCCACCCTTAAATTGCCAAGGTGGCTTTCCGGATAGCTTTCAACCAGGAGGGAGATACCCTGGCCAGGATTTTCTTTTTAGAGAAAGGAGAGAAGCTAAAATAAATATTCATGGCTTTTCAGCCAAGACAATTAGATCTCTTTTTAGGAAACAAAAGGAAAATATGTTACCATTAATAGGCAAAAAAACCCCCCCAAAAACCCACAAAAACAAAAAACAGAGAAGAATTAAATGTATAACCATGAGAGCAGTTTCTTAAAGCAAGATGTGGCTCAGAAAGCTGGCAAGCTCCAATGTTCTAAATATGTCCACTGCACGCATGGAGTTAGACTTTGAGTCTCTTTGTGGGAACTCCAGGTGGTGGATTAAAATCCCAGGAAAGCCTATCCATTGCAACTGGAAGCAATCACTTTCTCCTCTGATTAACTTTTGTGCTCTGTCCATAGCTTTGCATTTTTGACCTAATGTATAATCACTAATTTGTCACTGGTTTCCACTATAATCTTAGATATATGAGGGCTGATACATAGATGACAAAGTAGTGGTTAAGAAACACCATTCAGGGCCTGCCTTGGTGGTGCAGGAGGTTGGGCGCAACGTTGTGAAGCTGTCCACAGCCTCTGCAGTGCCAGTTCGATCCCGGACGGCCATGGAGATACCCACATGTTGTGGCAGACCTCTCCTGTCTCGCCCACTGCTCCCCTCAGCAGTGCATTCAGTCAGTCTGCCTGTTCTGTTCCCTGCTTTGTCTCTGGTGAATCCTGTCACCTTCCCACACATCTGGACTGTACCCTGGTTCTTGTATAAATAAATAAATATTCAAAAAAAAAGAAACACCATTCAAAGGAACAACTAGGTTTTAAATTAAACTTTTAACCATTGAGTTATTGCTGCTGGCAGAAAACATCTGAAAGTGCAGCTCTAGAAATAGTTTGTTTCTTTTATTTTGTAGTTAAACTATTTCTACCTATGGAGTCTGTGTACTATCTATGAAATCCTTCATCATGCACACTATTGATTGCATACCCACATTTTCTTTTCAGGTAACTTAGCAGACTGCATGCTTAAAGGCTCCCTGGATTAGATCCTAAACTAATTATGATAATCTCATTACACTTGCTAGTGATTGGTTTAGAAATGAGCAGAGGAAGTTGGAAGTGTTCTTATAGACTAGGGGTACAGAAAGAATGAACTCTCTTTAGTGTAAATGCAATTTTAAGGGAAGGAAGAAGATTCTCCTTAGGGCTCTGACCAGACATTAGGTAAATGCAGATATTTTTATTTTAAGCTGGTGAGGTCAGCAAGGATCTTACTTTATTTCTTATGCTTTGCTTAGACAAGATAATGCATTTAGTACTGCTTGGTCTCAAATGCTTGGCCAGTTCTCAAAGAGCATTTGATTTGAGGAAAGCATAGAACAGGGCGTTCCCAGCCCGTCTTATCAGGACCAGACAGTACTCAGAACTGCAGCCTCAATTGTGTGTGCACCCTTTTGTGAAACCTTTAAAATGCTGGATCTGCTTACAAAGCCATTAACTACAGAGTCCCAAAAGTCACCTTACAAGGATGGCTAACCACCCCTCTTCTAAGTGCACACTAGTAATTAAGCAGGAGCATTTTATTCTTAACTGTTTCCAACCCAAGACATTTTTAGCAGATGAAGGGAGAGTTACAAAAAACTGGAAATAAAAAGTTCTGCCAATTCTGTTAACATATCATTAGCTGACATTGAAATGGGATGGTCAGAGGAGGCAACTTGGAGAAAGTAGGAATTTTCATAAATTTCTTTACTACTCATGAACTTAGCCTTTCTCACCCAGTGTTCCTGGCTGAACCACAGCACACAGAAAGTGATTTGGGTGACTGTTTTCTCAAACATGTTCTCATTCCTAGGATGGTATCTAGCTAGTGCCATTCTTGATACATGGGGGAGAGGTTAATTCATAATGAATGATGGAGTATGAACACCTAATTCTCTCATGGAACCACAGTTCATTTATTCAGTATATTTATTGAGTACCTGCTATGCACCATGCATTCGTATAGGAAGTGGTTATATGATAGTATACCAAACAAATTTTCTGTCCTCATGGAGCTTACACTCTCGGGGGAAGCCAGATTCAGTATACATGCATGCTCACACACACACACATACACATGCTATATACCTGTGCTAGATCTAGAAGAAAAGATAGGATCTGGATAATAAAAGAGAAGTGGAGGCCATTCCATTTAATATGATCAGGGAAAACCAGACCATATAGAAATGGATATGAGCTCTAATCCCCCACCAGGAAGGACAGGGCTAAAAGGATAGGCTCTCCCCAACTTTGAACATGGACCCTTGTAATCCCTAAGCACATGGGCACAGGACCATGGCCAGGCTGTAATTTAGGAGCAGATGATCCAGACTCAGGTGGCACTTAGGATGAGACCAAGAATTTGGTGATAAAGGCTGGACATCTTTAGCCACTGGGAGAAGTGCCCACCCACCTGCACGGAGAGTGGGACTTAGGACACCCAAAGGAGTTTTCCCACAAAACTTCTTCCCAAAGTTTACAAAGGAACTCCAAATCTACCCTTACCTACTCCTTTGGCTTAAGGGAGAAATTTCCAAATTTTGTCAATTCATGGCAAATGAATTTTTTCATGAATCTCCTTGGCCAAAAGAAATGTTTAACAGTTCTGCTTATGAAGTAGTTAAGTCCAAATAACTTAATTTGTAGTAGTTCATACAGAGTCTGAAAGATGCCTCTGTGTTTCTCTCCAAAATGTAAAATACTGTGCAGGATGCTTCTGAGTTCACTATAGAACACTTGGCACATGAGTGTGATTGTGGGTTTGAGGCAGACAAAGTCCCTGCTAAGATATAAATGGTCCTTAGCCAGGGCAGCTCGTGATTAATCCCTGAAAATCACATGCATCCTTCTGGTGTGTTGAAGTATGATCTAAGCCTAAAGAAATGGGACACAGAGTGGTCAAGTTTGAATGGAGGTAAAGACCAGGTTCTGAAGTGCTGTGGGAATCAGAGCTGCGAGGGAGATAGACTGCCTGCCAGGAGGAGAAAGAGAAGGCACTGAGACTGGTGACTTGGGTTCAAATTATGTACCTCCTAGACGGTCTGCAACCCTCTATGCAAACCAGTCAGGTGACAGCCTCTCCCCAGGAATGAGAGGCCACACTCAAGGGCAGCCTCACTCTGTAGTTGGACCAGCCCTTCAGTGTCCCTGAAGTCCCAAAGATGCCCCTCTTGACCCTACCTGTACATGTGCTTGATCCTTCCTACATGTGTTTCCAAGAAAGGTAGGCCAGACAGCCTTGGCATCCCACTTTATTCTATGAATGAACACTCAACAGGCCTAGTCCCTGAGCAGGTACTCAGGTGCTACTGATGGATGAAATACTGTCTCCACTATTATGAGCTTGAAGTTCCAACATCTGTCTGGGAGAACTTTGGATCCTTCCTCTTTCCTTCCCTTTTGACTGAAGTATATTTAAAAGAGTAAGGGTCTTTGACTAGCTCAGTTTTACAACTCCTCTTTGTATTTTTCCACTGCATTTCTGGAATCCATTGGGAGAGTTAAGAGAGAACTACCAAACTCCCAAGAGTCTAAAATAAGGGCTGCAAGATGCATCCAATATTTATGTATCTCTAAGAACAAGTGCTCCCAATTATAGTTGCAAGATATCCTTGATTTAAAGACATGTCATTAGAAATGTTAAAGGAAAGGTATTTCTTAGAACAGATAAGCATTGAATAAGCATCTATCATGATTAAGGAATTGGCCAGGCACTATTACATGTTATCTCATTTAATTCCTACTTTCTGCATCTACCTCTAATGCTCAATCTCTGCTAATACATGTCCAATTATTTTGCTATACCACTAATAGCTTTATCTCTTAATTAAATTTCCACAAGCAGAGCCCAAGTCAAGCATTTTGAGAGGAATGCAGTTATTTGGGAAGTGATTCTAAATTGTTCCTTGAAGGAACAGGGAGAGTGTACAGGGAAAAGGAAAGTCAATCAAGTGCATTGTTGAAATCATTGGGATAGTTGAAGCCTACAGAATGACTTCCAGAATTATCCATCCATCACACAGGAAGTTGGAGCCTCTGTTCAATCCCCCTTTAGTTGAGAGCTGTCCTTAGGGCTTTAATGAATCCCTTTTCCTGGAGGGTGTGTTTGCAGTCTGAGTGGGTTCCTATGATTTTAGAAAAAGCCTTGAAATGGAAGATCAGAGAAAGGCAGGGGTGAGACTGTCCACACAGTGCTGCTGTAGACTAGATGATGTGAGGCTCTGGAGACACATTTCTATGACTTGCAGCCTCAAGTTCTGACTAAACTAATAGTTTAGATGAGTCAAGGGATTTGGGCTCCATAGCTTTGGTCTTGGATCCATGTGGTCCTGGGCAGAAGCCTTCACATCTCTGGGCCTCAACTTCCTCCTCATCTGAATAAGGGAGGTGGACCACATAGTCCCAAGGACCCCCTTTGGGAGCATTCTATCACTTGACCCCAACTTTCTATTTACCATGAATATACTGACTATATGTTTTTAGCATCTGCCACTTTGCTACCCATTCTCTGCTCTTTTTAAAATAAAATTTTATTGATTTACCATAGATTTACAATACTATATAATTTTGGGGCATATAGCCTCACACTTCCATATGTATAAGCCTCACTTTACCTACTATCAAAGTTCTGGTGTCATTTCCACTATCAGAGTGACTTCCTCTACCCTTTCCTCCCACTCTCTTCGTATCCTATTTTCTTAACAACTATGTTTTTCAGAATCTTAGAGTTACTTTCATTGTACTTTGTCCGTTTTTTTTACATTTTATTTATATTCCACATATGAAACCATCTGGTAGTTGTTTTTCATTTTATGGCTGCCTTCATGTTGTTGCAAAAGACAACATATCATTTTTTAAAGAGCTAAGTATGTTCCCTTGAGTACACAACTTCTTTATACATCTTCATTCATAATCAATGAACTTTTAGGTTGCTTCAATGTCTTAGCTGTTATGACTATTGCTGCTATGAATACTCCTTTTCCTCCTTAAATAGTTTCTTGAAGTCCACACAGATGATAAAGTTCGGAATTTATAGACAGGCTGTCTCTAAGACACAGGATTCAAGTTACTTTTCCCCCTTTCTTCGTTCATTCAATAAAATTTTGAGTACCTACCAATCATCAGACACTATGTTAGACTGGTTTATTTATTTTTAAAATATTTATTAATTTATTTATATAAGAACTGGGGTACAGTCCAGATGCATGGCAGGGTGAGAGGATTCACCAGAGACAGAGCAGGGAACAGAACAGGCAGACTGACGAAATACATTGCTGAAGGGAGCAGTGGGCGCGACAGGAGAGGTCTGCTGCGCCATATGGGACCCTCGCCAGCAGGCTGGGATTAAACTGGCGCTGCAGAGGCTGCACACAGCTTCACAGTGCTACACTCAACTGCCTGCGCCACGAGGGGAGGCCCTGTTAGACTCTGGTTTACAGTAGTAAACAATAAGACAAAATCTTTATCCTTTCGGAATTTATATTCTAGTGAAGAGGTACATATGCTAAAAAATTAAACAAGTGCTGGGGGGAGATAAGTGCTATACAAAAGAATAAGGTAGGCTAAGAAGATAGAAAGTGATGGGATAGTATTTTATATGGGATGAAGGTTATTTGATAGTTGAGACTTCATTAATGACCATCATTGGTATGGTGGATATCTGCACGTCATCCTCTGTAACTTTTCTCTTTCCACAGTTGCAGATTTTTCCTTAGTTCTTCCTATCTCTGTCCTTTATTTCTAGTTGGAACCTGTATAGAAGAGTGTATTTTCCAAATATGGCTATAACAAGATCTCCCATGCCGCACTGTCCTCTTATAATGTGACTTAGACACTCCTGCCATGAGAAGATAGAGACTGTGGTTCCTCCCTTTGAATCTGGGTGTGTTTATGACTTTGGAAGGAATTATGGATTCAACTTGTGATGGGATACATCAAGCAGAGACTTGAATGGATATTTATACACCTACATTCATACCAGCATTATTCACTATAGCCAAGAGGCAAGAGCAACCCAAGAGTTCACTAACTAATGAATGGGTAAAGCACATCTATACAATGGAATGTTATTCATTCTTAAAAAAGGAAGGAAAATATGATATGCTACGATATAAATGAATCTTGAGCATGTTATGCTAACTGAAATAAGCTAGTGATCAGAGGACATATCTTTATGACTGCTTTATGAGGTACCTAGAATAATCAAATTCAGATTAGGGGACAGAAGCAGAATGCTAGTTGCCAGGTGAGGGAGGAAGAAGTAGGGAATTGTCTAATAAGTATAGAGTTGCAGTTTTGTAAGACGAAAATGTTCTGTATTGGTTATATAACAATGTGAATATACTTAACACTACAATTAATTAATATGAATATTTGTGACTATATTTAACATTACACTCAAAAATGGTTAAGATGGAAAATTCTACATATTTTTTATTACAGTTAAAAAACCTAAATGACATAGTTTCTGCCTTGCTTGCTGGAAAGCTTGCCATAGATTACTGAACCACTGTAGAAAGAATTCAACTACCCCGAGACCACCATATTGAGAGGAAGTCCAAACCTGCCATTGTTGAAATACCACATGAGGTGCTCTGTGCCTGTGTGGATGAAGAAAGACACCTAGCCAGCCCTGGCTTCTCCAGTCAGTCACCATCTGACTGCTACCATATGAACTTCCTAGTCAGGCTCTTCCTAAATTTCTGATCCACAAGAATCTTGAGAAGTGATAAAATAGTTGTTTAAGTCACTAATCTTGGCATAACTTGTTTTGCAGAAACGGCTAACCAGACATCTATCTCAATCTCTTAGGTAAATCTTGACTATAGGCAGAAAGGAATTAAGCAATTAGCCTACCATTGTGTGATGGCTCAGGTCTAGCTCCATGTATTCAAAAATCCTTGAGAGAAGTGCTCTGTGTTTTTAAATATAGTAGTTCTAGAAGGTGCTTGGCACATTTCTTTTTTTTTTTTTTCCCCTAAGATTTATTTATTTATTTATACAAGCACTGGGTACAGTCAGAAGTGCGGAAGGGTGAGAGAATTCACCAGAGCCAGAGTGGGGAGCAGAGCAGGCAGAAGGACCAAAGTACACTGCTGAGGGGAGCAGCGGGCAGCTGCAGAAGAGGTCTGCATGCCATGTGGGACCCTCCTCCGGTGGCCGGGGAGCAACTGGGAATCGAACCAGCACTGCAGAGGCTGCGGGCAGCTTTGCAACCCAGCGCTCAACTGCTGTGCCACCGGGGAGGCCCTGGCACATTTCTTTCTATAAATATTTACAAAGTACCTACCATGTGCTAGGAACTGTGCTACAATTAAGTGATGTCTAAGAAATTCCTTGCTCTCAAGGAATGTAATCTAGTGGAAGAGACAAACATTAAATAAATACATGGTGGTAAGCCAACTGTGCATAGACACTACCAGCCTCTGCTTATGTGCCTACTAGCATCCCATTGGACACAGCCCGGAATGTGGCCAGGTCCAGCATCAGTGGGGCAGAGAAATACACTCATCCCATGGAAGCATGGAAAAGGGAATGCCCACTTTTGGGGACAGTCCTGTACATCTGTCAAATGCCTTGCACCCTCAATTATTATGACTGTTTCCTGGCTCCCTCTTTTCTTTTCTTTTTTTTTTTTTTTAAGTCTATCCTCATACTTTTGCAAATTGTACTAACATGGGCTAGACTGTTCTCTTCCCGATACTTCTGGCTGTTTGGTGCCCCTCACCTGCATCCCCTCCCCCCACCACAATGTCTTGTTTGATGCTTCATCCTCATCAGTCTGAACCATTCTCCAGCAATTAATTGCCTATGCCCACTATATCCAGCTATGACAAGAAAATCTGATGAAAATGTAGGGTGCTGGCAAAAATCATTTCGTGCAGATAAATTAAAATAAAATCGCCTAGGCTGATTAAAACGCTGAAGAAGAATTGAATTGGAACAGGATAATAAAACTCACTTATCTTATAGAGATGCCATGAAAATTAGCTAGTCAGTATTCATGGTTGAACACAAAAGAAAAATTGTTATTGATTTACATATAATGTCTCTATTGCGTCTTCCAAAAGCCTCCTCAGCTAATAGATAATAGGGGATGGCAAAACCAACTGTTAAGTTTAGGACTCATCCATCTTAGCTTTGCTGCTTTTTTTTTTTCTTTTGCCAATCAAAAATAACATCAGGGGTGGCAAAGACAGAAACGCATTTCTCTCTCTGCACTGAGATGAAAACAAGCAAGGAGCTGGCTTTGGACCTGGACATTTTAAAGAATTGCAGAGTGGATCATAAAACACCATTGTATTCATAAAGTATGGTTCGTTAGATTTTTGATGAAAAACTTCAAAGGGAGTCGGTTTTTCCTCCTCCCTCTCACCCCACTCCCATCACCGTGAGAGGCCATTTCAGAGTAAATTATGGCCTATTCTCCGGCTTGATTATTCTGGGCCTGCTTGGCTTGGCTGCCTTCTTCCTCCTGCCAACCGCCTTCCTCCACCTCACAGCTTCTTAACTCTAACCTCGGAGAACACAGAAGCAGAAATGAAGAGGAGGAACTCAAGCCAATTCATTATGCCTCTTGTTGGTGGTGCTGGTAAGAGGTTTGCTGGGAAAGGGACTGGAATTATGGCCTCATTAACTCTGGGCCAGGCGGGCGGTGTAGCCACTGCCGGTCAGCACTACATCACAGGGGATGGATGAAAACCTCCTTCCGCTAAGGCTGCCTAAGCAATGTTGATGAAGAAGGGCTTTGCAGTGGGGTTTGCGTTTTGTTAGAGTCAGATGGAATCACGCTGTAAGGATCACACTCATAATTACAAAAGGACGCATCCAGCGAGTGGGCGTGGGCACCACGCCGTCTTCTAGCGAATGATCTCATTTAATTCCCACGAAGATCCCAGAGGTCAGAGCTATGAAGGTGCTCATTTTACAGGGCAATGACTAACTTGCCCAAGCTCATGGCTCAGAGGAGCAGCAGAAACTGTCAAAGGACAAGCTATCTGTTCTCCAGTACAAGCAGCTCCATCATCGCTTGGGGCTGCTCCACTGACGGCCCCCCCTCTCTCCAAGGCATGGAAACTTGTGTATTTTTCCTGGTCACACTCCTCCCTCTTTCGTGGTGGGATTCACCAGGGCCCCCTTCCGGCTGCTCCCCACCTGTTTGCTTGTGCCAATTCTTTGCTGCCTGCCTGGCAGAGCCACCACTCAGCCGGGCTCCTCTCTGCAGCTCTCAGGCAGCAAGTAAGTCTCACTGATGTAAGCCAGCACACTGGTTAGTCACACTGGTTAGGGCTTCTAGTGCTTACCACCTTTGTGACTCTGGAAAGCCCTTAGCAAGGGTGGACCTGAGTTTCTCAAGGTTAATAATCACCCCTACTGTCTAGTGCTGCTGGGAAGGTCAAATGAGATCATGCATTAGAGCAGTGGCAAACCCTTGGTAAATGCTTAACAAATACTAGTTGTTGTTATATCCTACTATACATTCTTGTGACAACCCTGGACTTAAGGGACATGAAAAAGCCAAGCCTGGGTTTAGAAATGTTGGGGGCTTGGGCAAACATACGGTCTTCTCGGCCGCTCTGTTAATACTGTCTTAGGCACATTATAGGCTAAAGGGATTTTGGTGCTTTAATTTGGGATCCCCACCGCCACTTTTAATAAGTAAATGTATTCTGATTCAAGCCACTGACTTTCAAAAGACCCTTTGGAAAACCCAGTTATCGAAGAGAGCTGAATAGACTTAGAGCAAAATAGGAAAGGCACTCATTTGCTACACTGATAATGAGATTAGAAAGCATCCCTGCTTATCTCTGGAGAGGGGCTATCTCAGCCCATTGGAGGTAACCAAATGGGGAGTGCCTCATGTAGAAAAAAGAGGAAAAGGAAAGCATTCCCTGGAATAGCACTCCCTGGGCTGGAACTACAAACTGCTTGAGTAGTTTGTTCAGCTGCATCCAAGAATCTCTCTTGATTACTACACACTCTCTTGATTACAGAAAGGAAGAGTCTGCACCCCTATCTGTGGTAAAATCTGGATAGGCTAAATGGTGCAGTAGTTCATTGGGGGAACTCCCAACACAGACATTAAGAGCAGGGCTTTTGGAATTAGGGATCCCTGGATCAGAGCCCAGGCTCTGCTGCTCTTATCAGCTGTGCAATTTAAGAAACTTCATTTCTCTTTTAGTAAAACAGAAAGAGTGGTACCTACTCCACAGATTGTTAGAATGAGCTAAGGAATGTAAATTACAGTGCTTGGCATGCAAGAAGTATTTCAATCATGGAAGCTATTACATCATTTTTGCTTAAGTCTTAAGTTCTCTGTTGATAGGATTTTTTCGAGAGAGGAAGTTGGGAAAGGAACAGGGAAGACTGGGAAAGAAATTCCTGCCCACCATCTGCACATGCCTCTGGTGATATGTAGATACCACGAGCTAGGCAAACAACTCCAAATGGAAGGGGAGCTCTCCGCCACAGCCAGATGGGACACAGCTGCTAAGAGCTTAACGAGTTTCTGGGTCAGTACCAATATTTGTCCACTGCCTAATCAAGAGGATTTTTTTTTTTTGCATTTTTATGTTGGAATGCATGCACCATTGGTGCATACATGTTCTCTAATCCAGGGAAATATTGATACGACCAGCAGTTCCTCTAACTCTGAAGCAGTGAGTACACATCTGTTCCATGTGTTCAGCAAAGTCTGAAGCATAATTTAGAAGTTACTGTTCTAACAAAGCAAAACCCTATATTTACCAATCCATTTAATAATATGCACACTACTTGTGCTGTATGGTGGTTAAGCATACATAGTAAGTAGTTTCTAGGGAGATGTATACCTTAGAGAATTTAATCTCTCTGAAGACTCAGGGACTTTGACAAGAGCGTAGGGATTATATGCTTAATATCTCTGTGTAAGCTTTTTTCTTTAATTTTATATAATTTTTACAATATTTTTCATTTTTGCACAATGTATGCATTTTCATCTTGGTTATATTCCCCACACAATTCCCACCCCCCTTATTTTGACCCAAAGCCCTCCTCACATCCCCCGCTCCCTCAGTGTGTTTCTGGTTTATAGTTGCTTGTTGCTTGTTGCTTTTTACTTTTTTATAATTAAGTCTTTTTCCTGGTCTCTTATTTATGTTTTTTAAATTCCTGCTCCCAAAAGGAAATGCAAATGGCCAAGAGGCATATGAAAAAATGTTCAGCGTCTAAGCTTTTTTAAAAAATCTGTAGCATGAGGGACAACAATCTTTACATCATGATGTTGTTGCAAGAATGAAATTAGAGAATGTGTGTAAAGCACTCCATTCTAAGACAGAAAGATTGTAAATGGCAATAAATGGCATTATTTTATTTTTTAATGGTGTGCTCTTGCTCTGCTAAACAGAGCATACAAGCCCTTCAGTGGAATATAAGACTCTGACTAGAAAGAACAATAAAAATTATATAGATCTGTTAACTTGGAAAGAGACAAATTTATACAGCATCATCTCTAATGGCTGAATTTTGGAATAAACTTCCAATCCATGGGTTCTTTTCCCTGTTCCTGGCAAAATTATATTCTGAGCATTTTCAATTGCTCATCAAATTACTCATTAGTAATGGCCTATTAAATTGATAGAGTCAGTATAATGGTATTACATTTCAGCTTAATTTAATAGCTTGGAGTAATATTTTGGTCCTGTCATTATTCTCTTTTATTGTTCCTGCAGATAAGTCAGATTTAAAGTGAAATACAAAAAGCCAGTTTTAATCTCTCTGTGTGTTATTTAAACAAGTTTTCAAACATGTGCTTTGGAATCATTTGGGGAGCTTGTTGAAATACAAAAGGGCTGGGTCCCAAGACTCTGGAGACTGCACTTTGAGAACCACTGATTGAAGCCAAGCCTGACTTCTCTGCACTTTCAGAAGGCATTGCTAATGGATCTGAAAGACACACACTGGGCTTGATGATCATTGCACATTTTTTTTTTTTTTCACTTGGATAAACAGCAACTTATAACTACTTTAAGAACAACATTTTTTCTGCCCCAAGAAAAGTTACTAGGCAGGAAATAATGGGTCACTGTCCGTATTTGGGAGCACCTATAAAAATTGGTGTCTGTGTTATACACTTATTAGGAGCTGGGGCTTGGGATATGGGGACAAGGAATAAGAACTAGCTGGATTACATCCTGGTTCTGTGACTCTCTAAATTCTGTTTCTTCATCTATAAAATGGGATAAAGGATACCTGCCTTTTTATCAGGTTTAAAGAAAACAATGCACATAAAGTGCTCAATAAGTGTTAGCAACATTTTCAGGGGATGGAAAAACTCAATAATGCCTAAGACTGTAAGTATCACCATTAT
Source organism: Talpa occidentalis (assembly GCF_014898055.3). Classification (NCBI taxonomy): domain Eukaryota; kingdom Metazoa; phylum Chordata; class Mammalia; order Eulipotyphla; family Talpidae; genus Talpa; species Talpa occidentalis. The sequence continues at coordinate 40,722,946 of NW_023605305.1, forward strand.
ATTTCCTCTTTAGAGCCCTTTAGAAAGTCTGAGCATGTAGAGAATCCTTTCCCTGTGAGATCTAAGTTAGGTTATGTCCAGGTAGAGAGGGGTTTCTAAAGAATTTTCTCACAGGTATAATTTAGTCTTTCTAGAACATTTAGGCTGAAGACCTTTGTTCTCTTCTTCTGCACTGTTGGTGGGAGTGCAAACTGGTCCAACCACTGTGGAAAGCTGTGTGGAGATTTCTGGACCTACTAAACATAGAGCTTCCATATGATCCAGCAATTCCACTCCTAGGTATTTACCCAAAGGACACAGAAACATCAATTCCAAAGAATACCTGCACCCCTATGTTTATAGCAGCACTGTTTACAATAGCTAAGCTTTGGAAACAACCCAAATGCCCAAAAATAGATGACTGGATCAAGAAGATGTGGTCCATATATACCATGGAATATTACTCAGCATTCAAAAAAGATAAACACATGCAATTTGCAGCAACATGGATGGCGCTGGAAGGGATCATGCTCAGCGAAATAAGCCAAAAAGAAAAAGAAAAATACCGGATGGTCTCACTCATAGCAGGAATCTAGAAAACTTAAATAAGGGACCAGGAAAATGAATAACTATAAGAAAGTGAAAATCAAAATCAGCAAAAAACTATGAACCAGAGACACTTTTAGGGGGCGAGGGTGGGAGGGGAGGGATTGGGGTCAGAATGGGGGGGTGCAATTGTATGGGGAATATAACAATAAAATTTATTATCTAATTAAAAAAAAAAAGACCTTTGTTCTCTAAAATTAAATGTAAAGAAAACGAAATCATTGTCTACTTACCAATAGATTGCACATACTATTCAAGTTAATTAGTATTTTTCAACTTATTTTTATTAGCATTAGTTACTGTTAAAACATGGACAACTTTGTTTTGTCTAGGTCATCTTAGAATATAGCACTGGAAGGACCTTTGAGACCATCTAATTAATCCTTTCATTTTACGCCTGAGAAATCTATGGACCTGACAGTTTAAGTGAATGATTTGCTTGGGGGCACATAACCACAAATTTAATCTACTGTACTTGTGATCTAAGAAAGAATGGCTGGTGATGAACTATTCTAAAACTACAATTATGTAAGTCTTCTGCAACAGGTGATTGGATTATATCCAAATACTCTATTTGGATGGTAAATTCCTACAGTTTCCTAGGATCACATATGAAACAAATGTGTTTTCAGGAATTCATCAGGAAGTTATAGGGAATATTACTTGGAATGAAGTTATTCATTTTGTAAGTCCATGACTGAAACTGTTTCATAATCAGAGCATGCAATTGGTAACATGTGTTTTGAAAAATTCTGGGCCAAAATGATCATGTGCATATCTATAATACAGAGCTCTGGAGTGTCAATGTCTTATTTTTGCATGGCCAGGGTTGTTTTTCTGAGAAAAATCTTGACCTTTTCTCCAATTATCCCTTTTGGCAGAGGTGTAGTGACTTTCTGTAGAGATTTCAGTTGGTTAACTTTTGGTAGAAAGAAACTTCAACACATTTTTACATGATTTATTAAAGTATTGGGATCTGTACTCTATGTTCTCATCAGAGAATTCCAAGTCTTTAGCTACCAAACTCGTGAACAACTTGGTGATGAGAAATATATATGGATCTTTGCTTGAAGGATGTGTAGTTTGATCATTACTTTAAAAATTCTGATAATGATGATGATAATAGAAATTATGTGTTTATTAAGTGCCAGTTACTGAATCAAGTCCTTTCATGCATTATTTCATTTAATCCTCACAACCAGTGTTCCTACAATTTCAGCATTCATAAAGTCACGTGAGAGCTTGTTAAAACACAAATTGTTTCTGACTCAGTAGGAGCCTGAGAATTTGCATTTCTAATACATTTCTAGGTGATACTGAAGCTGCTGATCTGGGAGTCATGTTCTGAGCAAGACTATCTGCCACAAACCTAGAAGGCAGGAATCAGAGTTATGGAAATTGCTCAACACATAGCAGTACTGACAGAGTTGGGGTTTGAAGTATTGCTCCTTTGAGCCAAAGTATCTGGTCTTAGTTTCAGGAGGTTTTGCAGTAAGACATTTTGTCCTGGTAGAAACAGTAATAGCAACCGTAATAGTAATTGGTAATAGTAATAGTATAAAAGCTAGCAATAGGATAGGACTCATTGCTCCCAAATACTTAGTTCAAATACTTTAAAACAAATGGATGTTATGAGATGGTTCTAATCCAAGTCAGACTGAGTCACATGATATAGACTCAGGAGTGAATTTGTGATGAAAGCAGAAATAAACTAGATTGGTAACACCCTTCTCCCCCACCAGCTGCAAAGGCAATAGGATGAAGGGGCGGAGTACTGGTTTCAAGTCTGGTAAGTGTCCCATAGTGGACTTTGTCTTCATCAGCCAGCCTTGTGGGGCCTGCTGCTAAAAGGATTGGCTACAGTATATAAAGTGAAAGAGCTCTTGCACTTGGGACTTGAAAGTCCCTCAAATGAACATAGTGGAGAAGGAAGATGTGACTCTTGTCATACCATAGTGCTCTGACTTCCAGCTCCATCTGAGGAAGCAGTGAAGCAGGCACCGGGGACTGCACATAGCCCTAAAGAAAGGGGTGGGGTGGGGGTTGGGATTAACAATAAGCACAGATGATTGGATTCCATCCCTGTCACAAGATAGTCTCTCTGAGTTACATATAAATGAGGAAAAGGGCCATGTAACCACTGTAAGACTTTTGAGTCATGATGAGCAACTTTATTGCCTACAATTAAACTATCTTAACTAAAACATTCTATACCCACTTCTATAGAATGCAGCTTCCAAAGTCAGTGTTGACTTTCTTAAGTCACCAAGTTTCAGCCTCCCAACTCGTTTCACTGGCAGTGGCCACAGAAATTTTGTGAGGAAACTGAGATAGGAGTGTGATGAGCTAGAATGAGGCAAGAGGGTGGCCTCTGCATCCCCTATCCACCAGCAGGTAGAAAGGAGACTGTTGGCATAAATAATGTTCCTAGAGATTCTTAAAAGTATGTGGGGAAGGGGAAATCCTCCACTTGCTGGTGATCTGATAGGTGAAGTGTCTGAGTGTTATATGATCATTTTCTGGGTGTTATAAGATCATTTTGTCCATTTATACTCCCAGGTTGATGAAAACTATAATACAGCAATCATGTGACATTTAGACCTTGAATCAGGGCAAGAACTCTGACCTCTTAACTCTGGTTTAGTGTTCCATGTTGTCTTCATTGCTGCCGTTATGAGCAGCCTCCTCCTAAGCAGACAGTGAGAATACAGGTGAACGGTCTATTTGAAGTTTGATCATGCTTCCTTTTTGACTACTAGAACCCAAGTCAGATTTGCCATTCACAAATAGCAATTATTCAAGATCTTTCATCATGTATTTTTGGGCTATTTTTACAATTTTTCCTTTGTGTATGTACCTTTTCCTATTATTTTCCTGTTTTTGAAAGAAGGAAAAGGGAGTACGTACAGGAAGAAAAAGGTGGAAAAGAGGTAGAGACAGAGAGTTAACCCATCTTACAGAGGACATAGAAAAATTTAAGTGTGAATAGCCTGACTTCATTGAGGTGACTTGTCCTGAATTTATTTGCAATATAGATGTAACCAGCAAAAATGTCCGCTCCCTAATAAATTATTTTCCAAAATACATTCAGTGATGAGCTCTGTATAAAATGAAGTCAATGGGAAGTACTAATGACTGATTTTGAGTTTACTCTCAAAGATAATGTGTTTTCTATGATATTGAAGTTCAAATGAGGCTTCTTTTTTTTTTTTAGGGAAAACTCATAGCACCAAATTTGAATCATTAAATAGAGCTTTTGTAGAAATTAATAGATCTTTTGCGGCAATCAGCCATGGGGGATATGAAAGTCAACTTTCAGTGTGCTAGGAATTAGGGAACACAAAGTCCCTGTCCTTGAGCTCAGCTAGGTTAGCAAGTAATTGCAATTCAAGGCAATAAAGACCATAGTTGAGTTACAGTACATATACATGATTAGTCCCTCACAACCTCCCCTCCCCTATGGCCCCCAGGACTAGTGAAATATCTTCATAGAAAAGGGAGTCTATGAGGGTGTTCAGGTGGAGTTGACCAGAAGAAACTATATGTTAAAAAGGTAAACAGGCATCAAAACTATGTTGCTGGAGGGGAATAGCTACTCAAGTTTCAGACAGCTCCACTTGAACATGGGATTACTAGAAATACGTGCCTCAAACCTTAATGCATGAGGCTTTGAGAAAATTTGGTTGCAATTATAACACAGTTTCTTTCATCTCATGTCATTTGTCTTCTCATAAATCTGCAGTCTCTTGTATCGCCTGCCTTATGACGCTTTAAATTGGCTCTTATTGGCTGAGTAGTTTGAAGTTATAATCAACAAAAATAGAGCTCATTTAAACATAGCAGGGTTCTCAAGGGGTTCATCCAAATGTTAAAAAGGGTTTGGTCTCAGGCCTCCCCTGGTGGCGCAGGCAGTTGAGTACAGCACTGTGAAGCTGTCCGCAGCCTCTGCAGCGCAGGTTTCATCCCCGCCGGCCCGCGAGGGTCCCACAAGGCATGGCAGACTTCTCCTGTCTCTCCCGCTGCTCCCCTCAGCAGTGCATTTTGTCAGTCTGCCTGTTCTGTTCCCCACTCTGTCTCTGGTGAATCCTCTCACCCTTCTGTGCATCGGCATCTGGCCTGTACCCCGATTCTTGTATATATATATATATATTTTTTTGTGGGACCCTCGCTGGTGGCCGGGGAACAAACTGGCGCTGCAGAGGCTGCGGGCAGCCTCGCAGCCCAGCGCTCAACCGCTGCGCCACCAGCGGAGGCCCATAAATAAATAAATTTTTAAAAAGGGTTTGGTCTCTGGGGTTTTGTCAGCTATGGTTACTGTAGCGTTAATCTTGAGCCATGTATCTTTTGGAAATACTGCTGAGCTACTTTTTAGAATTTGGGTACTCCCCTACATATATTTTTCATTATGGATGAATCAATTCTGTGTTCTCTGGTCCTGGAGATGACATCAGAATGTATCACCATTACCATATCTGTCAGGTAATGGCATACATAAAGATCAGCTGTGGCCCAAGGGTGGGGCAGTATCTGTTGGATGGGGAGGTTGGCATTGCAGACATGTCTAGTTCACCACTTTAGAATAATACGGATTACCCCTTTGGTACACTGTCTTACAGCACAGTAGAAATATCCCAACCTTGTTTGGGAGTTTTTTCTGGTTAGGATATCTAAATTATGTGATTTCGGAAAAGTAAAACAGGTGTTTTAAGATTTTGTAGGTATAGCAGGATTGTTTTATGAGTTTTCAAGAAGATTTTAGTCAGTAAAGGTAGTGATATTTACTACACAAAGGAAGAAATTAGCTACTATTTTAACATACACAATGGAAATCCTAGTAAGTTATGTTAGGTGCCAGGCAATTTGTCCATCATATGGTGATAACTACAAGATAGACTTGTATTATTCTCCTTCTAGAATGAGTATACAGGCTCAAAAAGTTTGACAGACACAAAGCGAGGCAACCAAGTGGGAGGATTAAGTGTTCTAACTTCCTGTTTCTGCTTTCCCTATTTTGGCTGTGCTACCTAAAACCAGAGGTAAGGCTGCATCAAAATTATCATAGACTCCAGCCTATTTGTTTATCTACCATTTTAGCAAAAGTCAGAAAGGTAATAGTACTTCAGGCAGACTGAATAAAAGGGGCCAGCTAGTACTACAAACATGCCCAAAGCACCACAAAATACATACTAGAAGGTAGAGAGAGCAGTAAATGTCATGTCAGAATAATTTAAGACTGATCTGGGTTTTAATTTTGCAGGGTCTTTTTATCTTCTTCTTACCCTTTATTTTTAACTGTAGAACATTCATCTGGAAACCCTCCAAAAGAGAAACAATAGTCTTCCATATACTGCTGATAAAAGTGTAAACTGATATTTTCCAGGGGGCAAAGTGGCAGTAACAAAAGCTTTTAAAACTTGGCATACTCTCCTTTAGCAATTGCACTTCCAAGTATTCATCTTAAGGAAATATTAAGAGCACACAGAAGATTTAGCAACACAATTTTCTTTAAAGCAGTTTATTAGTGAAAAATTGGAAACAACCTAAAAATTCAATAGTTCAATAAAATGAGGCACATATGATGGAGCCATGTAGCCAATAGAAAAGATGTAGAAATCTATCTGACACGGCAGGATAGTCATGATATTAAGTGAAAAAGTTACAAACAGTATGTACAAGTTGATACCATTAAAAAAATTATAAATGTACAGAAGAATCTGGAAGGTAGTACAACTAAATAACAGTTCTCCCTGGATAGTGGCATGATAGGTGGTTTTAATCTTTTAAACTACATTTTCGTTTTTTATCAACATGTCTATGACATGTATTATAAAAAAAAAAGCATTAATACTTAAAAGTCTTCTTTGAAGTAGGAATGAGAGCAGAACTTAGCAGCCAGAAGCACAAGGATGTACATGTTTAGTCTGATACCACTTTAATAGTTTGTCAGGGTGCACTGATGTCAAATTGTCACTGGGTGCAGTGGAAATGCGGGTTTAGACTTTTAGACTAAGGGATCCACTCCTAGAAAACCTTCATAAATATTGGCATTCCAAGCAGTATTTCCTCTATACTAAGCACACCCTTACATTGCCCAGCTGAGAGAAGTATTGTTAAGAAGGCAAGGCAAATTTCTCAAGTGATGTCAGCTATTTGGCCTGAGGTGAAAGGCAGTTGTTCTTTGTTTTTCTGAAGTGGTTCTCAAACTTTAGAGAGCAACAGAACCACTCAAATATTTGTAAAGACACAGATTGCTGTGTTCTACCCTGAAAAGTTTGATTCAGTGGGTCTTAGGTAAGTCTTAGGAGCTGTATTTTTTTTCATTTGACAAATATTTACTGAGTACATAAATGTGCTACATCTTGTGCTAAGAACTCGGAATTTAGCTATGATCAAAAAATGTATAGTTTTTTCTCAGGTAGCCTATATTCTAGAATGACAGATACATACTAAACATTATTACAAAAGTAACTACATAATTGTAATTATGCTTAGTGCTAGAACATAGTAAGAGTAAAGACACAGTTTTTCTCTTAAAATATTAAATAAACAGTTGCATGGAAGAACTAAGGCTACTTCTAGAGCCCCCTGGAAACAAAAAGTTAAGTACAAAAGTACAGAAATGACTTGGAAATATGAGTTAGCATTTTAAGCAAGTTTCCAGGTGATGCTGCTACTTATTGCCTGTCTTGGGGTTCACACTTAGAGAACCACTGTCTTACTGGGTAGATTTTCTCGTTGAAATAATGTGGGAGAAAGTGCAGGTGTGCTCATGGGACTTCCTTCTTCCCTCTGGAGCCTCATCATGAGGTAAGAGCCACCTAATCAGGAGAGGGGTTGAGGGAAATTTGGCTTTAAGTCAAATTGTGAAACATCTGTATATTATGGCTCCTCACCCTAGAATTAAGTGCTACATATTAGGCATCCTCCTTCAAAACTGCAGGCATTGGGGAGGTAGGGAAGAAATTTTTGAGGAGTACTGTCAACAAAGTGTGGAGGTAAGCTGGACTTATCTGGGTAAACAAGGCTGTTTCTTGTTGTGCATGCCTCCACTCTCTCCTCCATTTTATTTCAGAAATATTAACACTTGGTCCTCCATTCTCTTCCACTGTTATGGTGGAGGATAACAGCAGATTGAGGATGGACTCTAATCCACTGGTGATTATGGTCTCAAGTTTCTTATTTTTCATGTTACAATGAGGAATATTCCCATTTTGGGACTTAATCTTCTACAATATGAATTTTCCTGATTAGCACCATGAAAGATTTAACAGCTTGAGGTTAAATTACCTTGAAGACAAATGTAGATATATATATATAATCCAATCTCTTTTTCCCCCGTTGTTCACAAAACCTATACTTATTTCCAAGTTTATTATTTTATTCATATGTGCATCTTTCACATGTTGTTATACCTACAGATTAAGTTCAGGGGCATGGAGTTTAAATCATTCTGAATTGCATCATGAATTAGGCTTCCCAAGCTTTTCTTCCACGCCTAAGAATCTTTATGGGCCTTTACCTGAGTAAAAATTAAACCTATGACTTTCTAAAATAAGCCAAAACTAAGATAACCCCCCCTCCCCCAAACCCTCAACCAATCAAACAAAATCCCATTAAAATGAAAAGGAATAAACATAAGAACAAGTTCACATATTGTGGTGAATCTATAGGAGCCAAAGGCACAAGGCTTTGGACTTTAACATTACGGAAGCCTTCTGTACACTATTGGGTTATTATAATCAACATACAATTGATGAAAAGCAGAAGTTTCTGAGAAAAAGTTACATTAACTGGTGAAGTTATACCTCGATCTGGGTCTGATTATAAACAGGGTCCAGGATACAACTGATAAGAACAGGGCAAGAATATAAAAGAGGTCTCCCTGGCACAGTTATAAACAAGGCTTACAGTCTGGGTAGGTCAGGAAGCTATGGATGCTAACAAGGGGAAATAGAGAATATTCCTATTGTGTGCCAAGCCTTTCCCTAAAAATTGCCTAATATACAAGATAACATTTGCTATGTAATCCTCAAAATAATCCCAAGGGTTGCATAATTATCATCATATATTAATGGCAGTTAATACAATGCCTGAATAGAAATTTAAAGATCACAGTATGTGAGGAAGACTGGATTTAAACCCAGGACCATTTCACTCCATTACTCATATTCTTTCAAATCTACTTCCCATAAACCTAATTTGTCATTGCTGTTTAAGTTGACTTGAATTTTTTTCTAGGCTCTCTTAAATTCTAAATCTGTCCTCCTAGGACATAATAGATAATAATCTATGCTGGCTGTAGAACCTCTTTTCTGTGGGGCAAAAGTTTCACTCACATGGTTCTCTAGTTAACTAGCTTTAGCAGTATTTGGGGTTCTTTAAGAGTACTACTGTTAAAAGTTTGGCCTTGTGAAACAAATCAAAATATGTTTGATTAATTTGGGGCTCTTAACTCAAAAGGATTATTTTTAAATGCTGTTTCAAGTATTCTTTGTTTTATAAAGTACCAAAAATTATCATTTTAATACATTAACATTACCTGAAGAAATGAACTATGCCTTTGCACATTATGCTTATGCCTCATCAAAACACCTCCCATTCCCCCAAATTTGAATTAGGTGATTCCCCAAGTCTCAAACACAGTACCCAGATTTCTTCAATCATGAAACTGATTATGTTACATGACAATTGTTTATTTTTCAGTATCCACTGGTCCCTTAAGATTGTCAGAGGACAGGACTGTGGCATCTTGCACAGGGTAGTTTTTAATTTATCTGCATAGTGCCTGACCCTCAACAAATGCTTAAATAAATGAAAGAATGAGAGCAGAAGTTCTAACATGGAAGCAAGCTGCTGACTCATGGCACTAGTCCCAATTAGTGGTTTTCTGATTACAAGTGTGTCATTAATCACTTCATTAGCAGGTGTTTCATAACTAGAGATCCTGATCAAGAAAAGCCTAAATTCATTTTAAAAGTTTCAAAATTCTATTAGTAGGCTCAGAATAACCAAAAGTTTATTCTGTTTGTATACAATTTGCTTTATGATGAATGTAGCCACATTAATTATATTTATAAGGATTTTTGTTCCTAATGGATCTAACTCAGATTATGCATGAAATTGTGCCAACTGAACAATCTTAAAAACACTATTTAGTGAAATGAACTTGTCCCAGATGTTTTAGAACCTTAGCTGCAAATATGCCAGAGAAATAAGGTAACAATTCTCAAGGGCTAATTTTTAAATTTAAAAGAAACTATTCAGTAGTTCTTATAAAACAAACAAACCTTCAAAATAACCCATCAAAATATAGTATTAAAATTATTCAATTTCTGTTGTAAAACAAGGTAAACTGGTATAACTGCATTTCTGTTTATAGAAACATTCAGAAACATTCTTCATAAAAGAGGTTTATACTCTAGAGTTCTTTTTAATCCAAAAGTTTAAAAGAAATTTTAATTTTATCCTTTGGCTATTAATTATATCTAATAAATGAGTCACTGATATCAATTCACAATAAATTTATTTTACATAAGAGGAAAAACTTGCCATTAATGAAAAATTCAGTAGAAAACAGTTCTGCTTTAAGTTGGGGTTCAAAAGTAGAAGCTGCTTATTAGTGAAACCTCAGTAGAAAGATTTTTAAGAAAACATTCTTGGCATGAAAGCTCTAACACAAATTTTGTAATGAAATATTTACCATGCAACTTTATTGGCAGAAAGACCAGTTTCTGATCGCTGGTATCTTCTTTTCACTTTCTTAAGACATTAACATGGACGATACTTATAAACCTGCTTTATTTAGAGTTAACTGTATATAAATATGGTGTCATGATGGGTAATAGCCCACCTATTTAATTGAGTAGTTCTAAGTAGGTTACCGGCACCCTGCCCTTCTGATTTCCCCTTTCGCCCATTAGCCAGTCTGAATCCATTCCAACGACACTGAACACAGTGATCACCTATAAAATAAAATTTTTCCAGTTATTAACTGTATTAAAAAATAAAGAAAACTACGAATTGCATTTCATTTGCTTAAACTATTCACTATCAAAAGACTAAACATATTGTTTTTGCTGAACGGTTATTATTTGAGACAGATTTAGAAATTTTCAGTTATTTAACCATTAAAAGTTTAAAATAATTTTATGTTAAATAGTTGATTTTATAAACTGTTACTATAACCATCTGAAATCAATGACAGTATTAAGATAAACCAATTTCAAGTAAGTAATGAGGAATTTGCATTTCACTATAATACTAGAAGTTATGTCAACCTGTATTTTCTTCTTATACCCATATATTACTCACCTCATCTGCCAGAAGTGATAATTCACTACTATTTGCAGCATCATAATCATACAGAACCCTGGCCTTCCTGCTGCCACTGCATTCCTTAAGGTCAATGAGGTTGGAAGGAGAGGTGATTACTAGGCCACTTGTTGATGTCAGTGCAGAAGAACCAATCACATTTGATGAAGCAGATGATACAGGTGTCACAGAAGCCTGATTGTTGTTACTATGGTAACTGGATGGAAAACTGTTGAAAAGAAAATGGCCAATTATCTATTTCAAAGTGACCAAAGCTCCTGAATATCACCACTGGGTGGCACTATTTACTTTCTATCAACTTCTGCTTTGGCTAAAGATTTAGATGTTAATAATATTTGAAAGACAATTATCACTACCACTTCTGGCAAAATACAGCTCTTCTGCCCACTTCTGACTATGTAGGTTCTCTCTCTTTTTTTCCCATATTCCTAATAAACCGGTCCTTTAAAAATGTTAAAAAAAAAAATAAGGACACAGTATGCTTGCTACCCAGCTTATTCCTCTTGGGCCAATTACACAGAAAAAATTCAGGTGGTTTTCAAAAATAAATCCTTGAAAGTTTGTTTCAAAGTTGTCTACAAATATAAACTAAATGTTTTTAAAAAGGAGTTACTTCTAACCAGAAAAAATGAGTCTATCTTAAAACACTTCCAAAAAACTTCTATTAGTATGTTTTACCAATAAATCTTCCCTTTATGAGTTGTTCAATAAAATATAAATGAAAAACTATTCAAATGTTAGATTCCACCACAGGAATGAAGCTTTCTCAAGCTAATTTTCTGAGAAAATTATACAGAACTTTCTTTTTAATAAAACCAATCCATTTCTTATTTGTTCAAGTGACAAATACGAGTATCTTGGAATCTAGCATCACTACCATAAGTTGACACTGAAGACACAAAGATGAAACAATACCATTCCTTTATGGAAATATAGACAAGTGAGGAGATGAATATTCAAATCATAGGTCATACTGAAGACCCAATGGGAGTCAATAAGAACAGGGTAAATTTCCCAAGTTCATTTATACTATGTTTTAGGGGAAATAATAAAAGATTTATTAGCAAACATTGAAATCCTTGTGATCAATGTGCTTAAAATTTTAAAGATAATTAGAATTTTCAAGGAATTGTATGGCTACTATTTTTTCCAGTAGTACTATTTAAATGGAAGAAAATGTAAAACAACTGGCCTATAATCATTTTAATCCAGCCATTTCTAAGGTTAAAAATTACTATAAAATTTATATTTGAATTTTAATAAATACACCAGTTGAAGTATAAAAGGTCTCATCTGGTAGGATGGATGAAATCTATCACTTCATGAATTATAATTTTCTTTTTTGTGTTATGACCGTGTGTCATCTGGAAATCATAGCAAGCAGCAAAATTCCCTTTACCTTTACCCTCTTTTGAAGACTTCCCTCCACATCTTATGCTTGTTTTTTTATCTTCTACATTCTTTTTATCATTGATACTAGAGATGGATAGAGGAGCTGTATGTTCCTCATTACCATTTCTACACAGTCCTGCCCCAAACTATCTCTTACTGCAATATTCATTCTGTTCCTTTCATTTCTAGATTTTAACTTTTGAGTCACTGTACTATATCTTAATCCTTGGTGATTTTAAAATCCATATTGGTAATTTTCCAACACTTTGGAAGAACAAGTCTCAGAGCCATGAACGCAACTCTTCTAGTGATTTTGTCTGATCCTAGTTCAGCTATCCATTCCCATTCTCTCATCTAGACCTTATTCATTTCAATAACTGTAAACCTTCCAATAATAATTTCCAGCATTTCATTCTCTGACCACCATCTTTTTTCCTACAACTCTCACTTCAACAAGCTTATTTTGGTTCTATGGTCCTACAATAAATCTACTGTCTATGAGCCTACTAACACTCCCTTCAAGTTCATGGCTGATTACTGTAATATGATTTCATCTCCCATGCCACTTACTTCATCTTACTCACTTGGTAAAAGAAAGTATCTCTTTACGAACTCAGTAGGTATCTACTGTGATGGGAGAAAAAATACAAAACCATGTTGTCTGATCTTACGTTCAATTTATAAGTAGGAACCTCAATATAGTTCCACAACCCTACCTGGCAATTACACTGCATTTTTTCTAGTACATTCACTTTCCATTCTCCTAATTACTATTACATACCCTTTCATCTATCCTCAAAATTCCTGCAATTATCCCTAGACCTTATACTTAGCCCATGAGTAGTTCTGTGTGTGTGTGTGTGTGTGTGTGTGTGTCTGTCTGTCTGTGTCTCCCTCGCTGGCGGCTGGGGAACTAACCGGCTCTGCAGAGGCTGTGGCCTGCCTCGCAGCCCAGCACTCAACCGCTGCGCCACCAGGGGAGGCCCGATGATTAGTTCCTTTTAACCGGAGAGAGAACCAAGAAACTTCCATACTCTTGCTCATCTCTCCTCTTACTGAAATGTCTATGTTCCTAAAGCTAATTTCTCCACCTGTCCATAAATCTCATCCCTTTTGCCTCAAGATTATCACACTAGTAATTCTTCCCTTGCCCATATTACATTTTCTCCATTTATTGCATCATTCCCACTATTTTAAAAACAAGTTCTCATTTCTTCTGTCTTAAAAAATAAAAATCAACCAGACTATACTTTCTCCTCTGGCTACTGTTCCACTTTACTCTAAAACTCTTGGAAAGATTTATCTAAACTTAGCAACCCAATTCCTTTCCCTTACACTCTTAAGTTTCAAACAAGATTTTGTCCCTACTGTTCCACCAAAATCACTCTTGCTGAGGTAAGCAATAACTGTTCAGTAATAACCCTCAATTCACCTGACCTATCTAGTGATCATAACAGACCACTCCCTTCTGCTTTTCTACATCATCATCTTCATTTGACCTCTAGGCTCTGCAACTGATTTAAGTCTTAACTTACTGCCCACTCCTTAGCAGGTTCCTCCTGTTGGAGTACTTCAGAAGAGTTCAGTCCTTAGTCCTTTTCTCTACCTATACTTGTTCCCCTGATGATTTCATTTAGTCTCAGATTTAAATGTGGTTGATGCCGACGACTTCCTATTTTAAATCTCCAATTTACTCCCCCAAACTTCAGGTTTGCATACACTTAAATTGGTTATCTCCCTTTAGAAGCTTTAATAGATATCTCCAATTTAACATGTCTAAAATTGGGCTTCTGATATACCGTATGTGCCCTGCCCAATGCAACCTGCTTTCCTGTGGCATTCACCATTTTAATTATCCACAACTCCATTTCAGTTGCTCAGGTTAAAACTGCAGTAATGTTTGACTCCTCCAAGCCTCATACACATAAAATCTGCTAGTAAATCCTCCTCATTCTACCTTTAAAATGCACCCAGGGTTTGACCATGCCCAGAAGAGTATGTGGGGACAGCTGAAGCCCTACCTAAGTGATTGCTGATATTCAGTTACTACTTACTACCAACACTGCTATTGGAATGATTTACATTAAAACCTGGCTCTACTTTTTAGAAATAACATTTGAATTTTTAATGTGGATCTGGATGAATTTTTAAGTTTTGCATATTTCTCTATACTGTCTTATAAAATACAACCTGCAACAGATTATAAAGGCCAAAACTTTCCCCCAGTCTCTATCAGAATTCTCTGAGGGCAGGGAGACAAGCTAGACTTTCTTCCTTAGAATAATAGCCCTGGTTTCCCTTTATTACTTCCCTTTACCTATTATTTAGCTTACCGCAATAACTAGGTTTTGTCTGAATGGATTTTTTTATGTTGAGTTTATCTTAAAGTGCAGCAATAAGTATATTTTCTTTAAAAGGCTAAGTTTCAAACATTGTGTGGCTTTAAGAAGAATACAAATATGAATAGTAACCAACAGCAACCCCATTCCTACACTTTGTAGTAAGACAAAGCGAAAAGAAAGTACTAAGGCTTCTTTGGCTTAAAGTAGTTGTAACGATGTGTGGAAAAAGTGGTGTTCTGCTTTCAGGTATTTATACCACTAACAAAACTTTCAATATATAGAAGTGCAAATTTTTCTGTAAATCTTATTACAATAACCGGTGATATTAGACTACAACTCAGTTTTAAGATCTAAAATTAGCTTCTAGATATGCAATTTTGTTCCAGGTCTAGTTTGAAGAATACACAGAAGGGAATACTAAAATGACATATTTTTTTTTTATTTATTCCTTGTAATAACTTCTCTTAATATTCTGCCTTCAAATGTCACATAAAGTCTCATCTTAATGGTTCCACACCATTTATATACAAAAACCTTTAATTCTCCTAATTATCACCTTTATTAATTCATACATAAAAATCTGCATTTCTTCCCTTATCAGAAATTTTGCATGTGAAAAGGAAAATATTACCTTCCCAGTTGTTTCTGGAGGTCTAACATATACTGGTAACACTGTGCATAGTAAGTCATCTGGGCTTCTACAAAGTCATTCAGACAGCGAAGGTGATGGGCCTGTAAGGGAAAGTCAGTCACTTCTAGGCTCTATTATGTACTTAAAGTGGCAAATGCTAAGAGGAGACAGAACACAACATTGAACTCAGGAAAAAATCACCAGTATCTAGCATTTTACTACAAGGTTTATTAAAATTGACACTGGTCAACAGTGTAACAATAATCTGTTTGTTAACAAAATCTAGCAATTGGATATGATGATGGTGAGAGAACAAGGGATGAGACATAAGTAAAATTTAAAATAATTTTTATTTTTCATAAAATGTTTTATCTTTGGAAGTGCCACAATTTAAATTCCCTTGGTACATGACTGAAATAGTTCATTATTTCCTCTCTAAATTGCCTTAGGACTTAGCAAATTTTTTGTTTCAAATGAATTTCCAAGACTGAACACTCACGTGTGTACTGCTGATTCCCTCTAACAGAAGTCTGGTAATCTCTGCTTGACGATCAAATTCACTTTGAGTTATTCTTAATTCCTGTTCAGACTTAAATTGGAAAATAGTTTTAGACTCTCATTACAAGACTTAGTCTGTTTTATGTACATTTATTTTGGCAGTTAACAAAAATCCTCTAAACCCCAAATGATAATCTGGCAATTCCCTGATTCTGCTGTGTATATAAATTGGTCTCTGGTTTCTAGACCTTAGCTTTTTATATATTCCTCAGTCTAGACAGACTGTTTCCTTACCAATAGCTGGCTTAAAAGAATCTATTACTGCCAAAATTTAACAATATACACATAAACACCTAGAAAAATTATCGGCTAGTGAATGTATTTTAGCACATCCTCTAGTATCAATTTTGTTAATTTTTAACATTTACAAAATCTTAAGAGTATTACTAGTTTACATGTATAAAATATTGCAAATGTTCATAATTAGTGTAGTTATAGTACTTTGAAGATAAAGATAGTCTTCAATCTCAAGTGAAAAAATTTAGAGCAAAGTGATATAGGCTTATAACTGCTTATGTTTAGTTCTATAAACAGGTATATCTTAGATTCTTTTTTTTTAAAGATTTATTTACTTATGCATACAAGAACTGGGGTACAGGTCAGAGGTGTAGGGGGGTGAGAGGATTCACCAGAGAGAGTGGGGAACAGACCAGGCAGAATGACTGAAATACACTGCTGAGGGGAGCAGCAGGCCAGTCAGGAGAGGTCTGCTGCGCCACATGGGATGCTCTCTAGCCGGCTGGGGATCGAACTCCTGCTGCAGTGGCTACGGATAGCTTCATAGGTTGCGTCTTAACCCCTTGCGCCACCAGGGAGGCCCCAGTTCTCAGATTCTTTCAAACGATTCTTTGTTCTACAGGAGAATTAATTTTTGTTTTCCTTTCAAACTTTGCATAAAATATGCCTTAAGCAAAAATATTATCCATAAACTATGCTAGAATTTTTCTATAAGGTATGGGTGACCTTTTAAATAAGTGGTGTTCTGGTAAATCAGCTCCCTGAAAAACAAATAAACAAAAGCGCTGATGTGCTGAATATCATGGTATAAATACTCTCAACACAGCTGATTTCAAGCTACCAAGTTGAAGTCACTAACCTGGGAGTTGAAAAGAGTGGCACATTACTACTGACCTCAACCATTTCATATAAGTTTACTCTTGGGACTAAACAGTCACTAAAAATCCACAGGATCTAAAAACAGTCAATACTCCAAACAATGTCCTCTCAAACTTTTAGCCAGAGCTGGTTGAAGTAAGGAAAGAGGAGAAAATTAAATCTCAGCTCTCACAATAGTTACCTTATTTCCCTACTGGGAATCATCGATGATACAATGATTACTTCATTATAACATATTACATCTGTAGGATTAATGGCTCCCTCCTCCCTGCCATATCCAACTCATTATAGTATTTTCAAACTGCAGTAAGTATAAAAATAAGGTCCTAGTCTTTTTCTCACCGCATCTCCCTTTCCTTCACTCGTTAGTAGTAAGTATTAATCCAGTGAACCAGTTAACAAGAAAGTAGCAGCAAATTAGATAAACAGTTGGTATACTGAGTCTCATGCCACTGCCAGAGACCTGGCTAGGGAACTAAGAATTGACCACTAGAATCAATTACTTATGGAAATAAGATTGAATGACTCAGTAAGTAAGGAGTTTAAATTTATTTGACTGAAACAAGAATACATGGTGCTTTAATAACAGGGTTAAAGTCAGCTTCATCTGGAAGTTAGTGTGAAGCAGAACAAAGTCCTAGGAAAAGAATGAATATTCTTCCTAAGGAAAGCATTAAGAAAAAAATTACTTCAGTTTTATATTTGCAATATCTATTGTTCTGCTTGGTTGAATGCAAAAAATTTGATTAATAGAAGTAGCCACAAAAAAACTAAAAATAAATGAACTTCATAGCTAGTTGCATGTAGTTCTTTGTGAAAGTACAAACTAATTAAATAGCATTTAACAGGAAAGACAGAAACATCTACTATATGGGACAATTTCTATACAAGGTTATTAGCAAGCAAGGTAGGTTCAGATAAAAGAGATCAGGAGGGCCCGAGTCTGAAGAAGAAATTAATGTTTTAAAGCTAAGAACACCATAAATACACATACACAAATACAGAAAATAATCTCATTAAGGAAAAGGGATAAGTCTTAAATGCCTAAGCAAAATGTGACTACTTGGGAAGAAAGGCACCATGTTACAAAGCCTAGGAAATCATTTTTCTATACAATCTAAGCTTTATATTTAGAAAAGGCAAATGATAGGAAAGAAACGGATCTTATTTCTTGAAGAAGTTTCAGTATACGTCTGGGGAGTTTGACAGTTGTCCCAAACCATCTCTATTTCAGACACAAATACCTGATCATAATAATTAAGGTTGATATCATTGAAATTAGGGCCTGCATAATCAATTTACTTAGGAAGAAAATGGTCCATATTAGAAATACAAAAGAGGTTTAAAGAGATAATGAATTTAAGGGGTTTTTATTCTATTCTCCAGATTTCTCAACTTTATAAAGATGCAGAATTGTATGGAAAAGACATTGTACTCTTAGAATTATTGCTCCTGGGCTAACTGACAGAGAGAGAGAGAGAGAGAGAGAGAGAGAGTGTGTGTGTGTATGTGTGTATGTGTGTGTGTGTGGTGAATAGTATAGAGTGTAGAATAACTGGGGTATGAGAGTTCTTTTAGGATGTAACTTGGAAAAGGGGCAAGAATTTGTTGGTTTATAATATCAGAACTTGCTAACTTGAGGCATTTGCTCTTTGTAGTTACCTACTTTTTTTTTTATGAATTTACATCTTAAAATATTCCAGGAATATGAAAATTTAAAATTATATGTTTTTATTTCTATTTTGCTTTATTTCCTTAAATTTATTTCATATAAAATGTAAATATTTGTTTCATGAGTTTCTTCTATTATATCAAATATGTCTCAAGCTGGCAGAGAATGCAGAATCAAATCAGTTTTTGGCGGCCCTGTATGCAAACCAAAGGGGAAGAGACCCAGGTTTTCTTGTTTAATTTCTGTTACTTGGTGCCCCTTTCTGTGCTAGAGTTTTAGTAAAAAATCAGAAGCCATAATGGAACCATAATAACTAAGCTCATAAATAGATTCCACAAAGGGGACTGAGAACATAAGAATTTGCCTTTTATTTCCAAGTCAGGAAACAGACTGCTTAGCCAGGAATTTTACACCTTCAGGAGATAAAAAGCTAACATTTATAAAATTATTAATAGTCAGAAGCTATAATTACTACCTGCCCCTAGTCTCCAGCAATTGTTCTCATTTGGAGATCAGATTTTGGTAAGCCTGAACAAGAGTAAGTCAAAACTGCTTCTGAAGACCTTAAGTAGTATTTGAAACAAATCTGCATTAAAGTCAATAATTTTATTCCTTAAACTCTTGCTGAGATACTTGATTTTGCAGCCCTGAGAAGATCAGAAATGGTAACACAGGCAGAGGAACTGCTATGAGCAGTCACAAGGGCAGCTTCTAAAAGTGACAGTTTGACACTGAGGGAGGAGACTACATACTTCAAAAACAATGAATCTAATTGTTATACAGTAAAATAATGAACATAATAAATCACTCTAACTGTAAGTAAAATTAAATGTTATCCTGTATCTAGTACAGCCCAATAAAGTACTTTTATACATTTTCAACTAGAGTGACTGATTAAAAATTAACTTTGCAAATGGAGAGAACCAGTTTTAGTTACATAGAAAATTCATTTGTGTGACATGACATGTACCATTCTCTAAAAATAACAGGACATGGTGTTAACTATATTTTATATAATTGTCATATGAATAGACCAAGTTTAAACGGTCTTTTGGCAAGGCATTGTAAAGATTACTACTGAATGCTATACTGAGAAACAGTGTGTGCAACCACATCTCTGCTACATTGTTTTATTGCTCTATGGAGCTACTACCAACCAGACAGACATAAGCTTTCCATAAAAATTTTCAGATTTTATAATCTATAATACAAAGACTGTGAGTTGCCCCATAGTTGTTGCCCAATAAATATTTACTGAGTGAATGACAATTAAATTTGTTTCATAAGTCTATAATAATTTACTTACTTTTGTCACTTCCTCTGCCCAAATCTAGCCAGCATTAAAAATTAGAGAAAAATATAGAGTATGAAAGAAAGTTGGAATTTAGTATTTTCTACAACTTAGTATAGAAAAATGTAAATATTTTAATTAAAATGACATACTTTTCCAGAATCACATCAACATGTTAAACACTGGTAACTAAATCGGTGTAGCTTAATATACTGTGAAAGTATGCCTTCATATATATCAATACTATTGATTTTTGAATTTTATGTTAATTCTGTAAGTTAATAAAAATAGCAGCTTGCCCAAATGGAGAGTAAACAATCCCTCTTAGTTTTAGTTTCTATTTTAGAAAATGATTAATGATAGGTTTGGCCTAACTTATTTCTAATTTCTCATTTAGAGCTAACATTTTAGCATTTTAGGAAATTAAAATAGAGGATAAATCTGACACAGGCATTTTGGGGGTGAGGGCACAATAAACAAGATAAAATGAACTTGAAAAACCTGTTATAATCAGTGTTACAACATTAAGGAAAACCTATGATTTAAATACTAAATTACCAATGACTAAACTAGTCTCACATTTTTCATTTTCAGTTACCTACAGGTAGGACAATGGAAATATATTAATGCATTCTCTTGCTATCTGGACAAAGCCCTAATTTAGCCAGGGCTTCAATAATTATAATAGTTAAAAAAAAAAAACACAACAAAATGCATTTTACATTTCTGTATATTACATGGATTTTCCTCCCTGCATTTAGTTTAATGCTACTAGAATAAAAACAGTCAAGCAATTGCTAATTTATTATAACAGTACCACAGACATGCCATGTCTATGGAAATTATATGTGTAGAAGTATAACAGCAAACACTTTATGGCTACATTTATATACTCTTTTGGGCTATGTTCAGATTTTGCAAATTTGCTTTGTTATAAAAATTTAAAATTCCTAACATCTTGAAAATTTTCTAAAATAAAATTCAATAAATACTTTGGCTATTATATAACACTACTTATTGCCAGTTCTAGCCTAACACTATCACTATCCTGGCAACTTTCTTAAGTGAATTAGCATTGGATGGGAAATGAGTCTTGCCAGTATAAACTACTGGTGTTTGTCTTTGACTGGAATTGCTGAAGAAATTCTATGTTGAGTTTGGGTAAAAATAAGGTAAATACTGAAGATACTAAGAAGCAAAGTCAATTTGTATACCTTATTTACACCCTTCTCTAAGTTGTGCCACCTAAACTTAACATATTTCATTGCATTAAAAAAGCACCATATGTATAAATTCAGATTCCAAAATCTGAATTTGGCATAGCTAATTTATTTTTCAGTTAGAACAGACAATTTCTTTTCTTCACGTTCCAATATTACTTCAGTTACTATTCCCTATATTATGTTAGACATAATGAATGCATATCTTTGAAAAGACTTTCACATGCAGATGAATAGCAAGAGAAGGCACTTTATTTAAGATGTAGAAAACACAGTAGGCCAACAAACCTTCAGCCATTTTACATGCAGGAAGTTGAGCATGTAAGAGAAATTTACCATAATGTTATCTCCTTCAAGGCGAGCTGAATTTAGTTGCTTAAGTGCATAAGTAAGAGACAAAGAACACATTATACCAATGAACACAATGAACCAAGTTACTTCTACACAATAAAAAACACACAACTAAGTATTAGAAGAGCTGATAAAACTTATTTTATTTTTGAGAAATGTTTTTGATGTTGTTTTACCACTCTAAAACATGCAAAACACATATTAGTTAAGTAACAATATTGAAAACAGACATACTTTTTTTAACTGAGAGAATTAATCATCAAAAGTTCAATCTACTATACTAGACTCTAAACTCAAGGAGCAGAGATTTTACATTATTTATCTGTGAACTACTCAGTATTGTGCCTAATTTATTGAATTAACATTAAAGAAATAAAAAGAAGCCACAAGAAACTAGTAAATAATTTAAAAAAATACGGGCTGATATGCACAGTCTCAAATCTTACTTACAGAGGAATAACTAGTCACAAAACAATCCATGGAAACTTAAGAATTAAAATCAAAGAAATTGTGAAGTTAGAGAAACCACTTCAACTGCACACTAGGAACCAAAGCAATGTGTCAAAGCAGCAAAACGCAAACCTAAACTCCTCGTGGTTTCCATTTTTCTGTATTCTTCAAGTAAATGGAAGAGAAATACAGAAAAAAATGAAAAAAGATCACAAAATTTAGGCATGTGTCAAGATTTTAAGTGATTACAAATTAAGAGAACCTTGCCTTCCCAAAGTATTTCAGATTCACTGGTACAAAGTTTGAAGAAAAGCTGATCATCTTGGGGGAAATAACACAAATAATCAGGAAATGTACATTTTTATCTAGACTAATATTTTTAATATTTGGCTGCACTTAAATTTTATTTTCTGCAATATATAAATTCTATAAAAGATGAATGTAAAATTATTGAGTAAAGTCATTTGTAAAGTCTTTCATTTTTATTTTAAATACAAATTCTCATGTAAAAAAATTCTGCCCCAAAAAATACACAACATAGCGAAACTGTGAAGATCATTTCTGAATACATTAACAAAAAAACTCTCTAAATTTGTCAACTATTACATTTAGGTCTTACAGATTTTAATAGCAGTGGTAAAATAATTTAGAAAAATCAAAGGACCTAAAACACAATTAAATTCATGCGCTTTCTAACATTTTCCGGGTAAAAAACTAGACTATCATAAGCTTGTAATGGTGCTTAACAAAGTTGTGTATTGACACTGTTCTTATTCCTTAAACATTACTGGGCATATATAAGCATTTTGATTGAAGGGATTCTGTTCTAGTTCAAATGTTTATTTCCAAATGATGCTTATTTGCTTAACATTTTTCCTGATTAGGAAATTAGTATCTTAAAAACCAATTTATATTTTACAATAAAAGTTTATTATTAGCAACTAGAAACTAATATCATAATTTAGTTTCTTGTCATCTCCAGGATTCATTTGTAAAAGTTCTGATTCTGCAAAAAATCTGTGTAGGGAAGTAAGGCTGTTTTTGAAGATGATCATGATAAATACTGAGATGTAAATGTCAGTGAATTTGGAATTAATGTCCTGTGAAATACTGCTCTTCTCCAGCAGCTGCTAACACTTAGGGACACTGTCTAGAAGAAAATAATTTATTCATTTAAGGGTCTGGGACAGTCTCTTAAGACATCACTGCCCAACACCAACTTACCAATTTTAGATTTCATACTAAATGAAATATCAAATTTTTCTTTCCCCAAACAAGAGAGCTACACTAGACTTCTGCCAGCATTGTGATAATATGCTCATCAAGGCAACAATTCTTGAGGTAGCAGTGGTAGTGAGTTGGAAACAGAAAGCAGTGGAAATATTGTGCCTTTTAACAAAACCCACCCCTTAGTTCAAGTTAAGAATTAACTTTTTAGTTCCTCTAATAAATAGACTTGTTTATATTGTACTATTTTCAACTGAAATCTGAGTAATCTTTTCAAAATTTAGATTGGAGGTCAGATAGTATAAATATTAAATAAGAAGCTTATAAATAAAAAACCTTTTAATAAATTTAAGTTTATATAAAATCACTGAATTTTATTATTTTAAAAGATTATTTCTGAGGGTTGACTTTAGGAAAACTATACCAGAACTTATTTATCCAAATGGGTCACCACCTTTTAAAAATAGTCACCTGGAGTCTTTAAGCCACTATCCTTGGTGACATCTTTAGTCAGTGAGTCATATGGGCACCACATCTAATATTTAAGCCACACACAAACATTCTCAAACTTGATGTATTCTCACTATAATTACTGTTTTTCTATTTCAAGTATAATAAATATCTCCAAAGGACATACTTGCCATCACCACCGAGGGCATTTAAAGAACATGTGACAACTTTAAAAACATTTATAATTTTTGTTTTAGTAACAGGTGTATTGCTGAAATAAGAATACTGCCTCTTGATATGACTTTTTTAAAAAATTATTTTGGATGTATTAACTTTGTTAAGTATTTAAAATCACAAAAACAATATCCTAAAGTCATATTCTTGTCTCAATGATAGACTGTGGCTTACATGAGAAGTGAGGATATATAATGTGGTATATAAGTCAAATTATTTTACAAGTTTTAAAGTTATTAACATAAAGTATTTTTCTATTAAAAAATACTACTTACTGAAGCTCTAGTTTCTGCAGCTTTTGCCTTTTTTAGTCTGGTTTTTGCAGCATCCAAATCCAGTCTCTTATTCTGTAATAGTTTCCTTTCTTTCTATAAATATAGTAGAGAAAAAAAAAGGCTAGTGGTGCTAAAATCCACAAAGAGATACACATTTAAAGGTATTATTCTCCTTTAAGTATATATTATCTGATAGGCAAAGGTTTATGATTATAAAATTAGCTACTAGGTGACCATTCAGCTATCTAATCCCCTGGTTATGAATAAACATTAGTGTGATAGCTTAGAATTGGTCACGGGAACGTCCAGTTTCTATAATAAGTCCACAAGATTTCATATCTCAAACTTCACCCTACTGACAATCTAATGTGTTTTAAATGATATTTCAACTTGGTCGACCTTCCTCTGTCTGAGTCCAAACATGTGTTTACCCTAAGACAAATTTATTATAAATAAGAGTTTCTACAATATTTTGTAATAAGAAATCTGAGGATTAAAGTTTGAAGAAGCAGTTACAATAAAGAGCAGTCTTACAAAAATCTTGAGTTTGGGAAATGATATAACACAGATAATGGACTTCTAAAGATACAAAAAGACAGGAAGTATAAAAGCCAAAAATACGGTTTCCAGTGATTAGATTTCTGGTCCCTAGTTTAAATTAGGGTGCTACTATGGTGACAGTATGGTGCTACTGTGTAATATAATTTTGTTATCTTTCCAAATACCTCTCCACAGATTTCAATGCTAGCAGTAAGAATGGATGAAAAGGCATCTTAGTAATTAATGATACTATAGGGACATAAAAATAGAGTCCATATCATCATTTGTTCTTAATTTTGGTTTAGTTTTGTGTTCTGTTGAAAGTACTTAACTAGCAGTTATTTAAATGCTCTAATTTGCCACATCTATATAATCTTTAGCTTTTAATCATTAAAAACTTTACAGTTGTAAATTATTTTACTAAGAAAGGTAGTATTTTTCAACTCACAGCAATTGTTTTGTAATCTCCTTCTATAAAGTTTCTTAACGGAGTGAGAAAATTTAAAGCTGATGTTTGAATTAGCTCTCTGTCCGCTGTTCCAATTCGTTTTTGTGTTTCTCCACATTTAATAAGGGCATTACCTAGAAAGGAAAAGAGTTTTTTTTTTTTTTTTTTTTTTTAAAAACCACTGTCTGGTAATGTAAAAAATAAAATCATATAAAGATAAATTAGCTATTTGATCTGCTTTAAAGTTAGTTGTTACTTGTTTACTTAAAAATAAATAAAAGTAAATTTAAGATTATAAATATCTAAATGAAAACAACAAAGATTAACTTCTTACCACAGCATAGTTAATTGTACTGATTTTACCAATGGGACAAAAGTGGACAGATATACTACTAAGTATTTATAGTCACAGTTCAAATAGTGTAGTATGTTGGTAACAGTATAAAGCTTAAAATATATTTTCAAATAGATCAAATCAAAATTTGTCTTGTTTCTACATTTATGTACTGAAGTACCTAGAAATAGTAATATATATACTATATCTTAAATTAAAATTGATCCATGTTTTACAACACATATATAGTACCCTAATATTGAAATAGGGCAAGTATAGTGGAAAACAGAGTGAAATCACAAGACCGAGATTCCATTACTAGTTCTACCTCTGTTTTAATTGTGTGTGTTTTAATTCTTCCTCTAAGACTGAGATTAGATATATTTGAATTATTAGCTGTGTGATCATGGATGAATTGTGTGATTTGCATTTTAAGAAGTATATAAATGAGAATTGACTGAAATAATACATATTATTATATAATGCTCAGCACAATGGAAAACTCAATTGATAGCTAGAAACAATTACAAATAAACAGATTCACACACCCAATTCTAATAAAATGTGTAAGTCACCTGGAATTACTGGAGATGTGAACAGATTAAGCAGACTAAGAGAGGAAAAAAATGTTTCTATTCCATTAGGGCTTAAGCTTGGTAAAAGAAAGGGCTGGGGACTTTATATATTATTTTGACCATAGGATCTAATGACATCAGGCACAACCAGGCAATTAAAAAATCTGCTTAATGTCTGAAGTTTTTCTAAGATTAACAATCAGTGTTTAGAAATTGAAGTACAGAAATTTTAAGCATTTTCTGACTTGAAAGAATTCTCCTTTGAAGAACACAATATAAAAGTTTTGAAGTTGCACATCTAAACACCAGCAATGGATCAGTGGCATTAATTTCACATTATTTAGGTTATTTATGCTGATGCAGTCAAGTACTAAAACTTAAGTTCATTTAATCCAAGCATTTATGAGCTATTTCATAAATCAAGACTATCTAAAGCAAATAATTTATCTATTTCATTTCCAAACAAGGACCAAATTTCTTGTAGAAGTTTTAGTATAAAGAGAGCTATTTGCCATGCACACCAAGAAAAAAAGCTATAGAAATCTGTGTCATGTTGTAAGAAAATTAGATTTGCAGGATAAAATAAATGTCCAACTTTGA
Organism: Talpa occidentalis; assembly: GCF_014898055.3. NCBI lineage: Eukaryota > Metazoa > Chordata > Mammalia > Eulipotyphla > Talpidae > Talpa > Talpa occidentalis. Next base: position 40,749,569 of record NW_023605305.1, read on the forward strand.
GATTCTGAGTTATATACATCAAAGAATGCACAACAACTAATAAAGTTGGCATTTCTGTAAAACATGATTACAGAAAATTATATACAAGAGAAAAACAGAAATGCCATATAATCCAAATAACCAGACATTAAAAATAATGATTATCCACATTTTTGTGGTACTAACAATACTGTGTAATAAAAGCACTAATGATTTGTTCAGCCACTCACTATGTGACAAGTGCTTTAATACAGAAATAAGCTATCAAGAAATCAATAAAAGAAGAGATATATGTAAACAAAAATTGCAAAATGCCACAAGAAATTTACAACAGAGGTGTTACATTCAAAATTTTAACAAAAAAAATTTAAAGCTAAAATTGATTCTAACATTAAATGTTAATGATATTAATATAGAAATAAAGATATTATTAGATTGTATTTGCCTTTTGCTTACCATAAGCTGTGCCTGGGCCAAACTCTGTCCCCGCATCAATCATATATTGTCCCAAAAGTTCTGGGTTGTTTATACGACTTGGAGCTTTTCTATCCAGTTTCTCATAAACAAATTCTTCTATCCTGGCATCTAGGAGAAAGGTTTAAAATTACCAATGATTTCAAAACCAAATTATTTAAAAGACTGTTTAGTTTAGTACTATTAAAAAGATTGCAACTTATAAAGTAAATGTGAAGTTAGAAAGCTTTCAAGCACATACCCTATATGTAAACTTTAATTAACATGTTAAGAGTATTATATAGTTCTGAGAAATTTATATTTTATAAATTTGATAAAGTAAAACTATTATATATTTCATGGGATTGTAAATTACAGAAATGTGCTGAGTATTCACTTAATATCTAATGAATGTGCCGCCTTTGCCTCATTTGTATAGTCTGTCTCTCTTTTCTCTATAGCACACTTTCCTGCTTCCATTTCCACCCCTAATTCTAAATATAGGCATGGGAATTAAAGAAATAGAACCACCCAGGCTTCCAATACTAGAGATTAGTATTATGAAACTGTGGCTTTAAACAAAAACTTATGTTTAAAGTACATAAATATGTAGACACCTCTGAACATGTATTCACTCAAAAGATTTTAACATTAAAAAATAAGCTTAAAATATAAGATAAAAGGTTAAAAACAGTAACAGAACATTAGTAAAAATGAACCAAAAATCTGAGTAATTACACTTGGTTACTAACACACTTGGTTAGTGTAATAGTGAACAAATACATTTAGTATTAATTAATTTTACAATCTAAGTAAGTTAACCTTGTTCCTTCCCTTACCATAAGCTCATATAAATAATTCTTCTACAAGTGAAAGTTTAATATAGTAAACTGAAAATTTTACAAATGAGCTAAACCAGTAACATAAACACTTTAGAAACTGGTACATACTTATACACAAGATAGGTGGTTGTAATAATACTCGAAAAATCGTTGCATCATCAAAAGAGTTTTAAAGAGTTTTAAAGCTGGAATTAAAACATCTTTGATTTAGTTAAAATCAAAATGAGTTCAATACGTAACTATTTAGAAGATACTAATTAAATTTCAGAATTTTATTTTCTTACTGAGAGCAATTCTTAACTTTGCTTTTCTTTCTACTTATCTGATCAAATGTTTAAAGTTGAATACAATGTTGATTTCATTCAGTTAATAAAATTTTGGTATATTAATGTTTTATTTCAATAGGTAATAACAAAAATTTAAAATATGCGAGTAATTCTGCTATGTACAAAATATATTTCTGAAAAACCCCAAGTTGTGGAAAATCACACACTAAAAATAACAGAGCTTATAAGAAAACGAGGATTTGATCTGACACTAAAAATCTGTATGTAACTTCATAACCAGAGTGTGTGCGTGTGTGCATGCATGCACGCATACACACACACACACACACACAAGCACTGTTACTACTTAGTGAAACATTAACATAAAGTTGTATTGTATGAGTGATTGTGACTTCTTTACACTGATACCATTCTTATCTGCCATTGAGAAAAATATGTAGGATAACTACATATGTCAAAAACTCTGGACAAAGCAAAGAATGAACAAAAGGAAAATCTCTATTTTTTTTTTTATTTAAGTGCCATGATATGTAATTTAAGTGACTTTAAATTTATAAGAAATAATACATGGTGTCCAATGATAACAGGCCTCACTCAAAGTGTGAAAGGCTTATTTAAAGGTTAACACAGTATAACTAAGCTGGCACAGAATTACCAATGTTTTGTATTTCTTGAGGTTTATGTAGTAGTAGCAAAAAAGTTTACAGCTTGGAACTTTAAGTTAGTCTTTAAAAGTGGGTTTATAGTATTTCACAACATGATCACAGCAATACTAAGGAAATGGAGAAGTAGCTTGGGTTATGGCCTTTGCCCTTCAAGTTCTGATATGTAAAGCTCATACTGAAAAAATTGAGTGTCAATATACTTGGTTATAATTCAAATTCCACTTTTAATTAACTATGCTACATTGGATAAAAAGTTTATTTTTGAGTTTCATTCAATAAACAATTATACTGTGTACTAACTATATCTGCAAGGTCATTGAATTGGGTAATCTGAATTGTCTGAAAATCGAAGAGAATACCTTATGTAAAAATATAAAACCTAACAAACATAAGTAATTGATAACTAACTAAGCTTCTATATAATTTTCCTTTGATTATTTCCTTTAATTTTTCACACCCTGGAGAAAAAGATTTTTTTCCCCCCACAGCTCTTTATAACTCTTAAAGAAATTCAAAGTCACTGTGTGAAATTTAACTTTCAAGAGGATTCTACAGAGGCTAAAAAAAGTTATTTGTCAGTTTGTTAGAAAGTACAAAGAAAACTGTTTATCACCCATTTCATCATCAAAAGCGCATGCACGCGCGCACGCGCGCGCACACACACACTCTTTCTTTCTTTCTCTCTCTCCTCTCTCTCACTCACTCACTCACTCACTGGTAGATTCCCAAAGCTACAAACCAAAAAATTCTGATTCCCAATAGTTATTAAAACTTTATTTTTACATAAAATAAAATTAGTAAATAAGATAGATGTAAAGTTTCTTACTTGGATTTGGCTGCAATAACACTTCAGTTTGTTTCATTATTTTTTCTGTCCATACTTTGGTACACTCAGCTTTGCTAAGGAGGTTCTCTAAGTGAGCATCCAATTCTGTCTTCTCAGCCTGGCCAAGCTTTTCTTCAGTGAACTGTTATTGATTATACATATATAGATAAATATACCTCAAACACATTTTAGGAACCTCTATTATAAACTCAAATCCAAACAATTCCACAGATACAAATACTTGTCTGTAAACCAGAGCATGTAAATGCCCATATGGTAATTTATCTGTAACTTTACTGTGGCACTCACGACGACTGTATCTTACAGCTAACATAGTTAACATGTATCCTTAGTTCTGCAAAAATGTGTAGTGGGAATTCTGCAGAAAATCTACCATACTGCCTGGTACACAAAATATAAGTATTTCTTACACGTAAAGGTACGATAAGATAGTGGTAAGGAAATAAGAGCACCGAGTCAATTGGATCATAATTCAAATCTGAGCTACAAGGCTCTGTGACCTGAACAAGCTTTTGAGTATTTATTCCTTCGCTATCCTGTCAAAAAAGAGAGACAATGCATATCTTACAGTACTTTGAGAATTAAGTGTGATTTATATATGTAAATCATTTTGTTTAGTGCCTGGTAATCATTATTTTTATTTTATTCATTTATTTTCTTCCCTTCCTATTTTATTTTTAAAAGGGCTGTTTGTATTCACTGTGGCTTTTTATTATTGGCACTTTAATCACAAAAGGTAGACAGGCTTTCATGGCATGCTCTGGGAAACTATCATTTAAGTTGTTTCTTTAGCATATGTTCTAGCAATTGATTTATATGCTAACTTCCAGAACATATCCTATTCATACTATAGAGGTATCTTTCACAAATCATAAAATGTAGCTAAATACACTCAACACAACAGTTTTTATTATTATTATTTTTTAAAGATTTATTTATATATGCATATAAGAACTGGGGTGTAGGTCAGAGGTGTGGGGGGTGGGTGGGTGAGAGCATTCACCAGAGACAGAGTGGGGAACAGAACAGGCAGATTGACTGAAATACACTGCTGAGGGGAGCAGCGGGCAAGTAAGGAGCGGTCTGCCGCGCCATGTGGGTTGCTCCCTGGCCGGGGATCGAACTCGTGCTGCAGTGGCTGCGGATAGCTTCATAGGTTGTGTCTTAACCCCTGTGCCACCAGGGAGGCCCTAATTTTTATTATTTTAAGTATTTTTTTTTAAAGATTTATTTATTTATACAAGCACTGGGTACAGTCAGAAGTGTGGGAGGGTGAGAAAATTCACTAGAGTCAGACCGGGGAGCAGAACAGGCAGACAGAGAGAGGACACTGCTGAGGGGAGCAGCGGGCGACAAGAGAGGTCTGCATGACATGTGGGACCCTTGCCCCTTGGCCAGGGATCAAACTGGCGCTACAGAGGCTGTGGGCAGCTTCACAGCCCAGCGCTCAACCACTGCGCCACCGGGGAGGCCCTATTTTAAGTATCTTTTTTTTAAAGGAAAGGTAGCACTGTCCATTCAATAATAAAGAAGGAAAAACATTGTCATGGGACACTTTTGCATAATTTTAATTAAATATTAGAGGTGATAATTCAAGATGCTTATCATGTAGTTCTCTAGAAACTCTAGCGCTAATTTCATATTCATTAGTCATGACTCATTTCTAGCTTACAAAATATAATGTTCATTTTGCTTTTTTTCCTCTCATTTCTTAAAGTATCTTCTGCTGCTCTATTTTTCTGAATTTTATTATCTGTTTCTTTCAGTAACCTAACATTTTCAATTGATAATCACCTAGCACTTTTAGCAGAAAGGCTCTCGAGAATTTTATTTATAAAATTTCTGGTTACATCTCAACTGAAGGTAAAGTTCAGGCACTAGTGAGAACAGCTTCAATAGTTTTTACAATGCCTTAGGGTCATTTTGTGACTGGGCTGTAGCCAAGCCCTGGCCCGATGGGTAGAGCAGAGAACAGGACCTCCAAAGTTATAGCCTAAGTCCATAAACTTGCAGTACTGTATAACTGAGGAAAGGACGGTTGGATAACCTTACAATCTCATTTTTACAAGAATATTCTGATATTCTCGATAGATTTCTGACAATTCTAAGCTATAGACCTCCTATAGTAGTATAGGTTAGAATTTCACGTCTATCTCCAATGGTTAAATAAAGCATTTCCCAGATAAAGCAACTAAAAAGAGAGAAAGGGCACAGATCCAGGCAAGCATCATCTATAAAGGATGAGCAACTACTGAGGGGAGCAGCGGGCAAGTAAGGAGAGGTCTGCTGTGCCATGTGGGTTGCTCCCTGGCGGGGGATCGAAATCGTGCTGCAGTGGCTGCGGATAGCTTCATAGGTTGTGTCTTAACCCCTGCGCCACCAGGGAGGCCCTAATTTTTATTATTTTAAGTATCTTTTTTTTTTTAAGATTTATTTATTTATTTATACAAGCACTGGGTACAGTCACCTAGCACCTTAAAAAATTAAAATTAAATTAAAATTCTTCACCTAGCACCTTGAAAATTAGGACCACACACATCAATTTTCCCTTAATAAGCAGTATATTCCATTCCATTCATTCCTTCATTAAATATTTGCTAAGCACTTACGTATGTGCTAGGCACTATTCTAAGCATATGAATTTCAGTGACCAAAAAACAGATTAGGTTTTGGCTCTTAGGAAGAGCCATTTTAATGGGGAAGACAGACATCAAACAAGTAAATAAATAATTTGATAATAAGGTTACAAAGACATTAAAAAAGGAACAACAGAGGCAGTTCTCTTGTTTCCTGAAAGCAACTACAAGATTAACTGAGTGAATTAGTGAATGAAAGTAAAGAGGAAAGAATTCATTCTGCAGGGAGAGGGGGGAACAGAAAAGCCTTCAAAGGGGGGTGCAGAGGGGATATGCAATCTGGGCCTGGAAGAAGAAATAGACTAACCTGAGACCAAATGGTAATAGGACAGGTAAAGATCTAAGGGATGAGTGTAAAGATCTTAGGCAAGACTGTGGAAGGTGTAAGAGCATAGTGTTCTCTAACAACTTATCTTACAGCTGCATTTCTAGGGGATTCATCTTCATGCATACTAAGTAGCATTTCTTTGCAGACATTCTTAATTTTATTTAAAAATCAAGAACAGATTAATATAACAATAAGCATATCAACAATTAAAAAATCAGTATTAGGCCAATGTTTGTGCAAGGCACTCCGCCTAAGAACTAGAAAACATGGTCTCTGTTATGGCAAGCTAAATGAAAAATATTATCTAGACATAGATGCCTAGTTTTTCTTAGCATGTAAATTATGTCAGACTTTTACCATGTTTCAGAAAAACACTAGAATTAAAGCTACAGGCTAGAAATAACTAACAATGTTTATAAACAGTCATTAAAGAAATAGTCACTTAATTTATCTTATAGAAGCTAGATATCAGAAAGGTCTTTCCTGATAATATTTCAGAGAACCAACAATTAGAAAGTTAATTATTAGGAAAAGAAACCATTTCAATCTTTGGGTCAAACACCCTGCTTGCTCATTTAACACTTTCTCGGTGATTCTTACAATACCACCATAGAGGATCCTTATGATATTACCATACAGGAATCTCTAATTAACATACACTTTTATTTTTTGACTGAAAAAGAATGTGAAAGTATAATACAGCAAAGATGAGTATTTGTCACATATCATTCAATTGTATTAGTCTGAACAAGTAACAAAGAAAATAAAGTGACTTAGAAGTATGACTCCACACAAACATAAGCAGGTTTTTTACTCTTAGTTCAAAAAGGAAGAAACGAAACAAACATTTAAAGCTGCTCAGCTCAGAAAGGGAAAAATAAATTGTTTATTTCAGAAAGGGAAAAATAAAAAAGGCTAAAGTATGAATGAGACAAAGAGTCTGATGACAGAAAACCTGTTTAGAAATTGCAGTTCTGTAGGAATATTCTCATGAGCAACGTATTCATCCTCTAGTAATAAATTCTACCTGCTGACCTTTCCTGTCTGGCCCACTGCTCCCCTTAGCAGAGTATTTCAGTAGAACCAGCTGTTCTGCTCCCTACTCTGCCTCTGATGAATCCTCTTACCCCTCCACTACAGCACCTCTGGCCTATATCCCAGTTCTTCTACGAGTAAAATAAATCTTAAAATAAATAAATAAATAAATAAATTCTACCTGCTGTCTTGTTTTCATGTTCTGAAAGTGAAACAGTTGTTTTTTTTTTTTTTTTGACTTGAGTCTTTACTTCCCATTTCAGTATGTTATATATATGGCCATGTATCATTTTCTAAATTTTTTGATTATTTACAGGACCATTTTTATACTTGCGTATTCTTTTTTAAAAAAGATTTATTTTATTCACTTATACATACAAGAGCTGGGATGTAGGCCACAGGTGGGAGGGTCATGGGGGGGCGAGGTGAAAGGATTCACTGAAGACAGAGTAGGAAGCAGAACTGGCAGATCTACTTAAATACACTGCTGAGGGGAGTAGCAGGCAAGACAGGAGATGTCTGCTGTGCCATGTGGGTTAGTTCCCTGGCCAGGATTCGAACTTATACCACAGTGGCTGCCGATAGCTTCAGTGCTTAGACTTAACCCCGTGTACCACTAAGAAAGCCCTACTTCTATATTCTTAACAGTGTTAGGGCTTAGTGTATTTTTTAAAAAGCTAAAGTCTTAAGCACTAATTGGTGCATTTTATATCAAATGCACCAATAAGTATCAGTGTTGGGATTAATTTTCCTATCTGTTTGAATCAGTTTTATTACACTATACTACCCTTACAGTAAATGCTTGCTGATTTCAAGATATTAATATTTTCTATCAACATTATCTAAACATTCTATCCTTCCATGTCCCTGTGTCTTTGTTTATAGCATTCTTGGCAGCTATATCCTATAGTCCACCTCAGCTTCCTACAATATTCAATAATCACCAAATTAAGGGTGGTAGCCTTAATTTTATCTAGAATGAATAACAAATTAGAACATTAATTCTGATAAAAAATTAGAACATTGCCAATGTTACAGATTTACATTGAAATTATAAATTTAAATTTTATTACTTAAATGTGTAACTTTAAAAACGTAACATTTTCCATTATTTTATCAGTTTGGGGGACTGAAGGATTTTTTTCCATTGCTAATCAGAAGGTACAACATATTAAGGAAATAAAATAGCACAATATTAATACATACACTATTCTCTAAAACATTTTAAAGAGTATCTCCTATGATAAAATATGAGTTATCTCTGCTAAATTAAGATGATTTAAATTACTAATCAAAATATTTATGGAGTGTATTTATTTTTATTATTTTGTATGAAGAATATTTTTTTCTTCTGTTTGAGATGCATAATCTCATATGACATGGCTCTTGTCCTCAAGGATTTTATTTTCTTAATACTGCCAAACATAAACATAAAATAATGATACCTTTTCAGATGGACAAAAGACCTATTCTTTTCTAAAAAAAAGATCTTTTCCTAATTACTAAAAATTTAAAATTTACTCCTAAAAATTTAGTTTTCAACATCTTTATGTCCAAAATCACTAAACTTTTTAGTTTCTGGTAATTAGCTGGTTTTAAACATATGCATTTTTTTAAGCATATGCATTTTAATGAATTATAGCAGCACATTTATTAAAAACTTTTGTGAAAAGTCTACAATAAAATCCAGGGTATAATTACAGAAATGCAAACTCAACATTCTCTACAGTGTGATTTGATGTACAATTCTTTCATAGTTCTTCCATTACAGTAGGAAAAAGTCAATCTCCCTTTCTTCATATTTCTTTTCTAACACTGCTTTAAGGAGTGTCTTTGCATCAGCTGCATTATGCCAGGCACTATAATCCTTCATTTACTTCAGAATAGGCACGTAACCTATACGAAATGAGGAGTACAGTTTCCATGTCCTGCTTTACTAAAAAGAAAAAAGGACTACAAGAAAACAGTCTGTGATCAAAAACATCTATTTGTGTAATCTCTTACCTTCAGTTCTTTGGGTGAAAGTTATGTAAATTTCTGGAGGGGGGGATGTATAACACAGATTTTAAACTCTATAGTATATTAAACTCTATAGTATATTTTATACATATACTATAGGATGTGTATCTGTAACTCTATAGTATATTTTTCTCAATTGGTACTTGATTTTGGCTGTTCGTTGAAATTACTTGAAGGAGCTCTCAAAAACACCGATGCCACATCTAAACTAGTATTTCTAATTTAAGCTGTGGTACTGTCTGTTAATATTCCTCAGGTAATGTTAAAGTGCAGCTGAGACAAAGACCCACTATTCTAAGCTCATATATTATTATTTTAACATCAGGTTTAACAAACCATCTTCTTTGTAGTAGGATAACTAAATTAACACCAGTAGCACTAAAGGATATGAATAGTGTTAGGGAAACACTAAATATGCAAAGGTTTTACATAATGAGAAAATGAGTGCATTATGAATGAGATATGTCTTATTAGATTTTGACATATGTAGTGAGGTTACTGCAGTTTAAAGTCTATAAAGGAAATGGGATTACAAAAGGGCTTGAGAGAGTGTCTGGTCATAGTAGAATTCCATCCAGACAGAATCTGATGGGAGTTAATTGAAGGCAGTATCATATTGGTCTCCAAATCTCCAACTTAGACACATCTTTATTGCTTGGTGAATTAAAAAGGAGATCAAGGCCAAGCTTGCAACTAAATTTTAAAATCTTTTCTCCCTCAGAAAAGTAGCTGGCATTCAGGAAGTTCATAGTGCAACACTAGTAGTCAGTTCAAAGGAAATGTTAGAAAATGCAAACAAGTTCCGCTCCCCCTAGTATATGCTCTTATTTTAAAAATGGTAAGCAAAGTATTGTTTCAATATAATTTTGAATTAAAAATGTGTCCACTTGAAAAATTTATCAAATGAAGTGAGGAAATAGTAATTCATAAAGTAGATATTTACTACAAAAATAAAATATTTAATTAAGACAACTTGAGACAAGACTATGAAGTCTCTTGAGGGAAGAACTGGATCTCATTCATCTTTGTATTCTTTTTAATGCCAAGCAGCTAGGAAGTACTCAATAAATACAGGTCAAATTTTAAACAGTTTAATATTCTAGATTGATATTAACCAACTTCAAGGTCAGCAGATGTAAGGTCAAAAACCACTAAAATACCAACAAAATTATTTAACATTAAATTAGCATATGGATACTACCTTGCTTGGTGAAAATGATATAAAAATTAAGAAGAACCATAATGGATACGAGAGGGCAGAAACAGTTGATACCTTAGGACATACAATCCTATTAGAGATGTGAAAGCCATAACAGAATTTTTAGAATTCCAAGGAACCGTATGTAACAGTTCATTAGAAGAAAAATGTCAGATGATCACACAGAATTGAAGATGATACAGAATTTCACATCCAGCTCCTGTAGTCTGAAATGGAATTGAGGTTGTATCTTTATGGAAGGAAAGACCATGCAGAAAGGGACAGAGAATATTCAAGATGAATTTAACTGTATGATCAAAAGCTTGTGTAACAGTGGTCCCCAGGAAAGGGGGAGGTTCCAGGTTCCCTGCCCCACCCAAATGGAGGGTGGAGCTGAGCAGAGAGAGAAGAAGCTGCAGAGAAGACTGAGGAAGGCAGCAGGATGGAGCCAGAAGGAGACCTGGAGGAGGCACATGGAGCCTAGAGACACGTGAAGAAACTGCACTTGTCTTTTGGTCATGGACTGGGTGACACAGATGTGGGTAAGACCCGTGGGGAGGTAACAATGGCAGCTTTTATCTTGATTTTGATTTTGCTCTTTTCCTCCCGGGCTTGTCTGGTTGTTTTTGACCCTTTTCTGTGGGTCCCCACTGGAAGATGCTATGAACTTGTGGCAGGCTTTGGGGCCTTGCTCTGGGCCAATCCCATTTGGATGGAGTTTTACCCACGAGGGGACGGGTAACTTTGGGTGCTTAATTTAGAAACTATATTCTTTGCCTTTCCTGTATTGTTTCCTAATTGTATTAAAGTTCCTTCCCATTAAAGTCTCATACGTTTTGTGTTTATGCAGCAGATGGCAGAACCCATTTAGAGCAGGCAGGTTTTGGGGGGATCTGGGGTGCACCTCTTCCTGCCCTGTAACACTTGGAGTTAGGAAAGCACAAGATCATTTAGAAATTTAAAAAAAAAAGAAAACTTGGGGCCTCCCCTGGTGGCGGTGAGGGTCCCACAAAACAAACAAACAAACAAACAAACAAAAAAAACCCAACTTGACTACAGTGTTTATATATGAATAAGAGGAAAGACAAGGTCGAAGGGGACATTTAATGCTCAACAGAAGTCTGGACTGAAGGACTGATTCAAAGAATAAATGGCTTTTATGACACAAAGTAACTTACTAAGAGAGGATAAATTACCTGATGCTTTTGTATTCTATTGTTATGAGGAAGTTAAACACAAAAAAGCACCCAAGTGTACCTTTAGGGAACAAATATTCCTAATTCATTTATACATTTTTGCCTTAACATTCTTTTTAAAGTACCAAGGAATATAAACAATTTTATAACAGTGGAATGATGAGACCCGTTTATATGCTTAAATATGAATATATATAAAATGCATATAATATATATAACAGTAATATAAGTATACATATAAGTATATGATATATAATATATAAAAAAGTTTGATTTTACTTTTTTAAAATAGGAAACAATTTTCACTTAAAAATTTTTAGTAAAATGAAATAAAGTAAAAATGAAAAAAATGTATAGCAGTTGGTCAACCAGGGATTGGTCTCTTGCTTAAGATATAACTTGATCTGAATGGAAATTATTTAGAAATGTGAAATCTGAATCCACTCCTACTGTCCTAATTGCTTATAAAGAGTAACTGGTGTAGCTCTTAGCTATTCTTAGCATAAAACTTGGCACTTGTGGCACTATACTGATATAAACTCATTTAGAGAAGAAACTGTTATTGACTAAATACTGAAATGAGAAAGCAGTGTTTTGTTGAAAAGTACCACAGCATTCCAAATTTGACATGTTACATTTTGAAGCCATCTTTTCCTCACATATTTTATTTTTAAAAAAGTGTTGTGGAAAATGTCAAACATATACAAAAGCATAATAAGATAAGGAAACCGCATAACCCAGCTTTGAACATTTCAACATTTTGTCCAATGTTATTTCAATTATCACCTCCTCAGATTTTCCTTCTGAAATATTTTAACACAAATCTCAGGAATGGGATGTTTATACACAAATATTTCAAAATATATCTCCAACAGATATAACCTTAATAAAAAAGATACATTAAAGGTGACTGTTCTTCCTGAAATTTGTCTCTTCTCAGTAAATGGCTCAAGCAAAAACCCTGGAGTTGTCCTTGACTCATCCTTTTCTCACACCCCAAAAGCAATCTAAGAAACAATGCTGGATAAATTCTTAACTTCTCCTGCTAACTTATACATAAGTTACATTGCCTTTTTTTGCTTGTCTTATTATCAGCTATGGTTCTCAATGGTCTCTCTAATATCTCCGCAAACTCAGTTTTTGTACTTGATCACTCTGCCTGACATGCTTTTCCTTCAAAAAACTGGCAATAAGTTACCATCTTCAGGTCTTTTTGAATTTGATCCTACTAGAAAGAGTTGTCCTGACCATCATGTCTATACAATATGGCAATAACTGCCATCCCTCTTGTCTTTTTTCCATCACCACCTGATGTATTTACTTGTTGTCCTCTCTTGCTAAACAGTAAGCAATAGGAGGGTAGGCATTTTGTTGCTTTATTCACTGCTGTATTACCAGTATCCTGAATAGTAGTGACAGACATGGAGAAGGTATGAAAATTATATGATAGCTAATAAATCAGGATAGAATTTAAAAACTTTTTTCCTAGAGACTTTTAAACAAATTTAAACTTCATTTAGGAAGTGTATCCTTTGAGCATTTTGCAGATTACTTTTTTTAAAAGGAGGGCCTGCTGATAATTGAAGTTCTAGTATGTGTTTTATTTAAGCAGTGTGGGTTATATACCTGAAATGTATCTAACTATTTAACAGTGGCATTATTTAGTGACAAGTCCACATTCAGCATATAGAGTCAGGGGAATCCTCACTTAGATAACACCAAAGGCTTTGCCTCTAAAACAGGCAACATTACGCCTGACAAATCAAAATTAATTTAGGCCCTCAATCATTCATTGCACCTTGTTTTTAAATTATAAGTAGGTTAATTTAAATAAAGAAATAGCTTTAAGTTTTAATGTTTTTACAACAATCCTTATATTTTAGTAGAGGAGGAGGAGAAGAATAAGGTTAAGGCAGCTAACCTAATTACTTACCATGCAGATTTTGGAATTTGTAAATCAAGACCTAGAAGGAATTTCTCTTCTCTTAGTGTTATTTATTTAAGTGTTACTGAAATGCTCCAGTTGTACTCGATGATCTTTAAGGTCTGTCTAGGCTGGAGCATTTTATTTTTCTCTATATTCTAAACCTGCAATACTTAGGCAGGAAGAGAGAAGCAGCTTGCAGTAATAGTTGAGACAGCAGTGAACTATTTACTAGCCGTGCAAGTTAAGCAAGTTGCTTAACTTCTCTGGTACTGCTTCCTCATATATAAAAGAGGTTTAGTATCATCTACCTGGCAAAGTTACAGAAAGGACTGGAGATAACCTGTCACATGCCCAGCAAAAAGTCTGACAGAGTTGTTTTTTTTTTTTTTTCCCACAATATACAGAGTTTGTTACCTCACTCTAGTTCTATGATTCTATTGGCAAGAATACAGCAACACAACATCGACTCTGTCAGTAAAACTGGGTTAAAGGAGACAAGGAAAGTAGTAAAGCAATACAACCGATGTGCATTTCAGTATTTGTAATCTGGTTGGTATGCAACACTAGAAAACAATTCCTGTTTTCTCTTTACAAGAGAATGTTGCGACTGTCACTCTGTCCTTCACTTAAACACCAGATTGTTTATAAACTCTGTGGTGGTGAAATTTACATCTGTTCATAGATTTAACCGAGTTGGCGTAATGTGGGTGATGACTGCACAAAACTGTCCGAGAGCGCCCCAGTAATGACACTTCCTCGGGGGTTGCGGAATACCGCGAGAGAGTTAACCTCCCCCCTTCCAGCGTCTTCGAAACAGACCACTGTCACTTGACTACAGACACAACAAAAAATCTCCCCATCTCTCCCTGCCCCCCTGTGACTGCTTCCTATTTTTAGAGTAAGTGGGAAGCCCCGAACTCCAGTTTCCGCGGCCGTGGCAAAGTCTGGCCGGCAAGGGCTGATCTCCGTTTCTCCCACCGACCGCCAAGCCCAGAAACAGCCCCTTCAGAGGGAGACAAGGCTGGAGGGAACCGTGGGCAGCTCCCTGGGCTGAGGGGCAGGAAAAGGAAACTTCCTTCTTGGACTTGGCGGGGCGTGTCGGAGAAACGAAAGGAAAGGGTGGGGGTGGCGCAGGAAGGGTCCGCGTCTCAGCTACCCCGCGGGGCTCGCCAGGCCTCCGCCCGCCCGGGAGGGCGGTCACTCGAGCGCCGTCGCCGCGGGGTCGGGAGGCGGCCCGAGGCCGAACCCCGGCCGAACCCCAGCGGTCCCCGGGTCCCGTCCCCACCCCGCCTCGCTTCCCGGGCAGCGGCGGTTGGACAGGAGCGGCCGGGAAACGGCTGCCGGGCCCGCAGGGGCGCCAGGCCGCGCCCATCACCCCGGCCTCCGGCCGCGGCAGGCCCGTCGGGCGGCCAGCGACCCCGGGCGCGCAGGGCGCCGTCGCCTCGGCCGCGCAGCCGGGCGGCCTCGCCGGGGCCCTCCCGGGCACCGCCCCCCGCCGCCCCCCACGCCGCGCGGTACCTGCACAGCACGGCTGAGGAAGGTGCCGGCGTCGGCCGCCAGCTTCTTCACATTGAAGTCCATGATGTTCATCCTGGGCGGCAGCCGGGCGGAGCCGCCGGCTGACCCAGCAGGGAGGCGGAGGCGCCGCGGTCGGGCCCGGACGCCAGGCTCGGGCGGCGGGGGCAGACGTGGGAGGCGGCGGGAGGCGGCGCCAGCCCCGCCGCCGCAGCTGTCGTTTCCGTGAGGGGGGAGTGCAGGGCGGGCGGGGCGAGGAGGGAGGATGAGCGCCTCGAAACGGGCCGCACGCCCGAGAGGGGGCGCCGGCCGGGACGCTGGGCCTGTGCGGCCGGGGGTGTAACGCCGGCCCTGGGCCGGGGGGACGCGGAGAGACGGACAGAACGGCGGCCCGGCCGTCCGAGGCCGGGTTCCCAACGGAGGAACGGAGCGCTGGCCGCGGGGCGGAGCCTGCGGAGAGGCTATCGCGGGAACAGCGACCCCTGCAGGAGCGCGGCGGGGCGGCCGCGGGGCGCGCCGGGAGCTGGGCCGACGCCCACGGAGGGCGGGACGGAGGGAGGGCGCGCCCGGCGCGAGGGGCGCGCGGTGCTGGGGCGCTCGTCGCCGCCCGTTGGCCGTTCCCTTGAGGGTCAAGCGCGGGCATGTCTGCGTTTCCCCCGTCACAAAAGAGAAAATATGGAATTTATGGCGTAGAATTACAGTTTCTCTGAAATTAGAACCAGCCCTCGTTTCATCCGTGTGGTACCTGCGTGCGCCTCGGTGGTCCCAGGCGCCAGGGTGGTGCTCAGCTCATGCTGGCAGAATAGGCTTGAATTGAGTCTCTCCAGTCAGCCTGTTGTTGTTCGTTTATTCGGCATCGTTGAGTCGCTGACTCAGGTGCTGGAGATACCGTGCTGAGCAACACTCTAAGCCTGTCCGCAAGAAGCTGTCAGTTTCCTTGACAACCTTGGGGGGCGTTATCGTCCTCTCAACCCCCCCATTGAGAAGTTTGTAACTTTCTGCTGCCACAAGGAGTCTGTGACTGTCTTAAGGTGGCATGGCACGCCCTGGAGTACAGGAACAACACTAAGTGCCTACTGTGTGCAAAGCATAGTGCCCAGGACACCCAAGTGCCAAGTGAAGGACTCAAAGAAGTATAAACTGGTGAGTGAGATGAGTCAATGTGGCGAATTTTAACCACAGAGTAAGAAGATAGGGTGAAATCTGTTTACAAGCCTATTATTTCGAGTAACTTCTTAACAGTTTTCACAATGAAATCTGTTTGAGCTAAGTCAAAAATAGGAGCAAACATGAAGGAGAGAATTTTTTTGTGTGTCGTTGTGACCTTTTGTGTGCTTGTGACCTGCTATAAAATGCAGGTGCAGTAGGCAATGAAATAAGGTCACATTCAGCCATCAGTGTTTTACTGACCCAGCAGTCACAGAAGCAGTGGCTGTTGTTAAAAGCTAATGTGCTCTTATTCTTTTGGGTGGCTACAGAAGCAACCACTTTTTTTGGTATGAATTATTTTATTTTATATAATTCTTACATCGTTTTTCATTTTTGCATGATGTATGCATTTTCATTTTGATTATATTCCCTATACAATTCCCACCCCCTTTTTCTGACCCTAATCCCTCTTCTCCCTCTGCCCCCCACTGTAGTGTGTCTCTGTTGCTTGTTGATTTTGATTTTTACTTTATTGCAATTAGTCTTTTTCCTGGTCCATATTTAGGTTTTCTAAATTCCTGCTATGAGTGAGAACATCCGGTATTTTTCTTTTACTTTCTGGCTTATTTTGCTGAGCATGATCCCTTCCAACTCCATCCAAGCAACCCTTTTTTCTAAAGTGATTCTAGTAGCATGAATCTCCCAGACAAAAAATAATCCATGTATCTTTCATCTCAATTTGTTTTTTTCAGTAATATAGATAAGGAAATATATAGAAAGTAATCTTGGTTTTCCTTTATTGTCCATTTAACATTTTCCTTACCACCGCCCTTTACATCAGCTGTTCTTCTCCCTCTCCCCTTAACCTCAGAACCCTCACAATATTTATTAATGTCCACTAGTTTTTGTAAGTATTTTACTTTGCCAAATCATCGCTATCTGGATATCCAGTATGTTATCATTTTGACTTGCTTTACTACACATAATTCTCTCAAACTTCCTCCATTTTGCTGAAAATGGCTCCATTTCACCTCCCCGTATGAGAATAGTATTCTGTAGTGTAGATATACCACATCTTGCTGATCTAATCACCTACTGATGGATGTTTAGGTTGCTTCCAAATCCTAGCTATTGTAAATGACGCTGCTTTGAACATTGTAGAACATAAATAGGGTTTTTTTTGTGTGTGTGTGTTGATGATTACACATTCTTTGGCTAAATACCCAAAGAATGGGATTGCTAGGTTGTGGGTTTCCATTTTTAATTTTTCATCTTAATTTTTTAACTTTCCATAATGTTTACATAAGTTTATAGCCCTGACAACAGTATAATAGGGTTGGCTTTCCAATTGTCCCAGCACAATTTATTAGAGACTGTCCTTTCCCTTTGTAGGGACATAATTGTTTTCATCATAGATTAAGTACTGATATGTACATGGGTTTATTTCCAGACTTTCAATTATACTCCATTGTGCCATGTGTCTATTTTTGTGCCAGTACTATATTGTTTTTAATACCGTTGTTTATAGTACAACTGAGGTCAGGTAATGTTCCATTTCTCTCCTTTTTCTCTCAGGGTTACTTTTACAATTCTAGCCCTTTTATGGTTTCAAAAATATTTCAATCTTTTTTGCTCAATTTTATTAAAAAATGTTGGTATTTTGGTGGGAATTGCATTACATTTATATATAGTTTTAGGCAAGATAGTCATTGATTATGTCGATTCTCCCCATCTCTGAAGGATATCTTTCCTTCTGTTGCTATTTAAATCATTGTATAGGTCCTTTATTCCTTAGTTGGGGTAATTCCAAGCTATTGAATTCTTTTTGAAGCAAATATAAATGGAATTATTTTCTTGATTTCTTTTGCTTGTTCATTTTTATATATAAAAAGTTACGGATTTTTGTACGTTGATTTTGTAATTGGCCATTTTGGTGTATTCATCTATTATTTCTAATACATTTTTTATGGAGTCCTTAAGATTTTCTGTATATAATATATTGTTACAAATAGTGATAGTTTCACTTCTTTTCTGACTTATTTCCTGTTTTTGTCTGATAGCTCTGACCAGACTTTTTAATACAAAATTAGCAGAAGTGGTAACAATGGGCATCCTTATCTTATTCCTGATATTAAGGGGAAAGCTTTGAGTTTTTCTCCATTAAGTATAGTATACTGATTGTTGATTTGTGATACATGGTTTTTGTTATATTGAGATAGCTTCCTCCATACCTATCTTTTTTAGAATTTTTATCATAAATGGGTGCTAAATCTTATTAAATGCTTTCTCTGTATCTATTGATACTATTGTATATGATTTTCTTATTTTTGTCAATATGATACATTACATTGATATTTACATATATTAAGCCATCCTTGCATTCCTGGGGCAAATCCAACTTGATCATGATGTATAGGCCTTGTGATATATTGTTGAATTCGATTTGCTGGAGTTTTATTGAAGGTTTTTTTTACACCAGTTTTATTTGCCAATAATATAGTTGTGCTGTCTTTATCTGGCTTTATTATTAGGGTAATTTTGGTATTGTAAAATGTATTAGGGAACTTTCTTTTTGGATTTTTAGAAACAATTTGAGCAAGGTGGACTTTAGTTTTTCTTTAAAAGCTAAATAAAATTCATTTATAAAGCTGTCTGGTCCTAAACTTTTGGGAAGATTTTTTAAATTGTTTCAATTTCTATGCTTGGAATTGGTTTGTTCAAATCATTTGTTTCTGACTAGGTTAGTCTTGGTAAATTATATTTGTCTAGATATTTAATTTGTGAGTTTATCAGATTCATTGCCATAGTTGTTTATAGTTATCTCTCATGATACTTTGCATTTCTGGGCTAGCTGTGGTAATTTTTTCTCTTTCATTTGTGACTTTATTACTATTTTATCTCTTTGTTTTATTGTTGTTAGTTTAGCTAGAAGTTTTTCTATTTTGTTTATCTTTTTAAGAATCAACCTTAGTTTAATTGAGTTTTTAAAAATCATCTTTTTGATCTTTTTTTTTTTCCCACCCTAATATTTACTATGTCCTTCTTTCTGTTGCTTTGGGTCATGTTTCTCTTTTTTCAAGTTGCTGTAGGTATAATATGTTATTTGGTGGGGGGGTTTCTTGCTTCTTAATTAGGGCCTGTATTATAATTATTTTCCCTCTTCAGATCACTTTTCTTCCATCCCATAGAATCTGGTAATTTATACCCTCATTTTTGTTCATCTCAAGTTATTTAAAAATTTTTTTTTCTTTTTTATCCAAGAACTGCTAAGCAGCATATTATTTAGTTTCCATGCAGTCATAGTTTTTCCTGTTTTTTTTTTTTTCCCCCTTAATACTTGATTTTTAGCTTTATGACATTTTGGTGAGAGAGAGTAGTGGGTATAATTTAGATCTTTGTAGTTTTATTGACAACTTACTTGTGTCCCAAGATGTGGTCTATTCTTGAAAATGTTCCCTATGCACTTGAAAAAAATGTGTTTGCAGCAGTTTTTATGTGGAGTGTTCTGTAGATATTTGTTGAACTTACTTGTTCTAACTTCTCATTTGAGACTATAATTTCCTTATTTATTCTTTGACTTGTTTTTCTGCTCATAGTTCTCTGTCCATAAGGTGTTAAAATCCCCTAGTAGTATTGTGTTGTTGTCAATCTATCTCTGTAGTCTTGTTTTTAATTATCATTGTATCTCAGTGCTCTATCATATAGTGCAAATGTATTTATGTGTATCTGTTATTATCCTTTTTAATTGGAAGTTTGTTTTATTTGATACAAGTATTGCTGTTCTGTTTTTTTTTTTCTTAAATTACCATTTGTTTGTAGGACTGTCTTCCAGCCTTCAACTCTAAGTCTGTGCCATGAGGTGGGTTTCTTGTAAACAGCAGAAGGTTGGACTTTGTTTTAAAATCCATTTAGCTATTCTATACCTTTTGACTGGTGATTTCAGGCCATTTACATATAAGGAAATTATTAAGACATAAGTGCTCATTGCCATTGCATTATTATTTCTTTAAAAAATGTTTCTTGTCTTTATTTTTGAGTCTTCCTTTCATAATTTGTCTAGGTACCATTTCCATTCTTTTTTTGTGTTATTTCCATTAAATTTTTGAAGTTTCTGCAAAAATTAGTATATGGTAGATTGTGAGTCCATAGGATAGTCTGGTCTCTGATTAGTTCTGATGGGCCACATTGTTTCTTTCCTTCACCTTCTCTATATTACATAATTTCCATACCTGTTACCTCTGTATTTGTTGTCCTGTTGCATTGCAATAACTCCTTTAAGATTTCTTTCATGTGTGACTTGGTGTTGATAAATTCTTTTAGTTTTGGCTTTTTAGTGAAGCTCTTAACCCTTCTGTCTTGAATGTTAATGTTTCAGGGAAAAGAATTATAAACTGGAAATTTTTTTTTTTAATACTTTATATATCTCTGCTAGTTACTTCATGCTTGTAATGTTTCCACTGAAAGGCCTGCCAACAGTCTGATTCTGTTCTCTTATAGGTTACCCTTTTGTCTCTTGATGTTTTTAGTATAGATTTCAGTTCTTGTCATTGACGTCCAGCAGTTTTATTATAATAGATCTTGATATGTGTCTGTCTGGTATTATTTGTTTTTGGAACTCCTTGAGCCTCTTGGATCCAAATGTCTAGATTTCATTTCCTAGATTTAGGTGCTTTTAAGAAATTATTTCTTTAAATAAAATTTTGATGTCTTTCTCTTTCTCATTTCCACCTGGACCCCCCGTTATACAGATATTATTTTTCTCTAGGTTATCTCAAAGCTACTTTCACCTTTTAAAATTATTTTTTCTTTATGTTGTTTTATTTGTGTGTTTTCTGAAATTGTGCTTTCAAGCTTAATAATTCTCTCCATTGCTTATGTTTATCTGCTGTTGAGGGCCTCAGTTGCCTCACTTGAATTTTCTTTTTGGTTATAGAATTTCTTAGCTCTATTACATCTACTTGTAATTGCCTCATTTTTTTCCTCTGCATTTTTTCTATTCCTGTTTTATAACTGTGTATGTATTTTTTTTAGTCCCACAGTCATTGTTATGTTTTCTTTAACTCCTCTTCAGAAATGTTCTGTTGGATTGAGATTCCTCTTGGGCTTTTTTGTTCAACATTTGCATTATATTCTTCCGTCTCTTCATTTTCAGTTTTTATGAGTTGTAATAGCGATATACTTGCAGACTGTTGCTTTTGTGTCTGCTGAAGTAATAAGAAAACTGGTACCAGCAAGGGGTAGTAGATAAGGACTGGGGCAGTAGGATACTAAATGATTACTTTCCAGTGAGCATCATAGATTCAGGTTTCCTGCTATGTTGTTGTGGGTTCCAGAATTTTGTGATGGGGATCCCTTCTCTAGACCAAGTGGTCTGGTCTAAGTGTCTTGTAGAGTCTCAGGTCAGCTTCTACCTGTAGGGTGTTTTTTGAATAGTAGATGCAGCTCTGGGTACTGGCTGTAGTTGATCTGGGGGTCACAGATAGTTGATCTAGGGTCACAGACCAGGAGTTGTTCTATTTCCTTTTTCAGCACAGAGGCTTATCTTTGGGTACTTGTTCTTGTTGTTGATGGGTATTTAAACTCTGGTTTATGCAACTGTTATTTATTTTCTTAGTTTTAGCTCTGAGGTGGAGGTGCTTTGAATACCCTAATCTTGGCTCCAAGCAGTAGCCACTCCTATGAGGAGACACAAGTGAACCAACTTGTTTCCCCCAAATGGTTTAAGCTCCAACTATTCTGTACTGAGAGCCTCAGGCTCGAGCCAGTAATATTCATTCTATTCTCTGATCCTATGGTTCGTCCATAGTGTACCCCGACCCTTGATACCCACTTTTTACCCCCTTATCAAGTGCACTGCTAGACCTAAAGAGTCCAAGATGTTGTCTTATGCCCCTCGAGTCAGCAAACGGGCTTCTTCACAACACTCTCCCCTACTTCTCATGGATTGTACTGCCCTGGTATTGTTACCGGCACCCAGCCATCTCAGTTGTGGGACCTGGCAGGACAGTGATATCCTTTTGACCCTGCTGCCCCACCAGAAGTCAGTTGTGGCAGTTGTTCCTCAGAGCTCAATAACTGCCATTTGTAATGGACCAAGCAGATGTAAGCTGTGAGCTGATTGGTGCTAAAAGGTCCAATCAGACTTGTGGGTGAGAGAGGATATAAGCCAGGGTTGGGTTGGAGGGAGCTAAGGGAGCCCCCAGAAAAAGGAGATGACCCAGAGCCCCTGTTTCAGTTGGCAACTCTGGTGGGACTGGACACGCCAGACCCCTGAAGAAAAGAAGACAGTTCCAGCTTCTGAAGAAAGAAACGTCCAGCAGCCGCCCTCCGAGAAGGAAGAGAAGCTGTACTGGGCCTCAGACTGGGCCTTGGTCCTGTCTCTGACGTTGCCTGAAAGGAGCACCAAAGGCCCTGGGCCTGGTGCCTCTAAGAGCTGTTTGTTGTTGGTACCCGGGTGAGGCGGTCGCCACTTGTGTGTACAGTGAGCGTGTTATTTCCCATTTGTAAATAAACCCCATGTTTGTTGTTCCTGGAGTCTAAGGTCTCTTGCAGTTGTGCTCACTGGTGAGAACCTACAGACAGCAACTTGTCCTCTTATTGGGTGCTGTCCTTTAGCTTTTGGTTTTTGGCCTTTTGGGGCCTTTTTGGTGGCGCTCTGGTCTCAGAGACCCTGTGGCCTCCTTTGTGGCCTTCTCCACCCCTGCTTCAGTTGGCAACCATGAAGGGACTCCACCCTCAAAAAGAGGCCTCTCCACCCCTGTTTCAGTATCACTGTAAACACAGTTTACCCAAAGTTTTTCCTGCCACTTTGCACCAGACCATTGCTCACAGAGTGTGCTGTGGTCATTCATTTTTCTTTGGGGTGTTTGGCTTTGTTCTGCTGCAGTCTAGTTATGAGTATATGGAGAAGGCAAGCCCAGCATTTTCCCTCTGTGCCATCTTGCTGGATTTTCCTGTTTTACTTTTTCTTTGAGGGAAAGCATTTACCCTTTCTCTTTTCAGATCTGTCTTTAGAATAGTATATTTAACATAATCGATATCCATTTTTATAAAATGGTCACATCACAGTCTCTAGAGGACAAAACCTCTGGATCCTCTTTCTAAAACATGTATATCTTCCCAGACTTGGGAAAAAAACCCTAACTTCTTTTCTTCCTATTGAAACTTCTATAGCTAGAATACTGTTTCTCTTACTTTAATCACAAATTTCTAAGACTAGTGTATTGCCTCTATTTCCTTAGCATCTGTTTTCTTCCTAGTTCTATGTATTTACTGAACTGTTGACTTCCAATTCTATAACGATACCACGGTAGCATTCTTGAGGTTGCCAATTATCATCTTGATTAAACAAATGGTCTTTTCTCAGACTTCCACAATGACTCGACTCACTCCCTTCCTAAAACATGCATCGTTTTAGGGCCTTATTGTTTCCTGGTTTTCCTGTTACTTCCTGAACTTTCCCATTCTTTCTGCTGGCATTTCTGATGCCTTTACTGTAGATAGTCCTCAAACTTGAATGTTTACGGCTGCTTCTTGTTCTTTTTTCTTTAGTTAGCTTCCTAATTGCTACTTTAATTATACCACTTCATTAATTTACTCTTTCATTTAGTAAATATTTTTTTCATTTGAACTGTGTGCCACATAGAATTGTTCTTGTGCCTAGGAATATAGTGGATAATAAGACAGATAGTCTTTCTCTCAAATGTGCTATAATTAATCTGCTAAGAGAGAAATTGAATAAATAGTTATAAGTGTGACGAAATGTCAAGGAGGAATCCACAGTACCCTAAATGTTCACCTCCCCTTGTAACTTATAACATGAATTCTAATTTGTAGCTTTGAACTCTCTGTAAGGTTTCTAAATCATACAAAATGCTGACTATCTGAACTCCTCCCAAAAATGTTTGGTATTTTAAAAACTTTTGAAAAGTGGAATTTTAAATTGTATTTTAAGTTTTTTTAAGTTTTTGATTGTGGCTGACATAACCTCATGTCTGGACCAATGACATCTAAAGTGGATGTGTACATTTACTTTATGGGATCGACAAGATGATCTACTGGGGGCAGAAAAAATATTAGAAGTTTGGTTTCTATTTATTTTTATCTAATAACTAGACAAAATATTGTTTCATTAATTAAAAAATATGATTAACACTGGTGTCCTCATTTTGCATTCATTTATCAGACAGACAGATGTCACAGACAATAAAACACAGGAGCTGTCCTATGGGAATAGTGGAATGCCATAACTTGAGTTTAAATTAGTTATTTCCTTTATTTTTTTATTATTATTTTTTTTATAGAGGCATGTTTTTATTTATTTATTTGTTTGTTTGTTTTGTTTATACATGCACTGGGTACAGTCAGAAGTGCGGGAGGGTGAGAGAATTCACCAGAGCCAGAGCAGGGTGCAGAGCAGGCAGAAGGACCGAAGTACACTGCTGAGGGGAGCAGCGGGTGGCAGGAGAGGTCTGCGCGCCATGTGGGACCCTCCTCTCGGTGGCCGGGGAGCAGCCGGGGATTGAACCGGCTCTGCAGAGGCCGCGGGCAGCTTCGCAACCCAGTGCTCAACCCGCTGCGCCACCGGGGAGGCCCTAGTTATTTCCTTTAATGGTTTCCTTTAACATATGGTCACATAATATTGTGTGATTGGTTAAGTGGATTTGTACATTATATCTTATATATAGTTTTCATTAAATGAACCTTCAAAAGATGGACAAATAACCTAAAGAGTTCTCCCCAAAGAAACAGACATTAAAGGTAACAATACAAGCATAAGCAAATGAGAAATGCGAGAGCCATCTTCTACTTGTATTTATCAGGAAGACTGTTGAAATTTGGATAAAAAATGAGTAAAACTTGATTCCAGCCTTCAGTGAACTCAAAATCTAGTGGGGGAAGCTGTTGTGTAAAGTAAAACACAGTTCAAGAGCTGTAACTATAAAACCTCATGTAAGATAGGGTGAGAGTGACAGAGCATAGAGGAAGTGGGTATTAATTATCAAGACAGAGGAAGGGATAAAGATTTCTTGAGCTGAATTTTTATTGAATTCATCTGGCGGATTAGGTTTGAGGGGTGGGAAGAGGTGTTCAGACTTTTAACTGAGAAAGATCATGTTTTGGGCAGTGTGGATAATGGATTGTAGAGGGGCAAAAGCAGATAGGAAGATCAGATAGGAGTCTGTTGCCACAATTCATTGTATAGTCACAATGTACACTCTATCTTAAAATCTTAAATTTGAAAACCTCATTTTGATCACAATTCACTGTCCTTTTAAATTTCTGATTCCTTTACTCATTTAGTGTGTTACCAAGGTCAGCAATCATATGCCTCATTCTTATTTTCCTTATTTTAAATTCTCATCAACACTCTCAGTTCCCTCCATCCTCTGACACACCAATCTATATTCTCAGTTGAATGTTTTCTCTGTTCATGCTGTCAAGTTGTCAAGCATTGTCAGAGAAAATTATACAACTTATATATGGCTGTATAATCCCTCATTTCTATTGAGCCCTTGTAGCTACCCAGAAATGCTTTTACTTCTTCCTAAAAAGCTGTTTGCAATTGCAAATCTTTGCCTCTCTCAAAATGCCTGCTCAATTCTCATATGTGTTTATTCTTAACCTTTGATATTTTCTTTTTACAGAGCAACTATAAATCACCAACCCATGTGGTAGGAGCTCCTTCAACCGAATCCCATTATTTCTACTTCTTATCCTTCTCCTCACACCTCCCTTCATTATTACTGGATGTTTCAAAGGAGCATGTGTCTCAGATATTTGCTTCTGAGCACAGCCACTCTTCTGTTAAAGCTGGCTGCACACTGGCATCTCCTGGAAAGTTTAACCACTGATGGTGAGACCCCATCCCCAGAGTATAAACTGGGCATTGGGTTTAGAAATTCCCCCAGATGATTCTAATGTAAGGCCAAGGTTGAGAACTAACCTACTATGCTCTGAGAACTCTGCCCATTAAAGATCACTCCTTTTCTGTGTGTTCTGGATCATACCTCTTCTACCTTTCTCTGTCTTGGTTTTTTACTATTACTTGATATTCTGCACCAGTTCCTTCCAATCCATCATTATAATAAATTCAGCATTTATTGAATCTTTGCCGTATGCTAGGCACTATGTTAAGAACTGTTGCATGTAGTGTTTCTTTCTTGAAACCTTTCTTCCTTTGATTTCCATGTCATAACATGCCTCTGACTTTCCTTCTTCTCAAGTAGACACTCTTTACTCTTTTGCTGAATCTTATCTCTCTGGATGTAATAGATGAAATTCCTCAAGGCATAATCCTTATTCTACTCTTACTATTTCTCACTCTACTCTTTCTCACACTTAATCACCTCCATTCATATACATCTGCCTATACAGATAACTCCTAATTTTATTTTCATTTCATCCATTAATATTTAAGGACTCTTTTTGTAGTTAACCATAACCACAATACTATTGTCATACTTAAAACAATACTAACAGTAGTTCTTCAATAGTAGCAAATACCCAGTTAGTGAGCAATTTTTGAAATCAGGCTCTAATCAAGTCACTTTTTTGGTTGCAAAGCTTTAGTGGTTTCTTGTGCGTCTTGGAATAAGCAAAATCTGCAAAGCACCAACCCTACAAGATTTGTCTTGGTTCTCTAGTGAGCCAAATTGATAGGCTCAAATGTAGAGATCTAAAATGTTGTCTTAAATCAATTATCTGAGTGACATCTAACTGATAATTTAAGTGAAAAATGTATCTGAAATCCTCAAGATGAAGTTTTCATTTTGGGGTGCTCGTTTTGACCAAAAGCAGAGAGTTGAGAAATACTGATGAGAAAAATAATGCAGGGTGCCTGGGTCAGCTAAGGCAAAGATGCTAATGGAAGGACCTTGATAGACATAACCCATGCACAGCCTGCCATGTATACTTCAAACAAGCTGTCAGAGTTTGGGGAGAATCCAATATAATTAAAATTGCTCTCTGAAAACTTTCACAAGGACTGACTTCTTAGACTGAACTCTTTGTTATCAGCTAATTAATTTACCTCTAAAGACATACAAATAAGACTCATTCTTCCTAGACTGCAGTTTTTTTCCCCTCATAAGTATAATTTTTACCATTGTTCTTTTGTTTTTTAGCAAGTTAGCTTTTTAAAAAATTTTATTTTATAAATTTTTTACATCATTCTTCATTTTTGTACAATGTATGCTTTCCCATCTCGGTTATAGTCCCCGTGAAATTCCCACCACCAATTCACCTGTGTACCATCACTATAGTCCCTTGTGCTCTTCCCACCCCTGTTTTGATCCTACTCCCTTCTCCCCCCACTTGTTGATTTTGACTTTTACTTTATTATAATTACTTTTCCCCCCCGAGCCCTTATTTGGTATTTGGATCCTCTGCATTCCTCCTACAAGTGAAACCATCCGGTATTTTTCTTTTTCTTTCTGGCTTATTTCACTGAGCATGACCCCATCGAGCTCCATTCATGTTGCTGTGAATGGTATGAGTTTACCATTTTTGATTGCTGAGTAATATTCCATTGTGTATATGTACCACATCTTCTTGATCCAGTCATCTATTTTTGGGCATTTGGGTTGTTTCCATAGCTTACCTATTGTAAATAGTGCTGCAATAAACATAGGGGTGCATGTGTCCTTTTGAATTAATGGTTTTATGTCTTTTTGGTAGATACCTAGGAGTGGATTTGATGGATCATATGGAAACTCCATTTTTAGCAGTTTGAGGAACCTTCACACAGCTTTCCACAGTGGTTGGACCAGTTTACATTCCCAACAGCAGTGCAGGAGAGTTCCTTTTCCTCACAGACATCCTCACAAACATTTGTTGTTGCTAGTTTTTTGATATGTGCCATTCTCACTGGTATAAGAAGGTATCTTATGGTGTTTAACATTGTTCTTTGACAACAGTCTTGTGACTGTTTCCCTATATGTGAAAAAATTTGCACATAAATGAATGTCTATGAGTTATTCATTTATAATGAAAGCTTGATTTTACTCTCATTTCTGTTCTTTCTCCACTCTTTCTTCCCTTAATATTTCCATCGACTCAATTGTTCCAAATGGAAATCTGAGAATATTTTTAGTACTTAGTTGTCCTTTACCCATAGTTTCCTTCCAATATCCAATTTACTTCTCACATCTCAATCTACTTTCAAAACATATCTCGACAGCAGCCAGTATAGTCTGAAAAAAAAACCATCTATTGTTTAGACTATTGAAATATTCTCCTTAATTATTCTGCCCTTGTTTATTTACATTTATCCCCTTCCATTTCATTTTCCTCAACCACATATTTCATCATACATTCTTTCTATATAAATACTTCAAATAGCTTCCATTATATCATTTAATGATAAAATGATAAAATCCTGAATCCTTAACATGGCCTTCTTTTTCACAGGGCTCTGATTGGTGTGAACTGCAGAAACCTCCCCAAGTCATCTGGTCCTTACAACTGCAGCCACACTGACCTTCTTTTAATTTTTTTGGCAACAAACCTTTTTTCACCTCAGAACCTTCACATGTACTGTACCTCTGTTTTAATTCCAACTTGCTGCTGCTTCTTTTTTTTTTTTTTTAAGATTTACTTATTTTTATACAAGAACTGGGATATAGGCCAGAGGCACGAGCATGAGAGGATTCACCAGAGACAGAGTGGGGAGCAGAACAGGTAGATGGACCGAAAACACTGCTGAGGTGAGCAACGGGAGAGATAGGAGAGGTGTGCCACGCCATGTGGGTAGCTCCCTGGCTGGCCGGGAATCAAACCCGCGCTGCAGAGGCTGCGGACAGGTCCACAGGTCAACCCACTGTGCCACTGGGGAGGCCCCTCCCACTTTCTTCTTATTCTTTAGAAGTCAGCTCACACATCATTTACTCAGAGATGTCTCACTGAACTTACTGCTAAAGTCTCGCATAAAGTCCTTCATAGCTCTAAACACAATCTGTAATTGTATTAATTATAACCCTTGTTAGTTTATAAACCCAAAAGGACAGAGATCATATCTGCTTTTTTAAAATATATTTCTCTATAATATGTGGCACAGAGCAGGCACTAAATACTGATTTCGAACTAATGAGTGGTATGAAGTATGTGGAAACATTTTAATAGATAGAGTGCTTGACACAGACAATATTTGCTGATGTTCTTTTTTAATTTTAAACATTTACATTAGATTTTGTTCTTTTACTTATTGAAATGTGATTATGTTAAATAAAAGTACGCATGTTAAATCTTTTAGATGACTACAGTCGTTCCACTAGATGTCAGGCTACCCTAAAAAATTAATTGCTATACAAGTATTGTGTACAAGTTGAGTTCAGTGTTCAGTTGATGATTTGTATTATTTTTAATTTAAACAAGAGGGATGGAATGTTTTGTAATACCTTTGAGCTGAACACCTGTGGTTTACTTTATCCTTCTGAATCTATTGAGCTATGTTGACTAATAATATCTGGTAAGCAATCTATCTTTCTTCTATTTATGATTACCTTTATCAGACATCAATTTACCTTGCTGAGCTTTCTGTTCTGTTACATTTTGTATTTGTTTTTGTGCAATTACACACAACATTTATTACTGTATTAATTGTATTGACATCTGGGAAGGAAGTTCTTTCATTTACTCACCTTTTTTAAAATTAGGTTAGTTTTCATTAACCTTATTTCAAGTAATTTGGATAAATTGCTTGTTTTATTTGTTAGAAGAACTGGAGTGTAGGCCAGAAGTGCAGGGGTGAAGAGAATTCCCCAGAGGAAGAGTGGGGAGCAGAACAGGTAGATTGAATGAAATACGCTGCTGAGGGGAGCAGCAAGAGAGACAGGAGACGTCTGTTGCACCATATGTGGGTTAGCCCCCTAGTTGGGGATTGAACTCAGGCCATAGTGGTGATAGCACTGAGACTTAACCCCTAGATCACCAGGGAGGCCCTAAATGGCTTCTTTTAAACCTCAGATTTATTAAAATCTAAGTTAGATACTTATTGCTGTTTAACTTTCCATAACTTAGTGACTTAAAACAACAATTAACACTTATTACCTTTCAGCTTTTGTGAGTCAGGAAATCAGGAGCAGCATAGTTGAGTGATTGTGGTTTGGGGTCTCTTAAGAGGTTGCAGTCAAGATATCAGCTGGGACAAGTCATCTGAAAGTTTGAATGGGGCTGGCAGGTCCTTCTCTATGAGGCTTATTCATATGACACTTACTCACATGACTGGCAAGTTGATACTGGCAAATGAGTCTCATAGTAGAGCTTGACGTGTGAATCTCATGGTAGAGCCACTTGAATATTCTCACAAGAGGAGTCCATTGTCTGTTAGAGCAAGTGATCCAGGAGATAGCAAGAGAGAAGCTACACTTTTATTTATTACCTAGTCTTGGAAGTCACACTCCATATTCCTGCTATAGCCTATTGATTGCACAAGTCAGTGCTCTTCTTTGTAGCAGTGGATTGCTTCTGGAAGCAAATGTCATTGCCGGTCATTTTGGAGGCTATCTCAGTCCACCTTCTGGCTGCCAATAATTACTGTCTCTTCCACATGCAAAATACACTCACATTTTTTATAAGGCTCCCCAAATCTCATCAAATGATGTCCAGAATCTCATCTTAATTAGGTCTACGGGTCGATGGGACTCCTTGGATATAGTTTCTTATGTTCAGTGTACACAGTTCCTTGTGATTTCAATATCTTTTCTTAAGAGGGATTTGCACAATACCAAAAGTACTAGGAAGCAAGAATTATTGGGGACCAGTGTTAAAGGAGAACTATCACAAAGTTTCATTTCACATTTTTTTTTCAAAGCAGGTCTATTGGGGACAAATTCCTTTCATTTTTGTTTGTCTGAGACAGTGTTTCTCCTTTACCTTTTTAAAATTTATTTTTACATTTGAGGTATAATTGACATATAACATTGTATTTGTTTCAGGTGGGAAACATAAAGATTTAATATTTCTATCTATTGTGAAATGATCACCACAATTAAGTCTAGTTAAAATCTGTCTCCATACATAGTTTCAAAGAAATTTTTCTTAAAAATGAGGACTTTTAAGATTTACTCTTTTAGCAAGTTTCAAATATGCAGTGTAGTATTAACTATAATCACCATGATGTGCATTATATTACATCCTTATATATATTATTTTATAATGAAATTTGTGCCTTTGACCTCTTAACCCATTTCACCTCGCCACATCCCCCCATCTGGCAACCACCAATCTGTTCTCTGTATCTGTGCACTTGGTTTTTGTTGTTTGTTTGACTTTCAATTCCACATATAAGAAATAGCACATAGTTTTGTCTCTTTTGGTCTGACTTACTTCGCTTAGCATAATGTCTGTGTTGCTGCAAATGACAAGATTTCATTCTGTTTTATAACTGAATTGTATTCCACTGTATGAATACATGTTTGTAATAATATTTCTTTGTGATTTTAACTATCATTTTCCTGATGATTATTGATATTGAGCATCTTTTCATGTACTTGTTGGCCATCTGAGTGTCTATTTTGGAAAAATATCTATTCAGACCCTTTGACCATTTTTAAATATTTTTTTGTGTGTGTGGAACTGGGGGGTAGGCCAGAGGTGCAGGGGGGAAAGTGAGGGGATTCACCAGAGACAGAGTGGGGAGCAGAATAGGCAAATTTACTGAAATACAATACTAAAGGGGAGCAGTGGGTGAGACAGGAGAGGTCTGCTGTGTCACAAGTGGGTTAGCTCCCTGGCCAGGTATTGAACTCAGGCCATCAGGATAATAGCGCTGAGACTTAACCCCTAGGCCACCAGGGACCCGCGCCCATTTTAAAATTTTATTATTAGTGCTTTTTATTGTGTAAGTTCCTTATACATTTTAGGTATTAATCTCTTATCAGATGTGTGATTTGCAAATATTTTCTCCTCTTCATTAAGTTTCCTTGTCATTTTGCTAGTGAATTCTCTTGCTGTATAGATTTTTAGGTTGATGTAATTCTACTTCCTTATTTTTACTTTTTTTGACTTTGCTTTTGGAATCGGATCCAAAAAATCATTGCCAAAACTGATGCCAAGGAGTTCTGAACCTGTTTTCTTCTAGGAATTTTATGGTTTTCAGGTATTATGTTTGAGTTAGTTTTTGTATACAGTATGAGATAATGCTTAGTTTCATTCTGTTACAAGTGACTGTCCAGTTTTTGAAACATAATTTTTTGAAGAGACTATCCTTGCCCCATTATATGTTTTATATTCACTTTTGAAATATAATTTTGCTGGATACAGTATTATAGGTTGGTGATTTTTCTTTCATCACTGTACATCACTCTACTTTCTTGTTTGCATGGATTTGTAAGAGAAGTCTGATGAAGTTCTTATTTCTGTTTTTCTATAGGTAAAATGTCTTCTTTCAAGAATTTTTTTTTTTTTAAATTCTCTGCAGTTTGAATATTATCACCTAACTGTGGGTTGGTTTTTTTTTTTTTTTTTTTTGGTATATTGTGTTTGGTATTCTCTGAACTTCCTGGATCTGTGATAGGTGTCTGTCATTAGTAATTTTGCAAAATTCTCAATCACTATTCAAATATTTCTTTTCTTCCTTTCTCTTTCTGTTCCTTCCATGCCATGTAATTGTTCCACAGTTCACATAATATTACAGCTTTCCCTTCTTTTTTCCCCTAGCTTTTCGGTTTGGGAAGTTTCTATTGATAATTTCCAAATTTATTGACTGTTTTCTTCAGCTATGTTCAGTGTACTGATGAGTCTATTCAAGGCATTATTAATTCCTAGTACATATTTTGATTTTCAACATTTAATTTTCATTATTTCTTAGAATTTCCATACCTCAGCTTATATTACTCACCTGTTCTTGCATGCTGCTCACTTTTTCCATTAGAGCCCTTAGAATATTAATCATAGTTATTTTGAATTCTTGTTTGGGTAATTCCAAAGTTTTTGCCATATCTAAGCCTGACCCTAATGTGATCCTAAAATCTTTTTTTTTTTTTTTTTTTGGTCTCGTCAGACTTTTTTTTCCTATTAGTGTGCCTCATAATTTTTTGTTGAAATTCAGACATTATGTATTGGGTAAAAAGAACTGAGAAAAATAGGCCTTTAGTCTGAGATTTTATATTAGCTGACTAGGAGTTAGGGTGGGTGTGTATATTTGCTGTAGCTTTAGGTATCAAAGGCAAAAATTTCCTCTAGTGATCTTGTTTGTTCTCCTTAACTGTCTTTGGGCTTCCCCAGAGACTTCTTCTTAAATTGGGTCTGAGACATCCTGTTCTTTCATCTGTAATTTCCTGTTATTTTACAGTAACCCTAATAGTATGGTGGTAAGATATAGGGGGAGGGAAAGTTTATCTTATACTCCTATGATTAGGTTTCATTCTTTTAGTATGCTTATTCTCCTGGACTGTGTCCTTAACAAATGCCTTGCTGACTTTTTCTTCTTTGTTGAGATAGGAATGTTGGAGGACTCTGGTGTAGGGTATTTGCTTCCCATGTGGAAGATTAATGAAGGCTGAAATTGTGTATTTTTCTCTTCCACATTCAAGCCTAGGGAAGACTGGAGTTGGGTCTTTCTCTCCCTCCAAGTTATTTAAGCTTTTGGAAAACCCAAGTTGGTTAGGCTCTGGCAAAATTGTTTCCCTTGAGGACAGATTTGTGTGAAGGAGAACAGAATGTTCTGGGTATGCTTCAAAATGACTGCTTTTTCCTCTCTCCCTGGTAAAAACTTAAGGGAACTTTTCTCCAATACTCAGAGAACTTGCAGGGAAAACTCAGGAAGTATGGAGGCTTCTATAAGGTGCTCTGCAATTTTTGACTTTCAAGGTTAGCCAGACTGAGCCTCCCAAACATTTATAGTTAAAATGTTCCTAATGGTGCTGGCTTATATTGCAGGTTTCTGCTCTTAGTAAGCAGATTCTCTGTATTTGCATGCCTTTGCAGTTTGGAGGGCAGTATGTAGTGGTTTCTTAATATTCTGATGAATCCAAGAAGAGTTGATGATTTTCAGTTTTCAGCTTTATTTCTTATTGTTAGCGTAGGAGTAGTGATCTTGGAACTCCTTATATGTTCGATCAACTCTAGTGATTTTTATAAATAGATCTAGTGTCTGCTTACTTTGCAGAACTTTCTTATTAGCCTTGTTTGTTAATTCCATTGGATTTTCTATGTAACCTACAAATAATTACAATTTCTTAATTATTTTCTTTCCATTTATTATGTCTCCTATTCCTTTTTATTTTTCTTACTGTATGGGATTACTTTCTTCAGTGACCGCTAGAGCTCTTTAAATAATATTTCGGGGCCTCCCTGGTGGCGCAGCGGTTGAGCGCTGGATTGCGAAGCTGCCCACAGCCTCTGCAGTGCAGGTTTGACCCCCGGCTGCTCCCCGGCCACCGGGGGAGGGTCCCACATGGCGCGCAGACCTCTCCTGCCGCCGGCTGCTCCCTTCAGCAGTGTACTTCATCAGTCTGCCTGTTCTGTTCCCCGCTATGGCTCTGGTGAATACTCTCACCCTCCTGTGCTTCTGACTGTACCCAGTGCTTGTATAAATAAATAAATAAATCTTTAAAAAAAAATATTTCAGTAT
The DNA here is from genome assembly GCF_014898055.3 of Talpa occidentalis. Lineage (NCBI taxonomy): Eukaryota > Metazoa > Chordata > Mammalia > Eulipotyphla > Talpidae > Talpa > Talpa occidentalis. The sequence continues at coordinate 40,784,219 of NW_023605305.1, forward strand.
AATGACCATGTAGATGAGAATACATTTTTTTCTGGCCCTTTGGGGCTCACAATTAACAAGAATTCTTTAAATAATTAATAGACTCTTTGGTGATTTACTTTCCAGGAATGCAGAGTTCTGCCTTTCTAGTGTCTAAATTCTTATCTTTGTTTGAAAAATAATGCCCCTTTACCTTGTTTTTAAATGACCAGATTGGACATTAAGATTCATAAATATCATGTTAATAAAATTTTCAAGGTTTATTTTAAATGAGAAAGGTGGTTGAATTATAATAGATTTTTGAATATGTATTGATATGGTAATAAAACTTTTTTTTTAATGTGTTAATGTGATGAATGGCATAGATTTTCTAATATTAACCATGTTTGGATTCATGGAATAAATTCAACTTAGTAATAATATATTATTATTATCATTATATATTCTTCTGGTTTTGATTTGTAATGTTTTATGATTTTTTCCCTTGAGGCTATCATATATATTATATAATTAACTCTTTTCAGATATTCACAAAACTTTTCAAATTTTCTTATCTTTAAACAAAGGAATTTCCTCTAATATAATTGTCATTCTCTATCCCAGAAAAAAAAAATCACACCATTACTATATTAACAGCTTAATTTTTATTTTGTTAGTTTATAAATTCTACTGACAATATACAGTTAATTTTTTTAAATTTCATATATTCAAATCACTCTTAATAAGCAGTTAGTTTTCATTGTATCAACTTCTCACAGTACCATGTGTGCTTCATATTTTGTGGATATTTTTTGATGTAATGGGTCACATTTTGACTTTTATAATATAAAATTATTCATTAATTTAACAAATATTTATTGAATATCTTCTGTGTGTTAAGTGTTATTCTAGAGACTGAAGATACAACAGTGAAAAAACTCCCTAATTTAATCGAGAAACTTGATGATATTTTTAAGACCTAATAATGGTCTCAGAGTATAGATAGAACTTTATTGTGATGTTCTGTAATTCAAATAAAAAAATTCTTGCTATCTAATATTCATTTCATATCTAGGAGTCAAAACTTTGATATACCCCTTTTAAATAATGTTAAAAAACAAATTTGATCTCCTTACTGCTTTAGACCAAGTCTCATTTAAAAGTTATATCTGCAGTTCTTTTTGACTACAATTCATGTAATATGAAGTATGCATTCACACTCAAGAATGAAACATAAATAATTCTGTCATAAAATTATTTGCTGTTGAAGTATTTTTCAAATGGCTTGGATAAATTCTAATTTTGTTAGTATACTAGGAAAATTTTGTAGTACAACCTGAAAATGCTTCTTCAAAAAGTCTAAAAGGTATAAATATGCATCTTATTTTTATACTATTAAATGGATGTTTCAAAGATAAATGGTATACTTTTTGATTAACAGTTAGCAATTCAATTAATATTAATTCACTTGAGTAATTAGGACATTTGTAACTTTTGTACCTTCACTTTTATATTACACAAAATGTTAGACAATTAGTATAAATTCTAAATAAGTATTTATGAAAGGTGCATAATATTGAATTTTATTTCTAATATAATTATTGATAGTAGTTTAAAATGTAAGTAGAGTCACCAGTAATCCAAAAGTTACCAAACTGATTATAGATATATTGCTGCGCAGAGCAGGGACACTGGATTCCTGTGGAGGAATAAACTTGGCTGCTGGTGCAAAGTTAGAAACTTCTGAAGTGAGATTGGCTTGACTGATGGATTGAATTGCAATATAGAATTTGGTGCCATTTTCTGTTGTAAATGGTTCTAGTTTAAATTCATAATTTTCATTTGAATCAGCCTCCCTAGGCATCAGACTAGAAGTATTCACTACAGCAGCATTGTCATAATCTGTTTCAAGATCCAGGAAAAACTTACTTATTCTTATAATGTACCTGTTGACTGGAAAACAAATATTTCATGTATATTAAAGTCACTAGGATGCCTTATTGCCACCACACCTCCCATTCAGTATCCTATTAGAAATGCATGCTAGGTTTTGGTTATGAAAATCCTAGATGTAATTTTGTCTGGTTTTTCCATCATCTTTACTTTAAGAATAAATATGTGAATAATTTTGTAAATGTAGTTATCCAATCATAAGAATTGAAGTGGAAACCACATAATTCTAAGCTAATGGAACTCAGATAAAACATGTACAATGTTGTAAGCCAATGTTACCTCAATAAACATGACTTTTTGGGAAAAAAAGAAAAATAGAAATATGAAGAGCTGAATCTACTTTTCATTTTGAAACAAGGATCAAAATAATAAACACTGAAAGATAGTTAGCATCCCACACCTGAATTATTTCTCATTAAGTTGAGAGAGGGAGTAGTAGGAGGCAGGAGCAAGAGAGCAGATAAATAGACAGGGACATGGATAGGATAAAGGGCAAAAGGAGGCAGAGATGCTGGAATGCATGCTGATTATAATGTATTTAAATTCTCTGGGACCCAATTTTCATGCCTGTCGAATATACAGATTAATACTAGATGATCTAGAATTACTAAACAAGTACATATAACTCTAATGTTTTATGAGTCTCCAACTTCATCATTTTGGTTATCAACTCAATAACTGTGTAGTAGCCAACAGGTACTTTTAAAATTTGGGAGATATTGTTGAGATGTCATATTGTATTTGATGAGGAGACATTAAAATTACCTTTTAAACTATCTGTCTTGGGGCCTCCCCGGTGGCGCAGCGGTTGAGTACTGGGTTGTGAAGCTGCCTGCAGCCTCTGCAGCTCCGGTTCGATCCCCGGCTGCTGGGCTAGGGTCCCACATGGCACGCAGACCCCTCCTGCCACCTGCTGCTCCCCTTAGTAGTGTACTTCGGTCCTTCTGCCTGTTCTGCTCCCCGCTCTGGCTCTGGTGAATTCTCTCACCCTCCCGCGCTCTGACTGTACCCAGTGCTTGTATAAATAAATAAATAAATCTTTGGGGGGGGGAAACAAGAATGAAATAACATAATTAGAATCCTTAAAAAAAAAAAACTATCTGTCTTTTAGCTTGATTATAAATTCTTTGAGCAAAAGAATGCCATTTTATTTATCATTGGAGCTCCAGCGTCTAACAGTATTTGCCATATAAAAGGTTCTCAGTAAAGTTGTTTTCATTTTAAATAAAATTAAATGTAGAGGATGTGATCAAAACACATGGTGGCATAGTTTTATGCTAGATCCATTAATATAAATATAAATATAATATAAATATAATTTTTATATATGTAATAACGTAACTATAAACCTAGGTTCTTCATAGTACATTACTTCTGTCAACCAATACAAAAGTTTCAAACAAATGACCTAAAATTTAGATTACCCCTCTCCTGATCCTTTAAACCTCCCCATTGCCCTGACCCTGGCAGAACACATCCTAGGACATCCCTTGGTTGTGGAACAGAATCATGATTCTTTTTCTGGAATAAACATTTTCTTGATTATATTACAGTCTGTTTATTTCTAAATCAACGAAGATAAGTGTGTTAAAGGCTATGCCTAGTCAAGATAACTGAGAAAAAAAAGGTTTAAAAACATTACATTTAAATTTAATTCACTTAAAAATATGAGTTGTTGGGCCTCCCCTGGTGGTTCAGCGGTTGAGCGCTGGGCTGTGAAGCTGCCCGCAGCCTCTGTAATGCCGGTTCGATCCCTGGCCGCCTGCGAGGGTCCTACATGGTGCGACAGACCTCTCCTGTCTTGCCCGCTGCTCCCCTCAGCAGTGTATTTCGTCAGTCTGCCTGTTCTGCTCCCCGCTCTGTCTCTGGTGAATTCTCTCACCCTCCCATGCTTCTGACTGTACCCAGTGCTTGTATAAATAAATAAATAAATCTTAAAAAAAAATGAGTTGTTAGCATACATAGGAAATACTAACTTCTATGTCATGTGATTGCAGTGTGATTTTAATTTCAGTGGAAGGTTATGATACAGATTCTCGTTACCTGCACCATTGTCCCAGAGCTCCAGTATTACTTGATGTCCATCCTCATTTTCAATAATGGCTGTTACATTAATTCCCAGAACAGGCAAAAACCCTTGACTGACTCATGCATACACAATCATTGGGCTAGGGTATTGTGCTGTATTTTGATTCATGTGAGCAGTTGCAATTACTGGAAGTGTGGTAGGACTTCTTGCTCGAGTGGTCATTGTTACTGATAGCAACTGAGATTTGGGATGTTTGTTTAGAAGTCTATAAGTCCAAGTGCCTGTCTGAAAATCAAAAATACTACTTGAACAATTTTGTAATATTATCCTAGTCCTTGTTTGGAATATAAAATCATTTAGAAATTTAAACAGAGTAGTAATAATTTTTTTCTAAGGATTTATTTATTTATACAAGAACTGGGGTACAGGTCAGAGGCACAGGAGGGTGAGAGAATTCACCAGAGACAGAGCGAGGAGCAGACAAACAGATGGACCGAAGACACTGCTGAGGGGAGCAGTGGGCGAGGCAGGAGAGGTCTGCCTCGTCATGTAGGTTTCTCCCTGGCTGGCCGGGAATCAAAACCACACTGCAGAGGCTGCGGAGAGCTTCACAGTGTGGCGCTCAACCTGCTGAGATAAAATCCAAGCATCTTAGCCACATAGATCCTAGTTTCTTGTTACAACCTCATTTCCTGCCTCTTTTTAACCATGTATCTATTCCTTATCTGTTAGAGAAAGGAGTTACTCTTTAGTATAGAAATAGTAATTTCTAATAATAGAAATTTATTACAGATGTGAAAAAGCAAACATTTTCCTTTCCTCTGAACATGCCAGAAACTTTCAAACCAAAGTAAAGAGGAACAGGAAACTTTGTCCAAATTAGAAAAAGGTGATCCTTGTCCAAGTTCTTTTACAGCTATCTACCTGAAAATAGTTCTGATAAATATTAAAAATTTAATGACCATGATGCATGTAATTTGGGCAGTGCTCAACTTGTACAATCATGCATGGCATCTCTGTATTATTTCACTCTTTGCTGTATGTTTGTCTAGGATACCCTTCTCCCTACTGCTTTGGCAAATTAATTACTCATTCTTTTCAAATCCCAGTTCAGAATTTATTTCTTCTAAACCATTGTCTAACCTCTAATTGAAGATGTTTGGTCTAGGTTAAGACCTACTTTTACTTTGTATTGGATACATATTTGTCTTAGAGCACTGTCTCACTCTAAACTGAGTCATCAAGGACAGTTAATTATTTCCGTATTTCCAGGTCCTAGCACAGCAGTGTGCGGCATGAAGTGGGAATAATGAAGTTTAAGGGAAAGAAGTCATGGAATTGAGCATTCAGTATTGCAGATCACCTCTCTCTGGGTCTGAACCTCTGTCTTGGGTACAGATGCTGTGCAATATATTCAATCTGTTTTATGAAATTAGAAGTTAGTGTTCCTCTAGACAAGATGTATGGTTAAAGTACAGTATTTTTGAATCATGTATTATATAATTGGTTACTCTCCACATTTTCGCTATATGATCTTCATTGTTATGTATTATCTTCCAAGTAGGCAGCAGATGTTTGCTTCTCATAGTCATTTTTTTCCCCCACAATTTATAGTTTGTTACAAACAGGAAATGTTCTAATTATTCTGTTGAATCATATCATCAGATATCTATTTGGATGGTATATTCTTGGCTAACCTTTGCTGACCCAGAGTTAGCAGGTTAAAATGAACTTTCTAGACTCATGCATCAAAAATTTCCAAGAGGGAGTTTTATTAGGTTTTTTATAAGAAAAAAAAACAATTTCTTCTTAAATATCTTATTAGTTCTGCTTGAGTTTTAGAAGAAAATATCACATCAGTTTTTTTTTTTAGATGATAACATTTTTATTAATTTCAAAGTAGATTTTTCATGATTATATAATCCCTTTTTATCATCTGTTCCAATTACAGGAGCAAATATTAAGTGATGTTTGTCATTTATATTAAATATGCTATCTTTTTCATTTTTTCCCTTTTTTATTATAAATTTTATTTATATATTCCCCATACAATTGACCCCCTTATTTTGACCCCAATCCCTCCCCTGCCCACCCCCCACCCCCCATAGAGTGTCTCTGGTTCATAGTTGTTGATTTTGATTTTTACTTTCTTATAGTTATTCTTTTTCCTGGTCCCTTATTTAAGTTTTCTAGATTCCTGCTATGAGTGAGACCATCCGGTATTTTTCTTTTTCTTTCTGGCTTATTTCGCTGAGCATGAGCCCTTCCAGCTCCATCCATGATGCTGCAAATTGCATGTGTTTATCTTTTTTGAATGCTGAGTAATATTCCATGGTGTATATGTACCACATCTTCTTGATCCAGTCATCTATTTTTGGGCATTTGGGTTGTTTCCAAAGCTTAGCTATTGTAAACAGTGCTGCTATAAACATAGGGGTGCAGGTTCTCTTTGGAATTAATGTTTCTGTGTCCTTTGAGTAAATACCTAGGAGTGGAATTGCTGGATCATATGGAAGCTCTGTTTAGTAGGTCCAGAAATCTCCACACAGCTCTTCATAGTGATTGGACCTGTTTGCACTCCCACCAACAGTGTAGGAGAGTTCCTTTTTCTTCACAACCTCGCCAACATTTGTTGTTGCTAGTTTTTTTAATATGTGCCATTCTCACTGGTGTAAGATGGTATCTCATGTAGTTTTGATTTGCATTTCCCTGATTACAAGTCATCACATCAGTATTTTGTTTATCATTAATACCTTTGGCTTCAAAGCAGTTTTAAATTTTATCGTAAACAATAGGCCTATACAAATCTACCTGTGGAAGTATTTGTGCTAGTAATTTGGTATGTGAAAATTTGCTTCCTTTAATTAAATTAGTCTTATTATTTAGAGGTAGTATACTTCATTTTAATTTGGTGATTTTGATAACATTTATATATTTTATATTTTAAAATCTATCTTTACATATTTCAAAACTTTCATTAGGTAACTGTAGTATGTATACATATCCAGAGAAAGGAACAATTGCCTATTGTCCAAATATCTTTTAAATTAAAAAAAAATAAAAATTCAAAGTTTATTCTGTACTCATCTTGGGCCAAGCAGTGGGCCCATGTTTTACTTATATTAGCTCTTATAATCCTAACAACAGTGACATTGTGAGGTGTGTATTATAATTCCAATTTTAACTATAAGAGAGCTATATCTCAGATTTAGAAGTTTACCTACAGTGACAGTTTACTGGTAGCTTTGAAATGATGGACTGGTTTGTGATAGCAAGTCTACTTAACTCCCAGAAACCTGTCCTTATCCACTGAGCATTATAAGTTTAAACTAGTTATTTCAGGTCAAACATTAACTTTGGAACTTGAATTATTGTAATGTTATTTTTTAATTGGTTAGACTGGAGATTGTGGTCCTTTTTCCTTCAATTTGTTCCATAGTGACAAGCCATATATATTTTCATAAAATCACTTTGCAACGACTTGGTGTGCTTTAGTGTGCAGATAATGGAAATCTAGAATGGCAGTACTTTCCAAGACACATAATGAATATCTTTGGAAAAATAGTATGGCTATTTTAATTCTAATTTAATGTTTTTTAAATTCTATCTTCTAACACTTAGAAGATAGAATTAAAGGAAGTTTGTAGCGCTAGACACATGTTCACAGAGGTGAAATAAGGGATGGGATAGTATAAGAATTTATCATGTGACTCCAATGAGCAGGGCACAGTTCTACATCTGAAGAAAAGAAACATGTTAATAGGAAAGGGTGAAATGATTTCCAGACATATCTTCAAACAGGCTGATGAAAATGACAGTTAAGTTGTTTGAGTAATTTTCCTTATTTCTATTTGTATACATAATTTTATACTAGAAAATCCAGCTTCCCTAATTAATTTTTTCTAAGGGTTTTTCTGTGACACTAACAGAATTGAGACTTTGCATAAATATTATAGATTCCTTTGCAGCCTGGGATTTATCTGGGACAAATGTACATTCAGCTTCATATAGTCCTGTCTTTTAATCATGTCTGCATGGCCTTGTTATGCAGCTGCCTCCCTTGCATTTGTTAACAACAGCATTAGTACTAGTAATATCAGTTGAACATCTATGATGAAAGAATTAGGTGCATATATATGAAGACTAGAGAAATCATAAATAAAGACTAGCTGCTAAAATCTTTCCCCCAAAGACAATTGCCATAGATCATTCAGCAAACATTTCATTTAGATAAAAGTAGGTACAATGTCCGATCTCTATTAACTATAGATTTTCACAGGAACGATAACATCAGTTCATTTTATTAACATTAATTGCTTGCTGATGTGGTCCATAAATCTATTATCCTTGCACTAAAGATGAAATTCCTAACTCACAGAATTGTTCCAAAAATTAAATGAGTTAAGAGACATTAGAGAAATTCTTCCTAATGGGGAGGAGTCAACACACTTATTAAAACCATCTTAAATTTCTGTGTATGGTATATTTAGTGCTTGGTATATACATGTAAATTTATACACACACAAACACACATATGTATTGCTATGCAGATGCATACATATATACATGTATACTATATGTGTGCAGTATGTCTATAAAACCATGTATGAGTTTATAACATTTTGCAATCCATTTGGTCTTTTTTAAAGAAAATATATGACTTAATAAATAGTGCAAAAGTGTCAGTGATTACTGTTTAAACATTAAATTTTTTAGACATCCATGTTTTAGCTTTAATGTGCATATTAGCCTCTATGGTACTGGAAGTAAGCACATGAAATTTTTTTCCATTTCCTTGCACAAGGTGTGTGAAGGGTTCAGATTGCTGGGGGAACTTTTTACATGGTTCCATGGATCCTTCCAGTCTTTAGGATCCCCATACCCACCATCAACAGCCATTGGCTCTTTGCCTTCTGTCATATTGTTATCCTTTCCCAGGTGCCGAGCCAGCTGTTCTTTATGATAGTTAAATATTTGTCAAGTCCTTGATAGGGGTGGGGGAATAGAGTATGGATAAAAAATTTTAAAGAGTTTCTGTTTATCTATAGGATGTACACCCATTCTGTACTAATAAACTTTATAAGAGTAACCCACTTTAATTTGTTTATATTGCAAGAATTAAAGGAGATAGTGAGCCATATCTTCCAAGAGCATTAGCTTTAGAGTAAGTATGAAAGTTAAACTTACATAGCCTCAAACAAAGTGCATGTGGCACAGTAGGAGTTCAGTATATGTTATTTTGGACACTTGTTTTTACCAGTATATCTCTTTTTATGACTAATAAGGAAATTCATTAATTCATCAAAAAATTGTCTGAGGGCCTCCCTGGTGGCCTGCGGGTTAAGTCTCAGTGCTATCACCACTGCAGCCTGAGTTTGATCCCCGGCCAGGGAGCTAACCCATATGATGCAGCAGACCTCCCCTCTCTCTGCTGCTGCTCCCCTCAGCAGTGTGTTTTAGCCGATCCACCTGTTCTGCTTCCCATTCTGTCTCTGGTGAATCCTTTCCTCCCTGCACCTCTTGCCTACACCCCAGTTCTATGCAAAACAGAAAAAAAACCTGTTGTTTTTTACATTCTTTGTTTAGTTTTACTTAGTGGGTTGAAGGTTAGCAGTTTGAAAAAAATCAGTCCTCAAGCAACTTAAAATCTAGTGGGGATAATATATAAATTATATAATTACAGCTCACTGTGAGAGAAGCCCATGCCTATTGATTTCAAAACACTCTCAAGAATACCTAACCCCAACTGGAAGGAGAGGAAGACATTTAGGGAAGAAACATTCAAGTGTGTCTTGAAAGGTGAACACACTTTGGAGAAGGGGGGATAGTGCTGGGAAGAGCACTAGCATGGGATGAGGTGAGAGGAATGAGTGCCCTGTGTTGAGAGCCCAGTTTGTGTGAGACTCCAGGCAGCTCAGTAGAGAAAAAGAAACAACATAAAGGAGACGTGGAGAGGCACTTTTCAAATACCTCTCCTTCTTCTAGTATGTCTTTTTTAATCCCAAAGACTTATTTCCTGTTACACTGAATTCTTTTGTTCTTTTTTTTTTTTTTAATGCAATAGCTGGGCTACAGGCCAGAGGCCCAGGAGGGTGAGAGGATTCACCAGAGACAGAGCAGGGAGCAGAACAGGCAGAGGACCGAAATATACTGCTGAGGGGAGCAGTGGGCGAGACAGAAGAGGTCTGCTGTGCCATGTGGGTTTCTCCCTGGTGGGTGGGGAATTGAAGCCGCGCTGCAGAGGCTGCGGACAGCTTCACTGCACGGCGCTCAACCCACTGCGCCACCGGGAGGCCCTGAATTCTTTTGTTCTTATATACTATGTGCTTGAGTTTTTTTTTTTTTTTTTTTTTTAAAGATTTATCTATTTATTTACACAAGCACTGGGCACAGTCAGAAGCGCTGGAGGGCGAGAGAACCCACCAGAGTCAGAGCGGAGAGCAGAATAGGCAGACCTAGGAAGCACACTGCTGAGGGGAGCAGCGGGTGGCAGGAGAGGACTGCTGTGCCATGTGGGACCCTCGCTATTGGCCAGGGATTGAAGCAGCACTGCAGAGGCTGCGGGTAGCCTCGCAACCCAGCGCTCAACTGCTGGGCCACCGGGGAGGCCCTGTGCTTGATATTTTTAATATAATAGTTTAAACATCTCATCTATGTATAAATAGGACCTGTCTATATCCACCCAGAATTATATTTCTTAAAATATCAGCTTAATCACTTATCTTTACGGGAAATACCTTCTTCCTTTTAAGCTCAATCTTAAAAGGAAAGTAAAATATATTTAACATCAAGTTCCAGTGATAATTTGACTTCAAAGAAATGGATTCACCTTAAAAAATTAAGATTCAAATGAAATAAAAGTTTGGGTAGAACCTGAACTCTGATTCTTAGACATGTTAGAGTTTAGGCTTTCTCCCTTGACAATCGTATTTTAGTGTATTCCCGTTTATTCTTAATTACTAGTTGGAATCCCTAGTTGGATACATACATAATGGGGCAGATGGGTAGAAAGTGAAGAGATTTAAAACAAATCTGTACCTTGTTGCTTCAATCTTGGTCTGTCTGGAAATATAGAATGGTTGGTCCACATTATACTCATCAAATACTCCCCACCGGAGATGAGCCCACTCATGGACAAATACTCTACCTATGAGAGAATGTTGCCACTTGTAAATTTATATTTGCAATATTTTTATAGTTTCCTTAATATTAGGTCTTCCTGCCCTACTCCCCCATCCACAGCCTAAGTGAATAAAGGAACTCTAGAAATTCATGACTTCTGTTCAACTGAAAAAATTGACATGGGTGAATAACAGATAAATGTCCTATTTCATTATTAAATACACACACATATAACACATGCAAAGAAATACAGTTAGGTATATTTTCAAACAACAATATTAGTTAAAAACTATTTCTCTCTTTTTAAAATCTTAAAAATATCATTGATCACAGTGTTATATATTTTTTCCAGTGAAAATAAAGATAGAAGTATAGAATAGTTATCCCTACCTCGGGATCCATAGACATGCAAATTATTTTTCAGCAAGAAGTTTGGAGTAAAGTGTATATATTTTCCTTTTTCTCTACATTGTCCATACTGAAGTGTGTAGGGGGTCATCTCCATATTTTAGGTAAGGATTAGCAACTATGACATCTGCCTAAAAAGCAGAACAAACCAAAACAGATTCCCAGAGCAAGATAAATAAAGGGTTTTAGAAACAAGATTATTTTGGTTGAAATCAAGAAAAGTTTTATTACTAAGTTACTAAAGTAAGTGATTAGTAATTAGTAAAGTTATGAGTATTAGTTTTTAAAAAGCACAGGAAGAAAGCAACGGTTTAGGAGTTAGATAAAATATACTACCTGTTCATATGATTCTTGTTTTGGCATTAAGTATTCAGATTTTGACTTCCATGTCACTGGAATTAAAATGCTTACATTCCTGAAATAAACTCTTTGTTTGGTAGCATGAGATAGGTATGTAGAAGCTTCAGTTACCATTTCCTAACAAAATGAAAAATATCTTACAATAACAATTTCACAATTGAAATAATCAAAATAGTTTATACAAAGTAGAAGCAAAATATGTTTCCTTACCCCAGTATTTTAGCAAAGACAAACTAAAAAATAGGTTGAATTTTACTCATTTGCATATGCTCAAAAAAATCAACTCTTTTTTTTTTTTTTTAACCTACTCAGGCCTGTATTCAAAACTGTGGGCTGGAGAAGGGATTGAGGATACTGAGTAAGATAAGTAAGGTAATTAACACTGGGAGCCTGTTGGCAAGTTGCTTATTTAATTAAACAGAGGCACTTATAATTGGTTGAACATTTAAGTTTTATAACTTTCATTCTTTTTTTTCCTTTTCCTCCCTGATATTTTATTCTTTACATTTGAAAAAATATTTTGCCTTATTCATCTTACAGGGATATCAAAGAAAATAGTATATATTAAAGTGCTTATAAAAAATAAATCAGTTTTTTAAATGCATAATTTTTCTTCAGATCAGATCCATAAGAGTATTGAATTTTCAGAGCTGAACAATTATGAACTGAAAAATGTGTAAGTTTATGAATCTCTAGGGCTTAAGTGTAGATTACTTATTCAAACTTTATAAAATAACTATAAGGATTAAATTTTGATAATAATTCTCCCCTAGCTCTAAGCTTTTTGTTAGCTTAATCAATTGAAAAATTTGTTATTGATATATGACAAAAACATGCTTAAACTGAGAAGATATTAAACTTGAGAGTGTAAGATAGATGCTACAAAAATGATGAATACTGCTATCAAAGCAAGTTTGCAAAATTACGACTTTGTGAGTGCATGTATGTGCCTAAGTAACCTGAATTGAATATTTATTAAAATAAAAGTATAATATATAGGTAATACAATTTTCTCTCTTACCTTTAAACTTTGAATGAGTCTTTCATCTTCTGGTACACTAGGGTCAGTTGCAATGACAATGCCATCATATCCGTTGTTAGTCAAATTTACCATAGAACTTTTCACTCCAGGCAAGAGATGCAAAGCTAAGAACAAAATAACTTTCAGACTGAGCACCATTTTTACATATGTTACGATAAGCCTGTTGGAAAAGAGAGTATTTATGTATCTGCTTCACTCAGAGAATTGACTTTATACCAAAATATTTGCATAAGTATAATGAATTGCTAAAATATCTTCATGAACTTCCTTATCTTCCTCACCGTAGTTGAGATTTAGGTTTAAGGAAAAATGGAGATTATGCTGAACACATCATACTTCTGAAGACACCTAAGGGGTTATGTACTCATTGAGCAATACTTTCAGATTGCATAGTCCTCATACTCATCCGTGGTGGTCAGTCAAGTTAGTCAATGTCACCATCATCATCAAATAATGGGAGAGATCTTCCAGTTTTGGGTTCTGTTTACAGTAAAACACGTTACTTTCCACATACCCTTCCAGATAAGGAACTGAAATGAAGGATACCAGAAAAGAGAAGATGAAAAAAACTTTTCTAAAAACAAAACAAAAACAAAGGGGCTGGAGTGGGAGTAACAGTTAATTAGAATTTATATTCTTCCTTTAGATGAGAGTGAAAGAAGCACAATGATGGGGGCAGCATTGAGTAAGGGGGAAATGAAGTGTTTAGTTACCTTCAGTGATGACCAATTGTGTATTTCAGTTTTCAAATAACACTGAATGCTTTATATGCCTGTGTAACTTGAAAATTTAATGTTTCAATTAAAATTTCCTTTTTGGTTTGAACACTAATCTGCCAATATTCCTTAGCTTGAAATAATTATGTATATAGCATTGTTAGCTGGCTCTGGAGTCAGATGAATCTAAACCTAATCCCTGCTTTGTTCACTTAGCTGTCATGTGATTCTTTTTAAAAGTTGTGGGGCTCTTTTAAGGCCTAGTTTCTCTTCTGTGACATTGTAATAATTATGCATGATTAAATGAAATAATCTATGGAAAGCATTTCATTCAAGATTCCTGACACTTAATAAGCACTCACTGAATATTATCCATTATTGTTAAACTTTATATATTATTTTATTAATACAAAGATCACTATAAACTTTTGCCAGTTATAGCCTATGTTTTTATTGGCTTCGTTTGTAAAACTTTAAATATAGTTTTCTAATGTTCAGCTGGGAAATAAAGTCTCTGAGCCTGCCTGAAAAAGACTAGAGAAGAAACATTATATCAAAAATGAAACTATAAGCTCTTGGAATACTTTATCTCCAAATGGATTAAAACTTTAGATATAAGACTTACAACAATAAAATACATAAAAGAAAACATTGGTGATACGTGACATAATTTCAACAATAAAGATATTTTTGTTAATTCAAACCCTATGGCATGGGAATTCAAAACAAAGATAAACCATTGGATTACCTCAAGTTAAAAAGCTTCTATACAGTGAAAGAAAATACAGGACAATTAAACAGACACACTACTGATGGGAATAAAACATTCACACAATATATAACTGATAAGGAATTAATATCCAAGATCTATAAAAAATTCATACAATTTAACAATAAAAAAAACAAATACCAGTTAGTAATGGGTGGCAGATATGAACAAACAGTTCATGAAGGAGGATATACAGGTCAAAAGACAAAAATATTTCATCATCACTTCTAATAAGAGAGACGCAGATAAAAAGTGCAAGGAGATACCATCTTACACCTGTGAGAATGGCACATATTAAAAGAGACCCCCAACAACAAATGTTTGTGACAATGAAGGTAAAAAGAAACCCTATTACACTGTCGGTGGGAATATGAACTGGTACAACCATTATGGGAAACAATCTGAATTTACCTTATAAAAACTAAAAATGGAAATACCATGTGATTCAGCAATCCCACTCTTGGGCATACATCCACAGAATATGAAACCATCAACAAAAATCCCCACATGTACCACAATATTCATAGCAGCATTAAGTGTCCATTGAGGAATGATTGGATCAAGAAGATGTGGCATATACACACCATGAAGTAATAAATACCCATAAAAAAGGATGAAATGCAGCCATTTTCAACAAAATGGAGGGAATTTGAGAGGATTGCATGTGGTAAATTAAGTCAGAAGGATAAAAACAAATACTATACATTTACATAGGAGACAATTCAGTAATATTAATAAACAACCTGAGGGCTCCGAGGTTAAAAGAGGGTAAGGAAAGGGACAAGGAGATATAAGGGATGATGGGCTGGAAAAATAAATTAAAAAGGAAAAATCAACATGTTGCCAAATTAGATTATTAGTAAATATGTGGCAAATAGTATTTAATATTGTATTGAATGGGTAATTATATTGTAAAAGTAGGAGTCTATTATTAATAATTATGCTGATGATTCTTGTACCAATCATGAAAATACTATTGAACATAGAACTGTTCTGAAAATAAATGCTAGAAATATTGCTGGTTGAACTCTGAGATGATCAAATAAGCTAAAACTTTTCTTATAAAGATAGGAACGTACACTATTGGTATTTCTATAAATATAAACGATGCAGAGACAATAAATAGATTATAAATGCTGTAGCTGAGTAGGGTGACTCGACATTCTAAGAAAAACAATTATAAAAAAATAAGCAAAAGTACAAAAAAAGCAAATTAGTTTTTATATATAGTTACTTTACTTTCAAAGAGTTACCTACCTACAGTGAATAAAAGAAAATGTCACTCTTTGAAACATGAGATATAAAGAATTAAATGTTAAGAACTATTTATAGTATATGGTGCATTCACTCAGAGATATATGAACCATCACAATTCCACACACCCATTCATGCTCCAGAGCTAGTGTTCTTATATGTCATAGTTGTATTTTTAAAGAGATTATGCTGGAATTAACCAACTATTACACAAATTTGAAATTTAAGATTACAGTGAATTGGTAGTTTATCTTCCATGTAGATACTCCCTTAGAACTTTCTTTTTTCTTTTCTTTTTTTTTTTATTTAGGTAACATTGGTTTACAACACTGAATTTGATTCAAAGGTATAGCATCGTGCCTATTTATTTATTTATTTATTTATTTATAAAGATTTATTTATTTATGCATACAAGAACTGGGTGTAGGGGGTAAAAGGATTCACCAGAGACAGAGTGGGAAACAGAACAGGCAGATTAACTGAAATACACTTTTGAGGGGAGCAGTGGGAGGGTCAGGAGAGGTCTGCTGTACCGTGTGGTTTAGCATCCTGACTGGGCATGGAACTCTGTGCTGCAGTGGCTGTGGATAGCTTCATAGGTTGCGTCTTGACCGCTTGCACCACCAGGGAGGCCCAGCATTGTACCTATTTAGATATATGTTACCATATCACAGCTAATACCAACTCGTCTATAGCCCATCATAGTTCATTAAGACTCCCCATTCTTTGCTTTCCACCACCCTGCTCTCCTCTTCTAGCCTCAGTTCTAAAGTCAGATTTCTGCCCTATGATTTTATGTGAAAATAGGTAATATGGTTTAAAAGTAGATTTAGTTTGCAAACTTTTGCTATGCTGTTGAAACAATTTGGGATCAAGGTTGAGAAAACTTGTTTTTTTTTTTACATAAGTTCAACAAATTTTAAGATATTTTTTCCTGTGATTTTGATATATTTGCTGTCTTGTTTTAGCTAATGCCTCCAGATGTTTTTTTTTTTTTTTTCTTTTGCCTTGGATAATGGACTATTTTCCAGTAATGGAGAACTGTTATACTGGACATTCATGGCCAATGCTAATTGTTGCAATGGTAATTGTTGCTATTCTTACATACATTGTAACCCTAAAAAAAGACTGTGTCCTAAGACTACACCCTGGGATCTGTGCCACCATAGATATGGTGGAATAAAAATTAAAAGGGGGGATTGTAACAGGATGGAACCCAGGAAAAGGGGAGATTCCGGTTTCCTGCCCCACCCAAAAGAAGGGTGGAACTGAGCAGGGAGAGAAGAAGCTATAGAAGAGACTGAGGAAGGAAGGAAGCAGGATGGAGAGCCAAAAGGAGACCTGGAGGAGGCACATGGAGCTGAGAGACACGTGAGGAAACTGCGCTTGCCTTTTGGTCGTGCACTGGTTGACACAGATGTGGGTGAGAGACCCGTGGGGATGGTGGTTTTTGTATTGGTTTTGATTTTGCTCTTTTCCCTCCAGACTTGTCTGGTTGTTTCTGATCCTTTCTGTGGGTCCCCAGTGGAAGATGCTTTGGACTTGTGGCAGGCTTTGGGGCCTTGCTCTGGGCCAATCCCATTCGAATGGAGTTTCACCTACAGGGGGACGGGTAACTTTGGGTGCTTGATTTAGAAACTATATTCTTTGCCTTTCCTGTATTGTTTCCTAATTGTATTAAAGTTCCTTCCTATTACAAAAAAATAAAGTCAGATTTCTAGAGATTGTTATTGGCTTGTTTTCTTTCCAACCTTTGTTTTGTTTCTCTATATTCCAAATATGAGTTAAATCATCAGTATCTTTCTCCTTCTGGCTTATTCCACTTAGCATAATCCCCTCCATTTTTATCCTTGTTGCAAATGATAAGAATTTATCTTCACAGATAAATATATATACTGAGTAGTATGTATACATACATACATACATCGTATTTTCATTTTTTTACTGCATACATACTTTATTCATTTTTGCATACAAGAACTAGAGTTCAGGCCAGAGGCACTGAGAGTATTCACCAGAGACAGGGTGGGGAGCAGAACAGGTGGATCTACTGACATAAACTGCTGAGGGGAGCAGTAGGCAAGACAAGAGAGGTCTATTGCGCCATGTGCCATGTGGGTTAGCTCCCTAGCTAGGGATCGAAACTCATGCCGCAGTGGCTGGCGATAGCTTGATGGTGCTGAGACTTTAACCCCTGCAGCACCAGGGAGGCCCTACACCATATCTTCTTAATCCATCACCTGTCCCAGGGCACTTACATTGTTTTCATAACTTGGCTATTGTAAATTGGGCTGCAATGAACATAGGAGTGCATTCTTCACATAAATACTTAAGAATGGAGTTGCAGGATCACATGGCAGGCCTATTTTTAATATTTTGAGAAATCTCCATACTGTTTTCTGTAAGGACTGGACTAGTCTACATTCATACCAATAGCTATTCCACACCCTTGCCAATATTTGTTTTTTATAGTCTTTTTGACCACAAAGGCTCACAGGTATCAGGTGTTATATTTGTGGTTTTGATTTGCAGTTCCCAGATGATAAGTCATGATGAGTAGTTTTTCATGTCATTGTTGGCCATCTGTGTGTCCATTTTGGAGAGGTGCCTATTTAGTTCTTCAGTCCATTTATGTCTGGGTTTTTGTTTTCTTTTTGTTGAGTCTGAGTTCTTTGTATTATGGATCTTTATTATTAGCACCTTGCCAGCTTTGTGA
Source organism: Talpa occidentalis (assembly GCF_014898055.3). Taxonomy (NCBI): domain Eukaryota; kingdom Metazoa; phylum Chordata; class Mammalia; order Eulipotyphla; family Talpidae; genus Talpa; species Talpa occidentalis. Next base: position 40,802,546 of record NW_023605305.1, read on the forward strand.
TGTGCAAAAATGTTCTCCCATTCAGTAGGGTGTCTTTTTGTTTTAGTGATGTTTTCTTTCACTGTGCAGAAGCTTTTTAGTTTGATGTAATAAATAAATAAATAAACCTATTTGTTTATTTTTGCTTTGTTTTCCTTGCTATTGGAGTTCAGTCCTCAAAGATATCCATGAAACCAATGTCATGGAATGTTTTCTCCTGTGTATTTTATGGTTTTAAATCTTACATTCAAGTCTTTAATCCATTTTGAATTAATTTTTGTATATAGTGTGATATAAATGATCTAGTTTCATTCTTTTATATGTGGTTGTCACAATTTTTTCAACAGTGTGTACTCTTGGCTCATTTGTCATAGATTAACTATTCATGTAATTGTGGGTTTATTTCTGGACTCTCAATTCTGTTCAATTGGTCTGTGTGTCTACTTTTATTCCAGTACTATACTGTTTTGATCACATTGAGTTTGTATTATAATTTGAAATCTGGGCTTGTGATACCACTATTTTTCCTCCTTTTGTTGCGATTGCTTTGGCTAGTCAGGGTATATTGCAGTTCCATATGAATTTCAATAATGTTTGTGTTCTATTTTAAGAGTGCCATTGAGATTTTGGTAAGGATTGCATTGAATTTGTACATTGCTTTGGGTAAGCTGGCCATTTTAACAATAATAATTCTTCTAATCCATAAACTGGAACTATTTTTCCATTTCTTTACCTTCTATTTCTTTTAACAATAAATTCTAGTTTTTATTGTACAATTCCTTCACCTTTGTTAAGTTTACTCTCAGGTATTTAATTCTTTTTGATGCAAATGTAAATAGGATTTTTTATCATCATTTCTTTCTTTTCTGTCTTGTTACTTGCATATGGGATGCAATATTTTTTTTTTTGTAAATTAGTTTTGTATTCTACCACTTTACTGTACTGATTTATTGTTTTTATTAGTTTTTTTCCAATGGAGTCTTTAAGGTTTTATATGTATATTATTGTGTCATCTGTAAATAGTGAGATTTTTACTTCTTTCTCAATAGGGTTTTTTAAATCTCCTCTTCTTGACTAATTGTCCCAGACAGAGCTTCCAATAGTATCCTGAATAGTAGTGGTGAAAATGGGCATCCTTGTCTTCTACCAGATCTTAGAGGAAAAGTTTTAGTTTTTACCAATGAGCATGATGTTAGTTATGGATTTATTATACATGCCTTTATTGTGTTGGGGTATGTTCTACCTAGCCTCATTTTTTTTTTTTTGAGAGTTTTTAATTACAAATGGCTGTTGAATCTTTTTAAGTGCTTTCTTTGCATCTATTGATACATGCTTTTTATTTTTCCTTTTATTAATGTGGTGAATTGCACTGATCAATTTTCAATTAGTGTATCAACAACCAGCCAGTCTGCGCCTTTTTTTTTCTTTTTCATTTTTAAAAATTTTAACATTTATCATTTTTGACATTTTTTTAGACAATATTTGCTTCCCCCATCCCTTCAGATTGAGTCCCCATAGAATCTCCTTCCCCAAGGCACCCACGCACCATCACTACAGTCCCCTGTGCTCCTCCCTCCATCCCTCTCACCCCTCTCCCTCCTCCTCCCCTGCAGGATGTCTCTCATTTATAATTGTCTGGTTTTGCTTTGTTGTGTTTTGTACTGTTTATTTTTTTTTACACTGATGTCTTATTTGGTTCCCCTATATTCCTGTTATAAGTGAAACCATCCGATATTTTTCTTTTTCCTTCTGGCTTATTTCACTGAGCATAATCCCTTCTAGCTCCATCCATGTTGCTGTGAATGACATGAGTTTATATTTTTTGATTGCTGAATAATATTCCATTGTGAGTAATTATTCCATTATTCCATGGAATAATATTCCATTCCACATCTTCTTGATCCAGTCATCTATTTTGGGGCATTTGGGTTGTTTCCAGGTTTTACCAATTGTAAATAGTGCTGCAATAAACAGGTGTACAGGTGCTCGTTTGAATCACTGTTTTTGTGTCCTTTGGATAGATCCGGAGGAGTGGAATTGCTGGATCGTATGGTAGCTCCAATTTTAGTAGACTGAGGAACCTCCAGGCAGCTTTCCATAGTGGTTGGACCAGTTTGCACTCCCACCAGCAATGTAGGAGAGTTCCTTTTTTGCCACATCCTTGCCAACATTTGTTGTTGCTTGTTTTTTTGATATGTGCCATTCTTACTGGTGTAAGGTGGTATCTCAGTGTGGTTTTGATTTGCATTTCCCTGATTATAAGAGATGTTGAACATTTTTTCATATGCCTGTTGGCCATTTGCATTTCCTTTTTGGAGAAATGTCTTTTGAGTTCTTCTGCCCATTTCTTGACTGGATTGGTTTTTTTTTTGTTTTTGTTTAGCCATGTGAGTTCTTTGTATATCATTGTGATCAGTCCCTTATCAGTTAGATGGAGTGCAAAGATTTTTTCCCAATCAGTGGGGTGTCTCTCTGTTTTGGTTAATGTCTCTTTTGCTGTGCAGAAGCTTTTCAGTTTGATGTAATCCCAGGTGGTTATCTTTGCCTTCACTATCACTGTTTTGGGTGATGAGTCTTTAAAAATGTTTTTGAGATGTATGTCTTGTAGTGTTTTATCTATATTTTCTTCTATGTATTTTATGGTTTCAGGTCTTATGTCCAGTTCTTTTATCCATTTTGAGTTGATTTTTGTGCACAGTGAGAGGTAGTGGTCTAGTTTCATTTTTTTGCATGTGGAGGTCCAGTTTTCCCAACACCATTTATTGAGCAAACTGTCCATGTTCCAGTGCATATTCTTTGCTCCTTTGTCAAAGATCAGTTGTTCATATAAGTGTGGCTTTATTTCTGGACTCTCTATTCAGTTCCATTGGTCTGTGTGTCTGTTTTTGTTCCAATACCAAAGTGTTTTAATTATTATGCCTTTGTAGTATAGCTTGAAGTTTGGAAGTGTGATACCTCCTTTCTCTTTTGTTTTCATCAGTAGGGCTTTAGCTATTCGTGGTTTTTTGTGGTTCCATATGAATTTCATCAGTATTTGCTCTATTTCTTTGAAGAATGTCATTGGGATTTTTATTGGAATAGCATTGAATCTGTATAGTGCTTTTGGGAGGATGGCCATTTTAATAATGTTGATTCTTCCAATCCATGAGCAAGGGATATCTATTTCTTTATGTCTTTTTCAATTTCTTTTAACAGTGGTTTATAATTTTCTTTGTATAGGTCTTTTTGTTAGGTTTATTCCGAAGTATTTGATTTTTTTGGTTTCAATTATAAAAGTGATGGTTTTTTTGATTTCTTCTTCCAATTGACTGTGTATAGGAAGGCTACTGATTTTTGTGTGTTGATTTATTATCCTGCTTCTTTACTGAATTGGTTGATTAGTTTGAGTAGTTTTTCTATTGAGTTTTTAGGGTTCTCTATGTATATTATCATATCATCTGCAAATAGTGATAATTTTACTTTTTCTTTCCCTCTCTGGATTCCTTGTATATCTTTCTCTTGTCTTATTGCCCTGGCTAGGACCTCCAGTATTATATTGAAGAGCAGTGGTGAGAGAGGACATCCTTGTCTTGTTCCTGATCTTAAAGGAAAGGCCTTGAGCTTTTCACCATTGAGAATAATGTTGGCAGTGGGTTTGTCATATATGGCTTTTATCATGTGAAGGTATGTTCCTGAGAATTTCAAGGGCTTTCATTATAAATGGATGTTGGACTTTGTCGAATGCTTTCTCAGCAACTATTAATATGACCATATGGTTTTTGTTTTTCTTTTTGTTGATGTGGTAGATTACACTTATCGATTTTCATATGTTGAACCATCCTTGTGCCCCTGGGATGAATCCCACTTGATTGTGGTGTACTATCCCTTTGATGCATTGTTGGAGTCTGTTGGCAAGGAATTTGTTGAGGATTTTTGCATCTGTTCATTAGGGAGATTGGCCTGTAATTTTTCTTTTTTTGTGCTGTCTTTGTTTGGTTTTGGTATTAGTGTAATGTTGGCTTCATAGAATGTATTTGGTAGTATTCCTTCTTTTTCAATTTTTTGAAAGAGTTTGTGTAGGATAGGCACTAATTCACGTTTGGTAGAATTCATTTGTGAAGCCGTCTGGGCCTGGGCTTTTGTTTTTGGGAATTACTGCCTCAATTTTGCTGCTTGTAATTGGTCTGTTTAGTTGTTCTATTTCTTCTTTGACCAGTTTTGGATGATTATATCGTTTTAGGAATTTGTCCATCTCTTCTAGGTTGTTGAATTTGTTTCCATATAAGTGTTCATAGTAATCTCTGATTATTCTTTTGATTTCTATTGAGTCTGTTGTGATTTCTCCTCTTTCATTTATAATCCTGTTTATATGTGTTTTCTCCTGTTTTTTTTCTTTGTGAGCCTGGCTAGAGGTTTGTCTATTTTGTTTATTTTTTCAAAGAACCAGCTTTTGGTTTCATTGATCTTTTGGATTGTTTTTTTTAAACTACTGGCTTTAGGGTTTTTTGTTGTTCTTTTTCTAACTCTTTGAGATGTGAGGTTAGGTTGTTTCTTTGAGTTATTTCTTGTTTCTTGATGTGAGCCTGGATTGCTATATATTTTCCTCTTATTACTGCTTTTGCTGCATCCCATACATTCTGCAAAGTGGTGTCTTCTTTGTCAGTCAACTCAAAGTATTTTTTAATTTCTTCTTTGATCCCCTCATTAGTTCAGTGGTCTTCCAGTAGTATGGATTTCAATATCCATGAAGTGGGAGGGTTCCTTGTTTTCTTTTAATGATTTATTTCTAGCTTGATGCCTTTATGATTGGAGAAGATAGTTGGAATGATTTTGATCTTCATGTATCTGTTAATGTTTGTCTTGTGGCCCAGTATGTGATTGATTCTGGAGAATGATCCATGCACACTTGAGAAAAATGTACACTCAGATTTTTTGGGGTGTAGTGTCCTATAAATGTCTGTTAAGTCCATGAGTTCTATGTCTTTATTTAGGGCTCCAGTGTCTTTGTTTATTTTTTGTCTCGTTGATCTGTCCATTGGTGAGAGTGGGGTGTTGAAGTCTCCCACTATATATGTATTTTCTTTAGTGTCTGTTTTCAGAGCTGATAATAATTGTCTAATATATTTTGGTGCCCCTTCATGTGGTGAGTATATGTTGATGAGTATTATATCTTCCTGATGTATTGTCTCCTTGATCATAATGTAGTGTCTGTCTATGTCTCTTTTTACCTTTTTTAATTTGAAGTCTATTTCATCTGATATAAGTATGGCTGTTCCTGCCTTTTTTTTGGATCCATTTGCTTGTAGGATTGTTTTCCAACCTTTTACTTTCAGTCTGTGTTTATCTTTTGTGATTAAATGTGTTTCCTGGAGACAGCAGAAGGTTGGATTTTGTTTTTAAATCCAGCCTGCTACTCTGTGTCTTTTTATTGATGAGTTTAATCCATTTACATTTAGAGTTAATATTGACATGTTGGCATTTGTGTTTGCCATTTTGTTTGTCTTTTTTGTGATTTTATTCCTTGCTTTATTCTGTTCTTCTTGTTCATTCCTCTGTTGGTTTTGGCTTTAGGACTTCTTGTAGAATTTTTTGGAATGGGGGTTTAGTTGTAATGAATTTCTGGAGTTTCTGTTTGTCTGGGAAGGTTCATATTTTTTCTTCATAGAGGAAGGAGAACTTTGCAGGGTAAAGTATTCTTGGTTGGCATTTGCTGTCTTGAAGTTTGCTGAATATGTTACTCCATTGTCTTCTTGCCCATAATGTTTCTTCGGAGAAGTCTGAAGTTAACCTGACTGGTTTTCCCTCATAAGTTATCTGTTTCTTCCCTCTTGCCAGTTTCATTGTTTTTTCCTTGTCTTGGATTCTTGCAAGCTTTACTATTAGGTGTCTTGCTGTGGTTTTCTTTTCATTGTGGTAATTGGGAGTTCTTCTCACTTCTTGTATGTCTATATTCATCTCCTTTTTCATGCTTGGGAAGTTTTCTTCAATTATATCTTTGAATAATTTTTCAGTTCCTTTGTCTCTCTTCTCACCTCTGGAATGCCTATAACGCTTACATTTCCTCTCTTCATGGAGTCTGATAATTGTCTTAGAGTATTCTCATACTGCTTCATTTGCACTTCTCTCTCCTTTTCTCTTTTTGCTCTTTTTATTTCTGTATCTTCGATAGTACTGATCCATTCTTCCATTTCATCAATTCTGTTTTCATTGCTTTTCCCAGAGTTCTTTATCTCCTCTAGTAATCTTTTAATCTCCTGTGTTTCTTTTCTTTCCTTTCTTAAGGTCTCAATTTCATTCTTCAGTTCAGTGATTGTCTCAAATCATTTTTTCCTTTTCATTTTCTTTCTGCTTTTTAATCATGATGATTATCAGTTCTCTATCTGATAGATCGAGAAGTTCGTCCATGTCATTGTTGAGCTTTGGTGACTGTCTTTCTTTTTGTGGTGTGTCCTCCTGCGGGCTTGCTTGGTTATTTATATTTTTTATTCTCCCTGTTGTTTGCTTTCTAATTAGTTCTATGCATTAGGACATTGTGCCACTGTTGTTGGCGGGCATCTCTTTGGAGTGCTGCCTTAGGGGTGTGGGAAACTGTTTACCAGACTGAGACCAGCACTGGTAGGCAAAAACTCCACCAGGGTGTTGATGCTGTGTTGCTGGGCACTGTCGCTTACAGTTCCCTCCCTGTGTATTTACTCAGTTCCAAGAGGGAATCAGCTAGTTGGTGATTTTGTTCTGGTCATGAGGTTGCACCAGAGACCTGTACTTGCTGACCTATGCTTTTTCCCAGTGGTTCTCTGAGTAATGGGGGTGGGAGTGGAGGAGAACACCTCAACACAGGGGCTCTTATTCAAGCTGGGTGCTGTGTCTGCCCCGTGTTCACCGGGTGCTGTGCCTGCAGCTGTATGGATTTCACGCCCTGAATTCTGCACTCTAGGTCTCAGTTCCAGGGCTATCAGATCCAAAATGCTGGCTGTCACCCTGTGCAGTGCCTGCTGCTATGGCATGTCCCACACCCCGGATCCTGCGCCTGCCTCTCAGTCCCAGGATGGGATCTTGCTCCATGCCATATTTCCCTCCTTACCCCCATTTGCGTGGCCAATCCTCTCTCAGAGCCTGAGGGTGTTTTTGGGATCCCTGATTTCCAACTATCAGGATTTGGTGATTTTTTTTCCTGGTCGCTGGGTGGCGCCAGAGATCTGTATTTGTGTCCTTCCAGAACTGTTTTTTTCCAGTGGGTCCTGGGGAACAGAGTGGGAGTGGTGTTCAGTGCCTCAACAGCGTGGGGCTGCTGTGTCTGCCCTGTGCCCCACCATCGTGGGGATCCCACACCCTGAATTTCATGCCCCGGGTCTCAGTTCCAAAGCCCCCAGATCCAGGACGTGGGCTGTAGCCCAGTTCAGTGTCTGTAGAAATGGCGCCTTTTGCACCATGCTCCCAAGTCCAGACACCTGGTTTCTGATTACTCAGTGAGGGACATTTACCTCAATGAGAGCTCCAGCGCTTCTCCCTTCAAGCTTAGGTCGCAGGTGCGGGGACTTGGGCAGCTGCGGGGACCTGGGCAGCTGCAGGGATCTGGGCAGCCGCAAACTGCAAGCCACCATCTGCGTATGATTTTCAAGTGCACTGCTTTTCTGCACAAGCTTACCAGCTGGCCTTGGGCTATTTGTAGTTCTTCAGGAGACTTTGTTCTCCTCTAATGGTGCCTGGAGCTGTTTGCTCACCTCCATGGTGATTCCTGCACGGTTCTCTACAGTTCCAGTTCACAGGGTGCGGTGCCTGAAATGGTACCTTTCCACTTACAGTCCTGCTTGATGCATAGTTTGTTCTTGTTGGTTGTTTTAGGGTTTTTTTTTTGTTGTTGTTGTTGTTGTTTTTTCCCTCCTTTCTGTTGGTCAGAGAGTGCCGACTTTGTGGAGGGGGGAGGGTAGCAGGGTACTTGATTTTCTTCCCTTCTAGTCCTCTTTTATGGCAACTTTCTTCTTTGGGCAGTGTTTATCTCCTGTGTCCCAGTTCTCACAGGGACCTGCTGCTTTTCCTCCCTATTCACAGGGACCTGCTGCTTTTCCTCCCTTTTTTTTTATGGGAGGTCTTACAGCGCTTCCCCGCCACCATGTTGATTCTGTCTCAGTCTGTGCCTTTTGATTGGTGAGTTTAGCTTTATATTTTGGGATGATTATTGATATATGAAGATATGCTACTTCCATTTTGTCATTAGTTTTCTGGTTCTGTTTCCTTTTTCAGTTTTTGTGAATGCTCTTATCAAATTAAAATTTCAACTTTTCTTGTAAGGGAGATCTAGTGTTGGCAAACTCATTCAACTTCTGCTTTCTGGAAGGCCTTTATTTCTCTCTCACATCTGAAGGAGAGTATTGCACGACATCATATTCTTGCCTGGTAGTTTTTGTCTTTAAGTATTTTGAATATGTTTTTCCATTCTTTCCTTGCTTGTAGGGTTTCCTCATAGATATCTGATGTAAACCTGCTGGGAGTACTTTTATAAAGGTTGCCTGCTTTTTCTTCCCTTGCCCTTGCAATAATGTTTCTTTCTCTTAAAGTTTTGGCAGTTTCATTATTATGTGTCTTGGTGGTAGGTATCATTACATTTAGATAACCAGTTATTTTAGCTTCATAAAATTGTATATTTAGTTATTTCCCCAGGTTTGAGAAATTTTCTTCTATTATTTCTTTGAATACATTCTCTTCCCTTTTCTCTTCTTCCCCTTCTGGACTACTCATTATCCCTATGTTGTCTTTCCTAACGGAGTCAAATATTTCTCAAAGTGTTTCTTCACAATCTTCCTTCTATTTCTCTTTCTTCTTCCACTTGGATCCTTTCTGCATTATTATCTTTAAAGTTACTGATTCAACCCTCCTTGGTCTAGTCTGCTCCATAATTCTCAGCAGATGTTTTTTAATCTCTATTCAGTGTTTTACATCTCGCAACTCCATTATTGTCTTATTTAAAGCTTCAATTTCTCTTTTCTATTCATTCATTATATGTCTTATGGCATTAATTTGTTTTTCTGAGATGCAGGTGATGTTATTCATACTGGTGCTGAGTACATGTATTAGTGCAAGTTCACTGCAAATAATAGAATCAAGTTTATATGAATTAAGCTCTAACAAGAGACTAGGAAAAGATTTTATTTATTTATTTTTTTAAATAATCTTTTTTTGTGTGTCATTTTATTTTTTATTATTATTTTTTAAAGATTTATTTATTTATTTATTTATTTATTTATTTATACACGCACTGGGTACATTCAGAAGCGCGGGAGGGTGAGAGAATTCACCAGAGCCAGAGCAGGGAGCAGAACAGGCAGAAGGACTGAAGTACACTGCTGAGGGTGTTAGGGGGAAAAGGATGTCCTAAAGCTAATTCCATACAGGCTTTGTGGACTCCACCCCCCACTCCAGACCAAAGCCAAAAGACACTGGGAACTCCAAATCCCATCACCACCAAAGGGAAGGTGGCTGGGATCTGAGGGTGGGGTTAAGCAGCCAGGTTTGGTATAAAGCCAGACACGCGGCTTTGAAGGGGGTCCCCCATTTTGGCTCTCCTCCAGCTCGCAGCATTTGGCCAGCCCTGAGAGTGCCTTTGGGTTTCCAGGTCGGCAGATCAGGTAGGACACATTAAAGACTTTATTTCCCTATTTTCTCCCTGAGTTGTACATTTCCTTAATTCCCTTTCCCTTGTAAATAAACCTTTTATTAACCTTTTGTGTGTGCCTGTAATGGAGTATTAATAAGTCCCTTTTAAGCGCGCGGGTGAGGACCCACAGCCAGGCAACCCGTTTTATATCGAGGTTGCCCTATAACAAGGGGAGCAGCAGGCTGCAGGAGAGGTCTGCTTGCCATGTGGGACCCTCGCCCGGCGGCCGGGGATCGAACCGATGCTGCAGAGGCTGCGGGCAGTTTCGTAACCCAGTGCTCAACCGCTGCACCACCAGGGAGGCCCAGGAAAAGATTTTAAAGATATTATGTAGCATACTTTAAATAGCCAAGTTTGACTTTATACTGTGCTCTCATACAAGATGGAATAACCAGTTCATTCTTTCCTAGTCATTCGTTCAAACAGATGCTCATTGAGAATTTACTATGTGCCAGATCTAGTTGTAGTCACAAAGTGAAAAACTCAAACAGGTCACTTCTCTTACAGAATTTCTGTTTTAGAAGGGAAGAAAAAAATAAACATTTTAATATTCCATTAAAATAAAATGCATCAGATAGTGTTAAAAGCTATGTAGAGAATTTTAATAGGAAAGATATGGGGGCGACTGAGTTGTCTAACAGTAGGTTGACACAGGATGCCTGACTAAAGAGATATTTGAACTGAGATCTAGAAAAAAAGCAGTGAGCATGTTTAATCGAATAGAGGGAACAGGAATTGCAGAAAAAAAAAATGATGTCTGGGTTTGAATGCAGGCAACTAGGTGGATCAGTATTGCTATTTGTGTAAGGGTACAGGGGATACAGCCTGCTGATTTAGCAGGATAGGGAGGGGCTGAATTTCTCAAGTGTGAAATGAGTTTTTAGTTGCTTTTGAATGAGTCTGTTCTTGAAACTGATTTGAAGAAGAATGAATGTAAAGTCCTGAGTAGATGTAAATAGGGCCATAAAAGAAATTGGTAGTACAGGAATATGTCTGGTGGAAAAATGCAAATAAAATTGTACTTAACCTGAAGCTGAAGGCTAGTTGGGAGATTAGTTAAGAGGAAGTATTAAGCCAAAGTTAGTTATTACTGTAACAATGAGGATATAGTTCAAGGTTTTTTTCCTTATTAGTAGGGGATGACTAAACATTTCATATGAAGGTAATTATCTTCATTTTGCCTTCTCTGGAATTGATTCCTTATAACTGACTGTCTAGAGAACAAAGTCCATACTTTCATTTATCAAATGTTTATTGAGCATGGTGATGTAATTATAAGAGATTGTCTCTGCCCTCAAGAAATTCACCATCTGGATGAAAATAAAGACTGGCAATGAGAGATTCTGTGAAAATTGAGAGCTGGCAATTGGAGCTGTGTTTACAATGTGAACAGTGTGGCTGAATCAGGGAGTGGTGAGCCAGAGGTCGAACATGAAAACCCTCATCAGTCATATCGTGGGGCTTCCCCTTGAGTGCAAAGGAGGTTCATAGGTAGGTTTTGAAGGGTGATAAGATCAGATTTGTACTTTAGAAAGACTCTTGTGAGTTAGAAAAATGTGTCCCCTCTGGGTAGACAAATGATCAAATAATGCCCCTTCACCCTTGATCTTGGGAATCAGTTTGGACTGTATTTGGCCTTTATTCTCCTTACCCTTAGTATGGCTGGGTATCTTCAGGCAGGATACAGCCTGCCCAGTGGTTCAAAAAGGCTCTGCTTGGTTAAGGAATAAGTCATCTAAGAATTCAAGGGAGCAATGCTGAGAACATGAGATAATGATGGAGGCATGGAGAAGATTTTTGATATATTAAAAATTGACAGGACTTAGCGACTGACTGGATAGAGTAATCAAAGGGAATGGGAAAGTTTGTGTATTTGTATGTTTGAATATTCAGCCCTTAATTCTTCCCTCTCTCTCCTTTTATTCTCTCCCCTAGGGAAAAAATACTACCTCATGTTCTCAGATTTTGTCCTTTATAATTTATTTTAGGAAAATGGTATCCTGTTAGCATAGGCCCCAGACTGAGGGTAATACCTTTGTGCTCCTAGGGAATCTGAATCTGAATAGAAGATCAGTAAGGATTTTATTTTCAATGGACTTGATAAATCTTATTCAGTAACTTAATGAAACTTCAGAACAATTTGAAAACTTGGAATTATTATATCTTGTGATTTTTCTAATATTTGCTTTTTCTGCTAGGTTATAACCTCTAGGAATTGAGAATGCCTTTTTTATTTATCACTTTCTGCAGCACCTGGTGGCAGAGTGATTGGCAAATTGTATGAATTTAATAAACTGCCTGCCTGACTGACTGACTGACAGGTGGCCCTCAGTGCTAAACTCCCTGATCTTCAAAGACAGGAGTGCAAAGCTTGTTAACATGAGGGCCTCCCCGGTGGCGCAGCGGTTGAGCGCTGGGTTGCGAAGCTGCCCGCAGCCTCTGCGGCGCCGGTTCAATCCCCGGCTGCTCCACGGCCACCAGAGGAGGGTCCCACATGGCACGCAGACCTCTCCTGCTGCCCGCTGCTCCCCTCAGCAGTGTACTTCGGTCCTTCTGCCTGTTCTGCTCCCCGCTCTGGCTCTGGTGAATTCTCTCACCCTCCCGCGCTTCTGACTGTACCCAGTGCATGTATAAACAAACAAATAAATAAATAAATAAAACATGCCTCTATTAAAAAATAAAAAAAAGTAAAAAAAAAAAAAAAGCTTGTTAACATGAGAGCTGCCAACATTGAGCACTAACTATAGGTAGGCACATACCTGCCAATTTCTAATGGGATTCATATAATTTAGAAGAAATTACTATTATCCCATTTTTACAGATGAGAAAACTAAGGCTTAACTGCAGTTCAGTTTTATACCAAAGTCTGAAATCCAAAGACATAAAATTTTAAAAAATTAATCAGTTTTAGATATGTAGCTTTAAATATCAAATGTTTCTATATCAATAAAATTTAATATGTCCTATTCCACAAATCAAATTTCTCTTTACCACATACTGTCTTTCAATTTCTGTTCTTTCTCTGTGCTCTACTTCACAGTTAAGATTCCTGAAAAATGATATATATACACTTTCTCTATTTACTCATACTCTATTCTTCTTTACAATAATTGTTCTCACTAAGGTCATAAAAACTCTGTATTGTTATATTTAAAGGTCACCTCTGGGGCCTCCCTGGTGGCACAGGTGGTTGAGCTCCACACTGTGAAGCTGTCTGCAGCCTCTGCAGCATGGGCTTGATCTCGGCTGGCCAGCGAGAATCCCTCATGGTGAAGCAGACCTCTCCTGCCTCCCCTGCTGCTCCCCTCAGCAGTGTGTTTAGTCAGTCTGCCTGTTCTGTTCCCCGTTCTGTCTCTGATGAATCCTCTTACCCTCCCGCGCATCTGGCCTGTACCCCAGCACTTGTATAAAAAATAAAAAAAATAAATCTTTAAAAAAAAAAATAAAGGTCATCTCTGAGCTTTTATGTTCTGTAGTCAATGTAGAATGAGTAATCCACCAGTCTACAGGAAGTTATATCTTCCTACCTTTTAAAATTACTTATTTCATCCTAAATGTATGGAATGCAGCAAAAGCAGTAATAAGAGGAAAATATATAGCAATAGAAGCTCACATCAAAAAACAAGAAAGAACTCAAAGAAACAACCTAATCTCGAAGCTCAGAGATCTAGAAAAAGAACAACAAAAAAACCCCAAAACCAGTAGAAGAAAAGAAATAATAAAAACCAAAGCAGAAATAAATGAAATTGAAACTAAAAAAACAATCCAAAAGATCAATGAAACCAAGAGCTGGTTCTTTGAAAAAAATCAATAAAATAGACAAACCCCTAGCCAGGCTCACAAAGGAAAAAAGGGAGAAAGCACAAATAAACAGGATCATCAATGAAAGAGGAGAAATCACAACGGACACAGCAGATCAAAAGAATAATCAGTAACTACTATGAACAGTTATATGGAAACAAGTTCAACAATCTAGAGGAGATGGACAAATTCCTACAACTCTACAATCACCCAAAGCTAGATAAAGAAGAAATAGAACACCTAAACAGACCAATTACAAGCAGCGAAATTGAAATGGTAATCAAAAACCTTCCCAAAAACAAAAGCCAAGGACCTGATGGATTTACAAATGAATTCTACCAAACATTCAGAGACGAATTAGTGCCTATCCTTCACAAACTCTTCCAAAAAACTGAGAAGGAAGAGACAATACCAAACACGTTCTATGAAGCCAACATTACACTAATACCAAAACTGAATAAGGACAACACAAAAAAGGAAAACTACAGGCCAATCTCCCTAATGAACACTGATGCAAAAATCCTCAATAAAATTTTAGCCATCAGAATCCAACAATGTATCCATAAGATAATTCACCACGACCAAGTAGGATTCATTCCAGGGACACAAGGATGGTTTAACATCCGAAAATCAATCAACGTTATCCAACACATCAACAAAAAGAAATATAAAAACCATATGATAATATCAATAGATGCTGAGAAAGCTTTCGACAAAGTGCAACACCCATTCATGATAAAAGCCCTTGAAATTCTTGGGATACAAGGAACATACCTCAACATCATAAAGGCCATCTATGACAAGCCAACAGCCAGTATCATCCTCAATGGTGAAAAGCTGAAAGCAATTCCATTAAGATCTGGAACAAGACAAGGATGTCCACTCTCACCACTGCTTTTCAATATAATACTGGAAGTCCTAGCCAGGGCAATAAGACAAGAGAAAGACATCCAAGGAATCCAAATAGGAAAAGAAGAAGTCAAACTATCATTATTTGCAGATGATATGATAATATACATAGAGAACCCCAAAAACTCCACAGAAAAACTAATTCAACTCATCAATCAATTCAGTAAAGTGGCAGGATACAAAATCAACACGCAAAAGTCAGTAACCTTCCTATACACAAACAATAAATCTGAAGAAGAAGAAATAAAAAAAAATCCCTTTTATTATTGAAACAAAAAGAAAATCAAATATTTGGAAATAAATCTAACAAAAGAGGTAAAGGACCTATATAAAGAAAACTATAAAACACTGTTAAAAGAAATAGAAGAAGACACAAAGAAATGGAAAGACATCCCCTGCTCATGGATTGGAAGAAAACATTATTAAAATGGCCATCCTTCCAAAAGCAATATACAGATTCAATGCTATTCCAATCAAAATTTCAATGTCATTCTTCAAAGAAATAGAACAATTATTGATGAAATTCATATGGAATCACCAAAAACCCTGAATAGCCAAAGCTCTACTGAAAAAAAAAGAAGGAAATGGAGGCATCACACTCCCAGACTTCAAACTATACTACAAAGCCATAATCATCAAAACTGCATGGTATTGGAACAAGAACAGACATACAGACCAATGGAATCGAATAGAAAATCCAGAAATAAACCCACAGATTTATGGTCAACTAATCTTTGACAAAGGAGCAAAGACTATGCATTGGAGCAAAGAAAGTTTGTTCAATAAATGGTGCTGGGAAAACTGGGTTGCTACATGCAAAAGAATGAAGCTTGACCACTACCTCACACCATACACAAAAATCAACTCAAAATGGATTAAAGAACTAGACATAAGACCTGAAACCATAAAATACATAGAAGGAAATATAGGCAAAACACTATGTGATTTGCATAACAAAGACATCTTTACAGACACATCACCCAAAGCAGTGATAGTGAAGACAAAGATAAACAGCTGGGACTACATCAAATTAAAGAGCTTCTGCACAGCAAAAGAGACAATAACAAAAACAAAGAGAAACCCCACCAACTGGGAGAACATTTTTGCACCCAACACTAATGATAAGGACTGATCACAAAAAATCTGCAAAGAGCTGATGAGACTCAGCAACAACAAAGAAAATAACCCAGTCAAAAAATGGGCAGAAGAGCTAAAAAGAAACTTCTCTGAAGAGGAAATGCAAATGGTCAACAGACATATGAAAAAATGTTCAACATCACTTGTAATCAGGGAAATGCAAATCAAAACTACCATGAGATACCATCTTACACCAGTGAGAATGGCACATATTAAAAAAACTAGCAACAACAAATGTTGGCGAGGTTGTGGAGAAAAAGGAACTCTTCTACACTGTTGTTGGGAGTGCAAACTGGTCCAACCACTATGGAGAGCTGTGTGGAGATTTCTTGACCTACTAAACATAGAGCTTCCATATGATCCAGCAATTCCACTCCCGGTATTTACCCAAAGGACACAGAAACATTAATTCCAAAGAACACCTGCACCCCTATGTTTATAGCAGCACTATTTACAATAGCTAAGCTTTGAAACAGCCCAAATGCCCAAAATAGATGACTGGATCAAGAAGATGTGGTACATATATACCATGGAATATTACTTCAGCATTCAAAAAA